>NC_050576.1:16668930-17268930 GCF_011100635.1 Trichosurus vulpecula | reverse complement strand
TTACAATGTCTTCTGGGGAAAAGACTAATCCCTTTTACCCAAGAGCCCTTCTAATACTTGATAACAGTTTCCCCCTGAGTCTTCTTCTCTGCAGCCTAATCATTCAACCTTCCTTCAACCAATCCTCCCAGGGCATCTAAGATGTGATGCCCAGAAGCAAACCCAGTCATCTCCAGATGAGGTGTGACCCAGGCAGATGGCAGCAGCCCTATGGCTTTCCTGGATTACAGCCCACATCAGCGGATTCCCAACCCAGTATTTGTTCCAAGATCAGACCGTGCAGCGACTGCTCATCCTGTTGAAGTCTACGGGCACTACTGGTGATGCGAGCTTTGATATTTATTCCTTCACTGCCCTCGTAACATTGATAAATTTTTATTATAAACTGAATCCTCACCTCAACCAATATAAATGAAGAAATTAATAAAAGGACTGAACTATTTACATCTCGAAAAGGAAAACCTATTTTGCAAATCCTATCACATTTTTTCTGCATCCCCATCTGATAACTTTTCCATTAGAATATTTTTAAAGCCTCCAGCAGAATCAATCGCTTTTTATTTACTTTGTACATATTCTATAATTGCTGATCTGTAGAGATGTTGTTTTCTCCCAGTAGAATGTAAGATCCTCGAGGGCAGGGATTTTTTCCACTTTTGTTCTTGTTCCCAGCATCCAACAGGGTAAGCCTGAGATTGTTGGCAGTGCATCGGCTACACGTGTCCTCTACGTGACTCTCTACTCTCAAACTCTCTAGGCATCCCCTCTTCCCACTCATAATGTGTTTACTCTTGAAAGTGCACCCCACATTTATGGGCAAGGTGTAAAATTTTCTTATTATATCTTTGCTTTGAAATAATTGGACCTTCTCACTAAATAGGAAAAACAAATTGGTCAGGACTCATAAGCTACGGTTTTAGAAGTCTAGACCCACAGAACACCTTGAACCGTATACAGGGATGCTAATACTATGAGTATGAGTTGGGGTCTCCCAAAGGAGCACAAAACTACATCTCCTCAAGAGGTTTACACTACAATGATTACATTAGAATCAATGTGGATTTTATGTTTGAGGCAATATCAGAATTCGGAGATCGGATAGCAAAGGAAATAGGGTCATCAACTTAGAGTTGGAAGAGACCTCAGAGATCCAGGAGTGGGAAACCTGCAGCCTCAAGGACACACATGGCCCTCTAGGGCCTTGGGTGCGACTGTTTGACTGAATCCAAACTTTACAGAACATTTGTTTTATGGAGTTTGGATTCAGTCAAAGGGCCACACTTGAGGACCTAGAGGGCCACGTGTGGCCTTGGGGCCACAGGTTCCCCACCCCTAAGCCCAACCTCTTAATTTTACAGTTGAGGACACTGTAGTCCAGGCAGGTCCTTGAGCACACCAGGAGTAACACAGTGGAGTCAGGATCCAAACCCAGGTCCTTGGTGACAAAATCTAGCTAACTAGCTTTTTACTGCACTAAAAAGGATTGTTCCATACATAAAGATGCAGCTCTGGGAAGGCAGTCACACCAACATCACCCCACTAGGGGGGTTGGGGTATGAAAAGGGAGGAGTGTGGCAGCTGGGTCTATGGAGGGTCTACCTGGTCTATCACTCAGCCTCTACTGCGCTACACCTGGTCTGTACCTGGGACAGTTGCCTGTTCTCTCCCAGCTTCCCACCCCCCTGCCCCCTGCCAAGAGCCCATCCTTTTCTTTCCTTTCACCTTCTTTTTAAAATAAAAAAAAAACAAAGCTGGTGAGGCAGGTGTATGGGGAACAAGTCTGCCTGGCCCCAATTCTTTGTTTTTCTCCAAAAGGGATTCTTGGTGGATTAATTAATTACTACTGTACTTGTCTATCACCTGCCAGGGTTGAAGGGTGTGGGCAATCTTGGCACTGCTTGGTGAAGGACCCTACCAGAACAGCACAGCTCAACTGTGCTCAAAACTCCTGGCCCTGGCAGTGTTGGTAGAGGGTGGAGCTGGCAAGGTAAGGATCAGGGTCCTTTTTAAAGGACCAGGCCTTCAGACACTCACTGCCCCTTCTAGCCATGGGCTCTTAGCTCCCCACAGATACTCACAACCGTGTGTGTGTGTGTGTGTGTGTGTGTGTGTGTGTGTGTGTGTGTGTGTAATGAGGAATGACGGACAACCTCCAGGTGTTTTGCAAGGTCAGCCAAGTCTGCAAATGCTTCCTCGTGACTGGTACCAGTGGAATGTTCCAAAAATCAGTGCCCAGATGGAGCTTGTCCAGCTTCAGGTTGGGGCACAGATCAGGAACTCACCAACTTCTGCCCCAGCCTGTTTAGGATTCTGAGGGAAGCAAACTTTGCATTTTGGAAGGACGCCATTTAGGAGGCCGTAAGCTGCACGGTTTCCTTTGGCATCAAGCTCTGACAGAGATGGCAGTGAATCCCTCCTCCCAGGCAGGACTAGGATGAATCCTTGGAATTTACTTCAGGATACAAATGCCCCTAGATTGGCAATGAAGGCTGATTCCACGTTCCTCTCCTTCATACTCCCTACATTCTAATCAAACGGTGCTACTAACTGTTCCCCAGACTCAGCATGCCATCTCCAGCCTCTGCTCATTTGCCCAGGTGGTCCTCATGCTGAGAATGCCCTTTCTCCTCATCTCTCCCTTCAAGGACTAGCACAGATGTCCGCTCCTCTAGGATGTTATGGTCAGGATTGTGTTTTCCATTGTGGGTGCCATCATGGAGGAAGGATACTGATGAGCCAGAGGAGGGCAACCATGGTGGTGAAAGGGTGAATGCAGGCCTCCCCTTCCCCTGTCACACACTCCCTTACAATAACCTTACTTTTCTGTGCACCTTTCTACAGGTGGAGAAGCAGGAGCCTTTCTGGGGGGGACGAGGGAATCTCCAGTACTTAGCACATAGGAGATCAGATTTACTCTGATGGCCTCAGGGGACAAAAGCAAGAACAAGGACTGGGTGAAAGCTTCAAGGAGGCAAGCGTGGACTCCATGGCCTCAGCATTGGGGCTCTTCCCAAGTGGAACTGGCTGGCTGCCTTGGGACATGGCAGGCTCCCCTCACTGGGAGTCTTCAGGCAGGTGCCAGTATATGCAACAGTTGGGATTCTCAGTCACTGCTGTCCTTTCCAGTTCTAAAATTCTTCACAATCCCTGTATTCCCAATCAAAAGTTCCCTCTTTGTTTTCCAGTTTTCCTATACCATCTGATTTTGCTTTATCCCAACATGTCCATTAGATTGTAAGCATCTTGAGGGCAAGGACTATCTTTTGCCTGTTTTGGTACTTAGTACTTAGTACTAGTACTTAGCATAGTGCCTGGCACACAGTAGGTGCTTAAAACATGTTTATTGATTGATTGATAAATACTTTCTCTCCCTGTGTATTTGGGGCATCCTCCCCACCCCCTAAGCCCTCTGAAGGCAGGAACTTCATTGTTTTTTAATCTTTGTACTCTCACTGCTAAGCTTAGCACCTCTCACACAGCAGGGGCTCCTATCAATGTGGATTCAAGTAAAAGGAAGTGGCCTAGAGAGGCCAGGACTACCTGAGCCGCCTGTATATTCACATTTCCTTGTTTCAACAGTTTCCCGACCACATCCATGTCTTCGTCCGTCTCTGCCGAGGCTAGCGGGGTGATCATCACGGCCGTGTACCCAGCCTTGTTCTGGTGGTCCACGTCACATACACCTGCGGGAGGAGGGTCAAGGTTTGGCAAAGCCTCCCAGAGAGTGGGGCAAGTGTGGGCAGACCCCTGCACACCCCACCCGAGGGGCTAGGAGTTACCAAGAGGGCAACCTCGGCCCACATTTAAGGCCCTTGGCCAACTGGCTCCTACGTACCATTTCAAGCCAACTTCTCATCATTCTTCTTCATGCCCGCCCTATTCCAGGCAAACTAACCTCCCAAACTTCCTGGTTATCAGTGAAAATGCAACACAACCCTGGGAGGGCAACATTGGATCCGATCGAGAGAAGAAAATGAAAAGATAAGTGAGTGGGAGGGGGAGGACTGGCCCTCTGAGAGCAAAGCACCATGACTGGGGGGAGAGGGAAGGAGGGGGATAGGAGAGATAAAGTGCAAATGAATTTTAAGGGGGTGAAACAGATGATGCCAATGCCCCGGGCAAAGGAAAATGTGAAATTTCATGAAAAAGGAAGAGTTATCTAAATGGATGTTGGAACCATTAAACACAACCCAGAAACCAGAGACTCATGAAAGAAGCATTTGCCCTGGCAAGTACAGACCCTGAGTTAGGAGGACAAGCGAGAAAGGTTCTGGAAGCCAAAGAAACAAACCTGCCTAGAGAGAAATGGGCTCCAGAAAGGAGAGGAAAACTCAGGCCAGCAGGGCAGTGGGAGGGAACCTGGAGAAGTTGCTGGAGTAGATTTTATTTCAGCTGCAACAGCTTGTGGGTCCATTCACGACTCCAGGGGACAGTCAGTGCCTGAGGCAAGGCTGAAAATATCTACAGACTTCCCTCCTCAAGAACACGAGGAATGCCACTGACAAATCTCTCGGCACAATCGCCAATTCTGGGCATCATCTTAGTGTTCTCTGAACCTAGACTTGGATGTAGCTCTCAACAGTCAAGAATGACCCCCTTCAGAGGCTCCCAACCAGCACCACCACTGAGCTTAGCCTTCTAAACCACGAGGGTGTGTGTGTGTGTGTGTGTGTGTGTGTGTGTGTGTGTGAGTGTGTGAGAGAGAGAGAGAGAGAGAGAGAGAGAGAGAGAGAGAGAGAGAGAGAGCCCTTTGACAGTCTGGTGGAGTCTATAGACTCCTTTTCACAATCACGTTTTTAAATGCATCAAACAAAATATACAGTATACAAAGGAAACCAATTATCTTGAAATAAAGATATTATTTTCCCATCAAAGTTCACACACTCCTTGAAATCTATCTATGGACCCTTTGGGGTTCTGCAGACCTCTGATTAAGAACCCCTGCTAAAAATCAAGGTAAATTTTTCTACTACCATACCCCAAAGGTCGCAAGCATCACCTCTGTGCCTTGCCCATATTCCTCCCTATTTCTGGAATGTTTGTTGTCGTTCAGTTGATTTCAGTCATGCCTACCTCTTCCAGAGCCCTTTTGGGGTTTCCTTGGCACAGACACTGGAGCAGTTTGCCACTTCCTTCTCCAGCTCATTTCACAGATGAGGAAACTGAGGCAAACAGAGCTAAGTGACTTGCCCAGGGTCACACAACTACTAAGTCACTGAGGCAGGATTTGAACTCAGGAAGATGAGTCTTCTTGACTCCAGACCTGACGCTCCCTTCTGGAATACCTTTCCCTCTGCTCTCTATCCAATTTTTAAAAAGCCACCATCTTGACTCTACCACCATTCCAGCTCTGTGACCTTGGGCAAATTATCCTGCCTCTCTGAGCATCAGCTTCAGTTTCTGTAAAATCAAAGAGTGGAACTAAATTATTTGTAAGGTTCCCTGGACACTCTGATCTTCTTTATGAAGGCCTTCTCCAACCATCCCAGCCCAGAGACTCTCCCCATTGGATCTCCTAACCAATCTGGGCCTCAGGATCTTCATAACCTCTAAGGTCCCTCATAGCTCTAAATTCTAGTCTCTTCTGCTTGATCTCAGAACTCTCACTGTCTGTATCCCTCATCTGGACACTTACTCCAGATCTCTAGAGCTAGAAGGATGTCAGGGGTAACCTGGCTCAAATTCTTCACTTTATACGTGAGGAAGCTGGAGCACAGAGTGGATAGGAATTTGCCTTACTCCCATCACACAGGCAGTGAGGGGCAGGGAGGATTCAAACCCAGGTCCTTTGACTCCAGATCTGGCACAGAGATGCCTGGGGATGATGAAGGATACTAACGGAGCCTGGGGAAAGGGAAAAAGAAGGCAGAGCTAGAGAAGAGCACACAAGCAGATAGAGGAGAGGAAGAAGATTCCAGAGGTGTATGCTTTTATCTTGCATTAAAAAGTGCAACTGAGTCATCAATTAAAACAATAAACTAATGAATCAACCAGCATTTAATAAGCACTATGGTCCAGGCCCTGTGCTATGCATTGGGGAGACAAAGAAAAAGCCCCAACCATCCCTGCCCTCAAGGAGCTGATATTTTCATGAAAGAGACCCATTTAAATAGACAGTATATACCAAATACACACAGAGAGGTGGAAGGTAACCTTATAAAGGAAGGCACTGGTACTGTAAGGTTCAGGAAGGGCTTCTATGTAAAGTAAGCTTGGAGCTGAGTCTGGAGGGTGGGCTGGCATTCTAAGACACAGAAGTAAGGAGCGAAGGCATTCCAGGCCAATCCAAAGTCATCATGGGAGATGGGGTGCTATGTGTGGGATAACCAGTGAGCCACGGAGACAGGTCACGGTATAGACAGGAAGGGGACAGGTAGGGAAGGGCTTTATAAGCCAGAGAAGAGTTACTATGTGATCCTGTAGACAACAGGGAGCGGCTGAAGGTTTTTGAGGAGGTGAGGTGACCTTTCTGCAGCTCAGAAAGGTCACTGGCAGCTTGGGGGTGGGGCAGACTGTAGAGGGGAGACAGCAGAGGCAGGGAGAGCGGCTATAAGGTATTGGGACCCTCTAGGTGAGAGGGGACAAAGGCTATATCCAGCGGTGGCTGAGGGAGAGAAGAGAAGGGGACGTATATGAGACAAGCAACAGCCTGGGTACATAGGGTGACTAAGAGTGAGGAGCTGAGGATAATGGAGATTGAGACCTTGGGTGATGGCGACCTTTCATCATAGAAAGACTGACAGAAAACCCCCATTCTCATCTTGCCTGTGGACTGGGGAATTATGCGTATGATACTGCTAAAAGCATGATGAATAACAGCAGAAAATTAGATGAGGATCCCTGTCACCCTGCCATTCCTCCTACCATCCACAGTGAGCTAAGCCAGGATGAGGGGGGAAAAGGTTATGCCAGAGGATCCCATATTCAGGACCACTAAGCGGCTGTGGGGATTCATATACCTCTTTGTGGCTAATTGCCTTTCATTCAAAGATTTCTGCTGTATAATACTGTAAATAACACGTAGTACTCTGCATTAAGCAGTAACTAGGGCAAGGCAACTGGGGCTTTGTCCACAGTGCTAAAATTTAAAAGGCATAGTCTCCCAGGATGTTAAAAAATTGAATTGAGGATATACTTCATGCTGCTTGCCCTGGCTACAAATTGACTATTTATGAATCTCCTCACACATACATCATTCTAGATTTCCTGGCTAGAAGCCAAAAGCCTAGAGGAAGAACAAAAGCTGCCCACCTGAGCCTGTTACAAGGGCTACATCATAGCAAAATAGTTCATTCTTTCAAGAATTTTTCTTCTCACTTTCACTGTGATGAAAACCAGATTCCCTATGTAGTATTACTCATCTGGATTTTGAGACACAATTCTGCTTTTTCTTCTGAATAACATTTCTTGAAATTTGTGCCATTTCATGTCAGCTGCCTTTCCTGGGGTCTACGAGTATCCATTGTCCCAAGACTTCCTAAGCGAAAGGCAGAACTCAGGGCTAGGAGGGAAATAGAGCTTGCTTCTCCACCCAAACCCTCGGACAGACAGACAGACAGACAGACACACATGCACGCACGCACGCACGCATGCACACACACCCCTACACACTATAGAAAAACAAGCCCGCTCAGAGTAGAACTAATAGTGAGTATGTAGTTGTAGTAGTAGTGGTGGTGGTGGTGGTGATGGTGGTGGTAGCAGTAGTAGTAGTCGTAATAGTTGGGGGTGGGCAGGGGGAGTAAGGTAGGGAGTGTGAAATCTCCAGGTTAGAATTTATTATTTAACTGACTTCAATTCCATCCTCCAGGTTCATGAGCACCGCTGAAAACAGGGGTTAACATCTGGGCAATCAGAAGAGAGAAGCAGAGTACTCTCCGAGCCTTGACTTCCAGTCTGTACTGTCATATTAATGAATTGTTTCTAACTGGATGGCTAGTTTACACCAGCTTTGAACACAAGAAAAAGAGCTTCAGATCTGAGGTTTCTTTTATGTCTAGGAAAAATGCCCTGCAGTTGTATGTACTTTTTCCCTCGGGTAAGGATTTAGTAGAGGATGAGGGATCTTGGGCGACTTAAATGACCCCTTTTGGGTCAATTGCCTTAGGCCAGTAACAAGGGAAGAAAGATGGGAGGAGGAAGGAGAGAGGAATCACTTAACTGAACAGGACTGCTGACAGGTGCTTGTGAGCAACAAACAGCCTCCCTCCTCAGGCTATCATTTCAACTGATTAAAGGAACTGTGTCTGAAGCCCCCATTCACATAGGTCACAGCCCCTGCAGGCCTACCAGTCAGGGAGAATTGCCCTGCACAAAAGAACAAAATGAGGGGCCTCAGTCACCTGGGACACATTCTTTAGAATCTGAGCCCAATGGTGGAGCCTGGATTTGGCTGGGTTTTTTTTTCCTTTTTAAATGGAAAATCCCCTAATAATTTTTAAATGGCTCAGTTTAATATGGATTCTTAATCTTCATCAAGAAAAATCTGGAAGCAGCAGATATGAGACCTGTACTTTTCTAGCCCAGCCAGTGTGGTTTCTGGAAAGAGTCACATATATGGAGGTTGGGGACCAGGGTTAACCTCAATTTTCCCCTCTATAAGATGGGGACGATAGTACTCTGAAAGTACTTTTTGTGTCTTTTATGTTTCTCCATCTGGGTATGTGCTGCTTCCCTTGATGTAATATAAACTCCGTTAGGGTGGAGACCATTTTGGTTTTGCTGGATATCCCCAGTAGGCACACAGTAGGCACTTAATAAAATTTGTTAAATGAAAGAAATCGTTGTTATTCTTTCATTGTGCTTACATAAAACATGATGTACTCTTAAACTAGCTCTACACAATTGTAACCATTCATGTACGCAGAAACCTGAGACACCACTGAATGCTCTGGTTAACTGAATATTCTGGTTAATGGAACATGAGTATATTGACTGTATATGGAGGACCAATTTTCAAGAATAGCTTACATTTCTAAAGCACTTTCTTCATGACAATACCATGAAGTGGAGAATAGAAGTAATGCCATTTTTTAAACAGATGTGGAATACAGGCTCAAAGAAATAAATTGACTTGGTCACAGTCCCACAGCTAAATAACTGTCAGGACTGGTATTTGAACTCATCCCCTGATTCCCAGCCCAGAGCAGTCAGTTTTTAAAAAGACACCCACCTCCACCCCACCATTTGGATGCTACTGACTACTAATTGTTGGCAGGTCCTCTCACAGGTAAGGCTACAGGACAGAGGTCATGAGGCCTCTACATGGAAAGGAACATGGCAGACGAGGCAGGGCAATGTCCTGACCTGTGTCGAGCAGCAGCTTCACGATGGGGAAGTTGGAGTGGGAAACACTGTAGTGGAGAGCTGTGTTCCCGTTGTCGTCAGCCAAGTTGACGAGCAGCTTCAGGAAGCCAGGATCACTAGGCTGGAACTCACTGAGATAGGCTGCCACAATCGAGGGGCTGGAGGACTTCCGGCTCGAGACTCGGAACCATTCTTGACTGACGGTATTCAAGCTCTGCTTCTGAAACACCAAGACAGTCTGATTACTGGTGCCCAGCTTGGATGACCCCTGGCGTCCTGCCTTAGATGACCCCTTGTGTCCTGGCTTGGATGATCCCTAGCGCCCTGCCTTGGATGACCCCTTGTGTCCCGGCTCAGATGACCACTAGCGTCCTGCCTTGGATGACCCCTCGTGTCCTGGCTCAGATGACCCCAAGCATCCTGGCTCGGGGGGCAGATTCTTTGAGTCTGAAGCCAAGTGTGACCCATTGGCTTCCCTGGGGGCCTGCTATTCCCACTGTTTACTTTGAGAGGGACTTTTAAGAATGTGACCTGTGCTTTGCAGCTATGTAGAACGGGGTTTAGAACCTAGACTAGGGAAGACCTGAGTTCAAATCTGGCCTCAGACACTCACTAGCTGTGTGACCTTGGGCAAGTCACTTAATCTCGGTCTGCCTCAGTTTCCTCATCTGTAAAATAGGGAAAATAATGGCACCTACCTCCCAGGGTTGTTATGAGGATCAAATTAGATAATAATGTGCACAGTGCCTGGCACACAGTAGGTGCTTAATAAATGCTATTGTTAGGCTCAAAGGAATTAAAGCTAGTAAATAGCTCGGAGTTCATTAAATCCAAAACCCCTATGGGGCAAGGTCAGTTTGAAAATGAGGGCACTGGACACACTGGATTTGGAGTCAAATCCCAGCCCTGCTACTTACCACCTGTGTGACCCTGAACTTGACTCAAACTCTCTTGGCTTCAGTTTCTATTCCTGTAAAACCAGGGAGTTTGGAGTAGCTCCTGAGACTTCTGAGGGTCCTGCTAGCTTGAAATCTATGATCCTCTGCCTTATTCATTAACACTCTTTCCTTTCATCTTAGCCTTAATATTTAAACAATCATATTGAATAATTTTCCCAAAGTCACCCGGCTGGTAAGTGGGCCTAACTTCAATTCCATGCCAAAATTCTAGAGCTGGTCCCTAAAAGGATGGTGAGCGAGTGGCGGGATAAATTAGGCTAATCTTGTTAAGCCCGTGTGACGGAATACTGTGGCGCTGTGTGCAGTGATGAAATGAATGGTTTCAGAGAAACCCGGGAAGACTTGTATGAACGGATGCAAAGTAAAATGAACGGAATCAATGGAAAAACTAGTATTATAACAGCAACTTTGTAAAGGTAGCTTAGAAAGACTCAAGAACGCCGATCAATGATTAAGAATCAACATGGTTCCTGAGGACAAATGATGAAGAATGCTGCCCACCTCCTGGCAGAGAGGTAAGAGACTCACATGCAGAATAAGCCATACATTTTTGGATGTGCCCAATATGGAGATTTGTTTTCCTTGACTACGTTTATTTGTTATAATGGTTTTGTTTTCTTTTTTTTTTCCAATGTGGATGGGGTGGGAAGGAGAAAAATAAATATTTGATAGTTAAAAAAATTAATTATAAAAAAAATTTTTTAAAGATGGTTGGCAAACATTTCCACAGCAATTACCTAAAACCAGCATGGCTTCATCAAGAATGGGTCAGGCCAGACTAACCTTATTTCTTTTTTTGACAAGATCACTAAACTGGTAAGTCAAGGGAATGGTGTTGATGGAGTTTCCCCGAATTTTGACAAATGCATTTAAGCAACATCTCTCATGCTATTCTCGTGGAAGAAAAGAAAAGATGTGGGCTACTCGTGGGAACATTTAGGTAGATAGAGATCTGTTAAATCTCCATAGCCACAGAATAGCCACCAATGAATGGTTCAGAGTCAACTTGAAAGTCTTCAGTGGAGAGCCCCAGCAATCTGTCTTTGACCCAAGGCAGTTCAGTATCTTTATCCATGACTTGAATAATGTGGGTCCTATCAATGTTGCAGATGACACAACACTGGGCGGGCTAGAGAACACCCTATACACCAGTGTGACAAGCTGAAAAATTGGGCTGAATCTAACTAAAGATGAAAACTATCATCTCCCATTTGGACTTCCCAAACCATCTTCACAGGGACATGATGGTGGAGGTATGATTGGACAACAACTCAGCTGAAAAAGATCTAAGTCTTCTCACTGGCTCCCAGAGCTGGGAGAAACCTCAGAGGCCATGAGACCCAACCCTGGACCTTTACGGATGATGAAACAGATGAATCCCTGGCTTCCTTCAAACCGAAGCAAAGATGTCATCTTCTACATGAGGCCTTTCTAGGTCTGCCCAGGTAATACTAGTGGTCTCTCCTTCCAAATTACTCTGTATTTGTTTTTCATATACGTACAGAAGTGCATGCTGTCTCTTTTGGTAGAATTTAGTTCTCTGAGAATATTCACTTCAATTTTGTCTTTGTATTCAGGGTTGTGCTAGACCCAGTTCAACCTGGTCCTCCAAATCCAATTGTTAAATATTCAGCAAACCTGCAAACACTGCAAACTAGGGCTTACGTTATTATTTTGTTGATTGCTTAGACTTAAGAAAGTAGTAGAAAAAATGCTAATAATGCATGTTAAGCCTAAAAGTATGTTGCAAGTACATGTTTTTCTTGGAGAGCTGATTGTTAAACATTTATCAGCACATTGCTATTTGTTTCCCAGTGCCTACCCATAGTCAGTGCTTAATAAATAGACTGATTCACTTTTGTGCCCTGAAATCTAACAGTAAAAAAGCCTGAAAAAACATAGCCATCCTGCTAGGTCAAGGTTAGCCCCATCAACTGTCCCTAATTAGCAATTGAAAGAACCCATTATATATCTCAGTGATGATTTTGCAGAGGCAGCAATGGATTGGCCTGTGCTTAAACAATTCTCCTAAATCCTCTTCTTTCCCACTGACAAAGCTCCCCCCAAACATCTGAAAGCATTTTATGAGGTTCGGATGGGCAGGTTTAGAAATGAAGAGAAGAAATTCCTCCGTGCTTCAGTTTGGGTCTCACTCCAATAAGGGGACCACATGATTGCAGAGCCCCCTTTGAGCGCTCATCTCTCTCTATGAATTTACACCAGGAACCTGCTTGAAACCTGTCACTGAGAGGGGCCTGCACCAGCCTCAGAAGAACCACTGACTCACTGGAAGCACGAAGATAAAACACATCGGCCAAGCAGCCACCGACACAGACTCCATCAGGGTATCCTTCCTTCCCACGGGCGCAGCCCATGGAGGATGGCAGGCCGAGTTTGAACAAATGTGTGGAGGCTGATGTCATTGGGGCCTACTGATTACGGCTGCTCTCAGAATGAATCTGTTCCTGGCTTTACTCTCAAAAACTTTAAGGAGGAAGGGAGGAAGAAAGGAAAAAAAGAGAAGGAGGGAGGGAGAAAGGCAGGAAGGAAAGAAAGGAGGGAGAGAGGAAGGGAAGGAGGGAAAGAGGAAGGAAGGAAGGAAGGAAGGAAGGAAGGAAGGAAGGAAGGAAGGAAGGAAGGAAGGGAGGGAGGGAGGGAGGGAGGAAGGAAGGAAGAAAGAGTAAGAAGGAAAGAAGGGAGGGAGAGAGGAAGGGAAGGAGGGAAAGAGGAAGGAAGGAAGGAAGGAAGGCAGGAAAGGAAGGAAGAAAGAGTAAGAAGGAAAGAAGGGAGGGAGAGAGGAAGGGAAGGAGGGAAAGAAGAAGGAAGGAAGGAAGGAAGCAAGGAAGGAAAGGAGGGAAGAAGGGAGAAAAGTAGGGAGGGAAGGAAGAGGGAAGAAGGAAGGAAGGAAGGAAGACAGGTCAGTATAGTACAATGGCAAGAATGCTGGATGTGGAACCAGAGGTCCTGGGTTCTAATCCAGCTTTGCCACTTTCTTTGTAGTGAGATGAATAAAGCATTAGTGATAACAAGTGGCACGCGTCTAAGATCTGCCGAATGCTTTGCGGACATCTCGTTTAAGGCTCACAAGCCTGTGAGGAGGGACCATTGTTATCTCTACATGACAGATGAAAAAGTGGGAGATTTGTCCAAGGTCACGGTTTGTAGCATCTGATGTTGGATTCGAACCCGGGTCTTCCAAAACCCAGGTCCAGTTCTACCCACAATTGCAGACACTGAAGCCAAGAAGGCAATAGATCATAACACCGTTTCAGAGCCCACCCTCACACAAGCAATTTTCTGATCAGCATTTACTGATGCTGTGCTTAAGAAGCCCAGGCAGCTAGGGGGCGCCACAGTGAATGGATTGCTGGATTTGGCAGTCAGGAAGACCTGAGTTCAAATCCAGCCTCAGACACTTAAAAGCTGTGTTACCCTGGGCAAGTCACTTAGCCTCTGTTTGCCTCAGTTTACCTATCTGTAAAATGGGAATGAGAACATCAACCACCTCCCAGGGTTGTTGCGAAGATCAAGTGAGGTAATATTTGTAAAGTGCTTAACAAAGGCTGGCAAATAGAAGGGCTTAATAAATGCTTTTTTCCTTCCTTTCTAATAAGAGTTCTCCTCGTGATTAGAAGCTCCCAGTGGCAGAGTTTGGCCAAATTGCGGCGCAGAAAGTTCCATCAGGACCCTAGGAGCCCTGTGGCAGGGGCTCACACTGCCCACTAAGGGCCTGGCATGCTTCCTGGTCAAGGCTAACTGCTTACACATCCCCACCCTTCTTAGATCCATGGAATAAGAAGGATACCAATAGCTGGTCAGTTGTGGTCCAAACTTCAGGCAGGTGTTTGCTCAACAGGTGGCATCCAGACAGAAATTCTTCTGAGGGCTTATATCTAAATAGAAAAAGGGGAAAAATCAATGAAGGTCCACGTGTTCTAATCAGTTCTCAAGGCAGATCTAAAACAAGGGATTCAGAGTCAGAATCCCCAAAGAGCACCAGCTGGAAGAGACCTCGCCGGCCACCCAGGGCAGCCCTGGTCTAGACAAGAATCACTTTGACTGTTTTTCTGACCAAACAGTCTCACAGGCTTGGCCCAGAGCCATTATGTCTGCAATCAGCTCATCCGGCCATTGGGATCTCTCTGATTGTTGGGACGATCTTTTCATTAAGCCTAAAGCTCACCCTCTGCATCTTCCACCCGTTGTTCCAGATCTGCATCTCTCTAACTTCCACTTAGTTTCCTTAAAAATCTAAATGCCATCTGTTCTATGAGACCTTCCCTGGTTCCCCCAGCTGCCAGTGCCTCTGGGTTCTAATCCACCACACCAGAAGATCTGCTTTGTAGCCATGCTCTATGTACTATACATATTGTTGATAGAATGGAAACTCTCTGAGGGCAGGGATTGTTTCCATTTTGTTGTTGTTGTATCTTAAGCTCCAAGGGAGGTGACAGGTACCTAGTAGGAGCTTAATAAACATTTCTGGATAAGCCAACTGCTCCTCATTCTGCCTAATATATCAAAAGCCTCCAGGTTTAATCAATATGCCCCCTTGACACTGTAGTACTAGGTATTTCTGATGGGAGAACTTCCTAGAACCTAGAAATCTGCTTTTTCCACAAAGAGGACATGTCCAGCTTAGTTCCCAAGCTCTCCTGGAGGTGAAGCCAAATACACTATTGTCCTCGATCTAATAGGGCCAGAGTGGAGAGGAAGGTCACCAGAGCTGCTGTAGCCCATAGGCCGAGTAGCAACACAGGTCATGGAGTGGAAAGAAGCTTTTCTTGGTTGGTTGTCGACAGAAAGAATTTTCTGCCTCAGTGACTTTAATAATCCCAAGAACCCAAGCCCCATGAAAGCAATTTTCTCCAACTTAGTCTTCCTTGAAGGGCGAAGAAACTGATAATAGATTTAATAAAATGACAATCTATTATTAAGCCATTGAGTCTGCCATGATATTGTACCAAGCCTGCACTGCTACAAGGCCACTGTGTGGTTTATGATACAACTTATTGTGTACGTAGTCAGATGGAGTGCTTGGCTCACTCAACACCTTATCATAATCATTCTTCTGAGAGAAGACAGCCTCCAGTTTTCAGAAGCCTGCAAACCCACTTGCCAACTGGACATTGCTCATTATTCATGACTCCTAGTTCAGAAGCCTAGGTGCCAAATTCACCCCTGACCTAGGTAGGTGCCCTGGACAACTGAGATAGCCTCTTCGAGCCTCAGTTTCCATATCTGGAAAATACTGGTAATAATATTTGTATCAAAGAAGCTTAGCTTATAGAGTTGTTTTGTAGAACATGCTTTGGAAACATTCAATTCTAACACAAATTTGAGTTACTATAATGGAGATAAGAAGGCACATAGTAGCCCGGGTTCTTTAACCTGGGGTCCCTGAACTTGTTTGTAAAAATATTTGGATAACTGTATTTCCATAGATTTCCTTTGTAATCCTCTATGTAAATTTATGCATCTAAAACATGTTTCTGAGAAGGGGCCCACAGGCTTCACCAGTCCGCCCAAGGGGGCCACAATGCCAAAAAATGGGGAAATCTGCTGAACCCCTTCTCAGAATATTGTTTTTAAATGCATAAAATAAAGTATAAGAATGAGACTGCAAAGGGAAATAATTATATTTAAATAGTTATTAAAATATAATAATAATAACTAACATTTACATCTATTTTCTAGACACCGGGCTAAGCACTTTACAGATATTATCTCACTTAGAGATGGGGAGGGAGGCTACCATTATTCTCACTTATCCTAATTATCACCTGTTTTTAAAGATCAGGTTTAGGGAATCAGACCCTGGTGGGGACATAAAGTACCTCTCAGACTTGTGATGAGTACCAGCTGCAGCAACTTCTCCCCCACTGGTGCTGCTCTCTGGGCCCACGCTCCCAGTGCCCTCCTCTGTGCCCGGGACCATCTGCCGGCTTTGCTCCGCAGCTTTGGCCAGCTTGTGTTCGGAGCCATCCCCTTTCTTGTCTGCCTCACTGTCAGAACAGCCCTCCGACGCACTGTCTTCGCCGCTGGTCTCTTCACTGGAGGTTGTTTCATAGCTGAAGAAGGAGACCAAACGTCATTGGTTATGGTCAAAATCTGCAGTAGGGCATTCATGCATTATTTAGCTAGGCAGGAGCCTGGCATCAGTTTCAGCTGATCAGTCCACAAAGATTTATTAAACACTTACCACATGCCAAGCACTGTGTTATACCCAAAAGGGCAAAAATATGGTCCCTGACCTCAAGGATCTCCCGTTCTGATGGGGGAGACAACATGCCAACAACCATGTAAAAACAAGATGTAGACAGTGTAGATGGGGGGTAATCTCAGAGGGAAGACATGGGCAGTGGGGAGGAGGTAGGTGGGAAAGGATGGTTGACAAAGGGGGTTTAGCTGAGTCATCTAGAAAGCCAGGGAACCCAGGAGGCAAGACAAGGAGGGAGGGTACTCCAGTTTGGACCAGTCCATGTGAGAAGCTTCTCAATTCAGAGGCCACTGGAGGCAATAAGTGGTCAGACAAGCTCTCCCCAGAAAGAACAAAAGAAGCAGACCATCACCCAGTAACTCAGAAAACCAGGATGCTTGAGACAGGTAATCCAGTCCTGGAAAAACCCACCAATTTGGGAAGCCAGATACTCATTTCAGAAATGTCAAAATCACCAATTCATTTTTCCCCACTGAAGTTCTCTGAATTATCTGTCAAAATCCTTCCCTAGATTCCCTGGACCCAGCCCTTCCCTTTAGCCGATTTGTTCACAGTGTAACATAAATCTCACTTATGATGAGGCTTTGTGTTCAGGCTCTAGGAGGTGGACCCAGTAAGAAGTGATCTCTTCTCAATAGTTAGGTCAATGTGAGGAGAGTTGGTAAGTTTTTAGCCTCTAGGACAGGGCTTCTTAACCAAGGGTCCTAGACCTTCCCCCACAAAAGGTCTGGGGATAGATTTCTGAAGGTCCATAAACTTGGAAAGGAAAGATACATCTTTATTCTCACTAACTTTTGCAGGAAATTTAGCATTACACATTTATTTTAAGACATGATTCTGAGAAGGTATCCACAGGCTTCCCCCCACAGCCAAAAGGTTCCATGATACAACAAAAGCTGAAGCATCCCTGATGGGTAGGGAGAAGAATTTTAGGTTTGTCTGTCAGTAGCTAAGTCCAACAGTCCCAGACATACTGACATATTGACATGTTGAGAAACTAAAGCATGTGCAGAGGCAGGCAACTAAGAGAGGGCAGGAGGCCTGGAGACCATGCCATGTGAGCATTCAATGAAAGAACTGCCAATGCCAAGTCTGGAGAAAAGAAGGCTAAGGCTGGAGAGCAGTCTGCCAATAGCTAAAAAGTTGTCCCTTGGAAGCGAGATTAGACTTCAAGCAATCAACAAGGGGTGAAAATTCCTTAAAAACGGCGACAGCTGTCCCAGAATGAAGCAGGCTGTCTCAGGAAGTGGTGGGCTCCGTGTTTTGGAAGTCTCAAGAAGAGTATTGATAGCTACTTTCCAGGGACATTTTCAATGGAATTCTTGGTCCAGTAAAGGCTACAGACATGTGGGGAAGGATATTGATAAGCTGGAGGATATGTAGAGGAAGGTGACTAGGGTGTGGTGAGGGGCTTTGACATCATACCATATGTCAACTGAAGGAGCCAGGGAGGTTTAGCCCAAAGGAGAAAAGGTGGGGGCGGGGATTGGAGAGGGGTATACCTGATTACCTGATGCCTGTCTTCAGACTGTCAGGCTCTGATGAAGAAAAGGAATTAGATTTGTTATGGCAACTGGGGCAGCAGAAAGAGTCCAGAGGACCTTGGTTCATAATACTAGACCTGCCTTCTAATCTGTGTAACCATGGGCAAATCATTTGAACTCTCTGAGACTCAGTTTCTCAATCTACACCTTTACCTCATTGAAAATATTTAAGATTTGGAGATTTAACTAGAAAATGTCTACTATCCCAGCTCTGAGTCTATTTCCTATGCTTGCCCCCACATAGTAGGACTAGAAGAGATGGGTAGCAGTCACAGAGGCAGATTTGGGCTCAATGGCTTACGAGGAAGGACTTTTCAAGAGGTGAGGCTACTGACAATTTGAGGCTTTTTTGGGGTACTACCTGTTTGAGTTACCACATGTTCTGTGTTTTTATGCAAAAATGAGGACCTGGGTTATTAAAAAGAAGACACTCCATAACGTGACACATTCAACAGGAAGTAATCACAAGGGCATTCTCTGGAAGCAGTGTGAATCCTCACACAGCCGAATAATGAAGGGAACTTTGGGATCATTTGTGGAATACATGGAGAATTCCCAAAGAGAGAAGCCTGAATCTCTATGGCATGAGGAATAGCATTGGTCTAACGAGAAAAGAAAGAAGATCCCTGGTCTGGAGCCTGAAGGAACCTTAAAAATCAACCAGTTTGACCCCTTCAATTTTGCTCATAGAGGAGGAAACTGATGACTAGAGAAATCAAGTGACTTGTTCAGGGTCACTCATCCAAGCTGGGCAAGTGAGGTTATTGTATCATAAGATCATGGATTTAGAGCTAGAAGGTTATCAAGTCTGACATATTTTACAGTTAAGGAAACTGAGGCAGCCCAAGAGGGGCTAAGTATCTTATTCAAAATCACACAGGTCGTTCAGAGCCAAAATCTGGACTGAGGTCCTCTTGCTCCAAAGCCAGCACTCTTCTCACGGAATCAAAATTAGTAAGAAATAACCCTACAGTCCATCTCCCCACCCACTCGAAAGAGAGCAAAAACTGCGCATTTCCTGCTCCATACAGAAGCTTCTCAGAATTCTGCCCTCCTTAGAAGACTGAAAAAGAGGAAGCAGATTAAACCCAGGAAAGCCAACGTAGATGGCCGATGGCAACTAAAGGATAAAAGGGGAGGGAATAAATGGTGCCAACTTGCTTGGTTGGAAGCCCTTTGGCAAGGGAAGGAGGATGACAGGCTCTCCAGGAGGAAGACGGCTGAGAGCAGTCTCTTGAGTTGAAAACCATACAAGCGCCTGAGCAGAGAAGACCCAGACAGGCTTCTCCAGAGCCTTCACAGGGCATGAAGGGGGAGGCAGCGGTCTGTCAGCTCTCAACATGGCCACGAGACCACTGACTGTTATGAGAAAAGGCCTAAAAAGTTAATCTTTGGTCACAGTGGTAGGAAACCCCAGGCTCATTAAATCTGCTCTACAGAAAGCAGCCTGGCCTAGTGGAGAAAGTCAGTTCAGTTCTCTACTTGACTCTCCAATACTAAAAATTGCAGAGAAGGGACCGATTTGCTTTGATATGGGGAGCTCTCTATGTGGACGAAATCACAATTCCATTTGCCAGTCCCCTCTCCAATATGGGCTGTCCCCAAAGTCTAAGTGCAGTTTCAAAGCTTTAATCAGTATAGACAGCAAGCTTGACAAATTAGAACATGATACAAAGCTGGGAAGGCTAGCTGGGTTGTTAAAACACTGGCCCACAGGACGACAGAGTCAGCATCCCAAAACCTTCTCAGGCTCCTTCACTGGGCTGAACTAAATAAGATGATAAGAGAAAGGAGAACAGCAGAATGGAAGATAGATTAGAGCATGTAGAGACTGGAGGCACAGAGATCAATTAAGAGGCTATTGTGATTGTGGAATACTATTGTGCTATAAGAAATGACAAGTGAGATGCTTCAGAAAAACCAGGGAAGATTTTTATGAACTGATGCGAAATGAAGAGAGCAGAACCCAGAGAACATTGTACACAGTAGCAGCAATTTTGTATGATGATCAACTATGAAAGACTTAGCTACTCTGATCAATACAATGATCTGAGAAAATTCCAAAGGACTCAAGGTGAAAAATGCTGTCTACCTCCGGAGAGAGAACTGATGAGCTCTAAACACAAACTGAAGCATACTTTTTTCACCTTTATTAATTTTCTTGTTCTATTTTTTGCTTTTTTTTTCAACATATCTAATATAGAAATATGTTTTGCATGATTTCACATGTATAATCGATATACTGCTTGACTTCTTAATAGGTGAGGGAAGGTCTGTAGGGAGGGAGAGAATTTAGAACTCAAAAATATTTTAAATGAATGTCAAAAATGAATTTTATATATATGCATGTGTGTATACATATATGAACCCTATTTTATAAATGAACTGTATATATGTGTGTATATATGTAGAGAGAGACACACACACACATAAAAAGAGGCTATTGTAATAGTCCAGGGGAAAGGAGATGAAGGTCTTAATGACAGTCAAGATTATTTGAAGAAAAAGAGATCTCAGGCTACCATGTCATGGGCACCAGTCATATCAGACCCTCTTTCACTTACCTCCCACCACTTTCACTCTCCATATGTTGCTGTCCATGTAGCAGGCTCTCATTTAATACCCCTTCTGATTAAGGGGTTGACTAATAAGCATGCTGAGGGCAGGGTTGCTGTTCACCTTTGTAGTCCCACAATCTGCCTTGGCATCTCGGGCACAGGGGCTTAGTAAACATTCATTGTAACAAACTCAATATAACCCTTCCTGGCACATCTGTAAGGAAGTGTGCCTTGGAGTCACTGATTTCACACTTTCTGTGGATCACATCCCCCATGAGGCTTGGGGGGCCCAGATTGCTAGTCTCATTGGGACAGCACTCTGAATATCAAGTCTCGGGGCTGAGGTGTCTGGGCAGGCTTAGGTTTCAAAGGGGCCAGGAGGAAAACGCAGAAGATTATGCCACTGAGGACCAGTGAATTTGAGGCAGCAAAAATGCGGTGTTGGAGTCATGCTACAGAAAGCTTTTCTTTCAGCTGGTGTATGGTCAAGGGAAGTGACCCAGCTCACTCATGTCCAGGTTATCACTGGGTTTACATATGGTGCCCAGAACTGAATCTCACACTCCAGATGTGGTCTGCAGGACTGCCACCTCTCTGGCCCTAGGCAGATGCCCCTTGACGCAACTTAAAATGGCACTAGTTCTTTCTGGATGCCGTATCACAGCCTTCGTTTGCAGTCGACTAATAACCCAAGATCTTTTTTCTCCAGGCTGCTACGATGCCAAACTCATAAAAACCCAGGAAGCAGATTTATTAAGTGTTTTAAATGATTAAACCATGGGAAAATGAAAAGAAAAAAAAAAGCAGGTTCTCCCTTCCACCCCCACTGGAAAGAGATGGAGCTGACATTAGACACTGGAAGGCAGTCTGACCTTTTTGAACGATGCTTACCCACCGTTAACCCCAACAAACTGAAGATTCTTTTTGGTCCCATTACCTCCAGCACGGAAGCCATAGTCTCGCTTTTTCATTATGGATTTAAGGCTTGTCGACGGGGAGATCTCTAGGCAGACACAACACTGGAGGTTAGGAGTAGTCATCGAGAAGGGAAAATCAAAATGCAGACATGGGAAGGCCTGGGACTTTGGGAATGGGGGTGGCCTATCAGCACAGGCACGTTTGGGCCCAACATAAGCTCTCTGTTCGAATGCAGGGCAGCACCTTCACCACAATTTGGTCTTAGAAAGTTGTCTGTGTCACTAAGAAGCTACCTGCCCCAGGCCACCAAGTCAGTATGTTAGTGTATGACAGTGTGGCTCGAACCCACTGCTTCCAGATTCTGAGATCAGACTGGCTCCCATCCTATAGTTAGCTACTGTACTTCAGGGCACTTCTATGTGGGCACAGCCTTAGAACTTGAAAAAAAATAATAATGATTCTATTTCACATTAATATGGTGCCTATAGTTTAAAAGGCCCCCTCTTAGCCATTATCTTACATGACCTTCCATCATGAAGTGAGCACAGCAGGGTTTTTTAGTTAGTTGGTTCAAATCCTACCTGTGCTACTTACCACTTTACCACTAAATGGGCCTCAGTTTCCTCACCTGTAGAAGGAGGGAGCTGCACTCCCTCATACCCGTGAGGAAAGACGGGTTAATGAGTCCTCCTGTCTCTGCTCAGATGAGAGACCAGGCAGACTGGGGCCTGTGGCGGCCACCAGCGCTCTGAGCCCTCCCTGCCTGACCCCTCAGTCAAACAAAGTCTGGTTCTACTTATCCAAAAATGCAAAGGGTATGCAATCGGTTACAGCAGAGCTCGCCTTTGTGCCAAAAGGCAGCTCTCCAAATGTGGGCCAGACCTCACGTCTACTCTCTCTGTTCACCTCTTTCTCCCTCATTTCCATCCCTCCCTCCCTCCTTTCTTTTTCTCCTTCCTTACTCTATCTCTGTCACGCCTTTCTCTTTCCCTCCCTCCTTCCCTTCTCTTTTTCTGTCCTCTCTCCCCTTCCCTCCTTTCTCTCTTTCCCTCCTTTCCTCCCTTCCTTCTTTCTTCCCTTCCTTTCTCTCTCCTTCCCTCCTCTCTCCCTCCTTCTTCCTTTTCTCTCTCTTTCTATCTCTTCTCCCCTACTTCTCTCCCTCTCCCTCCCTTTCTCCTTCACAAATACAATTTATTTAGTTATGCAAGTTATCAAAATAATAACACCCTAAAACTAGCCACAGGGAATCTCCAGTGTGAGGCCCACGACTTCATAGGAACCTGAATGCTGGGTTCCTACGGCAAATCCCACCACTATTTGTATGACCTTGGGTAGGCTACTTATGGCCCCTGAAGGTCGCTCCCTGACAGCTCTGTCCATAACCCACTGACCAAGTGATGCTCAGTAAAAGTCTGAGCCCCGCCTGCCACCAGAACACAGCCCAGGGATGTTGCCTGGAGATGGACACAACTTCAGATTCCAAACAGTCCCAGCCCCTGTTTATGGAGGACACATCGATAGGAAGCCACCATCAGGATTCAAACCCAGGTCTTCTGATGACCAATCTGCTTTCTTCCTGCGCCTATCTAAGGGCCACCTGACACTGATGGTGAGAAGGCTCTGGCAGTGCCGGGGGCTGAGGGCAAGGACGGGAAGAGGAGGATTTGCGAACAGAAGCTAGGCGGGCTGGATTCAATTCCATGCAGCATTTCTGGATGTTTTAATATTTTTCATCTAGTCACATATAACAAATAAATTCCTTGCCCCTGATTTGGGGTGAAAAAGGAAAATGGCAGCCGCCTCCCTTCTCGCCAACATTCACCCACCCTCCCCAACCCCCTCGCGCCAGTATTTACCCGGGGGCGGGGGTCTGCTGGCGACGCCCTCCTGCTCTGGCGGCGACTGTGCGGAATACGCAGACAGCAGCAAGTTGAGGGAATTGACGAGCTGGCTCTGAATGGAGCTCAGTTTGGACGCGGGCTGCTTGATGGCGTTGGCCAGCTCGGGGTAGCCGTGCTCCAAGCAGGTCCACTGCTCGTGAAGGAGCTCTTGAATCTTCTTCACGTACTGGCCAATGGTGATGTCCGGAGGGGGGCTGTGCTGCTCCATCCCTGGGGAGGAGCCGTTGGTGCCCAGGCTTGCTGGGGAGCCCCCCGCCCCTCCCCCGGCAGGAGCCTGGGCGCCCTGCTGATCAGGATCCTGCTCTTCGATCTTGAGCTCAGTAGAGAGATAGCTGTGGTTGGGTTTGGAGGGGGACGAGTCTGGCTCCTGGGGAAGGAGTTGGAGCGGTGACCTTTGCCTAGGGGTGACTGGTGGGCTGGCTTCCACAATGACAGGCAGATTGACCAGGACGCTCTTGTCACATACATCACTGACTGGGTCAGTGTTCACGGCGGCATCGTTATGGGTGTCTTTGGCATTTCTATGGCTGAGCCGATTTTCCAGCTGAGCTATGGTGCCCATCAATTCCTGAATGCTTAGTTCTTTGTTCCTCATCTCATCTCCTTGCTGCAGAAGGGCCACCCTGACTCTCTCTAGCTCCTCAGTTCTCTTTGACAATTTTTCTTCCAGGATGACAATCTGCTGCTTGAAGGCAGACACACTATCGGTTCCTGTGGTGTCTATATGCCAAGGCTCAAGACCTAAGCTCTCCTCGGTCACCCTAATCCCAATACTTCTGACATCCATCTCCACAGGAGGCGGAGGGGGGAGTTCACTGATGTTCAGTTCTATTTCAGGGGGAAATTCATTTTCAGGGATGGGTGATGGAAGAGGCGGAGGGCTTGGGGTGGGGGTCCCAGGCGTGGCCACCGACTCTGTTTCTGGTACCTTCAGCTCTTCCTCTGTGCTCTCCAAAACCACAGGAAGGTCTTGGGGAAAGGTAGGCTGGCTCAGGAGACAGCTATGCTTCAGCTGCTCTTCATCTTGGTCCCGATGCTCCAGTCCATCCTGAACAAGGTCGGGAATTACAGGCACCAGACCTGCCAACTCCTTCATTTGGGGCTGAGTGGATGCTTGTGGGCTGGAGCTGTGGGGATCTGAAAATCCCTCCACAGGGCCAAAGGCACCGTCTGGGAAACCACCTTCATCTGGGGGCTGCAGGAGTGGCGGGGGCTCAGGGAGGCTGGAGCCAAGGCTCAGCTCATCAGACACTTTGTGCTGCAGCAGGGTCACCGGCATGCTGGAAGCCCTCAGCAGCTGGGGCCGCCCTCTCCCGCCATCGAGCTCAGCCTCCACAGGTGGTGTGGTCTCCACTTGGCGAATGGTCTCAGCCAGTAGCACTCTCCTCCTGTAGCTGATCTCCCCCGCACCAGCCAAGGGCTGAGCAGAATCACTAGGGGGTTCCTCTGACCCCTTTGTGGACAGGCCCGAAAATGAAGAGGTCCAGGTCTGGTGGGGTGGAGTTGCATGGGGCCTGGCACCACTGTCAGGGAGACTGAAGTTTCTAGGCAGGGTACTGAATTTGGGCTGCTTGGCCTTCCTTCGAATAGGAATCCTCTTCATGGTGTTTCCTTTCTCAATGTCATCCACATATTTCAGGAAGTCAAGATCTAAGTGGAAACCATATGGTGTCTCCACCGAGTATGGGTGACTTTTGGGAGGCTCTTTTTCTCCATCCTCTTGGGATGATGGTTGGTCTCTGGCTAGAAAAAAAAAAGACACACACATATATTTATTTATTTTAAAATCCAAAAAATCACAGACCAATAGGAGTAAGCCTATCTCCTGACACTCTCTTGTGTCTCCTTCAAAACTCGTCAGCATCTAAAATATGCTGGAATGCTTATGGTCTTTTTGGCTTCATGGAGATGCTGCCTTATTAAATCGATTTATACCGAGGCAGTCTGCAAGGATGGGGGAGAGGGAATAGCTTCCCATTTGCAGCATGTCACTGGAAAGGCTAGAAAGGAATCTGCCTGGAGATACAGCCACAGAGAAACAAGAAATCTGTCTCATTTTGCTGCTGGCTTTGACTCATGTAACTGCCAAGCTGAGATAGCCCAGAATTTGCAAAATTGGGCCACTAATTGGCAATTACCTAAATGGAAGGTTTCAAAGGTTGAGCCACAAATTTGTCTGAGCATCCAAAAAATTAAAGCCCTGCATTAGTCAAATAAAGCCCAGCAAATCTTGCTGAGCCCAGAGATTTAAGTGATCTATAATGTTGTCGTTTGGGCTTTCTTTAATGGCTAAGCTTCCAAAAATATGCGCACCAGAGGGAACTAACTAGATCTCCCTTCTTTTTCTCTGGACCCCCTCCATCTGAAGGACTTAGAATGTTTTAAGTTCTCCTGCAACTCTGGAAACAAGGTGAGACTATTTCCTCTGACTGGGGAGAAGGCAAAAGGACAAATTCACATGACAGAGATGCCTCAGTCTACCTGGAAATACTGATTGCCTTCTATCCACTCAAGATAGAAAGGTCCCCAACTCAAGCAATTAAGGGGTTCCCTTTTGTAGCCCTAGTGCCTAGCACATAGAAGGGGCTTAATAAATGCTTGTTAATGGTTCCCTTTTGTATCCCTAGTGCATAACACATAGAAGGGGCTTAATAAATGCTTGTTTATTGATTGAATAATTGCCAGGACCATGGAGATAGAACACTTACTGCTGTCTCCTCAGGCCCTCCATGATATGGCCCCACCCCAAACAGGTCAGATGTTCATTATATACTGACATATTTTGCTGCTTGGCTACTAACAAGGGGGGGAGGAGGAAGTAGCCCTTGGCAAAAAACACCTGGTAGCAATGAGCTCCTCTCTCCAGCCTTCCCACAAGACCAGTTAAGAGAATGCCAAGCAAATGCCCAGACCGATCCCTGAAAAATCCAAGAGTGGCTTCTCAGAGTGGGCTGGGGGAGCTGTATGAGTAAAGCGGGGGGTGCCAGGGAAGGCCCTCCATTGAAGACTACAGTGTCTCCCTGCTGGCCCAAGGTTTGTGGGCCTTTCCAGCATCTCTCCTCTCCAGGCCTTAACTTCCTAACCGATGAAATGAGGAAGGAGTAATGAGTGTGATTATCACTCGAGACCCTTCTAACTCTAGTCTGGATTCTAATACCATATGTGTGTATTATGTATATGTATGCCTACATCCACATGCATGTATAGTTATCACTAAGCATATACATGTGTGTACGTGTTATATGTAGTACTTATGCATATGTCATATATTATGACTAAGTACATATGCATAGTTCTATATACATTCATAAATATAATTGTGTATATAGAGTCAAAATATATAGTAATAAAATGTATAATTGAATATATTATGGTTGTTCGATAGTACCCAATTTTTCGTGCCCCAGTTGGGGCTTTCTTGGCAAAGATACTGGAGTGGTTTGCCATTTCCTTCTTCAGCTCACTTTACAAATGAAGAAACTGAGGCAAACAGGGTTAAGTGACTTCCTCAAGGTCACACAGCTAGTATCTGAGGCTGGATTTGAAGTCAGGTCTTCCTGATTCCAGCTCTGGCACTCTATCCACTGTGCCACCTAGCTGCCCTGTATGTCTATATACAGAATCAAAATATATAGTCATCAAATGTATAATTGTGTGTATATAGATACATAGTCATAATATATACGCAGAATGATTAAATATAACATGTTTAAATATGAAAGGCAGATGGGACAGTGGATAGAGAGATGGCCTCTGACACAGACTGTTGTGTGACCCTGGTCAAGTCAACCTCTCTGTGCCCCAGATACCTCCAATACCATAAAATGTGGACAAAGTACAGCTTTGCAGTGGTACAGTGAGAATCCTCACTAACAGTTCCCTTTACTGATACGATCACGGGCCATATTCCATGATTAAATATGTTACTAAAGTAGCCACCGATGTAGAGAAGAACCTTAGCGAAGGCTTTGTGAGTTTCTACAGCTCAAAAAAAAAATCACCACCTGGTGGCCAACTCCCTTGGTCATGGGGCTCTTAGAACTTCCTTGGGCGGGTACTAAGATGACTGTCCTCTGCTAGCACATAGTGATTCCCCCTTATGGACGTGGCTTGGCATTGGCTTTGCTGGCACAAGTACCAGGAGGGAGTGGTAGCTGTTTTTTTTTAAAGGAGTGATAAAATAAACCTGTATATTAATTAATGATGATATTAGTTATTCCAGAGAAGGCTGAGACAGTGTGATACAATGGATACTGCCTGAGCTTAATTCCTGCCCTGACAAATACTGGGATATTTGACCCTGGAGAAGGCACTAACTTCAGAGGGAGTCAGGCCACAGTCTGAGACTCCAAATTGTAGAGCATTTGCCCATCTGCATCACTAGAGAAGGGCAGCTCTCTCCAGAGAAGTTACAGATCAAGTTCAAAAAATACATTCTGGTCCAGCCATGATCATAGCTTGATATGGGCCAGTTGACTTCTCTCTGGTCCCCAGCCAGAGGCTGCACATCCTGAGTCCCATGTGGCCACCTTGAAAACATGTGTTGTTTGAAAGTGCAAAGAATTCAGTGCTAACTCATCATCACCTGTACAGCAAAACCGATCTCCAGTGCATGTCCTGTGGAGGATGGGCTCTGGGCCATTGTTCCTGCCCTGGCTTTCAAAAATCTCATCCCAATAGACCAATGTGGCATTTTCTGCCATGTTCTTAAGAGAGACAAACCCTCTGCAATTTAAGATCTTTGAGAATTTCTGTGGTCAAAAAAATAATCAGCCAACCATTTAAGGAGCTTCTCCCAAATTAGCCCGGCTGGTCCTGAGGGGGCAGTGTCCATTGCTGGCTCGGCAGCATGGAAGAGTGGAAACGGGGCTGGGTTGGCAGTTGGTTGGAGGGCCTCAGTTCAAATCCTAGCTTTGCCATTTAGTACCTGGGGGAGGGGAGACTTTGGACAAGTGATTTCAGCTATCTGGGTTTCTGTCTCCTCATAAAAAGAAGGAATTGGACATGATGACCTTGAACAAGCCCTCTGGCCCTATGGCCGTCCCCAGGGAGATCTAGAGCTGTGAGCCACCCAACTCCCTCATTTTATAAATTGGAAAGCTGAAGATGAGAGGTTAAATTCTTGGCCCTAGCTAGTAAATAAGAGTCAAACTCGTATCTTTTGACTCTGAAGCTAGTCCTTGCCCATGTGCCAGGCCTGCCTCTTGCCAGCTCCCTAATTTCATCATCATGTCATACTCCTGGAGCGCTCACTCCACCCAGAAGTCTTGGGATTGACAAACAGAGCCCGAATGAAGGCGATAGAAGTTAAGGAGAGGACCAGTTTCAGACCCAGACAGAGACTCAACTAAAGGGGAAATTGTGCTATGTATCTTCTTATGACTTCAGTTTAATGAAATGGCCCTGATTTACCCCCAAGAACTTGGAGAGAAGGGCAGAAACATGAATATATCTATGATATTAAAAAAAAGTGGAGCCGATTCAAAGGCAAATTTACCCATGAGAAAAGCAAGGAAAGCAAGAGGCCTCCCTGGAATGAGAAGTCAGAAATATGGGTTTAATATATGCTCTGCCTCTAGGGCATTTTTATTTTATTTTTATTTTTTTTAAAGCAGCCATCCAGCTGTGGTATCAGCTCATGCTTTCCTGAATCCTCGCTGGAATCCTGAATTCCCACACCCCACATGAATAATGGGTCTGGCCCTCCCAAGCCTGGTCAGACAACACTGTGTTATGAGACCTTATCCATATTCAGTTCTGATTACATATTAATCCTATTGCAATGGCCTTTGAATTGGTCTGCCTGCCTCTCTCCACCAACCTATTCCCCACAGAGCAGCCAAAGAGATTTTATTAAAGCCTAGGCCCAATCATATCACTCTTACATGCAGGAGAAATGTAAACCCTCTACCTGGTGCTCAAAGACTTTCAGAGCCCGGCCCTTCTCTCTTTCCTGGTCTCCTTACCTATCAGCCCCTCCACTCAGCCTACAATTCAACCTTACAGGCCTCCCTGCAGTGAAAGAGCAGTGGGTGTGGGTCGAAAGGCCCGGGTTCAAAGCCTGACTCAGCCACTTACTGGGCCGGTTACTGCAAAATGAAGGGCTTGGCCTCTGTGGTGTCTCAGCTCTCAACCTGTGACTATGATGGAATCACCCTGGGATAGTGGACCTGAAGGGGGACAATGACCACGAGGGTGGAAGGCACCAGACCCAAAAGGCCTTGGAAGGGAAGGAGAAGAGGGGAAAGGATTTAGACGGATTTTTTTCAAAACTGATCCGAAAAGCACTGGAGAGGAAGCAAAAAAAAAAAAAAGTCAAATTGAAGGTGAATTAAGCCTCCTTCTGGAAGAAGCCAAGAGAGAGACTGGAACTTTAATCCCTCATCCTCATCTGTCCGGAAAGGAAGATGGTATATTCAGGGAGGAAAGGACTGAGGCCTTTCCCCAGGCAGGCCCAGGGACCCCTCCAGAGGCTGCAGAACCCAGGAACCCCGGGACAACTGGACAGATGGGGAGGGGAGGACCAGGTGATGTCTCGGGGCTGGGCCGCGGGTGTATCGGGCACCTGTGAGATGTGGCGATTGACTGCCTTTGGAAAATGGCAGAAGAGCAGACCCGGAGATGGCCAGGGCTGGTGAAAGGCTGTCTGGGGCAAGGAAAATTAAGAGAACTCCTCCTATTTCCTAATCTGGGCCGGGGCCTAGGCCTTCCTCGGCAGACAGCACCATAGGGCAGAAGGGGCACTGAACAAGGAGCCTGGACAGCCCAGCCTAACACCACCACCCACTAAAGAACCAGGCCAAGGAGCGCCTTTCCCCCTCTGGGCCACAGCTTCCTCACCTGAAAAGTGGAGGGTTTTGTGTCCAATTCTTCAAGACCCCATTTTGGGGTTTTCTTGGCAAAGATACCGGAGTGACTTGTCACTTCCTTCACAGCTCCTTTTACAGAGGAGGAAACCGAGTAAAACAGGGTTAAGTGACTTGCCCAGGGTCACACATCGGAGGTTTCCTCGGCAAAGACACTAGCGTGGTTTGCCATTTCTTTCTCCAGCTCACTTTACAGATGAGGAAACTGAGGCAATCTGGATGAAGTGTCTGAGGCCAGATCTGAACTCATGAAGATGAGTCTTCCTGATTCCAAGCCCAGTGCTCTATCCCCTGCGTCACCTGGCTGCTCAAAAATGAAGGGACTGGAGTAAATTATTTCTAAGGTCCTTTCTGGCTCTAATAGTCACAAGTCCATGACTCCATACACAGGTAACTCCAGAGCTGGAAGGGACCTCAAAGGCCATCTACCACAAATCCCTTATTTTACTAATGAGGACACAGGCATGGCATGTGGCTTGGCCAAGGTCACATACAAGATCCTAGATCTGGAAGGGACTTCAGAGCCTCAGTCTGCTCATTTTGCAGAACAAGAAACTGAGGCAGGGAGAGGTGGGATGGGAGCCCAGGTCTTCCTGACCCAAATTTATTGCCCCTTCCACCGTACTGAGCTGCCTGTGAAAACACTTTGAAAACACTTTGGAAATACCTAGTTTGAATCCAACCAGTACCAGATAACGGAGACAGAACTGGAGGACATGGGTTACCCTGAGATCATTCCCCACATTCAGGGTAGTGTGAATACTCTCCTTGAGGTCAATGAAAAAACAACCCCCCTACCATCTGTCTTCTCCATCATCGGGGTTTCAAAGGGCAGCCTCTCAGAGTCACTTCATGGGCTGAGTCAGCGGGGTGTGGTCACCAGGCTCTGTAAGCAATAAGAGACAAGTTCAAGTTTGGTTATTTGGAGGAGGAAGATCTGGATCAACCTTCTGTGGGAGATGGCACCTGACTTGTGTCTTCAAGGAAGCTAAGCATTCCAGGAGGGAGGGCATGCCAGAGGGACCACTTGGGCAAAGACGTGGAGGTGGAGGCGGGAGCCTCACTGTCGCACGGCAATTCTTTTACTCATCTCTTATTAATGTTCTTTTTCTCTCTCATTAGTGGGAAATCCTACGGAGATCTAAAATTCAAGATGCTCAAAACAAGGCCTCGCCTTTCCCCCAAACCCAACGCTCTTTCAGATTTCTGTTACAGTTGAGGATGCCATCATCCTTCAACTCGCCCAGATTCACTACTTTAACGCCACTGTTCACTCCTCACACTGACCCACCCCTGCCATATCTAATCAGCAGCCAAACCCAGTCATTCCACACCCACAGCACAAACAAAGGATAAAAAGGCAGCTGGCGGCTTAGTGGATAGAGCAATATGCCTGGAGTCGGGAAGACCTGAGTTCAAATGTGACCTCAGAAGCTTACTAGCCATGTGACCTTGAGCAAGTCACTAAACTTCCATTTGCCTCAGTTTCCTTCAACCATAAAATGGGGATAATGATAGCACCTACTTCCTAGGGTGGTTGTGAGGATTAAATGAGATGATAATAAAAAGCGCTCAGCATGTGGCTGGCACACAGGAAGCACTTAACAAATGTTTGTTCCCTTCCCCATTAATTAAACACTTACTGTGTGTCAGGCACCATACCAACCAGTGGTGATACAAGAATACAAAAAAGCAAGACAGCCCCTGCCCTCAAGGAGCATCCATTCTAATTATGAAGGACAATACCTAAAGGGAGCTAGAAAAAGGAACGAGGGACATGGCATGGGGACGTGTTTGGAAGTAGCCTTGAAGTGACGCAGACACCTGATTCTGGGCACAATGAAGTGAGAGCTCACCTGTGGGAGCCTAGGGCGGGTGCAGCGGGGCAGAGCCCAAGGTTCAGTAGGAAAGGGATGAGGAGGTTTAGAGTTGGCCAGGACGATCTCTCTCATCCCATCTCAGCCCGCGCTCCCTACAATAACCAAGCGGCCGTGACTCTAGGACTGCAAAAGCTCTGGATGCTTGGTCTCTCTCCCAGCATTCCCAATCGCCATCCACACGGCTGCCACCCCGATTTTCCTAGCACGAGTCTGACCTCCTTTCCAGTCCTCTTACTAAACCTTCCACGCCTTGCTCCCTATCCCCACATAATCGATCCAGTGACGCCCACCTCCTGGCCATTCCTCAAACAAGACACTCATTTGCCAGCTCCAGGTACTTCCATATGCTTTCCCCACCTCCCATCCCCCTGCCTGGAATTCTCTCCTTTCAAGTCCCAGCTAAGGACCCACCATCCTCAGGAAGGTTTCCCGATCCCCTTTCATTGTCGGGCTTTCTCACTTGGGTTACCTCCAATCTGGTTGGGTGGCTCCTCCTACAAACTCCATTTAAGACAGTCTCTCAGGCCAACCATGTCTCATTCTCCTCAGGTATGTTTCTACCGTACCACCCCCAGCCATTTCTTCCCCTATGAGAATGTAAGCTTGGGCCTTTGTATTCTCGGCACTTAGTATGGTGCTTAGCATATAGTGCTTAATAAATGTTCACCAACTGATAAATAAATGCTTGTTGACTGCTGAATTGAATTATTAGAAGGCTTTTAAAAAACTATAAAACAAAAATCAGAAAAACGTACTACTGAACTTAAATGTCTACCCAATCATTGCTTTGGAAATGCTACTGGAGGCCTAGAATGATAAGGGCCTCCAAAGTTTAAATCTGCATCATTTTGGTTCTATATTGGACTGCTCGTAGCCTGAGTGTTTTGCATCTGACTCCTGAGAGACCTCATTTTCTCAGGAGTTTATGTCCCAGTCCAAGAAATTTATAGGTGTGTTCACAGAATAGCAGCTTTGCTCCCTCCCACGTGGGGATAGTGCAAAGGTGGGCTATCATACTGTGTATTTATTACATCCAGAGGGGATTGGGAAGGCCCACTGAAAACCAAAAAAAAGTCACCTATAACCTTGGGCTGCATAAAGTGCGGCAGAACCTCCGGGAACAAGGAGGTAATGGTCCCATGGGACTCTACCCCTCTCAGACCTCATCTGGCGATCCAGGCTTAGTTCTGGGCACCACAGATGATGAGAAGGAGAGCGACAACAGAGGGACAACCAGGATGGGGAAGGGCCTAAAGTCCATGTGGAATGCCCTTCTCCCAATGGCCAGTGCCCTTCCCCCCCGCCCCTGGTGATATTTAATAACTTTGTATTTTATTCTGAACATACTTGTATATATTCATGGTCTTCTCTGATAGAATGTAAGCTTCTTGAGGGCAGGGATTCTTTTTTTTTCTTTGTATCCCTAATACTCAACACTATGCCCAGCACATATTAAGTATTTAATGCTTGATTTCATCAAAATACCACTGGAGACAAGAGATTTGGGTTCAGATACCACCTTTGATGCTACTTGTTTGACACCAGGCAAGCCACAGCCTCTCTGGGAATCACTTTCCTTATCTATAAAAGGGAGGAGGCTGGAGCAGAGAATCTCTGAGTTTGCTTCTAAATTGAGACCTAAGCTCCGATCCTCGCCCGCCCATCATCCCCTACCATTGCCCTCAATGACCCTAGTGCTCCATTTTGCATTTGTATCCATGGGTCTGATACCGTTCTCTAATAGCTCGGTGTGTCCCCCTGCTCCTCTCATTCTGGTTGTAAAGTTTAAGGATGGGGCAGTGTCTTAGACCTCTCGTCTCTGCTGTGGTACCTGGGACGGTTCTGTGTGAATACTAATAGTAACTCTGAGCTATAGGATACTAATGAGGAGGAGGAGGATGACCAAGATGGAGGTGATGTCAGTTCACATAATTTTATCATAATTCTATTAGTAGGAACTGGGACAGGTCCGGTGATTTTATTGGGAGAGGAACTGACCAGTGAGGAAATGCCCTTTACCAGCATACCCTCTCTGCAAGGTATAGACGTCGAGAAGGGCTTGGAAAACTGAGAAATTAAGCCCCCCACCCAGGGTGACCCTGCAATTCTCAGAGGCAGGACGTGGATTTGTATCTCATCAAAAATCCTTCCTTCCTTCCCCACCTCCCCCCCCCATCTCTCTTTCTCTCCCCCAACCTTCTCTTCTCCCTGCCTTCCTTCCCCACCTCCCCCCCTCTCCTGTCTCTCTTTCTCTCCCCCAACCTTCTCTTCTCCCTTCCTTCCTTCCCCACCTCCCCCGCTCTCTCCTGTCTCTCTTTCTCTCCCCCAACCTTCTCTTCTCCCTTCCTTCCTTCCCCACCTCCCCCCCTCTCCTGTCTCTCTTTCTCTCCCCAAACCTTCTCTTCTCCCTTCCTTCCTTCCCCACCTCCCCCCCTCTCCTGTCTCTCTTTCTCTCCCCCAGCCTTCTCTTCTCCCTTCCTGCCTTCCCATTCTCCACAATATCTATAGGATTTTGAGTATCTTGCCTCTTTCTGGGCCTTATTTTCCTCATCTGTAAAATGGGAGGGTCTGACTGGACACTGAAGTCCTTCCGAGGTCTGACATTCTTTGATTCTCTGATTTATAATAACCAGGCTGGAGCAGCTCAAAGTCAGCATTCCTAGTAACTGGAAGACTCTACCGGTATCCGTACGGATGACTACTCTCTGTGAGGAAAATGTCTACCCAAGTAAGAAAACAGCAAGTCAAACGGACATTTTTTAAATAGAGCTGGAAGGCAAGCATCTGCAAAACAGGCAGCGATATTTCAATCCATTATACGATGGAGACCAGATGATGGCCAGTCCTGCGGAGAAAGCAGCCAGTTCGGCTTGGGGTGACTTTTACCTGCTGGGCTCAGAACAGAGAAGCCCAGTCTTGGAGGCCAGAAGATATCAGCTGTGATTCACATTGTCCTTGAGGCTGAATTCACACGTCTCAAGCCTCGACCGTAAATTTCCCCAAAAGTTCAAATTGATTCCCCATCCTCTTCCCAATCATAAACAACTCAGTGCGCACCCCTCTCACCATAGGTCATCCAATAAACTGGCTGTTTATTATTACAACCGCACACACACTAGACACATTTACTATCAATGGCTCCCCAGCAGAAGGAGAACTGTTTTAGGAATTCTACTGAACTCAGATCCCTTCCAACTCTACAATTCTTGAATCTATGGTTTCTGAACCTAAGTGGGACAGTGGCTGTAAAGGTATAAAGAAAGAGGAAAAGCAATGGACGGGCCCTACAACAGCATGGAAAACAGGAGGAGGGTAAACCAAACACCAGATAAGACAACTGGAAAGATAAAAATAGGGAGGACAGATTGAAGCCCTCAGCCAGGATACTTTGACTGACCATAGAATGTAGAAATGGGTGGAAAGATCCAACACTCGGCGTGGTTCCATTGGGAAGGTGGGCAGGGTCAAAATCTCTCTAAAATTTGGTGCATGAAAAGAGGGTTTAATCTGGAGTCAGGGAATCACAGATTTAGACCTAGAAGGAAATTTAGAATTAAAGTCCAACACCCTCATTTTACAGAAGGCCTAGAGAGGACTGATGACTTGCCCAAGATCACACAGGCAGTGAGGCTGAGTCAGGATTTGAACCCAGGCTCTGTGACTCCAGGGTTAGTGCCCTTTTGACAACATCATGCCATTTCACAGTCAGAGCTCTTGGTTTTGTTGTTCTTGTTTTTTAGCTCTTGGTTTTAAATCCTAGCTCTGGGAGACTGAGCCAAGATGGTAGAGTCAAAGGAACCAGGACAGCTCCATTCCCCCTACAAATGCCCAGTGGGGTAGTGTCTAGGAAGTCAAAGGAGGAATTTTGGATGGTGCCCTTTCCAGCCCAAGATAATGAATTCCGCCTGTAGCCAAGTGCCCAGAGCAGGAGCTTAGGAAAAGGAATGGGCTAGGGTCACATATTCAGATCAACTAGCAGGAGGGTAGGAGGTCGTGTCTCCCAGAATGGGCCAAGAACATGATACAGCCCCCAGAGCTCCCAGCTGGATCCAGAGTGTGGCAGCAGGGGAGGAGAAAGATGTGGAAAAAAGCAAAGTCATATCCTAGAGAAGACTGGATCACAAACCCAGCCCCCAAAGCTTTCAGCTAGGCCAATAACACTTGGCAAATCACTAGAATAAGGAGTCCACAAAGATGTCTGAAGCACTATTCTGTCCCAAAGCCAAGGACACAAACACAGAAGAAAACAATCCAAAGTACCTACGAACCAAGAACCTAAGAAAAACAAAGCTTGCAAAAAACCAAAATGCACAACTAGAATTCCTAGAAGAAAAGATGCAAGTGTTTAAAGGAAAAGGGCTTAAAATGACATTGTAAATGACATGAGAGTTAGAGGAAAGAATTGGAAAAGAAATGAGAGCTATAGAGGAGACACCTGGGATAAGAAAGAACAGCTTGGCACAAGAGACGCAGAACCTGACCCAAACAACAAACCCCCTAAAATGGACCAAAAGAGAAATTAATGACTCAGGAGACAAGAAGAAATAGCAAAACAAAGTCAAAAGAAGAAAATGTAAGGTATCTGGTATCAGACCAGTTTTGAAAGACTTAAAAATTCTGATTAACACAATGCTCAATGATGATTCCAGAGGACCAACGAGGAAAAATACCAGCCTCCTCCTGACAGAGAAAAACGAACATGCAGAAGACTCATATTTCTTAATGCAGCCAAGATGGGAATTTGTTTTCCTTGACTATATTTATTTGTTTCAAGTGTTTTTTTTTTCTTTTTTTCCTAGTAGCAGAGGGGGTATATACGAAAAACAAATTAAAAAAAAAGCTTAATAACTGAAAAAAATTAAGTAAAAAAAGTCCCAGCTCTACTACTTACTATCTTGGTGACCTTGGATATGTCACTTATCCACCTCTAGTCCTCAGTTTCCTCAGCCATAAGATTAGGGGCTTGGGTTAGATGGCCTGCTCAAAATCCTCTTATGTGAACACCATCCTAAGCATTACTGAAGGGACGCAATAAATCTTTACGGAGCTGATAAGTATGGGTTATCAGTAAACAGAGCTTCGGTCATCACCGTCTCTGTATCTCCAGTGTCTGGCGGGGTTTTGCATGGGATAAGTCCTTCATAAATGTTGGCTGAATAAATTAATGACTACATGATTTATGCACCCACTCAGGAATTATTTACTGAGTGTCTGCTGGGCATAAAGCCCTGTAATGAGCACTATAGCAATAAGAAGAAGAAGAATTCCTATTTCTACCGCACTTTAAGGTTTACAACATGCTTGATTACCCATCTTCCCTGACAAGTCAACGTAAGAAATGAGAAAAGGGTCATCGGATCACGGAAGAAAACTAAGAAACCATGTTGTCTAGCCCCTTCATTTTATGAATAATAATAATGGCCAGCATTTACATGGCACTTAAAGTCCATAAAGCACTTTACATGTTATCCTCACAATATCGCTATACAATTATCTCCCCCCTTTTGCAGATGACAAAACTGAGACTGGTACAGGTTAAATGACTTGCCCAGGATGACGATGTCAGCAATTGTCTGGTGTGAGACACAATTTGAACTCAGGTCATTCCTCCAAGGCCAATACTCTATCTACTGTGCCATCTAACTACTAAATAAGGCACCAAAGTCCTTGCAGTGCCAAGATTTCACCACAAAACCAGTTTTCAGCTGCAAAGCTCCTTAGAGCTTAAACCCAGGCCCCATGTCTGTCCATTCTCCTTTGCTCTTGCCTGCCTAAGTCCCACAACCATGAGAGCTGGTCGGAGGTGCCCTGCCAAACTGGGAGAGGCGTTAACTGAGTCCTTTTAATGCCCCATCTTTGAGTGTGGGCCCAGCTGAAATGTCTCTCTTGGAGCTGGCCAGCCCCACCCTCCCAGAATGTCCAAGTTTATACCCCAAATGTCCTGTGATCAATGCCTTTCCTTTGTGGAACCCCAAAGCTACCTCCCCTGGGCTTCACAGGGGAGTGCTCTGGGAAAAGGATAATCAATTTTGCTTTGGATATGTTGATCTTGAAATGTGTACATGACGGCCAGTTTTAGATGTCCAAAATGCAGCTGGTGATGTGGGACTGAATCTGTATGTCCAACTGTGGCTGGAAATTGAGACTTGAGAGTCATTTGCAAAACGGTTATAATTAAACACAGACAGGATAATGGAGTGAGTGTAGAAGACTGAATAAGGCTTGGGGAAAAGCCAGAGTTAGGGGGCATATAGCGTTGATGTTCCCCCTAAGTCTTCAACTTCAACCAGTCCTCATATAGCATGATCTTGGGGCTCCTCCTCTTCACAGTGGACAAGAGCCTCAAATTTCAACCCAGGAATACCTGCCTGCTGCACCATGATCTCATCGAAAGTCTCTCTCTCTCTCTCTCTCTCTCTCTCTCACACACACACACACACACACACACACACACACACACACACACACACACACACACACACAGAATCATTGATAATAACAAAGCCCATATATAGATGATGATAGTTGTAACAGCACTTTTTATGATAGCAAAGAACCAGAAACAGTGACACCCATCAGTCAGGGATGGCGAAACAAACCATGGCACACAAATGTAATGCTATATTACTGTGCCACAAGAAATGACAAATGCGATGAGTAAAAGAAGCATGGGAAGGTTGACACCATCTGATGCAAAGTGAAGCAGGCAAAGCCAAACAGCGTTCAATACGATGCCTGTAGCCAAGTAAATGGAAAGAACCACCACAAAACAATAAAAAGTGAATGTTGCAAAATTCCAGAGGACAATCAGGGCCCCAAAGAAGAGCTATGAGGAGATTCCTCCCCTGGCTCCTTTGCAGGGGAGGGAGGATCACACGTGCAGAACACTGTACATAGTTTCAGATTTTATTGATGTCTCGATCAATTTTGCTAATTTTTCCCTCCTTTTATTTTATTTGAAAATATTTGTTATATGGATGGCTCTCTGGAAAAAAAGAGAAGGAGAAATACTAGGAGAAATTCTGGTGACGTACAAACAAAAGATATTAATTAAAATTTTTATTAGGCACATGGGGATAAAGAAAGGAAAAAGACAGTCACTTCTCTCAAGGAGCTCACATTTTAATGGGGAAAGGACAGGCAAACCACCAAGAGCATGCAGGGTACACTGAGGGAAGGCGCCAACACTAGGTGCCAAGAGAAAGACTGGGAAAGCCCTCTAGCATACCAAAACTTGAAGGAAGGAGGGAAAGCTGGGAAGCAGCATTGAGGAGGGGGAGCATTCCAGGCATGAGACACAGCCAGTAAAAAGGCATGCAGTTGGCAGATGGGTGTGTCATGTTTGAGAAAACCGGTATTGTTTGAACACAGAGTATGTGGTGGGGAGTAAAATGTAAGAAGACTGGGAAGGGGAAAGCTCCAGGTTGTGAAAGACTTTAAAAGCCAAACAGGGAGTGCTCTATTTGATCCTAGAAGTAGTAGGGGGCCACTGAAGTTAACCGAACAGGGGGTGACATAGACTGTGAGCTCCTTGAGGGCAGGGACTGTCTTTTGCCTTTTTTGTATCCGTAGTGTCTGAGCACGTAGTAGGTGCTTAATAAATGTTTACTCACTGATTGACTGACATGGTCAGAATTGCCTTTGAGGAAAACCAATTTGACCGCTAAGTGGAGGGTCTGAAGTCAGAGGGAGACCACCCAGAACGCTACTGCAATGGTCCAGGTGTGGGATGATGAGAGTGTGGTGGCTGTGGAGAACAGGGGACATGGATGGGAGAAGCAACAGGGTGTGGTCACATACTGAATATGTGGGGTGAGTCAAGGATGCCAACTTGGGCAATGGACAGGACTGGGGTGCCCTCAAGAATCCATGGGAGAATTAGGGAAAACCCACAGCTAATAGGCATGACCTGGAAGAAGATCCAACAAGGGAGACTGAGGAGGAGGAGGAGGAGGAGGAGGAGGAGGAGGAGGAGGAGGAGGAGGAGGAGGAGGAGGAGGAGAGTCAGGAGAGAGCAGCCATGGAAACCCAGAAAAGAGAGAGTGTCTAGGAGTACTAGGTGATCAGCAGAGTCAAAGGCTCTGGTTGGGGGGAATTCAAGAACGGTGAGGGTTGGGGTGAAAGGCCATTAGATTTGGCCATTAAGAGGTCACTGGATGAGAGAGCAAAGTTTCAGCTGAATGATGAGGTTGGAAGCCAGACTTTCCTTGATTCTCAGCCAGAGGGTTTAGAAGACTGCGACAGCATTGTAAATGCCAAGAAAGGGAGGAGAGATCTAGGACACTACTCAGGGCTGGTGCAAGGACCGAGCGAGGGATTCTGGGGGATGGTGGATAAAAGGGCATGTTTGTAGGCAGCAGGGAGGCAGCCAGGAGATAGGAAGAGATGAAAGATAAGTGGGAGAGTGGGAGCAAACTGCTGGGGAAGATAGGATAGGATGGGATCACGTGAGCATGTAGAGGGGTTTGCCCCTGCTAGGAGAAGGGCCACTTCTTCATGGAAGGCAGGGGAGGTGTCTGCCAAAGCCTTCAGGCCCTTCGAAAAATGTTTTTAAATCCATGAAATAAAATGCACTGGATTACAAGGGAGTAATTATATTTAAATGTAGTTATCAAAATAATTAGAAAGACAAGTTCACAGATCCAAGGTTAAGAACACTGGATCTAAACCCTTCATTTTTCAGGGAAGGAAACTGAGGCCCAAAGATCAGATCAACTTATATCAATTTTATGATATACCTACTATGTTCCAGGCACTGGGGATATAAAGGTAAAAATGAGACCCCTCCCCCTACCCTCAGGGAGCTTATGGTCTAAGTAGCACATGTGGACACTGAAGCTCATTCCTCCACCTTTTCCCACTGTACTAGCCTGCCTCTGGTGAGGACAGATCCCCAGGGCAGCACCCAAGAGAAGTCTGTATTTGCAACACTGCTCAGCCATTCGTTGGGCTCCAATGGCAGCCACCCATGATTGAGAAACAGCTCACAGTTCACCCCAGCCACCACTGGAAGCCAAATCAATGTTTCTGTGCCTTTGGAAGAGCCTGGGAGGAGAATATTAAGGCTTCTTCTTATAATCTCCCACCATTGTGGTTATTTTCTTACCCCTGTAAGGACAGACATCATTTATTGGGCCACACCCTTGTTTTAGAACTATCTGTCAACTGGAGATTTTGCAGAATTGAATAATTATCTTTAATAGTTAATAATTAAATCATTCAGGACCTGACCAGAAGCAATGACTCCAGGTACAATTTCTCTATTTTTTCATTTACAAGGATGTTGTGAAGGAGACTAAGCAGAGATTCCACACCTGGAATGCCTTCCCTCCTCACCTCTGCCTCTTCGAATCCTGACCTTCCCTCAAAGCTCAACTCGGCGCCAACCAACCTCATTTAATTCAACTCCACTCAGGATGCAAACATTTGTTAAGCCCTTACTATGCGCATGGCAAGGTATAAAGACTAAAGAAAAAGGCACCTCAGCCAATATATATTTATGAAGCACCTACTATGGGCCAGGTCCTGCACAAAGAGCTAGGAATACAAAGAAAGGAAAAAGCCAGTCCCTGCCCCCCAGGAGCTCCCAGGCCAGTAAAAAGACAACAGGCAAACTAGGTATGAACAAGCTATCGACAGGATAAACTAGCTGGAATGGATGGCCCTCGAGGAGCTGCCGTTCTAGCAGAGAGAACTGAAGAGAGAAAGCTAAGTCCCAGGCTCTCATCTCAACTCTACTACTTGCCTTATGGCCTTGGGTTTAATTGAGCCTCAGCTTCTACATCTATGGAATGGCTAGACTGCTAAGGCCTGGCAGAGGATCAGATGTGGTGATGTATATAGTGTCTTACAGCACCAAGTAAGGATGGGGCACTTCCCCTTGAAGGGAGGGGAGGGAGCTAAGTGCCAGTAACACAGTCCTTTCCACAGGGCTGGGCAGGGCCAAGAGCTGGGGGAGAGCCTGAATGCTGACCCTGACCTTCTGCTCCATTTCAGAACGCTCTCCCTTCCTACTGGCCTTCAGTCACCCCTGGCGGGGAGGGGAGCAGTAGGTGATTAGAACTAGACAGATTTCACTGGCCTAAGGAACTCCCAGGTGAGGAAAGTCCCTCTATTGGTGCAGCTCAATGCCTTCTCGGTGTCTGGGAATCATAGGAAGTGGCTGGGGGCACTGAGAGTTTAAGTGACTCCCCCAGGGTCACAGGACCAATACATATCTAAGGCAGAATCTGAACCTGGGTCTTTACTCTGTGGCCAGATCTTTAGCCACGATGCTGAGATGACTCACAGCATGGGATGCAGTGCCAGAGGACCAGATTCAAATTCTGACTTTGTAACTGTCAAACCTTGAACAAGTCTCTCTCCTCATGAGGAGGTTGGCTGGACTAGCTGGCACACTGTTCTTGTTCAGTCAGGTCTGACTCTCCGTGACACCATTTTGGGTTTTCTTGGCAAAGACACAGAACTGGTTTAATTCTCCAGCTCATTTTACAGATGAGGAAACTGAGGCAAACAAGGTGAAATGACTTGCTCAGGGCCATACAGCTAGTAAGTGCCAGAGACAGATCTTCCTGAGGAAAAGGAGGAAGGGAAGAAATCTTTATTAAGTCTCTCCTAGGTGCCAGGCACCGGGCTAAGTCCCTCACAATGATCTCCTTCGATCCTCATGACAACAATGGAAAGTGGGTGCTGTGGTTCTCCCCGTTTTATAGATGAGGACACGGAGGCAGACAGAGGTCGAGTAATCTGCACAGGGTTACACGGCTAGAAAGTGCCGGAGGTCTTCCTGACTCCAAGAGTACGGGGCGCCTCACTGGCCCTTCGCAGAACCTGCCAGCAGCATTCTCACTCCACTTCCCTACAAACCAGCATGTTCAGACCACGCATTTTCGTTATCTTGCCCAACAGCAGAACCATCTCGGGTTCCACTGCACTCACAAGACGCTTCACGGAAATGGACACTTGAATGAAGCCTTGTTGTCATACTTTGTGCAGGAGTGGGGATTGAGACCCCCTGCTCAGCTGCAGTCCACTCCATGGTCACAGGGGACAGCAAGGGAGAGCCTTGACCTCCCCCAACCATCCCAGAGATGGCCTCATTAGGACTCTGAGCCCTCCCTCAAGTGGGGCGGTCCCCCTGTGATTATCCTCATTTTCCAAAACAATTATACTCCAAACCCTGGCAGGTATGTGTGCGTGTACGATATATATGTGTGTATGTATGTATGTACATCTATATATATGCCAAGCCTGCCACCTTTCCCCAGAGCAAACCTCTACTGAAAACCAGCCCTTCCCCCACATAGCAATTTCTTTCCCTCCATGCTTTCTCCTTTATTAGGCAATTATTAAAAACGCTGTATTTTGTTCTGAGGCAGGCAGAGTGCCAAAACAAACAGCATCTTTGAATTTCTTTTAAAGAACGCCTGGCTTAGAACGCAGTCTCATCACCCTGAAAAATCCTCACAGCCGCCGACATCATAAAGTCAAATATTAGCCTAGGTACTGCACCAAAGCTGAAGCACTTTTATTCCCTTTGGCTGCTGCCTGCAGAGACCAAGTATCTCCTCCCCCCCTTTTAAAAAGCCCAAGTCACCCCACCCTGTGCACAGAGCAGGCCAAGAGGAAGCTCATTTCTCATTTACCTTTGGCAGGTTCCCACCCCACACACACACCCTCCCCCAAGAATTCAGGTGCCAAGGACCCGAGCACGTTCCTGGCACACTGGGAAGATGGTGGGGAATTGTATGATGTCCAACCCTGATGACCAGAGACCCCTCCACCCCCCCCCAGACTTCTACTGAAGGTGGAATCTCCCCCAACATTCTCCACCAAGATCCTGAGCCCTCCCAGGCCAGCAAGCCAGGAGATAACTCATCTCCAATAAATGCCACATTAACACAAATCTCATTAAGTCCATCCCAACACTTTCTACGAGAGCCTATCATTTCCTTCTGCATTGCAGCAGCAACTGGATTTTAACACTTGGGGAGGAAAAAGAAGCTAGGGGTCAGGGAAGAGAAGCAGAGGTTATCTTCTCACCTTCCTCCCTGCAGCCAAGGCAGGCGGCCCAGACTCAGGACCGAGTTCCTTCCAGGGAGGCTGCTTTGCCCTGCTGCCTGAAAGCCCCGGGGCTCCGAATGCCAACAGTAGCGTGTGTCCTGGTTGGTCAAAGTGACTGCTGCCCTTGCTGGGCCAACAAATCCTGGACTTCTTTGTACCCCACCCCCAAACAGACAAAAGAGATCAAGAGGGAATTCACCATCCGCCAGTGAGATGACATATGTCAAAGCGCTTAGCACAATGCCTGGCACATAGTAGAAGCTTAATAAATGCTTGCTCCCTTCCCTTGCCACCAGAATCAAAGCCCTTCCCTTGGGGGAGGTGGGGAAAAGTTAAAATGCAATGACCAGATTTAGACGTAACAAGGGGTACTGAAAGGGACCCATTTCATTTCTAGGACACATGCCAATAATCTATCATAAGATCATAGACCTCGAGCTGGAGGAACCTTCGCATCGCCTCCCCCTTCTCACCTTCCAGCTCCTCTACGTGTTCTCTTCCTCTATATGAATGAAAGTCATTTGGGGGCACATCCCCAACACTCAGTTCAGTGCCTGGCACACAGCAAGCACTTAATAAATGCTCCACTTCTCTATCCTCTATTTCTTTAGCTGTTTATCTAATGCAATCTCCCCACCTTCCTGAAGAAGAGACTGAGGCCCAGAAAAGGTAATTATTATAGGATCAAGAAGGGATTTGCCCAATATCTCAAAGGTGATAAAATTATTATGATTCGAACCCAGGTCCTATGAACTCCAGATCCTCAGCACCGCACCCTTGCCTATCTCTTCAAAAGCTGTGGAAGCCTTTGAGGTCGTCCCTAATAAACCAAGCACGAAGGCAGCTCTTCCTTCCTCCCTTCCTCCCTAAACAAATGACAGGGCTCATCAATTAAATTCTTCCTCTCCAAGGACGGAGATTAGTTAAGAAGTTTCACTTACACAACTTGGTCTTTTTAAGAAACTTCTTCCCACCCAGAGACAACAGTGCCTCAACGAGCAAGCCTTTGTTAGAAACCACGGGGCATCACCAGCAGGATTCAGAATTCCAACCCCACTGCCCAGTGGAAACATGGCATCGTAAATTCAGGGAGGATGTACCTGCTTCTTGCCCATCAATCTGCCGTCCCCGGGAGCCCAAAGGCAGCGAGTCGAGTCCTGACGGGCAGAGAGAACGAGGAAGGAAGGCGCCGCTGTAATTAGCGAACGGATCAGCCTACTGCCCCGTCTCCGGGGACAGCTCCTAAGTGCGGCTCAGCCCAGCGACTTCTGGAGGACGTGGGGCCGGAGGGAGGCGGGTGCGGGGCAAGGAGGAGAGATTTCTGGAGACTGGCAAGGAGGTGTGTGCGGCTACTCATCCATCTCGGGCTGTCTGTCTCAGCTCCCTCGGCAGGAGCGGCGGCAGCCTTCCAAGTGACAGTCGCAGCCGGGGAGACAGGCGGGGACTGTCCAGGGGATCGAGCAGCTGCTGCTAGTGAGCCTTGGAGGGGGCGGGGAAACCAAGGCATAATCAATAGTGGGGAAGAAGAGCCGCCAAGGGGCCTTTCTGCAGGCTCGGCAAGAGGAGTCTCCTGAACTTTCCACTAAATGCCTGGCCTGGCCACCCCCAGTGGACTCAGCCACTAAATGGGGGAAGGAGTGGAGCCAATGAGGGTCCCCACCACCCAGTCTCAGACTTGGTAAGATCCTCCCTCAGGAGCCTAGGACCGTCCCCTCCACCTGAGACTTGGGCATCAGAGGGCCAAAATGCGTCTGCCATTTGTACGGAGCTGTTCATAGAGAGCTAAATGGGGGACAGCCAACTGGCCCCCATGGATGAGGAACAGCTGTGGAGACATCCCCGCAACAAAACACCCTGAACCAGGCATTTAATAAATGCATGTTGAACTGTGACCTGCAGTATCATAAGACTACAAATACAAAAAAAAATCAAAATATCCCATTCAATGAATAACCAATATTTACTAAGTGCCAGGCACTGTGTTAAGTGCTGGGGATACAGAGACAAAAATAAATTCATGCCTGCCCTCCATCACTCAATAACCAAGAAAGCGCTATGTGCCTAACCCTAAATCAAGCATTTATCAAAAAACCACTATATGCCAGGCACTGTATTAAGTGCTGGGGATACAGAGACAAAAATAAATCCATGCCTGCCCTCCATCATTCAATAATCAAGAAAGCATTTATTAAGTACCTACTTTGTTAGTCAAACATTTATTAAGCACCTACTACGTGCCTAAGCCTAAATCAAGCATTTATCAAACAACCACTATATGCCAGGAGCTGTGTTAAGTGCTGGGGATACAAAGAACAAAAATAAATCCATGCCTGCCCTCCATCATTCAATAATCAAGAAAGCATTTATTAAGTACCTACTATGTGCCTAACCCTAAATCAAGCATTTATCAAACAACCACTATATGCCAGGAGCTGTGTTAAGTGCTGAGGACACAAAGAACAAAAATAAATCCATGCTTGCCCTCATGCATTCAATAATCAAGAAAGCACTTGTTACATATCTTACTAAATCAATCAAGCAAGCATTTATTAAGCACCTACTATATTAAGCAAGCAAGCATTTATTAAGCATTTACTATGTGCCAGGAGCTGGGCATACAGACAAAAACTAAAACAGTCCTTGCTGTCCAGTGGCTTACATTTGATGAAATAATTATGTTAAATAAATGAAATGATGCTCACATTTCAGAAACATGAATCTAGAGATAAAAGGGACTTCAGAAGCCTTCTCATCTAACCTCATTTTACAGAAGAAGAAACAAAAGTCAGGGATGATGGCCCCTCAAGGTCACACCAACAGGAATCATGAGAAGTAGGGCTGGAAGTCAGGTCTTCTGCCAACATAGCCAGGGCTCTAGCCACTGGACTATCCTGCCTCTTCTCAGATCACAAGCTAGGTTCAAGTCTCAGCTTTGCCCCTTGCCAGCTCTGTGGGTCTGTTTCCTCTTTCATTGAATGGCAGAAGGAAGGAAGTAGCTGTTTCTAAGATCCCTCCCAGCCTGAATGTTCCATGATGGAAAAGCCTTCTTGGATTCCCCCACCCAGAAGTAATTTCATCAGAGCTCATGATGCTTCTCTGATTTATTTGTAACTTATCTGTCTATAGGAATGATCTATAACTCCTCTGCTGAAGTGAGTGTCCTCCCTGCTGCTATTAAACTGTAAACTCCTTCGAGGCAGGGGTCCCCTCATCTTCATCCTTGTACCCCTCAGTGTCTAGCACTGTGCCTTGCAGATGTCATTGATGTGGTAGAGGTGTATGGGGTAGAAAACTGGATACACAGGCAAGTATGGAAGATATTTTAGTTGGTTTTTCTGAATTCCTCCCCCCTCCCCTTTTTATAGTCTTTATTACATGGTATGGCTCACTGGGTAGAAGAGAAGGGAGGATTTTTTTTTTTGGAAAAGAAGGTGATGTAACCCAAAAAGACATCAATAAAAATAAAATTGAAAACTAAAAATAAAAATGTATCTGCCGTTCACGGCCATTAGCCATCAGGATGTTCTTCCAAAGGTCAGGTTTCTTGGCAGAGTCTTCTCTAACCCAAATCAAAACCATGGTCAACTAGGAGTCTGACATATCCCAGAGGGGAGAACCCCAATTTGGAAAAGTGCCACCTATATTTATCATACTTGACACCTTTGCAGGACTCTTGCTTTTCCAAGTGCTTCCAAGTCCATGATCTCAAGAAAAACCAAAAAACCCTGTGAAGCAGGTTTCATGATTGCCAATATCCTCCAAATTAGGAGCCTCAGTCACAGAGTATCAGTACAGTTAATTATGGTGAGTGCAGAGTGAGAACCCAGGTTTTTGGCTCCCTATAGGGTTCTTTTTCTACGAAGCCATCACCTTTTAATTTTATGTGAGAAATCTAAAGACCTGCTCTCTCCTTTGCTCCCTCCCTCTTACTCTCCTCCTTCAGCCTTTCCCTCTTTTCTCCCTTTCTCTCTTTCCTCCTCCTTCCCACTCCTTCCCTGACAAGATCTCAGGAATGATCTGCTCAGAACCCCTCAATTCACAGATCAAGAAACTGAAGTCCAAAATATGGAATGTTCCAAAAGTCTTAGTTACTAAAGTGCGCTCTCTCTCTCTCTCTCTCTCTCTCTCTCTCTCTCTCTCTCTCTCCAACACCTCTCTTTCTCACACACACACATTTTTAATTGAGTTTCTCCAAGAAAGAAATGCCTCCCAGAAGTATCTGAAATGATCACAACCATTCCTTCCACTATCAGAAATACTGTGCAGCTGGAGAGGGGAGGAATTCTTCATTCATAAACTGAGCTGTCTGCAGCAATAAACAAGTCCATCTTTGAAAGAAAACACTCATCTTCCTCAGCCACAGCCTTCGCTCTTTAAACAGCCCATCCATCCTGACTTGTGTGTGTGTCCAGTCTCCCTCCATCCTCTCTCAGAATAAATACTCACAAGCAGAGTTGCAGAAGGGAAATCAGGGGCCATCGAGTCCAATTCCCTTTTATATAAATAAGGAAACTGAGGCCCAGAAAGTAGAAGTGACTTTCCTGGCCAGTTTGCTGCCAGACTGAAAACCCAACATCTGAGCTCCAGATCAGGGCTCATTCTCCTAGTCTGTGCTGCCTCGTTCTCACTATAGGCAAAGGGGGGATAGGTGCCAATGTGCCCTTCTATGTCCAGCATATGGACAGAGGTGACCTAAGGCCCTTAACTCTCAACATCTTTACTGCTGTAACTCTTCAAGGAGCTCCCTCGATCTTCAGAGACATAGAGTCTCCAGATTTCCCACATTATCAGGGACAGGGACGTTCCATGTTGAGGCTCTGAAGATGAGTGTGTGTGTGTGTGTGTGTGTGTGTGTGTGTGTGAGAGAGAGAGAGAGAGAGAGAGAGAGAGACAGAGACAGAGACAGAGAGAGAGACAGAGAGAGAGAGAGAGAGAGAGAGAGAGAGAGAGAGAGAGAGAGAGAGAGAGAGAGAGGCTCATGACAGTTAAGAACAGGAGAAAAGAAAAACCACTTCAGTTTTCACTAAACACCTGTCTGCAAAATCTTTCTTCTTGGAGGAGCAGAGGTCATAGAATCTTAGAGCTGGGAGGGACAGAACATTAAATCTTGAAGGGACCTTGGAACAGAGGATATCAGAGCTGAGAGGGACCTTAGGACACAGAATGTCACATCTGGGAGACAGCTTAGGACATAGATTATCAGAGATGGGCGTTTCCTGAGGACCCAGAACATTAGTGTTAGGATAGACCTTAGAACACAGACCTTAGAACACTGAATGTCAGAACCTTTTGAAGACTCTCCTCCATGCCTGCAATGCTCTCCCCGCTCTTTCTTCCTCGTCTCCATCAAGGCTTAGTTCAGCTTCCACCTCCCACCCAAGGCCTTTGGGAATCACTCAAGTTTTTCTTCCCCCCCTCCAATTATCACGTCCTATTTCTATATCTTGGCATCTGCAGTCTTCTTGAAGGCAGGCTTCTTTCTTGTATTTGCAACTAGGACAGTCTTTGGCATACAGTAGGCACTCAATAGGTGCTTGATGACTTGTATGAAAGAACATGAGATCAGAATTTCAGAAGGCTTCTGGTCCAACTCCCCCATTTTACAGCTGAACAAACTGAGGCTCAGAGAAGGACTTGCACAAGATCCCAAAGGCAGTAAATAGAAAAGCTAAGATGTTGAATGGATAGGCCAGTTCAGCTGAGAGAGGATGAGATCAATCTGGAAAGGTACGAGTCAATAGAGGGCCTTGAATGTTATGCTAAGGAGTCTGAATTTTATTTTACTTTTGAACTCTACTTACCCCGGACCTATATAGCAAAGAATTCCTTTCCCCTTCTAAGTTTACTGCACATAACTCTGCTTCTCACATGCTACATTCCAGCCAAACTGGTTGACTTGTTGTCCTGCCTCAGGATCTTTGCATAGGCTGTGCCCCATGCCTCGAATGCCCTCCCTCCTCACCTTGCTTCCTTCAAGGCTCAGCTCAAGCATCACCTCCTCTACAAGGCCTTTTTTGATCTGCCTTCCCCCTGTTGCTCGGGGTCCCAACCCACAGAGGCCAATATCACTTTGTATTTAATTTAGGTATAGTCTGTGTACATCTGCCTATGTGCTGCTTCTCCCCATCAGAAGGTAAATTCTTTCAGTTTTTGTACCCCAGCCCTTAGCCCCTAGTGCCTGGTACTAAACAGGGACTTAATAAATGCTTCTTGTGGGTCCATATATAATGCTGGAAAAAGAAAGCCACCAGTCCATCCAAGAGGGAAGAAGGGAGAGAAGAAGGAAGCTCAGAAAGCACAGACTTCTGTTACTGGATTCCCATAGGCTTTTACTGAGTTAGGGGGAAAGGTCAGCCACCCACGAGGTCTGAGAGATCACTGGAGAAGCCGGGTGGGCTCCACTGCCCAAAACAGATTAACAAATCAAGACTCTCTGGGAATATTCCTTGTCACTGTGGCCGTTTCTGCCTGAATTCTACTGAAGCAGGGAGGGAGGAGGGGAAAACATTCTGCAAATCTTTCAGGTGCCGCCTCCCAGGGGGTAAACGTCCCCCGGGCTAGCAGCTTCATGAGCAAACTGTATGGGGGTCAAGATCACGTCTGGGATAAACAACACAAGAAAAAAAGTGAATGGGGATTTCAGGTTACTTGTGAGAAAGTCCCCCCTTCCCCTTTCCTCACCCCTGCCCTTAGTCTCCTGACTTCCACAGGAGGAGATGGGGGGGTGGGGTTTGGATTCAACTCTTCCATTTTGCAGATGAAGAGACAGAAACCTGGACATATTAAGCCATAATTTGAACCCAGATCCTCCATCTCCAAACACAGCACCCTTTACAATTTATTCATTAATGCTTCTCACAAGGGAGTAACTGAATCATGCCAAGGAGGAATATTAAGAAATTGTCACATTCTTACATTGGGCTACTATAAGAAAGGACCCCTCTGGCCCCTCGCGGACCACTCACTCGGTGACTCCCAACTCTGGGCTTTTGCACTGGCTGTGCCCCAAACCTAGAATGCTCCCCCTCCTCATTTTGGCTTCCAGCTTCCTTGGATGCCAAAATGCCAACTTTGGACAGGAAGCCTTTCCCCACTCCCCTTGAATTCCGGTGCCCCCTCCCCCATTGATTGTCACCCAGTTAGCCTATGAACAGGCTTTGTCTTTGCCTTTCATTGCACTAAGCGCAGTGCCTGGCACATAGTAGGTGCTTAATGTCTCTTGCCAGACTGATTAAAGGTACCCCGCAGCTTTCAGACAGGCCAGGCCCCCTCCATTGGATAAAGAAATGGCTTCTATTTTTGAAACCATTTATAACAAGTCCCCTCCCCCCCTTTTAAAGCACAACAGCCATCAGAAATGGACAACCCAACATTTACACTGAATGCTTTGCAATAATATTTATCTAAAACCTGTCAAGTTGTGGAAAATGCCATTTAATAATGTTGAACATTTATACGGTAGGTGAAGGCAGGCTGGGAAGGAACCCACGAAGAAATCAAGCCTTTAGCCCATGGGGGCTGGGGAATGCAGGGCAACGAGAGCATTTTGTGCTTTTAAAAATTAATGACAGCTAGAGATTTTGCAGCTGGAAAGTTAATTTATTGGGCATGGAGGAGAACACCTGCACGTGGAGGGGGAGGCACAAGCAGCCTATTAACTCAGAACTTAGTCTGTTAGCTCAGATATAGCATCTTCTTCCCCGAGGAACCCATGTATTAACAGTCGCTCAGCGCAGGGGATGGAGATTAATCAGAGAACCGCAGAATGTCACCGCTGGGAGGGTCTCTAGAACAGAGAAGGTCAGGCCCGGAAGAGGCCTTAGAACGTGGAATGCCCCAGCGGGGATGGTCCCTAAGACCTGAAACACCCGCAACGTGAAAGACCTGGGAAGATTTCAGAGCCTGGGCAGGAGGGGGAGGGAGGTGGACTGGGGCCTCTGGTAATAATAACTAGCACTTAAATGGCACCTTGAGGTTTGCAAAGTGCTTTAAAAATCATCTCATTTTATCTTTACAATATCCGTGGGAGGTGGGTACTATTATTATCCCCATTTTACAGACGAGGAAACTGAGGAACAGCTCAGTGGAGTGACTTGCCCAGAGTCACACAACTAGGTGGAATTTGAACCCATGTCCTCCCGCTTTCAGACTCAGCGCTCTAATGACTTTGCCAACATCCCCTCTCCCTCCCTCTGCCTTTTCCCCCGTAGACCACATAACTGATTTCATTAAGATAGGGAACTCCCAGTGGGAACCCTCCCTCTACCACTGCAGTTGTTCTAGAAGCATTCACAGTCTTGGGAGCTGCCTGGGACACTGGATGGCCAGGTGATTTGCCCAGGGTCACCGCACCCCCAAATGTCCCAGCTAAAACCCCACCTTCTACCCAAAGCCTTTCCTGAGCCCCCTTAATGCAATGAATGCTGGTGATAGTCTGCTTACACGCACACCATCTCCCCGTTTAGACTACAAGCTTCTGGAGGGCAGGGAATGTTTTTGCCTTTCTTTGTATACTCAGTACTCAGACCAGTGGCCGGCACATAGTAGTCATTTAATAAACGTTTATCGACTGACTGCCTGACAGCCAGTTTAGGTCAAAGGAGGGATTCAATCCCAGGTCTATCCTGACTCGGAAGCAGCCTCTCCTTTCCCTTCTACTCCGAATAGAACCTTCTGTAAGTGATCTCACCTGATTTTCACAGCCCAGGGAACCAGGTAGGGGAGGTACTGGTACCCCGCTGAGGCTGAGACGTTAACCTCCTTGCCGTAGGTAACCCAGCCCGTGAGCCTTGGACCCAGGCCCCAAACCCAGGCTTCATGCCATTGGGGCTGAGGTTCTTTGCAGTATTGCCACAAATACTAGAATGTGAGAGTGAGTATTAACATTCAAGCTATTATTATCTACGTGGGACCTAATCAAGGCCAGATAGAGGAAAGCTGCAAAAGCCGTCAGGAATGTAAAGTATTGGTATAGAAATATGAGGCCGGCTGAGAGGCCAGCAATGCCGCTGGGGGGAGGGGAGCTTCAGGAGGAAAATAGTCCCATTGAGGCTCAGGACCTTATGGGCAGGAGAGTCAACCCCAATCCGGGTCCCAGCTTTCTGGTCTGGAAGATGACTGGGCTGCACGACATACTCTGAAGCAGCCTTTCTGGATCTAATAGCCTACGTCCTCCATATTTACTGAGGAAGCCGTATTCAATGGTGCTGAGATGTGGAGAGCTGGAGGCAGTGAAAATAGCTACTGTTTACATAAGCACAGTAAAAAGTCCTTTATGCCCATCAATCCTTGATCTTCACAACCACCCTGTGAGGGAGCTGTGATTATTACCCCCACTTTACAGATGAGGAAACTGAGGCACAGATGGGTTAAGTGACTTGCCCAAGGTTACAAAGCTATTAAGCATCAAAGGTGAGATTTGATCCCATGTCTTTTTAATGAGCTCTAGAACTCCATCCACTAGAGCAAGGGTTTTTAATCTATTTTTGTGTGTAGGCCCTCCTGGTGGACTAGTAAAGCCTATGGAGCCCTTCTCAGAGCTGTGTTTTAAAATACATAAAATAAATGCATGGAATTACAAAGGAAACCAATGGCTAGTGAAAACATAGATGTGATAGGTTTTGCATGACTTGACACATATAATTGATCTCATATTGCTTGCCTTCTCAATGGGTAGGAGAGGTGGAGAGGGAGGGAGAGAATTTGGAACTGAAATTTTAAAAAATGAACATTAAAATAAAGTCTAATTTTTTAAATAAATAAGATGTAATTCTTTATCCTGTGCGAGTTCAAAGACCCAGCGGAGGGTTCATGAACTCCAGGTTAAGTACTCCACCCCTATACCACTATATTTCCCTAAACTTATAGAGCCAAGGAAAGTCCCTGTGTTCAACAGGAAGGCACAGATAATGAGGCAGAACTGTACCCAGAGGAGATAAGCAGAGCTATCCCTAAAAAGTCAGAAAGTTGTGTTACTCTCCTGCTCAGAAACCACCTATGACTCCCCACTCTCCTGAGGAGAAAAGTCCAGCCTCTACCCAGCTCAGGTACCAAGCCCTGAACAAGCTGATTACCTGGTAATCCTTCTTTCTCACTAGTCCTCAGCATAAGAACAGAGATACGGATAAAGGGGGTTGTCATTCATCCTTCATTGTCTAACAGAGCCAATGTTATCATGGGAGATGTATTGACTCGTGTGTGAATCGGATTGAAGTGAGGCAGAGCTGCACAAAGTCATCAGCCTCACTCTCTCTTCCAGAGTCATCTAAGTTCAGGGGCAAGACAAAAGTCAAGACAACTAGCGATGGGCCGGGATGCAGGGGGTGACCTTGGCATCTGATGTCTGACCAAGCTCTACACGCTCCACAGTGCCTGCTTCGGAATAAATTGTTCTCATCCACCTATTCCACTGGAAGAAGTCTTCACATACTTGGGGCAGACATCCCCCTAACGCCCCAATGGGTTTGAGGCCTGTCGGTTATCCTCAGCCTGGTTTAGCCCATCTACCAAGATGGTTTTACCAGGGTGTGGCCACTGCTCATGCTACAGCTTCTTGGGGCCACAGAGGAGAATCGGGTGAAGGTGGACACCAAAGGTGGACGAGCAGCCCTGAAAAGGCTCAGCAAGCCCCAACATGAGAGGGGCTGGTCCTCCCTGAACACCCAGTTATAAAGGCAGAGATAGAGATGTGTCTGTGTGTGTGTATGCATATATATATACGTGTGTATGTGTATATATATGTGTGTATGTATACATACATATCGATATAATTAGTAATATGTACATATGCATATTTATGTATATATAATTAGTCATATGTATCAAGGCCAAGTTTCTTTCCATTATGTACAAATATTAGAATTTAAGAATAAACATAATATACGTATGAGTGTATGTGCATATATGTGTGTGTGTCTATGCACATGCATATGTACCTACACAAACATTCGAGGAACTGGTATACAAAGACAAAGATAAAGTAAACTCTACCCCAAGAAGATCCCACCAGCCCTACCCAGGGCTGTACCTACCAGCAATGAATAGCAGGCTTTCTCTTTTTGTTGTTATCTGGGCAATGAGAGACATCAGGTTGGGGATGGTCACAGAAGAAGCCAAAATTTGAAATGCTCTGCTAAGTGTCTCAGAATGAGGAGGATTCCAAGCTGGAAGAGACTAATCTAATCCAGTTCCTTCATTCTACAATGGAAACTGAGTCACAGAAGGGCTAATGGCTTGCCTAAAGTTACCCAGCTAGTTACTACACAGGAGACAAAGATCCAAGCCTGGGTCTTTGGCCCCCCCAGGCTGAATGCCCTTCCCACTCACTGCCCCGCACTGTCTCTAGGCACCCAGGCAATGAAAGTGACTACCAATCTCAGTGTCCAAACCACCCAGATGCACACAAAGCTCCCTTTAAAATGAGGGTTCTCATCCGTTCTTGTGTCATGGCCCTCTTCTGAGAAAGTTTTGAAATGCACAGAACAAAATACACAGAATTACAAGGTAAATCAATTATGTTGAAATAAAATAATACTATAAAATAAAATATTGAAATAAATAAAAAATATTTTATTGTAAATTCAGAGACCTCAGGTTAGGAATTCCTGCAAAGTTTCCAATGAATCAGCCCTGGAGAAAGCCAGGACTACGGATGGATTGTTGATGAAGCTGGGAATTGGTAAGGACATTCTGGAAACTAATTTGGAATCATGAGAAGGAAGTCACAATTGTGCCTACAGCCTGTGACTACGAGAGCTTAGTGCCACATAGACACCCCAAGGAAATCAAAGATATCAAGGAAGGGCCCAGATACACTACAATATTTAGAGCAGCATTTCTTTTAGTTCTGAAGAACTTCAGATAGAATAGATGCCCAACGATTGGGGAAAGGCTAACAGCTTGAGGCACATGAATGTAATGGACAGGAGCTGTGCTGTGAGAAGCAAGAATGAGGGGGCAGCTAGGTGGCACAGTGAGTACAGCACCGGCCCTGGAAGACCTGAGTTCAAATCCAGCCTCAGACACTTGACACACTTACTAGCTACGTGACCTTGGGCAAGTCACTTAATCCCAATTGCCTTGCCTTCCCCCCCAAAAAAATTTTTTTAAAAAGAAGCAAGGATAAGGGAGAAGTCAGAGACTTGTAGGAAAATGTGAATTGGAGCAAAGTAAAAAAAGCAGAACCAAGAAAACAATCAAGCTCACTGAAAATGGAAAAGCTGCAGCTAAAGGCCATACAGTTATCTGAAATTCTTCACAACCGGGCCTCCTTCTGTCTCTCCAGCCTTTTCACACCCCTCTGCCCTCTGTGAACTCAATGGTTCAGCCATCCTGGCCCCATCTCCATGAGCAACCCCCTATAGCTGGAACACTCTCCCATCTCCTGCCTGCATCCCTGCTCAAATGCCACCTCCTCCCTGATGCCTTCCCTGATTCCCTCATCAGCTTCCCAGAACGATCTTGTATTCATTTTGAATGTATTGGATAGTGTCTGGCCCACAGTAGGCCAAGAAACACTTACCGGTTGCTTAATTGACTTACATGAGGAAAATGGGTTTCTAAAGAGCCAGCTGGAACGAACCCCATACATGAAGGTGTTAAAGTTCACATTAGTGACTTACTCTTCTATGGCTCTTTTCTAGTTCAAGTGAGCAGGATGTCTGGCTGTGAGTTATCAGTACGGCCTTTGACAGAGATTAGGAGCCATGCGCCAAGATTTACCACTAAAAGGAATCCAGCCCTGTTCTTCAGATCATTAAACTCTAGCATACCACCCAAAAACCCCCAAAATTCCATCATCGGGCATTTCATTAAACATCAGATGATTATTAAAACAACATTTGGGGATAACTTAATAGGTATGCAAATAAGATCAATTTATTTTTTGCCAAAGAATTAACTTTTTAAAAATTGAGCTGCTTTCTAATTAACTGAAAATGATTTCATCAATAAAACACAATTACTTTCCAAATAATCGTTGAAACTTCCAAGGACTCTTTAGGGATTTAATCGCCGGTATTTCATCCGGCAGCAGGGGTAATGTTACACAGATATCAATTCTCCTAAAAATGTTTATTGCAGAACGACCATTCTGTCAGCATTTCCATTAGAAGGACAAATGGAAGAGCAGGATACAGGGAGTTGCGTATTTAGCTAATTTCTTTGCTCTGTCATTCACCAAGACAGAGAAGGAGTGGACAGAATTAGCTTATGCCAAGCGCTTACTCCTGCTGCCTTGTAGTGATGCAGCAAGTCTAAGTTCCTTCTTGTCAAAATGCAGGCCACCTGTCAAGGTCCCACAACCACTGACTGCCAAGGTCCCTTGACCGCTGGCCCGGGCACATCTGAGAAAACAAAGGAGAAAGCAGGATTTGTCCAAAAAACAGTTGCCGTTGCAGTCATCAGTGCTCAGAGTTTTGGTGAGGCCTGTGCTTACCACTCCAAGCAACTCACAGCCCAGCCCAAAGCATATGCCTTTTCCCAGGGCCGCATACACACAGCCACCCAGGTAAAGCCACCCAACCAAGCAGAATGCTTAGAGCTACACACTCTGACAGTGTAATGCCTCACCTGTTTCTCTTGCTTTTTCTTTATCTGACACAATCAGTTTTATTGGCACAGCATAAGCTCCAGCTAAAAAAAGAGCAGCCCAGTTCTGGGAGCTTCCTCTGCTTTTACATACTGCCTCCACAGCCGCAAAATGGGAGAGAAGCTGGTGACCTCCTAGGGCCACTGGCAGTCGCTGCCACCTTCCAGCTCCCACCTTGACTCCCTCCCTTGCCTATGGAGGCACTGCTCAGAGGAATGATGTTGGAAATATCAGAAATCTGTGTTCATCCATTCTTACAAGGAGTTCAGGCTGTTCTGCACATATTAGGCCTAAATTCCCCTTGATGGCTCCCCAGGACAACATAATGGTGCAAATAGAAGAAAGGCTGGCTGCTCGGGGCAGACCATATAATTTGAGCAGATAGCAGAGGGAAGGCAAAGCTATTCAGTCGCTGTTTTGATTCATCTTTTCTATCAAGGAAAATGATCTCCAAATTGAAAAGATCTGGGTAAACACAGCTAAAGCAGCAATGAAGTCTGAGATTAGAGAGAAGATACAAGAACAGACCTAGCTCCTTTCAAGGAGCTTAAATCCCCAGACCCAGACACATTACATCTGCCGAAATGATTATGGAACAAGCTTCAGTAATCTTTAAAGAATGATAAAGAATGGAACAGAGAGCCCAAGCCAAGAGATGGGCAAATATTACTCCAGTTTTCAAAATGGAGGAAAAGGTCACTTCCAGAAACTACAGAGAGGTCCACGACATCAAAACCCAGCAAAATTCAAGAGGAAATTTTTCAAAAGATGATTTGTAAGGATTTAGAAAGGTAAGCAGAGACCAGTAAGGCCCTTGCTTGATATGGTTACCAGACCAGGAGATACAGAAAGGGTCTGGATTCCAGCAAGGCTTCTGATGACATTCTCCTGGACAATATGGGGAAATGTGGGGGAACGGTCCAGGCATTTGCAAGAAGGTTGAGCAATCGTAGCTTAAAAATGTTGATTGATGACTGAAGCGTGGAACATCCTCCCTCCTCCCCTCCATCTGCAAGACTCCCTGGCTTCCTTCCTTCCAAACCCAGCTCGGGTGCCCCTCCTCCAAGAGGCCCTTCCTGATCCCCACTGGTTAGCGCCCTCTCCTTCTTGAAATTACTTTAAATTCCTTCGTATTTCTTTATCTGTGTTCATGTTCAATTCTCCCAGTAGAATGTGAACTCCTTGAGGGCAGAGACTGTTTCCTTTCTTTCTTTCTGCGTCTAATGCCTGGCACACATGACATTCAGGTCATATCAGGATCACAGATGAAGTCACTGAATAGCAAGAATTTAATCAAATGAGACAATATTTGTAAAGTGCTGGGCACAGGGCCTGGCACATAGTAAGCAATACACACACACACACACACACACATACACATATATATAAATGTGAGCTGTTACTATTATTATTATTATTAAGCACTTACGATGGTCCAGGCACCATGCTACAGACTGGAGGTACAAAGAAGGGAAAAAGGCACTACTCTCGAGGAGCTCTCATTCTAACAGAGGAAACACGCAAAGGGCTTGTTAATAACTTCAAATATGTAAAGTCAGTCTTTCTCTGACGAAGACCTCATTTCTCAAATAAATAGAGACCTGAGTTAAATTTACAAGAATACAAGTCATTCCCCAATTGATAAAAGGCCAAAGGAGATGCGGGACGTTTTCAGACAAAGTAATCAAAGTTATCTATAGCTTTCTATATATACTTATATATATACATATAGTTCTATATACATATAGTTCTATCTATAGCCATAGAAAGATGCTCTAAATTACTATTGATTACGGAAATGAAAATAAAGACAACTCGGAGGCACCACCTCCCACTGATCAGGTTGGCTAATATGATAAAAAAGTAAAATGATAAATGTTGGAGAGCATATGGGAAAGTTGGCACGCTAATGCACTGTTGGTGGAGTGGTGAACTGAACCAACCATTTTGGGGAGCAACTTGGAATTTGGCCCAAAGGGCTATAAAATTGTGCATACCGCTAGCCGCAATACCACTGCTAGGTCTATAACTCAAAGACATCCCCCAAAAGGGGAAAAGACCTGCTTTACAAACATATTCACAGCAGGTCTTTTTGTAGTGGCCGAGTACTGGAAACTGGGGGGATGCCCATCAATTGGGGAATGACTGAACAGGTCGTAGTATGTGATTGTGATGAAATACTATTGTGCTAATTTATTTTAAAAAAGGGATGAGCAGGATGCTTTCAGAAAAACCTGGAAACACTGACACGAACTGATACAGAGGGAAGTGAGTAGAACCAGGAGACCATTGTGCCCAGTAATAGTAATGTTGTACAATGAGTTATTACTTTGCTAGTCTCAGCAATACAAAGTTTCAAGACAATTCTGAAGGATGTAGGATGAAAAATGCTCTCCACCTCCAGAGAAAGAATGGATAGAATCTGAATGCAGACCAAAGCATACTGGGTTTTTTTAACTTTATTTTTCTTGGAGTTTTTTGTCTATGTTTTCTTTTACAACATGACTAATATGGAAATATGTTTTGCATGACTGCACATGTATAACCTTTAGCAAATTGCTTGCCTTCTCAATGACGGGGAAGGGGAAGGAGGATGGGAGAGAATTTGGAACACAGAATTGTAAAAAAAAAACCCAAAGATTAGAAATCGTTTTTACATATAATTAGAAAAAAAATACTAAGTTTTTTTAAAGAAAGAAATTTAGTCCATATGGTTCATCTAATCCAAAACTATTTTACATTTGAGGAAACTGAGTCATGACTCCTGCTCAAGATTGCTCCTACCGTATCACAGAACTGTGATTTGAACCCAGGTACTCTGGGGCTCTACCTCCAGAAAATTTAGGTGCAAAGTGAACTTAACCGATTGAGATTCATACTACTCCAGAAGGCTTTGTCTTTGGCCATGTTCTTTCCAACGTGGAAATGAACAGCTTGAATGAAGATGTCATCGGCATGCAAGCATGACCCAAGGGCTGGGCCCAGGTGTTGGCTGAAAGAGTCAATATTCAAAAGGAATTCATCAAGTTAAAATTATGGATGCAAATTAGCAAGAAGAAAGTCGACAGGGGTGCAGTGCGGCATTCAGGTCCAACTCCACAAGGAGAGAGGTTGGGGAATTTCCAGGAAAAATGCGCCAACATCCCGAGGTGGCCTGTTCTACTTTAGGTTTCCTCTAACTGGAAGATACAGTCTATCAGCATGCACGCGCGCGCGCGCGCACACACACACACACACACACAATGTGACTAGCCTCACCCAAATTTTCCATTTTTGGGAATGGTCACTCTTGGCTATAATTAAATCAAAACTGAATTACTGTATCTGTTGATTTCCCAAGTAACTGTCAGGGCCTTGAAGAGGCTACAGATGCAGGACCCCCAGGTCCTTACCACCTGCCAAAAGGCATTCAATCCAAAAGATCTCTGTCAGTCCATAATTAGCCACTGGCTGGTTGTTCCCTGCTTACTTCTGTCTCTCAAACCTACTCTCCTGCTTAATCTACCTCCATCCCCACCCCCTGCCCCTGGGATATTTCTCACTTAGGCTTAGACAACCAACTTCACAAGGACAGGATGGAGGACTTGTACCTAGAGACGAGGTCAGCCTGATAAAGATCTGAGGATCTGAGTAGTCAGATGTAAACAGGGCAACCAAAAAAGCTAACAAGTCTAGGCTAACCTCTCAGTCAGTCAACAAGTACATATCAAGTGCCTCTTTTGTGCCAGACACCGCGCTAGACACTGGGCAAAATAAGGCCCAAAGTGTCCATTTCTAGAAAAGGTGGATGGACGTCTGGCTGTGCCCTGCCGGGGTCAGCCCATACCTGGCCTGCTGGGCTCAGCTGTGGGCACCACATTTTAGGAAGGCCGTTGAATGAACAGAAGCCAGGGGTCAACAACCAGGATGGTGAAGAGACTTTGAACATGATGACCAGATCAAGTGAAGGAACTGAGGGGGTTCAGACTACAGAGGAGCAGACTTCAAGGGGTCCCTGGGGGCTGCCTTTAAGTATCTGGAGGGCTCTGGTGTGGAAGAGGCAGATTCTGCCTGGCCCCTGAGGGCCCAGAGGGAGCAGGAAGAGATGAACATTACAAAAGTGGAAACCTCGGCAGGAAATATTTCTGGACAAGTCCCAGTATGCAATGGACGGGAGGTTTCTGCTCCCTAGCCGTCCTCAAGCATAGATTGGATGCCCACTTGTGGGGGTTATTATTGGTTTTTGGAATTGGCCAAATGGTCCTTTTCAGTTCTGAGGGTCTACAATTCTGCCTAATAATGTTGGTGAATTCACCAACATTATCATCACCAGACATCCTTAAGCAAAGACTAGACAGTAACTCGTCAAGGATTTTGAAGAGAGGGGAAAGGAAAGACCTACTATGTGCCAAGCGCCGTGCTAAGTGCTGCCCTATTATTCTCTCATTTGATCCTTACAACAACCGCAGGAGACAGGTGCTATTATCATTCCCGCTTACAGTTGAGGAAACTGAGGCAAACGGCTTAAACAGGGTCACACAGTGAGTAAGCATCTGAGGCTGCCTTTGAACTCAGCTCTTCTAGTCTCCAAACTCAGTACCCTACCCACTAAACCCCCAGGAGTATATTCTCATAGGGTTTGACTAGATGGCCTCTGAGGTTTCTTCCAACTCTGAGATTCCATGAACACCACTCAACATCATCAGATTCCAACAGCGTCTGAGAAGGAGAGGTGAAGCCGGCTAAAGCCAACTAGAAATCGGACTCCTGCCAGTCGGCTCTGCATTCTTCCGTCTTCCTGGACGCGGCCACGTGGCTCCCCAACTCACCCTTTCCTCCCCTAATCTTGGCTGTGTGACCCTAGGTGAGTCACTTTAGCTGTTTGCCTCAGTTCCTTGATCTATAAAATGAGCTGGAGAAGGAAACAGCAAACCTCTCCAGTATCTTTGCCAAGAAAACCCCACATGGGATCATGAAAAGTTGGGCAGGCCTGAAACTATTCAACGACCACAAATAGGTGACGTTATATGTTATATTGTTATAACATTTTAATGTAATGTAATACAATATTATATTGTTATATTTTTAACCCTAACCCATTTATGTATATATATATATATATATATGATTTATATATATAGCCGTTTGCATACTGTCTCTGCCATTAGAGAGTAAGCTCTTTGAGGGCAGGGACTGGTTTTTGCCTCTCCTTATCCCCAGCACACAGCACAGTGCCTAGCACTGGTAGGCACTTAATAAATGCCTGTTGACTGTGTCCCTATTTAGATATCTTCCTCATAAGAATGTAAGGTCCTAAAAAAAGCAAGGTCCTTGAGATTGGGCACTTTTTGTTTGCTTTTTCTTTGTATCCCCAGGGCTTAGCCCAATCCCCAGAATACCAGAAGCCCTTAATAAATGCCTGATAAATTTATTTGGTTTAAATCTCACCTCTGCTACTTATTTTGTGTGACATAAGCCAATTAACCTCTCTGGGCCTCAGTTTCCTCATCTGTAAAATCAGGGGGCTGAACTCAATGACCTCTGAGGTCTCCTTCTGCTCTAAATCTGTGCTCTTTAACAAACGAGTATTTATTAATCCCCTTCTGTATCTCTATCCCTACTTGCAAGGCACCATGTTAAACGTCGGAGCTGCCAAGATGAAACATTATGCAGTCCTCTTCCTCAAGCCACCCTCCCAGGGCTGCCATGTATTATTAGCTTTCTGTCCTGGACCAGCAGCTCCGTGGGGATATGTGGGGCCTCAGCTAGATCAGCCCTTTCCCTTTCAGGCACGTAAAAGGTTGGCTCCGTCTTAGGCCTGGGTAAAGCCCAGCTTTGTTCCAGCATTTCTGGAAGAGCCCGGGACTTTCTTTTTGTTTTGAGTGAGGGGTAAAGAAGGGGAGGGACAAGTCCATTCAGTATCCTCCTAAGTTTCTAATGCCCCTTGTCACTCGCTGGATGAGCTGTCAATCAAAACCAGGCCAGATGATGATGTAATCACCATCAGAAATGACACTGACTGAGTTAGTCAATGACATTGCTGCAAAGTGAGAAGGGGAGGAGCCTCGGGGGCTTAAAATCTAGTTGTGAACTTGATGGCAGCTACTGGAAGCAACGTGGGCTCCCATCGACGGGGAAATGGCTGTTGTTAATTCAAAAACAAGCTACGCTCAATGAAGATTCACTATTTACTGGTAAATAAGTATATTTACATATAGTATGCTTACAGTATATATTAAAGTATGTATATATATAGTATATTAAGTATTCTATATTTCCACGATCTTTTTTCTTCCATTCTTTGTATATGGAAACATTCATGCCAACATGTTTGTCAGGTTCCTAAGAAGAAGAAAACTATAAAGCTAGGGAGACAAGATGCCAGCACACAAAATCCTAAGTGAATGATTCCAAGGGCTAAGTTCGGACATCTTGGTTCCAGGAGTAGAAGGGCAGAGATCAGTGAGAATTCTCCAGGAAGGCTTCATGGACATGGGAGACTTGCATAGGATTTAGGGCTGGGAGGCATCTTGCCAATCACCTGGTCCCATCCCCTCATGTTACAGATGTAGAAACTGAGGCTCAGAGAAGGCAAGCAGCTCACCAAACACAGCACTCGTGGTAGGCTGCCAGACCAGAATGTGTTCCCCAGGTCTTCCCTTGGCAGAATGTGTTCCCTTGGCTTCCACTCCCCCAGCTGGGCCTTGTGGATGGTGGGATCTGGACGGGAGAGGAGAAGGGAGTAAGCCATCCAGGTAAAGGAAGGGCCCCAACAGATCGGGGGCCACAGACAGCTGGGGCTGCTTTGCAGAGAATGTTGGAGATCACAAAGAAGAGTTTGGTGTCTCCTCCCAATGGAAGAGAAGCTCTTTGAAGGCACAGTTGTTGTTGTTTGTTGTCGCTGCTGTTTTGTCTGTGGTCCCAGCACCCTGAACGTGAAAAGAGCTGGATGAATGCTAGCCAGGTTGGCTTTGGAAGCCACTAAGCGGGGGAGGAGCACAGTGAAAGTCATACTTTGATTAGATTCATCCTAGTGAACTGGAGGAGAAGATGCCCATCAGATCAAGTACTTTCTTCTCTTGAAAAATGGAGTGGAATGAGGAAAGGAAAAAAAAAAACCATGCAGGGAAACCAACTCAGGTATTTCCTTGGGAAGGCTCAAGCATGCACAATGCCTCCTTTTCTTCCAGGGGGAGAAGATTCTTGGGGAGCAGCCACTCAGCATGTATGTGCAGCCTGGTGGCAGCTACTGAACACGCTCGCCTGATTGATCGTGGCCCCGGAGCACAAAGCCCGCCCCCGTGCCAAGCTTCACACAAATGCCTCCTTCACGCCCACTCGGGCTGGCATGTGCAACTCCAACCGACGCTGGGAGAAAACGGCCCCAGGCCCCTCCCTACCTGAGGACTGAACAGTGCTGCCTGCAGATCGCCAGAGGCCGCAGGGGCGGGACTCCTTTTATACTGCCACCTCTGCTTCCCCGCCCTGGCTCCTTCTGTAGGGGAGAGATGGGCAGAGGAAAGGGAATGCTGATGGAACTAAGGCTGATCCACCATCTCTCTGATTCACGATGACGTTTTTTGTTCTCATTTATTAGACCATCAAATGTCCCTGTATATCCAGTCCCAGTATTCAGTTAGTAAGTCAGTAAATTGGTCAAAAACCATTTATTAAAGGCCTACCGTGTACCAGGCACTGTGTGCCTGGCACCGTGCTAGGCACTGGGGGTACAAAAGGGGCAAAGCTCACCCTCTGATCATCATTTGCAGACTAATCATTAGTCACTATTCTCATTATAATCGTCATATCATTAGATTATGGCACATCTTTTTTCCCCATTCTGTATTTTTATATTTATTTAGTATTTTTACTTTCCCCCAGTTACATATAAATACAATTTTTAACCTTCATTTTTAAAACTTTGAGTTTCAAGTTCTCTCCTTTCCTTCCTGCCCATCTCCCCCATTGAGAAGGCAAGCAATTCAATATAGGCATGAGTAGTGATTATGGCACATCTTGATCTGGATGTCCCATAGGCATCTTAAACTCAACATGCCCAAAACTGAACTCAACATCTTTCTCCCAAGCCCTCCCCTATTCTGTCGAGGGAACCCCCACCCTCCCAGTCCCCCTCAGCACCATGTTCTGCTTCTCATACTCTCTGTCCCCACAGATCCAGTCTGTGGCCAAGTTCTCACATTTCTACCTTCACAACATTTCTTGTTCAAGCCCCTTCTCTCCAGGGCCATCAGCCCCACCCTGGTACAGGCTCTCTTCACCTCATACCTGGACTACTGGTTGGTGTTAACCAAAAAGGGGGTGGGGAGATTCCTGAGTCATTGAAAAGTGAAAAGGTTGGAAAGAAAGTAAGAAAACAAGTAAGAAAGCAAGAGAAAGAGGAAGGAAGGAAGGAAGGAAGGAAGGAAGGAAGGAAGGAAGGAAGGAAGGAAGGAAGGAAGGAAGGAAGGAAGGAAGGAAAGAAAGAAAGAAGGAGAGCGTAGGGAGGGAGGGAGGGAAGGAAGAAAAGGAGAGAGGGAGGAAAAGAAAGAAAGAAAGAAAAAAGAGAGAAAGAAAGAAAAAAAGAATGGCACCATGGAGAAATCACTGGCTCTTGAGTCAAAAGACCTCTTAGCTTTGAATCTTTCCTGATTCTCACTGCTTGTGCGACCTTGGACAAGTCACCTAATTTCCTTGAGATTCAGTTACCTCATCTGTAAAATCAAGGGGCTAGACTAAATGGCCTCCGAATTTCCTTCCAGTAATAAATCTACAATCCCATTTTTGAGAAAGCACTAAAAAAGCACGCAGGAATAAAGAAGTGGGGAGGGGGGACACAAGGCAGGGAGCAAACGGTAAATGGTTGTTGAGCGGACTGCAGGACCTGTTGAGTACCCGGATACTGGACCATTTGAGGACCCACTAGACCAAAAATATCTCCCCCATCTGCTGGCCATGGGTGAACAAAATTCTCTGCCATGAAATTTAATACAGGCTCAAGAGTTAAGGCATCACTGTCCAAGAGAGCTAAGAGTAAGACTCCTTCAGTCCTAAATCCCATCATTCCATGCATGTAATGCCAGGACACCAAAGGCATTTAAGATTTGTTTTAACTCTTACTCACTGACTCCTGTCCGAAGCTCATTCACGAGGGGGCGGGAAGGGTGTGTCCCTGAGCCCCCATCACAGGCCTATCTGTTCAGGGCACAAGAACCCTGAGTTTATAAAAAGGAATCCCCTCCTCCCCAGGGTTCCCTTAAATAGAAGCTCACCTGTAGCCCACAGAAGCTTTTGTTTACAGACCCATCAATGATTTGATGGCGAAGCAGACCTGGAGTGAGACAGGTGGGAACAGGGGATACTTGGGGATGAAGGGAAATTAAAAAGTCTTGGGAGGGACAAGATCTCTGTCTTCCAGTGTTTGAAGGGCTGACTTGTTCTAATTCTTCAGCCTCAGAGAGCAGGCAAAATTCAGTCCCTGAGGAGGAAGCAGAGCCTTCCTAGCAGAGTCAATCTAAAGGTGGAATGGTACCTAAACAGGTAGTAAGCTCCTTGTCAGTGGAAGTCTTCAAGCACTGGCTAGATCTCCATATGTTGGGATTTCCATGGTGACTAATGTGGGGGGCACTAGACCGGTGGATCTTTCGAGTTCCTTCCATCTTTTAAGCCTATGACCCTCAATTTCCTGAGCCTCTGGATTTCTGGTCAAGTACAGATCTGATTCATATGAACTCTAGGGTCCATTCCAACTCACAGTCTACATGACATTATCTAGGGGTACATCAGGCTACCATCTACTGCCCTCCCAGAGTAGAACCCTAAGTGCGTGGGCCAGGACTGGGGAGGATTGCTGTCCAGGCCTAAGCAGAGCCCCTGGGGGGGGCGGGGCGCAGCAGAAGGATCCTGGTTACTTGGGAAGAAGGGAGGAGAAAGTCTTCTGACAAAAAGAGGGATGTGTGTCAATGACAGGTTCTGCTTCCAGTACAAATGTGTGGACTTATACATAGGTATACATGTCTTTGCAGACTAAAAAGTCAGCCCCTTGAGGGCAGGGACTATTCTCTGTAGCACCTAGCACTGTGCCTGGCAGATAAGCTAATAAATGCTTGTCGACTGACTGTCGGATTGATTGTGGGTGGGTTCTCTAAATATCTAATTCATCCTCTCCAAAAATAGAAGAAAGAAAGGTGGAGCTCTATACTTGCCCTCAGGAAAACCTTCTCAAGCCTTCCTTCCTTCCTAGGTGCTCAATCACAGTCTAAGGATGGGACCAAGTAAGGACGATTAGCAAATTCTCAAATGGGAGTTCTGTTAATTGTACATTTTTACTTCAGCCCAGTGATCTAATAAAATGTTCGGGATAAGTGGATCTTAGAGTTACATCTGGAAGGAGGGGGGCCTCAGAGGCAGGCTAGTCCACCCCACCTATTTTCCAGAGAAAAAAGTTGTGGCCTTCAGAGATGAGGCAAGCGACTGATCCCAGGTCACCCAAGTGGCAGAGTCAGCTCTTCTCAGAACTATTAACCCTACTTCAGAAGTCTTACTTAATGACAATCGGCATTAGTGTGTCACCGATGTGTCTGAATTTCCACAAATGTTCTTAAATTTCCTATCTCCTATACATCACAGAAAGGACCCAGGCTCAGCCAAATCTGTAACAGAGGAAGGAAGAGGGTCTTCAATCAGGCAATGATTTGCCCTAATGACAAAATCCTTAAATGATGAATTTGCCAAGTGTTTGTGTAAACGTTGTCTCCTCGATTTGGGACCAAACACCACCAGCCTTCACTGCCTTGGAAATATCCCATCCAATCGGCAGTCAGGCCAGGTGACAGCATTCCTCCTTTCTGTTCTGTCTCCCCTCACCCAGACACCCCCTAGTTCAGGCCTCGCTCCCCTCTTTCTGGTCTACTATTTCAGCTGCTTCCTAGCTGGTCCTGGAAGCCTCGACCTGCTATTCCTTCCTCCATACAGTTTGCCAAATAATCTTCCTAAAGCACAGGTCTGACAATGTCATTTGCACTCTTATTTGGGAGAATATGGGACTTTGCTTCCATTTTAATATTCTGGGGGTTAGGGGGAGTATGGGGTAGAAACTGAGGAAACCAAAGGTTGAGTAAATTGCCCAGGATCACACAGCCAACAGGTGGCTGAGGCAGGATTCGAATTCAACCTTTCTGACTTCAGGTGAAATTGCTTTATTTTTGTACATTTTGTGGATTACAGTTTAGTTACCACTGTGTACCTGTGGTTTTGCCCCCAGTAGACTGTCCACTTCTCAAGGGTAGGTAGGGTCTGCACACAGACACACACACACACACACACACACACAAGCACACAGACACACACACATAATCTCACACACACATACACACAATCACACGCACACATAATCTCACACACACACACAAGCACACAGACACACACACATAATCTCACACACACACACACAAGCACACAGACACACACACATAATCTCACACACACAGATACACACAAACACACACACACACACACACACAATGAAGATGACAGCTTGGTTCCAGATTCTCCAGGCACTCCTGTCTCAATCCAGTCCTAGTTGTTCAAGAGAAAGCAGCCCCGGTAGTTTCCAGGTCCTGCTCCACCCCACACTGGCCAAAGGCAGAGCCAGCTTCGGGAATCAGACATTCTGCATTCCCTCCAGCTCACCTGCAGCCTTGAATGCAAAGGGCTGATAAGCAGTCAGCCACTTTTTTCAGAGCAGCTTTGAATTCTGGACTTTGTTGTCCCGGAAAAATCAATTTTCAGCTAATTCTCTGCAGCTCTTTACGTGCCTGGCGGCTGAGATTTCACTGGGCACAGGAATGAATGTCCAAGGAACAAAAGAGGACCAGACAAGGCTAAGTCAAGACTGCCAAGGGATCAGGTCTTTCCACAGCCTTAACAAACCGAATGTCTGCATCACTGCACGCACATTCTAATACACACTGCACACACCCTCGATGGAGGGTCCTCAAAGAGGGGCAGTCCACTGCAGGAGTGAGAGTCAACATCTGAGGTGGGAGTTCTGGGTTCAAATCTTGCATCTTACACAGACTATGTCAAGTCCCTTAACATCTTGGTGCCCTGAGGTAACTCTTTCATTTATAAATTATTCCTAAATGGTTGGTCTACGTTTGGTGGCAGGAGCTTTCATAATAGGACTCTCCTATCTTAATGAAATCATAGGTCTGGGCCAGGGAAAAAAATTTTGCAGTCCTCAGAGCTTTTGTAACAAAGTTAGAAACATTTTTTGCTTGGGTTTCCAATATAAATTCTGAGAGGGAAGAGACCATATCAATTTTGTCCCTAAATTCCTAGGGCTTAGCGCACACAGCATTTAATAAATGCCTGTTGGTTGATTGATGGTTGAATTAAATTCACCAGTCATTACTAACTCAATGTCCCAAGGCCAAATTTCCAATTGGTGGAGCATGAAGAGAATCCAGAGAAATTTTGGAAGACTTGTCTGAACAAAGTTAACAGAGGCAGAAGGATGAGTTATGGGACCTGTAAGCCATCAGAACTCCAGTGATGCAATGATCAATCCTGTATTTATCTGTTGTGATTCTGTCGTCTACCCTGCAGAAGGTAAGCAGGAATGCCTTCATTGCTTGTCTTCATATCCCCCAGCCTCCCGCAGTGCCTACCGCTTAAAAAAATCCCCATCCATTGACAACTGCAGATGGTAGATGATGAAACATATCTCCTTCAATTAGGGAAGGTGGGGATATAACTGGGAATAAGAGGTTTTTCTTAAATATCAATAGAACATTTATGTTTTTGAAAATAATTTCTCAAGAAATAGTCAGAGGATAGGAACGCATAGTTCATAAATTAAGACTTTAAATTATTAAAGGCTGTATGAAAAAATGTGCCAAGTCACTAACGATATGATACACATAAATCAAAATCACCCTGAGGTTACCTACATGAACGTGGGCAGGCTACACCACCACACTGAGGGACCTCGGTCTCCTCATCCGTAGAACGGGACTATATTAGATCAGGGGCTCTTAGGTGTCTTTTTGGATCAAGCACCCCTTCACCCCCTGGTGAAGCTTATGGAGCTTAAATATATAATATACAAAATAAAATATATAGGAGAAAGGAAATCAATTGTATTGAAATGCTATCATCAAAATATAAAGGAAGAAAAAAGCCAAGTTCAGGGAAGGTCTCTTCAAGCTCTGAACTGTTAATTCTACTTTGATGGTTCTATGAGTTTCTCCATGTTAGTACTCCCTCCTAAAGCATCCCCTCCGGCTGTTCCCGTCCTGTCCATCCTGGCCATGTCCTCCTGTCCACCCTCCAGAAATGACCTCAACCCAACAAAGGTTTTCTTGACATTTTTTGCTTTTTTTTAACCTGGGTAATAAGGCAAACCCAGGGCTGCCCATCTGGATCCCTCACCCTTGCCCACCTCCCATTCTAACCATAATATCGGGGCTGGCATCTTTTCAGTCCCTGCTTCCACCAAGTTTGATGAAAGAGGCCAGACAGGAACCGTTGGGGCTCCAGACGTCGTTTTCTTTTAATCTTTCTCATTTCCTCTAATTCGTTGTTCTCATCAGTTCCTAAATTTGTTGCTGATTATGACCTTTACTCCAAGTAGTACAGAATCTGATTGCACACAGACCGCTGACTCTGAAATGATGCTCATATTGATAACCAGTTGCTTCCTGTTTCTTGGAAAAAAAAAAGACAATTTTTTTTGGTGTGTGGTGGTGCGACTATTCAGGGTCTTACTGAATTGCCAGCTTCTCATCTGCGATTTGGTGGAATTCATTGGATATTGATAATGATTAATAATTAATAATAGCTAATGTTCATAAAGTGCTTTACAAATATCTCATATTCACCTTTTACAGATGGGGAAACTGAGGCAGATAGCAGTGAAGTGATTTGCCCAGGGTCACATAGCTAGTAAGTGTTTGAGCCTAGGTTTGAACTCAGGACTCCCTGACTCCAGGTCCAGTGCTCTGTGAGCTGTACTCCCTAGCTGCCTATGCCTAGGATTCTCCATGCTTGTGAAACCGACCTTCTCACTGCTCTTCACACATAATGTTCCATTTCCCACCTCTGGGTCTTTGCTCTGGCTGTTCCCAGTGCCTGGAATGTACTTCCTTCTCACCTTCATCTCTTGAATCTCTAGCTTCCTTCAAAATGTAACTCAAGTAGCGCTATCTACATGAGGCCTTTCTTGAACCCCACTCCCCCAGCTTCTGGTGTTTCTCCCAAATTACACTATATAAACTTTGCATGTTTTTTTACATTTATCTCTCTGTGTACTTGTTATTTCCCTCAATAGAATGTAAGCTCTCTGAAGGCACGGACAACTTTGGTTTCGTCTTCTTTGTCTCTAATACTTAACACAGGGCCTGGCCCATATATGGTGTGTACTTAATAAATGTTTATCAATTCATTGATTACATATGAGGCAGCTGGATGTCTCAGTGGATAGAACTCTGGGCCTAGAATCAGAAAGACCTCAGTTCAAATCCAGACTCAGACACTTACTATCTGTGTAAAAGTTTGGATTCAGTCAAAGGCCCTCACTTCAGGACCTAGAGGCGCCTGTCAAGGCAGCTGGCCTTGAATATAGGCTCTAACTGACTAGTGTGGGGCAGGGTCAAGCTCTGCAACATCTCTGGGCCTCAGGCTTCTCATCTGTAAACTGAGAATGATTATCTACCTTATGACATCTTTGGGAGAATCAAAGCCTTTAAGCGCTACGTGAGTATTGTTTCTTTTGGTAATGGTGTTCATCTCTTGAAGAATGTAATGGGAAAGAATAAACACATGGGATCACAGGATTGTGGACTTGGCAGAGGGACTTCAGAGGCCAGCCGGCCCATTCTACAGGGGCTGAAAGAAAGGGAGTGACAGACCCAAGGTCATACAGGTAGGAAGCGGTTGAAGTGAGATGTTTCGGTGGAGATGCTTCATGAATTTGGACTAGAGAGGGGGTTCTTAATCTGGGCCCAATGAATTTGTTTTTAAAAATATTTTTATAACTAGATTTCAATAGTCAAGTCAACAAGCACTGATTAGGCACCTACTGTGTGCCAAGTTCTGAGGATGCAAAGAAAGCTACAAGACAGGCCTGCCCCCAAAGAGCTTACAGTCTAATGGTGGAGAGAACATGGAACCAGCTATGAGGTTTCTTTGTTGTCCTGTGTATTTAAAAACATTCTTCTGAAAAGGGGTCTTTGGCTTCCCTGGCTTCCCGCAGGGGTCCAGGATGCACAAGAAGGAGAAGAATGCTAAGATTCTGTCCACTCTCCAAGTTCTAGGATTAGATCAGTCTGACAAAGCTCCTTCTGCTGACACGCTGAGATCTGGCAGGTGCATGCTGGGTAGAGGACTCAGAGAGGGATGGTCTGAACGGATGGGTCATCGGCATGACTTCCAAGGGGACTCGAGGAAAAGGCACAAACAGGAAATGAGTCTGAGTGTCCAGGTCCAGGTCAGGGTTCAAGATTCAAGCCAGACGTGAAGGAAGCAGGTAAGAAAGGTGAGTCAGTCAGAAAGAGCAGAGGAAGCCTCTTGGAAAGAGTCACAGACTGAAACCAGCAGGAGCTGTGTGCCCTCCATCCTAGCATGGGCAGGTAAGGGCTGACACTGATGGGCTCCTCTCCAGGGCAAGCAGGGCTTGGTACAGTAGTGGGGAACCTGCAGCCTCAAGGCCACATGTGGCCCTCTAAGGCCTCAAGTGTGGCCCTCTGACTGAATCCAAACTTCACGGAACAAATCCCCTGGTGTGGTAGGTTCTGGACATCACAGCAGGAGGTCAGACCATCTAAGTGACTGTAAACCAAAGGTCAGGCTGGGTCAGGAGCCACATCTGCGCAGGAATGTCAAAAATGGAACGGGTGGGGTAGAGAGGAGGGAGCCAGGAGATGTAGATTCTCAAGCCAGAGAGGTCCTCTCTGCATCAGGAAGCAAGCTACCAGAGCCACGGACAAATGGCTGGCTGCTACAATCTGCCTTTGAAATAATAATCATTATTATAAACTAGCATTTCTCTAGCAATCACTACGTGCCAGGCACTGTGCTAAGCGTTCGGTCCTCGCAACAACCCTGAGAAGGAAGTGCCATTATTTTCTCCATTTTACAGATATGGAAACTGAGGCAAAGGTGAAGTTACTGGCCCAGACTCACACAATTATTAAGCATCTGAGGCTGCATTTGAGCTCAGGACTTCCTGACTCCAGGACAAACACTCTGTCCACATCAAGCAGCCCTAGCAGCTTTGGTCTCTTACGTTGGTGACATGCATTCACAGCCCTCGGCCAGGCTGATGTGGTGCCAGGCCAGAGTCTCAACAAGTCGATAGTAGTTATGGTAGTAATGGTAGCAGTACTAGTAACAGCACCATCATAGGAGAGATCATAGGATTAGAGCTGGATTGGTCACTTAGTCCAACCATTTTACAGATAAGGTCACGGGGTAGGATGTGAACCCATGACCTCTCATTGTGAAGCCACTTCTCTTTCCACTCCGTGCATTTCTTCATTATCACAGAGTTAGACGAGGGCTATCACAGGCCATCTGGGCTTGATGAACGATCAAACCAAACGCGCATCACCGCTCCAAGCAGTCAACGGGTCCTCCTCTGAGGACTCCGGTGATGGGGAACTCATTACCTTATGAGCAGCCTCTCCCACTTCCTAAACCTGCTTCTGCTGCTTCTACTCATTGCCCTCTGGGGCCAAGCAACATGTCTCATCTTTATTCCAACCTAACAACCCTTCAAACGCTTGAAGACTGTGACATTTAAAAAGTTTGAGACACATAATTTCTGGGTAATTAATTGTTTTATTAATAATGCTGGCATTTTACCAATAAAAGGGTCACTCTTGAATGCCAAAGACCAGTCATGGCAAGTGGGATCACAGGTTATATGCCCTTAGAAGAGTGGGTATTTCTGAGTATGGCGGTCAACTCTGATTGGTTAACAATTAATGAGAGAATAAATATTAAAATGAGAGGGTGGGCTGTATTACAATGAGGGTCTTGGGGTATGTGGCTTGGGGTCACCCAAATCTTGGTCAAAGAGATTTATAAATTTCCATATCACCTGCCTGACAAAAGGGAGGATCCACATTTTCTCGGATCTGTCCGAGTAAACACAATGAGCAGAAACCCACCCATTCACCCAAACTTAAGAATTTCTTTACTGTCTTTAATTAGATGTTAGCTTTCCTAGTTGGGAAAGTCTTTGAACAAGATTTCCCACACTAGTTGATTTCTAGATGAGGAAGCAGAACAGGGGAGGAAAAACCCTGGTCCTAATTCAATAATTAGTTATTAAATTTAAGAGAGATATAACCATTTCTCTCAAAGACAGTCACTGGCCCCCAACTGATGCTTACTCTCGATGAATTTATTGAGCTAGCCTTAGGGAGATCCTGAGAGACTGGGCCACAAAACTGAAAAGTTTTGATGGGGCTGAGAGAAAAAAGAACAATCCAATGCACAGCTCCTAGACGGTCAGCTCTACTGGGACCCCACAGTGAGGCATCCTGGGCTACCACTCACATTTCCACAGCGCTTAAAAGTTTTACAGAGCATTTTCCTCACATTCCTAGGAGGGAAGGGGTATGACTTTTATTATTTCCATTTAAAAAAAAAGAAATTGAGATATAGCTTGCCACAAGGTTATAGGGTGTAAAGCTGTCAGGGAATTTGGAAAACATCCCCTCTAAGCTTCTCACAGGACAAAGGGGGAAACCAAAGCCCACAAAGAGGCAGTGACAGCCCCAAGTCACACAGAGGTCAGTACCAGAGCCAGAATCTGAATCCAGGTCCTCCAAAATTAATGCTCTTTTCACCACACTGCATCAATTCTAAACAGACCCAGACCAACAGTCATCCAAAATGCTGACACATGAGACTTTCTACGTGAGAAAAGGCATGTACCTGGTTTTGTCAACCTTCCCCTGCAGCTGTATAAATAACAGCGGGTCATGGAAAGTTATCAAACAAGGCTTGGATGGATGCCTCCACTAATGAACTGCTTGCAATTGTAATGCTAGTCTGCATGTTAAAAAAAGAGGGAGAAGAAAAGCATGTAAAGTCCATTTACAGAAGGCTATAATTCAACCCAGATTTTTCTTTTTTTCTTTCAGGAAGGTCTCATGAATAGTGGGGGAAGGAAAACGGTCAGGAGTCATGGCGGCACATTTGAGCAGTGCAGTGATGGAGTTTGCAGAGAAACCTAACAAGTGGATGCCTGGGGTCCCAGTGACAGCTGCCAACCACCTCTCCTGACTGAAGCGGGGTGGGGACCGGGACGGGGGGGAGCGTTCACCTGGACACAGGAAGCCCTGGAAACACACCAGGAAAGGAACAGAGAGACCATCCAGTCCAGAGACACGGCAAACCAAAGCCTGAGGGGGGGGGGGGGCATCCTCCTCATCTCCTCTCGGAAAATGTAATCTTCCTGAGGATGGGGACACTTTCATGTGGGTCTCTGTATCCCCAGCACATACTTAATATAAGCTAGTGAGAGATAACATACACAGAGACAGAGGGAAAAAACAGAGATACTCACTCAAAGAGAGACTAAAATAGAGACCCAGACACACAGAAACTGCAAGATTTTGATCTAAGAAAACCAATCTCCTCACTTCAGAGATGAGGAAACCATGACTCAAACATCTCAAATAGCGTGACTGAAATAATATAGCTAGAAAGTAACAGAGCTGGGATTCGAACCCAGGTCCTCTGGCTTCAAGCCCAATACTCTTTCTACCGTGTGCTACAAAGTACTAACCAAACACCAAACTATAACGGTACACAGCAGGTGCTTAATAAATAAATGTTTGAGTTGAATTGAACTGAACTGAATCAGTACTTTCCTTCCTTTGAGCATGGGCAGAGAGACATCTCATAAAATCTAAAGAATGCTGACCAGTTGTTCTATGGCAAAATTTCCAATAAAATACTTCAATTATATTTTTCATATAGTCTGAATTTCAAGGCTTTTAGGCCTAGGTTCTGACCCTAGGTGATTGTGCAGGAAGAGTCAAGTCACTCAGTCTCTGGGGCCTCAGTTTCCTTTTCCGTCAGGTGAGAAGTTTGGCCCAGATGACTTCAACTATTCTTTCTAATGCTTATGTCCATTCATTCCACAAACATTTGCTGAAGACCTACTATGTCCGAGGAAGGCGCTGTGGAGGCTGCAGCTACAGTCAAGGTGGGGAGCTAACAAAAGAATAAGTGTAACACAAAGGCAGTGCAATAAGTTCGCAGGAGGGGTAGAAACAAAAGGGCAGTGGGCCCAGGGAGGAAGAGGTCACTTCCAACTGGGGGATCAAGGAAGACTCCACAGAAGGGGAGACACTTGATCTGGGCCTTGGAATGAAAGACAGGTAGAAATTCATCAGGTCAAGATGGCAGGAGAAGTGGCCATAGGGCCATAGAGAATGATGATGACAACGGCCCAGAGGCAGGAGGGCTCAGGACATGTCCAGGGAAGAACGAGCAGTCCATTCTGGCCAGAGCATATGATGGGTGTAAGCATGACATAAGGCTCAAAAGCAAGAGTCACCTTGAGGAAAGTCCTTGGCTTAATCCAGACGTTACTCGGGAGGCAATGGGAAGCCACTTGTTTCAACAATCTGGCTAGCAGCTGTTGTGGGGGTGAAAGACCAACACAAGCCCAACAACAAGCACGCTACCAGAGCGCTGCAAAAGTCCAGGTTCTTTTGATTGCTTTACTAAGGAAAGCAACGTTGAGGGGTTAACAAGTTTACTTTAATCCAGCATACAAATACCATTCACTTAGTTCAGGGGAAAAAGCCAACACCCTGAACTTCAGAGCAAAATACAAACAAATTACAAGCATCAATAGACAGACCAAATACAATTCATAGTTACCAACATCTAGGTTCAGCCTGGGAGCTCATAACAAGCAAGGCTGGCCCAGAGCCATGAGTGCCACCATGGCTGTGGGTAAGGGCTCTGAAAAAGAGAAAGCCAACCTCTGGCTTTACATCTTTTTCAGGGTCAAGGGTGAGTCATACATGCAACTCACCCACGTGATCTAAAGTCGTCACAAAGAGGCAACATAAACCCATGTGGTCTAAAAGCCTCTGATGTCCCAAACATGTCACTCAAACTCGTGTGTAAACTAGGCCCTCCCCTGAGGCAAGGAGGTCACCAAGGACTCTCAATCTAATCAAGGAAACAAAGGCCAAACTCTTCAAGGGCACTTGGTTGAACTGAGTGCTAAGAGTCCACTTTGTTTGCCAACACACCACTGTAGGTCTCTGAGCAGAAGAGTGATGAAGTCAGAACTCCTCCATTAGAAAGACAAATCTGATGTGTGTGTATGTAAGAGGCCCAGCTTGCATCCCTGCTCCAGGGGCCGGAAGGATCCCTTGAGCTCAGGAGTTCTGAGTCCCAGGAAAACTAAAGCAGATCAGGCATCCACACTAACTCCAATAGCAATGGTGTGAGCACCCAGGAGAAGGGAGGCCACTGGGCTTCCTAAGGGCTAGAGGAAAGAGAGATCGGCAAAGCTTCCCTGCCAATAGGCAGCCTGAGCAACAGAGAGACAGACCAGCTTCAAAAACTACATACTCATCTGGCACAAATGTGTGGGGTGGATTAGTGGAATCAGATTCAATTTAACCACAAACTCTTATTAAAAGCTGATTAGAGGCCTGCCTTTCGAGGCTTTTAATAAGGATTTGTTGAGAAATTGAATTTAATTCTTCCAATCCTTCCAATCCAAGAAAATTATCCAATAAAAAAGCCTACTCTATGTAAGCCAAGAACCTGCAGAGGATAATGGGGAAGAGTCAGAGTTCAAGTAATGCCTCTGACACCAGCTGTGTGACCCTGGGCAGGTCTCTCTCAATGCCGCAAGGCAACTCTAAGATTCTCAGCTGCAGAGCAGGTATAGGGCTGCATTGGGGGAGGGAGGTTCCTCACCCGGGAGTTTCTCACCAATGAAATCACAGATCTAGTCCAAAAATATGTAAACCACTAGACTATCAACAAATAAGCATTTATCAAATGCCTACTGTGTGCAAAAGACTGTGCTAGGTCCTTGGGACAAAAATGAAATAGCATCTGCTTTAAAGGAACTTTCAGTCTAATATGGAATAAAGAGAAATAGATACAAATTCCTACAATACAAAGCAGACATGGCAAATCCAAGGGGAAGTTCAAAATGTTCTAGAGAAAAAGAGAGAAGGAGGAGCTCACTTCCTGCTGGAAGGAAGGAGAGCAGATTTTACGGACAATGTGGGGATGAGGGATGGGGGGGAGAGGAGAGGAGAAGCAGAAAGAGAGGACAGAAAGAGAGGCAACAGAGGGGGGAGAGAGGGGATAGGGGAGGGAGTGAGAGAGAAGAAAAGAGGAGATGAGAGGGAGAAGAGAGAGAAGAGAGACAGAGAAAGAGAGAAGAAAAGAGAAAAGAGGAGGAGAGGAGGAGAGGGGAGAGAGAGAGAGAGAGAGAGAGAGAGAGAGAGAGAGAGAGAGAGAGAGAGAAGACAGGAGAGGAGAGGAGAAGACAGGAGAGGAGAGGAGAGGAGAGAAGAGAAGAGGAGAGAAGAGAAAAGAAGAGGAGAGGGAAGAGAGAGAGAGAGAGAGAGAGAGAGAGAGAGAGAGAGAGAGAGAGAGAGAGAGAGCTTATCTTTTCTCAGAATCTACCCCCAGTAGATAAATGGTCAAAAGCTATGAACAGGCATTTTTCAAAGGAAGAAATCCAAGCTATCAACAGCCATATGAAAACCTGTCCCATTTCACCAATAATTAGTGAAATGCAAATGCAAACAGCTCTGAAGTTCTACCTTACCCCCATCAGATCGCAAAATTGAGAAAAAAGGGAAAATGACCATTGTTGGACGAACTCCAAGGAGAACAGACTCCCCGCCCCCCAACAGCTGGTGAACGGCACGGCCGTTCTCTTTGACACAGTAATAATCTCTGCCTGTGCTTATATCCCCAAAGAAATTAAAGAGAGAAAGGTCCTATGCCTACAAAAAGATTTCTCACAGCTCCTTCTGTGCGACCAAAGAACTGAACACTGAAGGGGTGCCCATCAAATGGGGAACGGCTAAACAAATGATGGCAACATGAATATAATTTAATACTGTTGTGTCATTAAAAATTATGGAAAGGATAATTACAGAGAAACTTGGGAAGACTTCTACGAACCAATATAGAGTGAAGTGAGCAGAACCAGAGGATAATTTATACAATAACAATGTTATAAACAATCCTGAGATTCTTCACATCTCTGATTCACACAATGATCAATTACAATTCCAGAGAATCAACGAAGCACGCTACCTACCTTCTGAAAGGGAGGTGATGGACTCAAGATGCAGAGTAAGAGACATTTTGGATGTGGCCAGTGTGTCCAAATTTATTTTGCTTGATTATGCATATTTGTTACAGGGATTCTGGGAGTAAAAAAGGCATGGACACAGAGTTGGTGAAAAAGAAGGGAAAGAAAGAAAGAAGGAAGGAAGGAAGGAAGGAAGGAAGGAAGGAAGGAAGGAAGGAAAGAAAGAAAGGTCATTTGGAAAGGAAAATGACAAATGCTGGAGACAATGTAGAAAAACTGGAACACTAATGTACTGTTGATGGAGTTCTGAATTGGTCCACCATTCTGGAGAACAATTTAGAACTATGCCCAAAGGGCTATAAAAACTGTACATACGTACCCTTTGATGCAGCAATGCCACTGTTGTTCAGTTGTTTCAATCATTTCCAACTCTTTGTGACCCCATTTGGGGTTTTCTTGGCAGAGATACTGCAGTGATTTGCCATTTCCTTCTCCAGCTCATTTTACAGATGAGGAAATCAAGGCAAACAGGGTAAAATGACTTCTTTAGGATCATACTTGCTTAGGAAGTGTCTGAGGCCAGATATGAATTCAGATAGATGAGTCTTCCTAACTCCAGGTCTGGCACTCTATCCACTGTGCCACCTAGCTGCCCTGCAATACTACTACTAGGTCTGTATCCCAAAGAGATCAAAGAAAAGGAAAATGAACCCACATGTACAAAAATATTTATAGCAGCTTTTTTTGTGGTGACAAAGAATTGGAAATTGAGGGGATGCCCAGCAATTGGGGAATGGCTGAACAAGCTGTGGTATATGATTGTGATGGAATATTATCATGCTTTAAGAAATGATGAAAGGGATGGTTTCAGAAGAAACCTAGGAAGACTTATATGAACTGATGCAAAGTGAAGTGGGCAGAACCAGGAAAATACTGAACACAGTAACAGCAATAACATAAAAGACATGGCTACTCTGATTAAGACAATGACCAAGGATAAGTCCAAAGGACCCGTGATGAAAGATGCTATCCACTTCCAGAAAGAAATGATGAACTCTAAGTGCAGACTGAAGCATATTACTTTTCTTGTTTTTGTGTGTGTGTTCCCTTGCAATATGGCTAATATGGAAATATGTTTTACATGTTTATATGTACATATTTCACATGTATAATCAATATCATATTGCTTGTCTTCTCAAGGGATGGGAGAAGAGGGGAGGGAGGGAGAGAATTTGGATCAAAATTTTTAAAAATAAGTATTTAAAAAATTTTACATGTAATCGGGAAATATTTAACAAAATAAATTTACTTTTTTAAAAAGAGTCATTGAAGAATTAAAAAAATACACAGAAGAGAACTGAGGATGACCATAAGAATCACAAACAAGGATGGTTTCAAAAACTAGATTTAACTTATTACATATTTTAAAAGATGTTTAAATATGTTTTAATATGTTTAAAACAGAAACCTTCATGTACAATCCTTTTTTTCCTGTTCTGCTACATATCTGCAGATGTTCAGAATTTTTAAAAAAATGTAATAATACGACCTAAACTAATTTACAAATTTGCTGCTATACCAATCATACTACCTTCAGGGGATACTTTACAGGGCTAGACAAAGCAATAAGAGAATGCATTTGGGGAAGCCAAAAGTCTAGAATTTCTAGGAAGATAATGAAAAAATAGGAGTGAGGCGGAACAGGTATGTCTAGATTCCAAATTATACTATCAAGCGACATGCAAGCACCAAGGCCAAGGCTTGACCCAACCTTCTCTTCCCGTCGGACCATTTCCTCACTAATCATCCGTTCTCCATCTCTTAGCCATGGATGTCCCCCGAGGTTCTCCCTCCCCTGGACTCTCTCCTCTTCTCTCTCAGCTCCCAGGGGGGTCAGTAATCATCTCTATGCTGATCCAGCCCTAGTTTCTCTCTTGAGCTTCAGTCCCACTCCTCCCTGCATATCCTGCAGGCATCCCAAATGCACCATGTCCAAAAGAGAAGCTATCATCTTTCCCTCATTCAGTCTCTCCCCTCTCCAGACTATCCTCCACACAACTCCCAAAATAACCTTCCTAAAGCCCAAGTCTAAGCATAGCATTCATTCCCCTACTCAGAAACCCACAATGTTTCCCAACTGCCTTTTCAGCTCAGCGTCGGAATCCCTTCATGGTCCAGTCACCCTTCTGGATGGCACACACCCCTCCCACTGCATAGTACAGTCAAACTGGCCTCCTGGCTGTTCTCCAAACGTGCCTTTGCACAGGTTGGATCCTCCACCCAGGATGTCACCCCGCCCCCTGCCTTGGTCATCCTTTTGGGCTCCAAACCTGTGCTGCTTCCCATGGGAATCCTTCCTGGTGCCACACAGAGTAATATCACTTTCTCCCTCCTCAAACTGTCTTGTGCTTCCTTATCCGGGTAAAATGCTATACCCCCAATGGAATGTAAGTGCCTTGAGGGGAGGACCTGTTCTATCTCAGTGGGTTCACTGCCTCATACAGAACAAGTCTTAGAAATATTTGGAGAATAATGTACACAACGCAAGTCATCATTTCACATACAATACCCTTTTGTTTTCTTTGTGAGTTGAAATGTTTCTTAATGATTAAATGGATAATAAAAAAGGAAATTAAAAAAACACTTACTGAACAAGAACCTACTATATTCCAAAGACAAACGCTGAGGCTGTGTCCCTTCCCTCAAGAAGTTGAGTTGTACAAGTAGCCTGCCCACAGACAAAAGCACCAACGGGAAGAATCCGGGAAGGGCTTCCTGCAGGAGGTGAGGCTGGAGACAAGCCCTGGAGACTCACCTCCCCCTTCTGTGCTTGGCAGGCTGCTAAGATGGTAGATCAGAGGAACACCATAGACGCAACACAGCAGAACTTTGGGGGATGCGCTCGACAAAACCTTGTGAATAAGATAGAGACACACAGGCTGGATGAGAGGATTCTGGGGCAGCCTCACCCTGGTCCGTGCAAATGAAAGATAATGTGGGAGGGACATTAAGAGCAGCTGGGGCCCTGGGAAAGGCCTCCTGGAGAAGGTGGGTCTGAACCTAAATGGACGGTCACCACAGCTGAGGTCAGGTGGGGTGGGGGCATAATTTATTAAGATAGCTTTTATTGATATCGGTTTTAAACATCATAGGATCATCTGTCTATAGCAGGAAGGGGCTCCAGAGGCCATCCAATCGGACCTTTTCACTTCACACAAGGAAACCTGCACCTGCAGAGATTAAGTGACATGCCCTGGGCCACACAGGTAGTCAGCATTTGAGGTAAGATTCAAACCCAGAGCCAGTGGACCATACCTCCTCCCAAACCCCACCCCACACACACACACACTCCATCCCACTTTGTGGCAGCTCTAATTATCAGGCTTTCCCTGATGACAAGCCTGAATTTTCTGTCCATCTCCAGACATCATTTCTGTCTCTTCCCATCATGGCGGCCCCTTCCTCTGACTGGTAGGTTCCTCCTGTGCCCAGACAGGCCATGCTCACCCTTTCACAGCTCTCCCAACTCTCCAGGCTTGGATGCCTTCTGCCTCTCCCTCACCCTACTACACCCTGCTTTTCAATTTCCTTCTATGCTCTGTCTTCTCCCGTTAGAATGTAAGCTTCTCGAGGGCAGGCCCCACCTTTTTTTTTCCTGGCTTGTATTTGTATTCCCAGTACTTGGCATACTGCCTGCCCCATAGAAGGCACTTTAAAAATGCTTGTTGACACAATAAATATTTGACACTCAGATCAAACAGAACAGGGCAAATTCTTCTTTCTGGTAACAGCCTTTCAGATGCTTGAACACAATTATCACATTTGCCCTGAGTCTCCTCTCCTCCAGGCTAAGCATCCCCAGTGCCTTCAGCCTCATGTGGCACGGATTCAATGCCCTTCCCCCGTGCTAGGTCCCATCTTCTGGGTACTCTCAGGTCATCAATGCCCCTCCTGAACTGTGGCACCCAGGACTGAACACGGCCCTCCAGACGAGGTCTGTCCATTCTAAGCTGGAGATCCTATGATGGATGATCCCCCATTCATCAGCTCATCAAACCCCCACGATAACCCTGGGGGCAAATCCACTAGTATTGTTAGCCCACTTAGAAATGAGGATGCTGAACCTCACAGGGGTGATGCTGTCTGACTTGCCCATGGTCACATAGCTAGTAAGTACTAAAGGCAGGATTTGAACACAGGTCTCCCAGCAAGCCAGCTACTCACTACCGGAGCCAGGCACCTAGGCATTTAAACTTTACTAAGCAGGCAACAGGGAAGTTGAAAGGCTGCTGAGTGGTACAACGGATAGAGCTCTGGCTCTAGATTCGGGAAGAATCTCCTTCACTTAACTTCTAGCAGCCTCAGTTTTGTTATCTGAATAATGGCATAGTAATATCACCTATCTCCCAGAATAAGAAGAGATATTTGTCAAGAGCTTTGCCAACTTTAAAGCACTACATAAGTACATTTAAATATATATAAAACATAAAAATATAAATTATATAAAATACTCAAATATACACTTAAATATATAGTCGCATAATGTAAATTATATAAATATACTTAAATATAATATACAATTATTCTGAAATATATTTAAATATACAAATATAGGCTATAAAAATATACCTAAATATATAAAATATAAATATATAAACATACCTGCATATATAAAATATAAATTATATAAATATACCTAAATATATAATATGAATTAAACAAATATGCTTAAATATATGATATAATATGATGTTATATCATATCATATTTTGCATGTAATATATAAAATATAAATGCATAAAGTATATGAATGTATTTAAATATCAAATATAGCTGTATAAATATGTGAAATCTAAATGTGTGAATCATGCAAATATATCCAAACACATATTATATGAATATAACTAATTACATAAATATACCTTTATATAATATTATGATATAGACTTAAGTATATAAAATATAAGTACAGAAATTATATAAATATACTCAAAGATTTTTAATGAAAAGGTGAAAATGATTATATTTAAGAGCAAAAAAATTAGTCTGACAGCAAAGCACAAGCTCATAAATTTAGCAAGGAAAGGAACCCTGAGACATCACTTAGTCTAAACTGAGGCCAAGAAGGATTAAGGGACTGGCCAAAGGTTATTCAGGTAGTAAATCTCTGAGGCAGGATTTGAACCCACAGCGCCTCACTCCAAAGCCATTGTTCATTCTATAATGTAAACATAAGCACAGGGTGGGATTGCTCTTGTCCTTTTGAGCCCCAGCTCCTGGAACGTGGCAGCCCTTTCAGAAATCCCGGCTGGCTGAGACAGCGAGTGATTCTAAAGTGCCAGAGTGCCTCCCTTGGCCCTCACGAGAATGGGGGCCAGAAAGCCACCCAGAGGATGCCGTGGTGGTCCAGAGGTGGGGTCACTAGCCATCCCCGAAGGAGCAGGAGGCCCAACAGGAAAGGGAGGCCCCCTGGCTCTGGCCCAACCTCAGGGCAGCAGGGAGCCCGAGAAGCCTGGCCTCTGTCCAAGGCAGCCTTTACTGCCCTGTTAATGGGTTACCCAGACACAGATTCAGGGCATTTACCACCCCTCCTGGGGGGCTGGGGAACAGGAACGTCCCTATCAGGCTTTTACTTTGCTAAATGAGTGAGCAATGGACCCCTGATGGAGGTTGTGTTGGGGCCAGGCTTGCCATCAGCGCTGAGCTGCCCCCTCCTCTCAGTTCCCAGGCAGGAGTGGAGGGTGGGGGGGGGGGGGGGGGGCGCAGGCCGACCACAGCAGGATGAAAGGCCCTCCCAATCCCCACAGCCACCACCTCCCTGCAGCTGCCCCCGGCAGCAACAGGCTTTCCAGCTCCAAGAAAGGCAAAGGGCTCCATGGTAAACACCAGTCAGGAAGTGGGGGAGGGGCTGGATCCTATTTCAGAGGCGCCGGAACGCTGGCAGCTGGAGGCCTGTTCCCTGGCAGTCCGGCGGGTCCTCCTGACCCAGTCCTGGGGCCGAGCTGATGAAAAGGCATTTATGGAGCACCCCCCATGGGCCAGGCACTGTGCTAACTGTGAAAGAAGACTCAGGGTTCCAATCCTCCCACACCGGCTGTGCCGTGGCATTTTGCCTCTGCCTCAGTTTCCTCCTCTGTAAAGCGAGGACAGCAGACGCCCGACTCCCAGGGTTCTTGTGAGGGTCCAAGGAGCTCAGCTGCATAAAGTCTTCACGGACCCTGGACACAGGGGGTGTTATTTCCCCCATTTTACAGATGAGAAAAGCAGACAGGCAGAGGTTGAATGACTTGCCTAGGGTCACACAGCTACAGGTAGTAAAGGTCTGAGGCAGGACTTGAATTCAGGTCTTTCAGACTCCAGAACCTGCCTAGCTGCATAAAGCTATTTACTAAATGTCAGCTGCTACTATTAATACTACCCTTCCTTGAACCCTTCAGAGGGCATGCCATCAAACAGCGCCCAAGGCTCTCAGAGTCCAGCCAGCCAGACTGGTGGATCCTTGAGGAGGAGGTGGTTTCATTTACCCTGACAGAGGACACCTCCCCCCAACCCAACCAGGGAGGCAGAAGGGGCTAATCCACAGCTGACTAAAAATAACTTCAAGGTTGGAGGATGGGGAAAGGGGAGTGGGTCATCTAGTCCATTCCCCTGCCTACAGACTAGACAGGACTAAAGACCATCCCAGACACAGGAATTTCTCCTAGTTTTAAGGACCCTTGAGGAATGTGGTTACCCAACTATCCTCCACAATCTATGTGAGCCCTCTCTCCTAGCCAGGAATGTTGGATCTCTGCCTCTTAGCCTCCCACTCTCCTTCCCGCCCCCAAGTTCTTCAAGACCCCGAGGGAAGCTCTCCCACTTCCCCTCCCAGCCTGACTCCACATTTCAGGCTTTGGAAGTTGACAGGGCTGGCCCTAAGGATGGCTGTCAAGGAGTCAGCCTCTGTCTTGCATTGCTTGCCCAGGGTCCTTTTTCCTATTTACCACCCTTCCCTAAGGAGTCGAGTGTGCTCATTCATTCAGCGAGCAAACATTTCCTAGGGTCCTATGGAGTCAAGAGTCAAACTCTGCCTCCGACACTATGAGCTATAAGATTTGTGGCCTTCCACCTCTCTGAGACTCTTCTTCCTCCTTAGCAAAATAAGGGCTTTGAACTAATTGGCATCTGGAGACGTCTTCTGTCTCCAGTTCCACAATCTTAGAAGTCCTAGGATCAAATCCTGCTATTGGCTCTGTGACTCTGAACAAGCCACATACAAACCTCTCTGAGCCTCATCAGTAAAACTGGGGGTGGGGTAGATCGACCTGATGACCTTTGAGGTCCCTTTCAGCTCTGACGCATATGAGAAGGAAGACACAATGATCACTTTCCCCTCAAACTTCCCTCTTTCTGCTAGAGGCTCCACCATCTTTGCAGTCACCCAGATTCAAAACTTTAGCATCATCCTCAGTCTCCAACACCCCAGGGAACCAGCCAGTGGCCAAATCTTGTCATTTCTACTTACACAACTTCCATCGCATGAGGCCTCTTCTCTCCGATCACACAGCCACCGTCTTGGTGGGGCCCTCACACAACTGTACTGGAAGTCTCCAGTGCATTCCCACCCTGATTCCAAAGCAGCTTCCCTATCTCTACAACTAGTATCTCTGATAAAGGCCTCACTTCTAAAATATACAGGGAACTGAGCCAAATATATAGGAATACAAGCCATTCCCCAATTGAGAAATGGTCAAAGGATATGAACAGGCAGTTTTCAGAGGAAGAAATTAAAGCTATCTATAGGCATATGAAAAAATGCTCTAAATCACTACTGATTAGAGAAATGCAAATCAAAACAACTCTTAGATACCACATCTCTCCTGTCAGATTGGCTAAAATAACAAAACAGGAAAATGATAAATGCTGGAGAGGATGTGGGAAAATTGGAACACTGTTATATTGCTGGTGGAGTTGTGAGCTGATCCAGCCATTTTGGAGAGCAATTTGGAACTATGCCTAAAGGGCTATAAAAATGTTCATACCCTTTGACCCAGCACCACTTCTAGGGTTGTATCCCAAAGAAATCACACAAGCGGGAAAAGGACCCATATGTACAAGGATATTTATAGCGGCTCTTTCTGTGGTAGCCAAGAACTGGAAATCAAAGGGATGTCCATCAATTGGGGAATGGCTGAACAAGCTGTGGTATATGAAGGTAACGGAATACTATTGTGCCATAAGAAATGGGGATGATACGGACTTCGTAACAACCTGGAAAAACCTACACGACATAATGCTGAGTGAGCGGAGCAGAGCCAGGAGAACACTGTACGCAACCACAGCTATACGGATTCCGTGAGGACCAACCCTGACAGACTTCACTCTTCTCAGCAACACAAGGTGCAGCCACAACTCCAAAGGACTCACGATGGAAAATGCTATCTACATCCAGAGAAAGAACTATGAAGTTTGAATGCAGATTGAGGCACACTACGTGCTCGCCTTTTTCTCTTCTCTTTTGTTTTTGTTTTTTTTTTGTTTGTTTGTTTTGGTTCTGTTTCTTCTTTCTCATGACTCATTCCATTGGTCATAATTCTTCTCCGCAACTTGACTAGTGTGTAAATTTATTCAATGCAAAGTTATTCGTGGTAGTTATAGGAGATTCCATGCTGTCTTGGGGAGGGAGGGGGGAGGGAGGGGAGAAAATCTGGAACTTAAAATTACGTAGAACCGTCTGTTGTAAACTAAAAATAAAAAAAAATTAAAAAATTAAAAATTTAAAAAATTTTAAAAAACCGAAGTGGCTTCCCTAAAATGCACATCTGGCCATGTTCCTCCTTTGCTCAATGACCCTCACTGGTTCCCTATTACTTCTTTAAACAAATACAAACTGCTCCATTTGGTCTTTAAAGCTCTTCATGACCCATTCCCTTTCAACCTTATAAACTATTCCCTTTTGTCTACTCTATGGTTCAGCCAGACTGACCATCTTGTGAGAGGTATTCCTCTCACATGAAACTCCATTGCCCATCTCTGCCTTTAATAATAGTAACGATAATAGCTAACATTTACATGGTACTTACTATGTGCTGCACTTTAGAATTATTGTCTCATCAGGTCCTCACAACAACCCCAGGAGACAGGTACTATTTATCCACATTTTACAGATGAGGAAACTGAGGCAAACAGCAGTTAAGTGACTTGCCCACAGTCCCACAGCTAGTAAGTGTCTGAGGCTAGATTTGAACTCTGTTCATCCTGACTCCAGGCTCAGCAATCTATCCACTGAGCCACCCAGCTTCCCTTTCACCTGAGGAAAGCTGATCTCCATACCTAGAATGTCCTCTCTCCTCACATCAACCTCTCAGGATCTCTGGTTTCTTTCACACCTCAATTCAAGTATCAGTTTCCACAAGAAAACTTTCATAATATCCCCTCCTCTCCTCAGCCACTGATGTCTCTCTTCCTACCCCCCCAAATTACCTTGAATTAATTTTATATACATTTTCCATATGCTTCCATGAATCTATGTTCTCTCCTCCAACAGAAGGAAAGGTCCTAGAGGACAGGGATTGCTTCATGTCTATCTTTGTATGCCTGGTGCCTAGCACTGTACGTAGTGTATGGTAGCCATTTAAGAAAGGAATGTGGATTGATTGAGTGAAGAAGGGCTCAGTTTAGATTCTCTCTTTAAACTCTTCTCTGATCTTGAAATGGAAAAATGTGGGCTAGGTTCCCAGGAAGGTTAGGTGGACTCACAGATGGTTAGTGATATCCATAGTGCCATCTCCTCTATTAGCATGCAAGGTCCTTGTGGGTAGGCTTTGTTCCCTTCTTTGTCTAGGCACTAACAAAGTGCCTAGCACATAGCAGGAGCTTAGTAAAGGCTTTCTGACTGATTGTTCGTTTCTGAGGAGGGAAGTCTTCAGTGACGGGCCCCAAGACTCTGTTTCAGCCCAATATTTTAATCAACAGCTGAAGATACACCTAGTAAATGTATAAAGGTCACAAAGCTATGAGCGTTAGCTAAAACACTAGCAAAAGAAGCAAGTTTCACAAAGACTTAAAAAGTTGGGATGCTAAGCTGAAACTAACAAGACGAAATGTATTTATGATAAACATAAAGCCTACCCATAGGTTGCAAGCATCAAATGCAGAAATATAGGATGGGAGACACTTCTGGTTTACAGTAGTTTGTGTCAAGTCAACTATGATTTAGTGAAGTCTTTATCATGTGCCAGTCATTGTGCTAAGTACTAGGAAAACAAATACAAACAAAAAGAATCTCTTCCCTCAAGAAGTTTTCATTCTGATGAGGAAGACAACATATTACAAAGCTAAGGGGGATGAAAAGTAAGCCATGGCTAGATCAGGCATTTCTCCAATAGAATTCCAGGCAGAAGTTTCAATGGGATAATGGGGATATCCATAGGAGTCAGGGCATCTCGAGGGTGAGGAGGAAACTGGGGTGGTGGAAGAAGAGTCTGGAGAATCAGGATCAGAGCCAGAAGAGAAATGAGCCATGGCTGACCTGGGCATTTCCTCAAAGTATGGGGAAAAGATCCAGGAATATTAGCTGTCCACAAGCTCCCTAAGTCAAAAGTGTGAAATGGAAGCCAAAAAAAGCTAATGCCCTTTTAGGCTACAGTAATACAGGCATGTATGATGTCTAGGATTAGGAAGGTGATGCTCTGGTCAGACCACGCCTGCAGCATTGTGTTCAGTTCTGGGCACCATCTTTTAGGAAGAACATTGACCAACTGGAGCTTGGCTAAGATGAGAAAAGGACTGATGATCATGCCTGACTGAAGATCCAGAGGAGATCTGACAGGGCTATTATCACTGTCCCTAAGAATCCAAGAAGAGGGAGTAAGGAATGTGTTGTCTCAAGAAGTAGTAGGTTCCCCCACCCCAAGACTGGAGATCTTCTAGCAAAGGTGGGATGCCCCCTTGGCTTGAATGACCAGGTGTGTTGTTGTAAGGATTCTTATTCAAGTATAGGTTAAATGTGATGACTTCTCAAGGTCCCCACCTCCTCAAGATTCTATGACATTAACAAATGGGTAGAAGTTACAGGGGAAGAGATTTCAGGTCAATACATGGAACAACCTTCTAGGAAATTCAGGCGTAAGTTGCTCTCTTCCTCTCTAAAGTCCTCTTTTGGGTGTTATTCTGCTCTCTCACTTCCCACTAGCTCTCAGCTAGATTCTTGCCCTACCATACTCCATACCCCATCCCTGCCCTGAGTCTCTTTTCTTCAGTCTTCCCCATTTATAAATATTGCTTCTCTGCCCCTCATCTTTCCCTGTCCCTTCCATAGGCCCTTGATTAAGCAATTCTAGCTTACATTAATTTGGTGAGATGTGTTAGAAAACAATTTGTCTATAAGAAATGAAACATGAATTGCATTAGTAAGAATGTTGACTATGAGGAATTCAGAGAAACATAGGAAGACTTGCATTAACTGATTCAGAGTGAAGTGAGCAGGAACATGAGAACAAGGAACACAGCGACTACAATGAGGTAAAGAAAAACTATCAAAGGCAGCCAAAATTGAGTCTGTAATTGTCAATCAATGATGATGAAACTGATTTCCCTGCTGGCGGTAGAAAGGTAGAAGACTATGGGGGCAGAATGGAACACACACTTTCAGCCACAGTCTCTATTGGTTGTTTTTGCTTAACTATATTGCTTTGTTATAAAGGAAGGTTTAGTACTTGTGGTGCGGAGAGTGGGGATACCCAGAAATGACTATAATGAAAAAACAAAAGATATCAGTAAATTTTTTTAATTGATTGAACTACCTATAATTTGAAATAGCAATCAATGCTGGGGCTGGTGGCACCATATGCACCTTAACGAGGTGGTCAGAGATAGCCACAATTTGCAAATCTGGCTCCAATGAACATCCAATTCTTTCACCCAAACTTTAAACTCCAGTTACCAAAATTGCTAACTATTCCATCTCTGCCCACTCCAAAAAAGACATACACTCACAGGAAAGATCCTGGGGGTTAATCATAGCATCTCAAATATCTGGAAGGAACCTCCCAAGGCTATCTATTCCAACCCCTCATGTTATACAGGGGGAAACCAAGATCCAGTGAAGCGATGTTGGTTAAGTGACTTACCCGAGGCCAAACACACTCTACAAAGACAGGATCTAATCCCAAATATTCTGCCTCCAGAGCCAAGACTCTTCATACTGCCCCAAACTGCTCCACAACAACAAAAACTACATATCTCTTCATCTTCACCATGACCAACAAATCCAAAACTTTGCCACATAAGACCTATATTCACCCACCATCCCAGAATTCAACGAGTAATTTGTTTCAAAATCTTGGAAAATGGAGCCAACATTGATTTCCAAGTAAAAAATGTAGGACTGAGCAAGATAAACATTACCAACAAGGCTTATGATTGGTTTCCTGTGCCCCCAAGCTCCTGGCTTGGTGTCTACACTCCAACTACTACCACCAAAGTCTCACTCACTTAAACCCAATACACACTGGGCTAGTGGGTCTTGAACTCCATTTATAGTCAGAGGACCTACTTTCCTGTCATTACTCCACCTTCTACCTGTAGGATCTTTCTGAACCTCAAGTCATTCAAATGAACCATAAAATATAAAATTAATCTATCAAATGAGGAGGCTGGCAGCAATTTAGGAAATCATACAAAATATGGAAGCAGCCAATGTTGGAAGGACTTTGGAAAGATCGGCACACTAATGTGCTACTGGCTGTGTTATGAATTGGTCCAAATAGTCTGGAAAGCAATTTGGATTTATGCTAAGAATGTGACGACAATGCTCATGCTCTTTGACCTAGAAATCCCATTGTGAGAAATATACTTCAAGAAGATCAAAGCTAGAAAGGCACTACATATACCTAAATATTCATCACAGAACTTTCTGTAGCAGCAAATAATTGGAAACAAAGCAGATGTCCATCAACTGGGGAATGACCAAACCAATTGTGGCACGGGAATGTTATGGTGCTGTAAGGAGACAGAATATGGCGAAGACCAAGACACTTGGGAAGACTTACAGGAACTGATATAGAATGAAATAACCAAGAGCCAGGAAAATGAAATACACAATGAGGACCAAAGGCAGGCGGAACCATCACCACCAATAACAAAAGCAATAGAAGACTGTGTAATTAAAATGGGCAGCTAGATGGCACCATAGTGCACAGAGCGCTGGGCCTGGAGTCAGGATGACTCATCTTCCTGAATTCAAAAATGGCCTCAGATACTTGCTAGCTGTGTGACCCTAGCCAAGTCACATGTTTGCCTCAGTTTCCTCATCTGTAAAATGAGCTGGAGAAGGAAATGGCAAACCACTCCAGTATCTTTGCCAAGAAAACTCTAAATGGGGTCACAGAGAGTTGGAGAAGATCAAAAAATGACTGAACAACAAGAAGCTCAGCTCTGAAAAAGAAATGAGAAGATTTCCCTTTCCTCCCATCTTTGCAGAGGTGGGGAACTATGGAACTAGAGGTCTCATAACTGCCCTAACTGGTGCTTTTCTCCCTGGAGCTCTGTGCCTGTGTAAGAGAAAGAAGGAAAGAGGGAAGGGGGAGAAAGCAGCTGAAGACGAAAGAGGCAGAGAGAAGGAAGAGAGGAGGAGAGGGGAGAGAGGAAGAGGGAGAAAGTTAGAAGGGAAGGAGAATGGAAGAAGGAAGATAGAGAAGGAGAAGCAGAGAGAGGGTGGGAAGGGTGAGAGACAAAGGAAAGAGAGGAAGAAAGGAGAAAGAGAAGGAGAGGGAAAAGAAAGGAACAGAGAAAAAAGAAGCGAAATAGAGATACATGCAAGACAACAAAGAAGGGAGAGGAAAGTGAGGGAAGACACTGATATGTTGGTTTGGTTTTTTTAACTTTTTTTCCTCTTTCTTTTTTATTCTTCGTTACAAGAGATGGTTCATTGAGCAGGGAAGGGAAGAGGAATGTATTTGGAAATTCAACCAAAAATATAAGATATCATTACAAATTTTTTTAAATTTCTAAATGAGGAGTTAGTATTAGTTGACCCCTAAGGAGGGGTCTTGAAATCTATGATCTTAGTGAAAATTGAGGGGGAGGGAAGACTTTTTTATCTACAGGGTGTTCCTAAAGTCTGGACACCAGCAAAAATGCTTATTTTCAAGAAATGAAATGAATGAAATTTTCAACAACATTTTATTTAACTAGAATATTAACAAATAACATCTTCAATATGATTTCTATCATTTGTGATGGGAAGGTTGATGCACTTTGCAAGATTCACGTGAACTCGATGCAATAACTCCACACTGCCGTCAATTTTAGCACATTCACTCTTTATGCATTCAATCAAGTGTGTTGCACCTATGATTTTCATTGAGTACACCTTCTCCTTTAGCATACCCCAGAAAAAGTCAAGGGGGTTCGTCTGTTAATATTCCAAATATTTCAATATATGCATTTTTGCCTATGTGTCCAGACTTTAGGGACACCCTGTAGAACTTTTTTGGGGGGCTGGGGCATGTCAGATGAGTGATTCAACTGGTTTAATCTCTGTCTGGGAGGGAACTCCCCCTCCCTGCTCTACAATATATAGTCTTGGAGAGTTTTCCTGGGACACTGAGAAGCCAAGTACTTTTCCCACGGTCCCACAACCAGAGGGGACAATGGTAGGTTTTAAACCCAAATCATCCTGATTTCCAGACCCAACTAGAAAGCAAAGCATTCTAAGTTCTGAATGTATTTCGCTAGTCCAAGAGGGACAGAACCTCGAGTCAAGAAGGACTTCAGAGGTCACTCAGCCAACATCCCTGACAAATGGTCACTGCTAAGTGACAGGGAGCTCCCTACTGACTAGGACAAGATGACCACTAAGTTCCTTCCAGCTCAAAACCCATGATCTTATGAAAACTGAGTGAAAAGGAAGAAATCTGTAACTAGAATTTTGGGATGGGGGGTCACATGAATAAATAAATTGATTCATTTGGTCAGTCCGTTCTTACTTGAGGCAGCTTTAAGTATTTGTAAGCTTTCCTTATATCGAGCTAAAAGTGGTCTCTGTCCACTTTCTACCCATTGGTACTGGTCCCGTCCTGGAAAACAGAGCAAAACATATATAATCTATATGATATGACATATATGATAATTCTTCCATATTAGAGTCCATCAAAAAGTCAAAAATAAAACAAAAACCTATCTCCCTTCATCTAACATCGCTCCTCCAAAAGGCTTAGCCCAGCTGGCATGAAGCTTCTTCAAGCACAATTGGGGCTAGATGGTCCTGGGGCTCTTTTAGATTCAGAGATTCAGATTTTTCTCTCCTCCAGGCTGACCAGGCTCACTTCAGTTAGCCGACCCTCCTTTACGACAAGGTCTCAGAGACCACCCTCATGACTGTCCTTGGAGCATGCCCCAGTTTGGCCTTTCCAAAATGGAGCAGGCGGTACTGAAAGTAGTCCAGGAGATCAGGAGACCTTAGGTGGCCCAGCTGGGCAGTCAGCAGTTGGGGCCAGAGCCCAGCAAGATCACTGAAAGGCAGATCTTTGCTCTCCATCCCAAATCTCTCCAAGCCCTTGGGGCATGCTTTTGAAACACCCACACAATAATGTGAGAGGCCACTTGACTGGAAAGAAATATGCCTGGGCTGAGAATCAGAAAAGTTCCTTTTCTGGCTTCCTGACAGAAGACAAGTCACTGGTGCTGGTCAGTCTCAGTTTCTTCATCTGTAAAATGGACATCTCAATAGTTGCCTCTGCTCAGAGGTGTAAGGCAGGAACAACCCTCGGTAAACCATAAAATAATGTGTGGGCTATCATCATTACTGTTCACAGAAATCAAGTCACTTTGCAGACAGAAAGTATGATTTCACCAGAAAGCTGAAGTTGCAAAGACTTTTTTTTCTCCATCCGCCTCCAGTTACAAACAATAAGCAATGGTTATCTGAGGGACCACGGGATGTATGTGGGGTCAGACCCTGGGATTAGAAAACTCTCCATGCACATTCTCTCTCCAACACGAGCTGTGTGACTTCATTATTCTGTACCTCAGTTTCCTAATCTGAAAAATGGGTTTTTTCATAATAATATATAGACATAAGAAATACAAATATAAAAATACCTATATTGTCTACCTACCTCCCAGGCTTGTTGTAAAACTTAAATGAGATCTGTTTACAGTGTCTAGCACATAGTGGGTGCTTAATAAATGCTGACTGATTGATTGATAAATACATAATGATTTAGGTTTTTCCTGGCAAAGAATGTGTTTCATTTCAACTATGATGAAGAAGGGCTTGGGAAAAAGAGCTTACAGCATTTCTGGGAACATAGACTAGAAGATTTCTTTTAAAATAGACTCTTCCCTGGCCTCCCCACCCCCTCCTTTTAGAGAAGGAACTTTTAAGTAACCTTCAGATACAACCAATCTATATCTGCCTGTATATCACCCTAACGGCCTACTTCAAATCTCAAGACTACATTTATTTTATTCGGAATGTTGTGGTATGTCTATTTTTAGCCAGAGAACCCCCTCTGCCTCTTCCTTAATCCTCCTCTGTAAGAAGAGAGATTGCTCTGACTCCTTTGAAGCATTTCATATACAAGATAAAGATTGTATACACAAGTACTATGTGTATATATTCATATATGTGTGTATGTGTCTATATTCTACACACACACATTTCTATGTGTGTAGTCATAGAGTGTCAGAGCTGCAGGGGTCTAGCCACCCCCCACAGTTCATAAGAACAAACTGATGAGAACAAAGAGAGAGACAGAGAGACATACAGGCAGAGATAGTGACAGAAAGACAGAGATAAGAGAAAGAGACAGAAGCAGAAAGCCAGGAAGAGAAAGACAGGGAAACAGACAGAGACAAGACAGTGGTTGGCTTGGACCTCAAACCCAGGTCCCCATCTCCCAGGCTTGTGTTCCCTCCATGCCAATATTCTACGCTGTTTTCATAAAATAATTCCTTCATATGTGTTTAAAGGTAAACATTCTGCTTTCCTCTCAATAGCCCTGCAAAGTGGGTAGTACAAGTCCCATTTCACAGACCAGAAAACAATTTCCATGAGGGTCATTGACTTGCCCACAGCTGTTAAGTTACAGAGCTCAGATTTAACCTAGGTCTTCTGATGCTGTATTTGGACCCCTTTCCACTGAACTTCCGCCCCTCACATTTGATATCCAGGGTATCATCATCATCTCTCTTTTTCAAAAGGTGGAAATGAGTCCCGTTGATACGACAACTTCCCTAGGGCAAAGAGTTAATGCCAGAGTTGAGACCAAGCTGAGGTCTCATAACTGCCCTAACTGGTGCTTTTCTCCCTGGAGCTCTGTGCGTGTGTAAGAGAAAGAAGGAAAGAGGGAAGGGGGAGAAAGCAGCTGAAGAAGAAAGAGGCAGAGAGAAGGAAGAGAAGGGGAGAGGGGAGAGAGGAAGAGGGAGAAAGTTAGAGGGGAAGGAGAATGGAAGAAGGAAGATAGAGAGGGAGAAGGAGAGAGGGTAGGAAGGGTGAGAGACAAAAGAAAGAGAGGAAGAAAGGAGAAAGAGAAGGAGAGGGAAAAGAAAGGAACAGAGAAAAGAAAAGAAGCGAAACAGAGATATATACAAGATAACAAAGAAGGGAGAGGAAAGAGAGGGAAGACAGATAAAAAAGAAAGAAAAAAGGAGAAGGGGAGAGGGAGAGAGAGGAGGGGCGAGGAGGAGGGGGAAGATGGCGAAGGGAGACCCAGGGACAAAGTGGCAGCTGTTTAACTACAAACTCCCTGAGGGCAGGGCCTGGGTCTTAACTGAAAGCTGTTTCTCTTTCTCTGCCAGACATAATAAGCTTCAGTTGAGGGCTCGTGGATGAGGGACCAGGTCAACACAGCAAAGATTCCTCTCAAAAAGCCAGTCGCTGAGAAGGCCATAAATCCTTCTCTACCTGGTCTTCCCTCTTCCAGGCTGAACTGAAGGCGTTTAAAAAAAAAAGCTCCACCCCCCCCTCCCACACTCCAACCCATTCTCCATGCATCTCTTCTTCCAGGTCCGACAAGAATAATGCTCCTAGTTGGGTGTGTATGTGTTGTGGGCCTTTGCCCTGGTCCCTTCCCCCTCCTCCCATCTCCTCTGCAGGTATCTTAGACATATGTCATATTCCCCCATTAGAATGGAAGCTTCTTGAGGGGAGGAGCTATGGTTGCTTTTCTTTTTTATCTCCAGCACTTAGAGCAAAGTAAGAGTTTAATAACTGTTAGTTTATTATTGATGGATTGTAAAAACTTTGAGGCAGAGAAGAGAGTCCTTCCAGTTATACACCTTTGGGCATCACTTGACCCCCCTTAACCTCAGCTTTCTCATCTGTAAAATGGGGATAATTCTTGTAGCCTCTTCCTCACGGGGTTGCACTAAGGAAGGGTTTTTATAAATCTTCACATGTAAATAGGCCAAAGGGAATTCTCTCTAGATCTCACTTCTTAATAGATAGTCAGCCCAATGGGTAGAGGGCCTGGCTTGGAGGCAGGAGGACTTGAGTTCAAATTCAGCCTCGGACAATTCCTTGCTGTGCGACCCCGGGCAAATCATTTGACCTTGTTTGCCTCAGTTTCCTCATCTGCAAAATGATCTGGAGAAGGAGATAGCAAACCACTCCAGTATCTCTGCCAAGAAAACCTTCAGTGGGGTCATGGAGAGTCAGACACAACTGAAAGGACCCAACAAACAGACAAGATAAGTGAAGCTTATGTGATGTGCTCAAGACCACAAAGCTGGTGTCAGAGCTTGGATGAGAAGTCAGTCTTCCGGACACTGAGCGCAGCACACTCTCCACTTTGTCCCACTGCCTCCACAAACCTTGGGGAACCATGGAAATGTGAATTATTGCTATTTATCATTAGGAAACAGCTGGCACCAACCTCCTTCCACTCTCCTCACACTGCCTTGGGATTTGTGGTTGGCCAAGGAACCCAGAAGTCCGACATCTGAAGCTTGAGCCTTCTAAACAAACGTCCCCTGATCTAGCTGCCCTTCCATTCCAATACACCTGAGCAAAAAAATACACCAATACACCAGCAAAAACAGTCTTGGTGACATTTCAAACAAAAAGCAGGTAAGCAGGTGTCACCATTTGTCTTCCTAATTGTCAACCCTGCTGATAATGGCACCCTTCTGTCCCTCCCCCCTCCGAACAGTCTAGACAGATACTGAATTGAAAAAAATCAAGGCATGCTTCTTGTGGCTTCCAGGAGTGACCTGGCCAGCCTCGGCCAAAGGAAAGAGAAAGCGACAGAGCCTGGGAGCCTCAAAACCTGGGTTCGACTTTTGACTGTCACAAGCTAGCTATGTGGCCACAGGTCATATTCCCTCTCAGCTTCTTCATCTGTAAGACAAAGGAGTCTGACCAGATGATCTCAAGAACCCAGTATGGTACAATGGGAGGTGTACTGCCCTTCCCTTCATCCCTTTCTGCCCTCAACCTAACATTCTATTCTCTCCAAATCCCTTCCAGCTCCAGCATCCAAGTATTCTCTTCCCTCCCTCCACCTCCAGATGTTAGGGAGACAAAGAAGCACAGACCGGTCTATCTGGGAGGCAGCTGTGGCCTGGTGCTCCAAGCCCAACTGACCATCCACAGTATGAAGCTCCCACTCTGGGCAGAGCCTGGGATACCACATTAAGCTAAAACAAGATGCCTGCCCTCAAGGAGCTTACAGTCTGGTCAGAGTTAGAAAACCAAGCTCAAGGTGGTCTGAGGGACCACCAATAATGAGATTACAGATTCAGCGGAGAAGGGGGACAGTGGGCAGCCTCTCAGATCCCTTCTGACTTCAAGATTCTGTGACTCTGACATGAGATTGAAACTGGAAGGTCGAGCCAGGCCAGCCTTAGGGGCCTTGTGTTCCAGGCAAAATAATGTGGAACTTTCTCTAAGTGAGAACTCTTTGCAAACGTGAAAGCACTGTATAAATGCTGTATTGTTATATATTAATTATATTATGCAATAATTAAGCTCTATCTTTATCATTATTATTATCATAGATTTTAGAGCTGAGAGGAACCTCAGAAACCTCCTAATCCACGCCCTTATTTTACAGACGAGGAAGCCAAAGCCTAGGCAGAGTTAAGTGACTCGCCCAGAGCTGGCAAGCCTCTGAGGCTACATTTGAACTTGGGTCCTCTTGACTCCAAGTGAGCGGAAGAGGTTGGTGAACCACCAGGAGTGGTCATCCCAAAGTCTTCCTCTGCCACGTGACATAAAACCTTAGAATCGATGGGCCCTGGGAATTCTGATCAACAGAACCTGGGCAGAAACCTCAACAGATTCCAGGTTCTAGACTCTGGCAGCCCATTGCTAAGAGTGCGGAGGTCAGAGGAGCGGGGTCCTGGAGGAGGAGGAGGAAGGAGACCAGAGGCTGGAAGAAATTTAGAGATCACTCCCCACAGGGGTTTGTAACCTGGGGCGGGGGGGGGGGGGGTGGGAGATGGGGCAAGACCTTAAAGTCCAGCCTCGGACACTCACTGGCTGTATGTCCTTGAGCGCGCCACTTGGCCAGTTTCAGCCTCAGTTTCCTCATCTCTAAAACGAGAGTAATAATGGTGCCTATGGGGGTGCCCCTGGGAGGAGGGAGACTCCTCTTCCTGAGCTCAAAGACACTACCCGTGTGACCCTGGGCCAGTCATTTGGCCCCGTTTGCCTCAGTTTCCTCATCTGTCAAGTGAGCTGGAGAAGGAAATGGCTAACGGAGGCCTGGAGCGTCGGACATGACTGAACCGACTCACCAACAGCCCCAGGCTGGGGGGAGGGTCAAAGGAGACCCTTGCGAACCTGAAAGAGCTCTATGAATTCTGTCTCCATAATGGTCATGGACCCTCACCTGGAGAAGCCTGCAGACCTCTTCTCCAACTAATACGTTTAAATGCATGAAATAAAGCCCATAAGGTTATAAAGGAAATCCTATTATACTAATAAAAAAAGAATTCGACCCTATCCTTTTACAGACGAGAAGAGGGAGCAATGATTTCAACTAACTAGATCAATGACCTAGGGGTCATCTCGTCCAATATCCTCCCCCTCCATTTTACAGATGGGGAAACTAAGGCCGAAGGTGGTGAAGAGCCGTGTTACATTGGGTAGCAAGATAAGAACAAGTCAGAACTCCCAGTTCAGTTCTCTGTGGCACCGGACAAAGCTGGGATTGGAATCCAGCACTGTTTGCCACTGTAGGCCCTCCAGCTGTCTGGTCGCACTGACATCCCAGGCACTGATCATCTTTCTCCCAGCCCTGAGGGCCCCTAGAGGCCATCCGCTCCAACCCCCCCCCCCATTTTACAGATGATTGACTGGGGCCCCCCCCACTTGCCCAAGGTCACTCTGCCAGGCTTCAAACTCAGGTCCTTTGACCCCATAACCAGCTTTCTTTCCTCCCTCCTCCCAAGACAGCACACTACCCAGAATACAGTGAGAAACATCATCCCCAGATTTACAATTAGAATATGCAAGCATTTTACAAGGAATAAGTTTAAAAAAAAAAAAAAGAATAAAACTCCCCAGTCCCGGCCCAGCTGGGCTTAACATTTTGACGGGCTAATGGGCGTCTCTGTGCCCTTGGCCACATCCTCACCTTCCAGTGCCTTCGGGGTGGTCTCTCATCCCCTCACCCCCACTCAGGGCAATGTATTCTAGTACAAAGAGGTCACTAGTCACTAACTGGCACCCAACAACCCGGGTTCATTTGTACGGCTGGCACACTCACTCCCCGTGTGACCTTGGACATATGCTTTCCCTTGCCTGGGCCTCCGTTTCCTCATCTGTACAATGGAGGGCTTGACTACATGGTTTGCCAAGCTTCTTCTAGCTCAGGATCTGTATCTCACTGAGTGAAAATATGCCTTTTTTTTTCCCACTTTTTCTTTTTGAAGCTAGAATCAGCCCCCATAGAATTCATTCCACCTTGTGATCTTCCCACCCGCGGGGAGCACCCTCGGGATCATCGGGGGAGATCTCTTTGGGGAAAGGGCTGCCTGTGTGTGTTACCGAGAGGGACTCTCTTTGAAGCCAAGAAGACTGGGTGGGGCGGGGGGGGGGCTCCATACCTGCTCCAGACTTGTATTACCTCTCAGAGCCTCAGACAACTAAGACAATAAGTTTCGGAAGTGGGGCCAACCTATATTGGTAAAGGGAGCTTCGTCCTCTGGGAATACCAATGAAATCACCCAGTCCGGTCTCTTTTCCTCGCCTTCCGAAGACCACAACCACTTCACAGCAGTAAAATGGAAGGGGTCAAAGCTATGACCTTGGAGGAGATGACCGGCAGGAGCCAAGGGGGGTCCGGGAGAGGAACTCACCAAGCCGCTCGGTGGGTTCGCCAAGAGCTACTGCTGCTCTCCCCTCCCCCACCCCGCCTCTCCCATTTGGAGAGGACGGGACCTGAGAGCTTCCAGTCACTGCGGAGGGAACGAGCTGGGGGGAGTCCCGGAGTGGGGCGATAGCGGGGACAGCAGGACTCAGCTAATGCAGTCTCCTCTCCCCCCGCCCCCCAACTTAAAGACCATGTAGTAGGATTGCTCTTCGGAAGTAAAAGCGTTTCAGGCGAGCAAGGTTAGCGAGATAATTTCCCGCGAGCTGGGAGCCCCCCTCCCCCAGCCCGTTCCTTCTCCCCGCCTTCCCCCGCACCCCCCTTCCCGGGTCGGGCTGGATGCTTCGTTCACGGTCCTGCATCCCACCAGAGGTCTGGGGAGGGAAGGAGACGCCTGCGGCGTCCAGCCCCCACCTCCCCAACCCAGCCCGGCTTGGCCGCGAGAGGAGCAGCAGAGAACAAGTCTGGGGGGTGCCTGAGTGCGGCGCAGTTCCGGCCACTGGGCTGGGCTGCAGCACCGGCCCGATGCCCGCCTTCCCCCACCCCACGCCCCCCAAACTTGGCGCGCGCCCCCTTCTCCCTCCGCCTCAGGACGGGCACCGCGCAAGGCTGGCCTAAGCCATCCCACTACCAGTGCAGGACCCCGCGAGGGCTCTGCGAAGGCTGGGGTCTGCGGCTGCAAGCTGGGCGGGGGGGCGCTTTTAGCACTCCTGGGAGACGCCTTACCTTTGCCGAGCTGGCCGCAGGCTCCGGGTCGGGCGCAGATGGCGGGGGCTCGGTCGGGCAGCCGCGCTCGCTCCCGGTGCGCCTGGGCTGGCCAGGGGTGCTGGAGCAGGAGCCCGTGTCCAAGTGGGGCTGTGCGCGTCCCTAGGCTTCGCGCCGCTGGCCCGAAGTCCCCTGAGGCTCGCTGGCGGACAGGCGGGCGGCGTCCCGCTCCGAAAGCTGCCCCGCAGCCCCCGCCTCCCTTTGCAGCAGCGGAGAGAGAGAGAGGGAGAGGGGCCACACCACCACAGAGAGCGAGCGCTCATGCGGCTCCCGCTTTGGGGGGCGGGGGGATTTTCGAGGCCACCTCGCCCAGCCCCGGGTCGCACTCGGGACCCCTCCTCCACGCCCGCCTCCGACTCTGCCTCTGGCACCTCCCGACGAGTCGACTCCGGGACTGCGACGGGCGGAGAGCTCCCTTTGCGTGGGGTTCTCGAGGCAAACTTCAGAGGAGCAGCCCTGGGAGGAGGAGAAAGGGCTGCCTTTGCCTTGGGGGTGGTCGCTAGAAGGAATCAGATCCTGGATTCCGCGCCGGCCGGGGACCCTAGGGAACATCCCAGGCAATCCCCTTTTTTACTGAAAAGGAAACTGAGGCCCAAGGAGGGCATATTATTGGTCCCAAGGTCACACGTAGAAAGTGGCAGCCCCAGGATTCAAACCTGGTTTGTGTTTTATTTTTAAAATACGAAATCAAAGAAGCAGAACACCTTTATATCAAAAGTTCTTAACCTTTTTTGTGTCGTGAGTAGTCTGGTGAAGCATCATATTTTTAAATGTATAAAATTAAATTACAGATGTTACCAATTATAAGGGTATACAGTTATCAATTTTTTTAAGTTCACTGGCCTCCAGATCAAGAACCCCTGTTTGAAAGGGTAAAAGATACAGTGGCTGGCATGATTGGTTAGTTGACTGATGTTAGTTTGCCCCTCATTCGATGTCTGTCAAGGCACCCATTCTGGCCCCCATCATGCCCCATCATCGCGACTCACCCCCGACCCCCTCCCACCCGGGACTGAGGCTCTTTGCCGGCTTCTCACTTGTTGTTACCTCCTACGGCCGCTTGGGGGAAGTGATCTGAGAAAGTCCCACTCCGCGGCCTGCGGCTGAATGTGTTCGGCACCTCCAGGGGTACTTGCGTCCAGGAGCCAGAGCTGGATCATGCCTCTCTAGAGGTCGGGTCGTCCAACCCCTAATTTTATAAACGAGAAAACCCAAGTCTAGATTGGCAAATGACTTTCTCAGGGACCCATAGCTCCTAAATATCTCAGTTGGGATTCACACCCAGGTGTGCCTGGGAACCCACCACACCATGCTGCTTCTCACATGTTACATGTATTTCAAGCACTGTGGCTCCTGGGTAGAAGGAGGTATTTGGTGGTATGAGGGACATTTCCCCAAGCAGAAATCTATATATGGGGTGGGGGGAATAGGGGAGAGAGAGAGGAGAGGAGAGGAGAGGAGAGAAGAGGAGAGAGAGAGACAGAGACAGAGAGAGCAAGAGAGAGAGAGACAGACATTCAGAGACAGAGAGAACAGGAGAGAGAGAGGAGAGGGAGAGAGGAGAGGAGAGACAGATAGGCAGAGAAGAGAGAGAGGAGAGAGGAGGGAGAGAGGAGAGAGAGAATCTTAAAACTAGAAATGTCAGATCCCTAAGCCCTTGTCTTCAATCACATACAGAAGGTTAAGAATGTGGAGCAGTGAGTCTCTACAGTTCCAGCCTTGGAGTCGAGAAGATCTGCCTTAAAATCCTATCTAGACACTTACTAGCTGTGTGACCTCGGGCAAGTCACTTAACTTTTCTCAGCCTCAGTTTCCTCCTCTGAAAAATGGGAAGGGGGAAATCAACATCCAAGGTTCTCTTCTTGCTTTAAAGAAAGGAATCTGTGAACAAACATTTATTAAGTGCTTGCAAGGCCCTGTGTGACCCTGGGAAAGTCACTTCATCCTGTTTGCCTCAGTTTCCTCATCTGTAAAGTGAGCTGGAGAAGGACATGGCAAACTGCTCCAGCCATGACCGAAATGAATGAACATCATTCATTACCCTGGAGCAGTGTAGCTTCTAATGGGGGGTGGGGAGGGGGCATCCACCAAATACATCCAAACAGATGGGGGAATGAAAGTAACCTTAATGGAGTGGCCACTTCGAACTGTCCTTGACCTTAGGGACCACTTAGCCCAACCCCCTCATTTTAAAGATGAGGATTTTTCAAGACTTTGATATCATCATCCTGAATCCTGCCCCTTTTGAAGCCCAATTTATTTACAAATTTAAGGCCAGAATCTGGCATGGTTTCAGATTTTTTTTATATACCATCTACCTTTGAGTTATTGGGCATTGTCAGAATGAGTGAGCACCAGTTCAAAGTCAGGGGACCTGGGTTTGAATTCTCTCCCTGCCTGTGTAACCTTGGGCAGATGCCTTCACTTTCCTAAAATGTAAAATGAGAGCTTTGTCCAGCTGACCTTCCAACCCCGAACTCACTGATGATCTTGAAGGTTCCTTCCAGCTCTGATGACCTCTGAAGGGGCTGGACTCCCCAAGCTGGCTGGCAGTGAGGAGTTCATAGAGTCTCTTGAGCTGGGAGGGACCTTCAAGGTCTTGACTCTTTTTACTGAGGAGGAAACAGATCCAGAGAGGTAAATGATCAAGGTCATAAAGATGGTACTGGAGACTGCAATAATGGGCTGCCAGGTCCTTTGACCATAGACCCAGCTCCATTTGCCCTGAGACTGGCCTTTTTAAACATCATTCAAACGCAGGGTCACTCCTTTCATCGAGGAATTTAGGCAATGAAAATTGTGTAGTCCTTGAAAGCAAGATCTCAACAGGGTTACTCAGAGTGGGGAACTCATCTTCAGTCGAAAAGCCAGGAGGTTCATCTAGCAAGCCTGCTGCATCAGGAGGGTCCACACACCCCAAATGAGCAGCAGGCAGACCTGAACCAGAGAAGAGCCTGCTGACCACAAGGAAGCAGCCCCTGGGTGGATGGATCAATCAGCTCTGGCGAGGCTTGTTTCTTTCATCCGGCCAGCAAACCTGTTGAAGTGGAGTCTAGAAAGGGAACAAGCCTGAGCTGCCCAAGGAGATGCCATCTTTCTCCAGGTTGGCTGAAGCCCAGGGGAAAGGACTAGCTTGCCTTCGCCGCCTCATTGCCAGTCTCAGAGCACAGCATCTCCCTGTGATGGCATCGATTGTGTGCCCTGCATTCTGCTGTGGGATCCCTGCACAAAGTCCAGTACAGGGTCACTGCCCCCACCCCCAGCCAATGCAAGTCAGCATTGTATGATCAGATCCCCCTTTGGCTTTCCCTTGGACACAGGACAGGGTGAAGGGTGGGGGAGTTCTCCAGGGTTCTACCTGACTATCTGGGGGTTCAGAGAGGAGGGGAGCATGCGTCTATTGATGTGATCAAGGTATCAGAGAAAGGTCACAGGAGCAGGGATAGAAGAGGAGAAGGCAACCTGAGAGATTCACACAAAGCATGGCAGTGTGATCCAATGAAAGGATGCTGGACTTGGAGTCAGAGAGCCTGGGTTCAAATCCTGAATCTGCCACTTGTGTGACCTTGAGGAGAAGCATAAGGACAGGACCTGTAATTTCATTGTTCTAGGAAGTTCCTGGGTGAAGAAACTCCCTCTCCACGTCAAGGTCAGTTCATCCTCTGCAGCTCAGGGTGTCTTAGCGACTCTAGAACATTGAGAGGCTGAGTGACTTGGCCACTCATACAACTAAGAGAGCTTAGCTATTAAAGCTTAGAAATAAGACTGTGGGGACAACCTGTATGTCAGAGGTGGGTCTCGAACCCAATCCTTCTTGGCTCCGAGGCCAGGGCTCAGTGAATACCCCAAGCTGTGTGTCTGATCTGTAGCGCCTTATAAAAAATGGAACAATTATTGTTTGTCTTGGTCTAGACCTGCAATTTAATTCATTCATTCAACAAGTATTTACTAAGCAGGTACGGTGATAGATGGGAAGGCAGGTAGGTGGCATAGTAGTGGGTAGAGCGCCAGGCCTGGAGTCGGGAAAACCTGAGTTCAAATTTGCCCTCAGACACTTAGTAGCTGTGTGACCCTGGGCAAATCACTTAACCCTGCTTCCCTCAGTTTCCTCATCTGTAAAATGAGCTGGAGAAGGAAATGGCAAGCCACTCCAGTATCTCGGCCAAGAAAACACCACATGGGGTCGAGAAGAGTCAGACTTGACTGAAATGATTGAACTACAACAATGGGGATAGGTACCAGGAATGCAAAGCCCACCATTACATACTCATTGCCCTCAAGAAGTTTATATTCTCTAGGGGGAGGGGGGAAGACAAGACTCTACCGACAAAGATAAGAAAGTGAAAGCTATTTACAGAGTAAATACAAAGTAATAAAGGGGCAGAGGAACTTCCTGATGTGTGAGAGAATAGGGAAGGGCCAAGTACAAGGCTCCAAGTACTGGAGCTCAGTCCTAAAGGAAGCTAATGATTCCAAGAAGCAAAAGTGAAGGAGTGCCTTCCAGGCTTGGGAAAACCATCTCTGCAAAGGCATGGAGACCAGAGATGGAACGTCATGTTTGGGGAGGAGTCACTTGGTCTTTGTGGCAGGACAAATCTGGGGAATATGGAGACTCTGAAGCCAGGGTTTCTGTCTTCAGCTGCAGTGGTCTTTCCGCTACACCTTGCAGCTCCTTCGAGGCATCAGAAGTTTTAGAACTGCAAGGGGCTGTAGGAGACCATCTTGTCTGGGGGGGGGGGTCCCCACCAGGGGCATGTTGGTAAAATGTTTAACAATCAGATCTCTGAAACCCATGACACACTTTTCAATTTAATTTGTATTATTTGCATTTTCTTCGTCTCTTGCTTAAGTCCGTACAATCAGCAAAACAATAAAAGACGCCCTGGTGAATATGCAGCATTTGCCAGTTTCCAAGGTGTGAATGCTAACACTCACATTTAATCATCAGAGCCGGTAAGAGGGGACTCCTGGGGGCAGCAAGGTGGCAGAGTGAGTAGAGCACCAGCCCTGGAGTTGGGAGGACCTGAGTTCAAATCTGACCTCAGACACTTGACACACTTACTAGCTGTGTGACCTTGGGCAAGTCACTTAACCCCAATTGTCCTGCCCCCCCTGAAAAAAAAAACAAAAAAGAGGGGGCTCCGGCACACCCCTAGACTCCTTTCTGTTGACCAAAGACTCCCCAGGTTCTGTAGTGTTACTTCAAGGGCTCTCTATCCAGTCGTATATTTCTCAGCCAAGGGATACTAATAGTACAAATTCCAGTGTGGGTTTGGAGGAGGGGATGGAGGGAGAAGAGAGTTTCGAAGGTGAAAAAAGGCATCCTTCACATGAAAAGACTGGGAATCACCAATCTTCTCCACCCTTTTTATTTCCCAAATGAGGAAAACTGAAAGAGGAACCCTGGAAGGGGTCTTGACTTGCCCAGGGACAAATGGATAAAAAGTAACAGTTAAAATCTGAACCTAGGTCCTTCCACATCAAAAATCTAGAAGGGCGGGGATAAGGAAAAGGAAGCTGGGCTTGGGCTGGGGAAAGTCCTGTAGCCCAGCCTCAGATCCTTCCTGTCTGTATGACCACAAGCAGATCACTTCTCAGCGAGCCTCAGTTTCCTCACTTGTAAGATAGATATAACCACCCCTAGGACCACGTGAAATAATGTATAGAAAGTACTATACAAGCACCACCATCTCTCTTCCTGCCACGTTTTCCAAACACAGCGTTGTGGTTGGCTTTGCCTGGGGACGGTAAAAAATGTTGACTTTGTTCTTTCTGTGGCCTTAGAGAAGGGGATAAGGAGGGGTCAGCTGGGTGAAATAAATGTGGGGGCAGAGGATTTTCTTTCCCTTATTTGTAAGGGGCTGAATTATTGCCATATTCTGCACAGAATATGGTCCCATGACCTGGGCGCGGGGGGGAGGGGTCTTCCTCTTAAGAATTCCCCAGTATTATTATTGTGGTCATGGTGGTTGTTCTCAAAAGGAAGACTTATGAACCATGATAAATTCAAAGGGAGTACACCCAGGATTCTCTGGGGAGCTCCGCCCACTGATGACTGGAAAGTCGAGTTAAGATTTTCTTACTCCTAACAGTTAAAAAATGTGCTTCTCCAGCAAACAATGGGAGGCATTTAAGGCTCTTTCTTCAGAAGTGGAGGTGGTTTGGTCAACTTCTCCTCATAGCATACTTAGCTCTGGGTGGGGAACACCCCAATTACCCTGGGTGAAGGAGCCAAGTTCCATCAAAGCAGGAGTAATTACATGTTTAAAGACATTTGTTCCCTTCATTTATTCATTCAACTGGCAGGAGAGTCAGAGGACTTAGATTCAGACGTACCTCTGACAGATACTGTATGACTCTGAGAACAAAGGCTCTTCTGTAAAATGAGGGGGCTAGAACTATGAGCATTTATTAAGCCCTTACTGTGTGCCAGGCATTGTGCTAGGTGCAAGGAATGGGGGGGAGCGGTTTGGAACAGTACCTGCCCTTGGGGAGCTTACCTTCTCTCTAGAAGCAACAACAGATACTGAGATAAGTAAATATGAAGCATACGCCAAGGAATTTCATGGAGGGGACACTAATATCTGGAGGTGGGGTTCAGGAAGGTCTTGCTGATGGCGGTGACCCTTGGGCTAAATCTTGAACCCGAAGATTCCAAGGGGCAGAGGTGAGCAGGGAGCATCCAGGCAAAGGCAGGAGATAAAATGCTGTAGACAAGAAGTAGGAAAAGGCCAGTTTGATTGGACCATAAAGTGCATGACAGGGAATACTGCTGTCATCAACTTGGAAAGAAAATCTGGAGCCAGACTGTGAAAGTCTTGAAATGCCCAACAGGGGAGCTGTTTTTTATCCTGAAAGCAAAAGGGAGCCATTGGGGTTTCTTGAGCTGGGAAGTGATGTAGTCTGTCTTTTTAGGAAAATCAACTTGGCAGCTGTGGGTAGGATGGGCTGAAGAGGGGAAACCAAAGAGGAGACTGTATCAACAGTAAATGGTGATGAAGCCTAAACTGAGGCAGCAGTTGCACGAGTGGAGAGGATGAGATGCATTAAAGTAGAATTTTTTAATGAGTTTTTTTTTTTAGGCAATTAGGATTAAGTGACTTGTCCAGGGTCACACAGGGAGTAAGTGTCTGAGACTGCATTTGAATTCAGATCCTCCTGGCTCCAGGGCCAGTACTCTATCCACTACACCACCCACCTGCCCAAGACATACTATTTCTTTTTTTTAAGAAAAAGAAGAGAGGAAAAAATCCGCACAACTGATCAGTACAATGGGAAAGTCTGAAATCATTTGCAATGTGTAACACCTGTGGACCTTCCTTCCACCTCCTCAAAGGTTGAGGGTGTCCTCTTATTTCTCTTCCTTGATTGCTATCATGTTGTTACATTTATTTTTATTTTTATGTGTATGTGGTTGCTCTTTCCATTTACATTGTAATAGTTATTGCATAGATGATTTTCTTGGCTCTGCTCACTTCGCTCTGCACAGTTCATAGAGATCTTTCCAAAATTCTTTGAATTCGCCACATTCATTGTTTTTACAGTACAGAAGTATCCCATTACACAGATGTACCACAATTTGTTTAGCCATCCCCTCCATCAACGAGCAGCTACTTTGTTTCCAATTCTTTATTATCACAAAAAAAGTGCTGCTATAAATATTTTAGTGTATAAGGGTTCTTTCTTCTTATCAACAGCTGCCTTGGGGTACAAGCCCAGTAATGGAGTCTCTGGTTCAAAGACCAGGGACAGTTTAATCACTTTATTTGCATAATTCCAAATTACTTTCCAAAATGGTTTTACTATTTCACAGCTCCACTAACAATGTATTAGTGTGTTTATTATCCCACAAGAACAGCAGGTAGAATTAACAAGACTTGGCACCTGATTAGAGAGACGGGTGTGGGAGAGTGAGGAACTCAAAGGGACTCAGAGATTTCCAACCTGGGGGACTGGATCATGGTGCCTTCAACAAAATAGGGGAGTCCGGAGGAGGGTTGGGTTTAAGAAGGAAGGGATGGCATTCCATTTTGGACATGGTAACATAATAACAGAAAACATTTCTATGGTGCTTTGGGGTTTCCAAAGCTCTGTATAAATATTATTTCATTTAATCCTCCTAGTGCAGTTAAGAGCTTGGTGCTATTCTTATCCCCATAGTGCAGATGAGAAAAATAATGTAAATAGAGATTAAGTGACCTGCCCAGAGTCACACTGATAGTAGGTGTCTGAGGCAGAATTTGAGCTCCGGTCTTCGTGATTCCAAGGCTAGCACTATTTGCTGCAACACCTCACTTCCTCATTGAGATGCCACTGGGGTATCTATGGGACATCCAGGTAAGATATTTAGACTGTAGCTAGTGGTGATATATGGTGATATATATGTTTAGATAGGTAGATAGATGGATGGATGGAGGGAGGGAGGGAGGGACGGAGGGATGGATGGATGGATGGATGGATGGATGGACAGACAGATGGTGATGACTGGAGATGAGGGCTGCATATGTAGATTTATGAGTCATCATTTGGGGAGTTAAATTTTTATTAATCACTTACTAAGTATAGACATCAGTACTCGTTCATTGTTTGTCCTTTATTCTTGAAGAGGCCCATGATGTCGGGAAGGTGATGCCATGACTTGCAAATGAATTGGATTTAAGTGAGGAGGGCTGTACAAAGTCACCAGTCTCACTTTCTCCCCTGGAGCCCTCTGGGTCCAGTGGTAAGATAAGATCAGGACAACTAGAGATAGCCCCCAGAAGTCTATTCCAGGCTTCAAGGTAAGTGCTTAGTCTAGATCAGACTAGACTGACATGATTCTCAGTCTGCTTGACTCATTAAAGCTGCATATGACAGAGAATCACAGATTACTGGGATCTCAGAATTCAGAGGCCATCTAATTCTAGGCAGGCTTCAAACCAAAGTCTTCCTGATTCCATATCCAGTGCTCCAATCCCAACAGCTAAAGCTATGATGCCTCCAGTTACTCATCCCATGAACTACTTGTCCCCAGAGGCAGAATTAAACAAAATGGGCCAACTTTTCAAAGAGACAGAAGCCAGGAAAAACCCTCCCATCAATTAGAGCTCCCTAACAATAGCGGGGCTCTCCTTCCAGTGACATCTTTAAGTCATCCAAGGCTGGACAGCCACTTCCCGGATATGTGTGTGGACTAAGATGGACTGGGTCCTTTCCAGCTCTGAGATGCAGGAAAGACGAAATCGAGAAATCAGCAATGGACCTCAGCATCCAAGCAGCAGTGTGGGAACAGACCATTCCGCGCCCTGAGGCCCATGAAGAAGGGGACCTCCTTGCTGGCCTGAAGCCATCCCGGAGGGCTCCAGCCTAGGAGAACCCCTTGTCTTTTAAATTCTAGGTGCTCTCCTGACTCTGTGCCTCACCTGGTGCTTAATCAGCCCCTGCCGGCTTACCACCAGCAGGAACCTCCTTTAGGCAAAGCCCTGATGCAGCATTCATGGACAATTTGGCAACTTATCAACTCAATTTAATTCGGCAAGCATTTGTAAGCTCCTACTTTGTGCAAGCCTGATGGTGTGAAACCAAGGAAATCTCTACCTTCAGAGGGCTTACATTCTAAATCGGTTCTACCTCAAACAGATAAGTAAATAGTACTAACGATAATTCCCGGGATTCATGTAATAAGACCTTGGGGTTTACAAGGCAGCACTTTACACATACAGGGTGTTCCAAGTCTTAGGGCCATTTTAAGCTATTACTGCAGTAAAACTTTTGGGACACCCTGTAATATCTTATTTGATGTACATTACATACATTAGTATGTACGAGATCATTTGAAGAGGGAGAGTTAGAACGATCAGCCAAGGCTTTCGTGGAAGGGGGCACCCAAGCCAAGCTGTGAAGGATTCGAAGAGGCAGAGATGAGGAGGGAGGGCGTTCCAATCTCATAGGACAATCTCTGCAAAGGCAAGGAGATGAGAAATGGAATGCCCAGCTTGGGGGTGGCTGGTACCATGTGTTGGTCAGTTTGGCAGATTGGGGAGTCATGTGAGACCCTTCTGCACAGTTGAATGGGACCCATGTCCTAGAGGGCTGAGAAATAACAAATATATGTTCTCTTGAAAATGCTTGACTTTCTGTAAGTCACTTAACCTCTATGCCTCGGTTTACCCTCTGTGAAGAGAAGGGGTCGTATTAAATTGCCTTTGAGGCCCCTGTCAGCCCTAGGTCCTATGATTTTGAATTTAATTGTCGAATTTGTGTCTCCTACATATCAGCATGGAATATGTGCCCAAGCTATTATCATTATCATTATTATTATTATTAAGAGTGGGATCAGCAGCTAGATGGTGCAGTGGATAGATCCCTGGGTCTGAAGTTAGAAAGACCTGAGTTTGAATCTAGCCTCAGACAATTACCAGCTGTGTGACCCTGGGCAAGTCACTTAACCAGGAGACTATAAGCTGCAGAAAAGGTGACCTGCATTGGTGGAAGGACAGTCCCCACTGGAATTCCTTCTCCTCTCCCTCATATTGCTCTTAAGGGACTACAGAGTCAGGTGACCAGGGTCCAAAGCCCAGCCAGGCCGGTCCCTACCCCAGTGACTCCCCAAGCTTCAATTTCCTCTTGGGCTAACTGGCCTTTGAGGGGCCTTCCTTCCCTCTCTACATCTAGGATGCTCCTAGGCTTGCACCTCCCAGGTTTGCTATGAGGATCTAATGAAATGAGAGATGCAAAGGGGCTTCTTTTGTGAAGAGAAATAAATGTCAGCTTTGTTCTTAGCAGCATCAGAAGAATAAGCCACATGAAGAAAATCTCCCTCCTTCTTAGGACTTCCCTTCCCCCTGCCCCCTCCTCTCCTCCTCTCTGTTTCCCACCAGCTCCTCCACTGCCCTTAGGAGAACCAGAGATTGGAATCTCCATTGCTGCTTGACCACTCCCATAAGGCTTCAGTTCAAAGAAACCAGCAGCCTTTTCATCACCTAGGGCAAATCTCATTTCCTTTCTGACTACCTAGATGGAGATTGTTCTCAGAGCTGTGGGAACTAGAGCCCAGCCCCAAAGATGGCTCTGTTAGTAATTATTCACAGAATTAGAGATCTACAGCTGGAAAGCAGGAACCTCAGAGGCATCTATTCCAGCCTCCTCATTTTACAGAGGGGCAGACTGAAGCCCACCAGTCATACCCATTATTGGGCGTTGGAGCAGATATCTATGGAATTCAATGACCCCCTTTTGTTTTGGTAGCTTCATGCTTCCACCAGGAATTCTGCTCCAACTAGGCCTTGATTCAAGAAATTAAAACATGCCATCTCTGGAAGTGACCCCAAAGGGTCTCTTTAAGTGTAGAAGTGAAGAAACACAGAGCTGTGGTCAAAAGTGCTTGCTTCATCTGGAAGAAGCTCATGTACCATCCTAGGCAAGAGAAGATCTTGTCAGGTAATAAGGGAATGATGGTAATCACAAGCTAGGCTCAGATTCCATAATGATGGTACATTCCATATCTCACTGAAAAAACCACTGACCTGGAGAATAGATCCAGGAGAGATAACATAAAAATTATTGGACTACCTGAAAGCCATGATCAAAAAAAGAACTTAGATGTCATCTTTCAAGAAATTGTCAAGGAGAACTGCCCTGATATTCTAGAACCAGAGGGTAAAATAGAAATTCAAAGAATCCACTGATCACCTCTTGAAAAAGATCCCAAAAAGAAAACTCCTAGGAATATTGTCGCCAAATTCCAGAATTCCCAGGTGAAGGAGAAAATATTGCAAGCAGCCAGAGAGTAACAATTTGAGTATTGTGGAAACACAATCAGAATAATCCAAGATCTAGCAACTTCTACATTAAGGGATCGAAGGACTTGGTATATGATATTCTGGAAGTCAAAGGAGCTAGGATTAAATCCAAGAATCACCTACCCAGCAAAATTGAGTATAATACTTCAAGGCAAAATAGGGATTTTCAATAAAATAGAGGACTTTCAAGCTTTCTCAATGAAAAGACCAGAGCTGAATAGAAAATTTGACTTTCAAATACAACAATCAAGAGAAGCATGAAAAGGTAAACAGGAAAGAGAAATCATAAGGGATTTACTAAAGTTGAACTGTTTTGTTTACATTCCTGCATGAAAAGATGATATTTGTAACTCATGAAACCTTTCTCAGTATTAGGGTAGTTGAAGGGAATATGCATATATGAAGACAAAGGGCACAGGGTGGGTTGAATATGAAGGGATGATATCTAAAAATAAATAAATAAATACAATTAAGGTGTGAGAGAGGAATATATTGGGAGAAGGAGAAAGGGAGAGATAGAATGGGGTAAATTATCTCACATAAAAGTGGCAAGAAAAAGCAGTTCTGTTGGAAGGGAAGAGGGCGCAGGTGAGGGGGAATGAGTGAATCTTGCTCTCATCGGATTCGACCTGAGGAGGGAATAACATACACACTCAATTGGGTATCTTACCCCGCAGGAAAGAAGGAGGAAAAAAAAGGGGGGGATGATAGAAGGGAGGGCAGATGGGGGAGGAGGTAATCAAAAGCAAACACTTTTGAAAAGGGACAGGGTCTAGGGAGAAAATTGGATAAAGGGGGATAGGATAGGAAGGAGCAAAATATAGTCTTTCACAACATGAGTATTGTGGAAGGGTTTTGCATAATGATATACATGTGGCCTATGTTGAATTGCTTGCCTTCTTAGGGAGGGTGGGTGGGGAGGGAAGTCAGGGAGAGAATTTGGAACTCAAAGTTTTAAAAGAAGATGTTCAAAAAAAAGTTTTTGCATGCAACTAGGAAATAAGACATACAGGGAATGGGGCATAAACATCTATCTTGCCCTACAAGAAAGTAAGGGAAAAGGGGATGGGGTGGAGTGGGGTGACAGAAGGGAGGGCTGACTGGGGAATGGGGCAATCAGAATATATGCCATCTTGGAGTGGGAGGGAGGGTAGAAATGGGGAGAAAATTTGTAATTCAAACTCTTGTGAAAAGTAATGCTAAAAACTAAAAATATTAAATAAATAATGATTTTTTAAAAAAAAAGATATAGACAGGATCAATAGGAAATGATCAACAGAGGAAAGGTACGAACATTAGGGGGTGGGAGAAGATCAGGAAAGGCTTCTTGTGGAAGGTCAGATTTTGACTGGAATTTGAAAGAAGTCCAAGAGGCCAGGAGGAGAAGAGGAAGGAGAGCATTCAGGCATGAGGGACAGCCAGAGAAAATGCCCAAAGTCTGGAGATGGAGTGGCTTGTGTGAGGAAAAGTAGAGTAAGTGGGGGCAGATTGGGGTATAAGAAGTCAGAAGAATGGAAAGGTAGAGAGGGGCCAGGTTAAAAAGGGCTTGAAGAACCAAACAGAGGATTTTGTATTTGATCCTGGAGGTGAAAGGGAATCCCAGGTGTTTGTTGGATGGGGCTAACATAGAGGGAGACAAACTTGGAGGGCAGCAAGTAATTTATTATCTGGGATCTGGGCAAAGCCTCACATTCCCCAGTTTTACTGTAGAGTTGCACAAAATACCATCAGCAGCATGACCATGGTGGGGACTGGTCCAGAGCTCCAGCTTTCCTGTTGAATAGGATTAGGTTAGTCGCTAGCACTGCCCCTGGTGGTGAAATAGGTCATGTGCATCTAATAGGGACAAGGACTGGATGGGTGATTTCATTGGTATAAAGAAACACCTGCTGAAGTAGGTAGACAACTTCTCTGTAATTTGTAGTCTTAGAGAGATGTCTAGGGAATTAAGAGGTTAAATGACTTTCTCATGGTCACACAGTTTATGTCAGAGGCAAAATTTGAACCCATCTCTTCCCAGCTTCAAGGATAAATCTGGAATGTGACCTTGGCCACACTGTCTCTGAGATTTCCACGTTGGCTCTTCCTACCACTGTGAAGGATAAGTCACCAAGGACGTCTGATACAGAAACTAAATGTAATAGTTACGATTCAGGTCAAAAGTCAGTGGGTCATAACATTAATGTCAAGTCAGGAAGCATTAATTAACCAACTACTATGTGCCAGGCACTGTGGTAAGTGCTGGAAGAGACCTCCCAGTCATTTTGTGGATGAAGACATTGAGACAAGGTCCCATCGGTACTAATTAGCAAAGCTAGGACTCAAACCCAGTGCTCATTGCCCTTGGTCACCCTATCAGGTGCTGGGTTTAAATCTTGCTTCCTGCCTTATCAAGGACAAATTACAGTTTTCTTTTTTTTTATAATTGTATTTATTTTTAATTTAATTTTTTTAAAATTTAATTTATTTAATATATTTAGTTTTCAGCATTGATTTTCACAAGAGTTTGAATTATGAATTTTTTCCCCATTTCTACCCTCTCCCCCACTCCAAGATGGCATATATTCTGGCCCTGTTCCCCAGTCAGCCCTCCCTTCTGTCACCCAACTCCCCTCCCATCCCCTTTTCCCTTCCTTTCTTGTAGGGCAAGATAAATTTCTACACCCCATTGCCTGTGTATCTTATTTTCTAGTTGCATGCAAAAACTTTTTTGTTTGTTTTTGAACATCTGTTTTTAAAACTTTGAGTTCCAAATTCTCTCCCCTCTTCGCTTCCCATCCACCCTCCCTAAGAAGTAAAGCAATTCAACATAGGCCACATGCGTATCATTACGTATAACCCTTCCACAATACTCATGTTGTGAAAGACTAACTATATTTTGCTCCTTCCTAACCTATTCCCCTTTATCCAACTTTCTCCCTTGACCCTGTCCCTTTTCAAAAGTGTTTGTTTTTGATTACCTCCTCCCCCATCTGCCCTCCCTTCTATCATCCCCCCTTTTTTATCTTTTTCCTCCTTCTTTCCTGTGGTGTAATATACCCAACTGAGTATGTATGGTATTCCCTCCTCAGGCCAAATCTGATGAGAGCAAGATTCACTCATTCCCCCTCACCTGCCTTCTCTTCTCTTCCTACAGAACTGCTTTTTCTTGCCACTTTTATGTGAGATAATTTACCCCATTCTATCTATCCCTTTCTCCCTCTCTCAATATATTCCTCTCTCATCCCTTAATTTGATTTTATTTCTTTTAGATACCATCCCTTCATTTTCAACTCACCCTGTGCCCACTGTCACTCTCTCTCTCTCTCTCTCTCTCTCCATACATATATATATGTATATATATGTATATATATATATATGTGTATATATATGTATATATACACATACATATGTACATACACATATACATACACACACATATATGTACATATATATATATATAATATACATATTCCCTTCAGCTACCCTAATACTGAGGTCTCATGAATCATACACATCATCTTTCCATGCAGGAATGTAAACAAAACAGTTCAACTTTAGTAAGTCCCTTGCAATTTCTTTTTCTTGATTACCTTTTCATGCTTCTCTTGATTCTTGTGTTTGAAAGTCAAATTTTCTATTCAGCTCTGGTCTTTTCACTGAGAAAGCTTGAAAGTCCTCTATTTTATGGAAAATCCATATTTTGCCTTGGAGCATGATACTCAGTTTTGCTGGGTAGGTGATTCTTGGTTTTAATCCTAGCTCCATTGACCTCCAGAATATTGTATTCCAAGCCCTTCGATCTCTTAATGTAGAAGCTGCTAGATCTTGGGTTATTCTGATTATGTTTCCACAATACTCAAGTTGTTTCTTTCTGGCTGCTTTCAGTATTTTCTCCTTGATCTGGGCTCCAGCCCAGGACAGCCTGGATAGTCTCTGGGTAAGGTCTATCACACACGGAGCTGGGAGTGGAGTGGAGCAGAGCAGAGCCCAGCATGGGCTGCATGGACCAGCCAGACCAGGATCCGGGCAGAGCGTGCCCTAGCGCCCTGAATCAGTGAGCTGCAGCAGTTACCAGACTTCTCAACCCACAAACACCAAAGACAACAGAAAAGGTTAGTGGGAAAAGCTGCTGGGGACAGGGTGATAGAGTTCCCGGTTCAGCCACCGCCCCAGGGACAGCGGAGGTGGGGCAGCTACAGAACTACAGCTGAAGTTGCTTCTGGCCCCAGGCCCACCTGGTGGGAGGAATTAAGTGGCAGATCAGAGCAGGATTGCAGAGCCTACTGAAGATCTAAGTCCAGTCCACGTTGGGGGTTCTTGGGGAAGGAGGAGTGCTGGTGTGGCAGAGCTGGCTGTAATAGCTCTGAAATCAACAGTGCATCCCCCCAAGCTTGGAACATAGTTCTCTTTACTCTACAAGCAGTCATACACTGCTGAAAAACTCAAGGGTCAAGTAAGTTGGCTGGGAACATGGCCAGGCAGCAAAAACGCACATAGATTCAGTCTCAGACTTTGGAATCTTTCTTTGGTGACAAAGAAGACCAAAACATACAGCCAGAAGAAGTCAACAAAGTCAAAGAGCCTACAACAAAAGCCTCCAAAAAAAACATGAACTGGTCTCAGGCCATGGAAGAACTCAAAAAGGATTTGGAAAAGCAAGTTAGAGAAGTAGAGGAAAAATTGGGAAGAGAAATGAGAATGACGTGAGAAAACCATGAAAAACAAGTCAATGACTTGCTAAAGGAGACCCAAAAAATACTGAAAAATATACTGAAGAAAACAACACCTTAAAAAATAGACTAACTCAAATGGCAAAAGAGCTCCAAAAAGCCAATGAGGAGAAGAATGCCTTGAAAGGCAGAATTAGCCAAATGGAAAAGGAGGTCCAAAAGACCACTGAAGAAAATACTACCTTAAAAATTAGATTGGAGCAAATGGAAGCTAGTGACTTTATGAGAAGTCAACATATTATAAAACAGAACCAAAGGAATGAAAAAATGGAAGACAATGTGAAATATCTCATTGGAAAAACCACTGACCTGGAAAATAGATCCAGGAGAGATAATTTTAAAATTATTGCACTACCTGAAAGCCATGATCAAAGAAAGAGCCTAGATATCATCTTTCAAGAAATTATCAAGGAGAACTGCCCTGATATTCTAGAGCCACAGGGTAAAATAGAAATTGAAAGAATCCACCGATCATCTCCTCAAATAGATCCCAAAAAGAAATCTCCTAGGAATATTGTCACCAAATTCCAGAGCTCCCAGATCAAGGAGAAAATATTGCAAGCAGCCAGAAAGAAACAACTTGAGTATTGTGGAAACATAATCAGAATAACCCAAGATCTAGCAGCTTCTACATTAAGAGATCGAAGAGCTTGGAATACAGTATTCTGGAGGTCAATGGAGCTAGGATTAAAACCGAGAATTACCTACCCAGCAAAACTGAGTATCATGCTCCAAGGCAAAATATGGATTTTCCATAAAATAGAGGACTTTCAAGCTTTCTCAGTGAAAAGACCAGAGCTGAATAGAAAATTTGACTTTCAAACACAAGAATCAAGAGAAGCATGAAAAGGTAATCAAGAAAAAGAAATTGCAAGGGACTTACTAAAGTTGAACTGTTTTGTTTACATTCCTGCATGGAAAGATGATGTGTATGATTCATGAGACCTCAGTATTAGGGTAGCTGAAGGGAATATGTATATTATATATATATATGTACATATATATGTGTGTGTATGTATATGTGTATGTATATATGTATGTGTATATATACATATATATACACATATATATATATACATATATATATGTATGGAGAGAGAGAGAGAGAGAGAGAGAGAGAGAGTGACAGTGGGCACAGGGTGAGTTGAAGATGAAGGGATGGTATCTAAAAGAAATAAAATCAAATTAAGGGATGAGAGAGGAATATATTGAGAGAGGGAGAAAGGGATAGATAGAATGGGGTAAATTATCTCACATAAAAGTGGCAAGAAAAAGCAGTTCTGTAGGAAGAGAAGAGAAGGCAGGTGAGGGGGAATGAGTGAATCTTGCTCTCATCAGATTTGGCCTGAGGAGGGAATACCATACATACTCAGTTGGGTATATTACACCACAGGAAAGAAGGAGGAAAAAGATAAAAAAGGGGGGATGATAGAAGGGAGGGCAGATGGGGGAGGAGGTAATCAAAAACAAACACTTTTGAAAAGGGACAGGGTCAAGGGAGAAAGTTGGATAAAGGGGAATAGGTTAGGAAGGAGCAAAATATAGTTAGTCTTTCACAACATGAGTATTGTGGAAGGGTTATACGTAATGATACGCATGTGGCCTATGTTGAATTGCTTTACTTCTTAGGGAGAGTGGATGGGAAGCGAAGAGGGGAGAGAATTTGTGGGTTGAGAAGTCTGGCAGCTGCTGCAGCTCACGGATTCAGGGCACTAGGTCCAAGTTGCAGTTTTCTTGTTCTCAGTTTCTTCATCTGTCAAATAAGAAAGTTGGTATCTTGGACATTCTCTCTCTTTGTGGTTCTAACTCCTGTGAGAAAATGATGGTGGACGAGGGGAGAAAGGAGATGAAATAGAAAAGTAGGATCCATTCTGTTAATTCAGTGAGAATGGAATTTCAGAGTAGTTGGCGTTAGGGATCTGCTGGGCTGCAGGAAGTGTAGACAATGGCCCAGTGTTGGTGAATCCACTAAACCTGCAGAGACGACTCAGAGATCAATAGTTCTGGATCCCAGATCTGGACCTGGAAGGGACCTCAGAGGTCCTCTAGGCCACCTCCCTCATTTGACAGAGGAGGAAACTAAGGCAAAGAGAAGTTATATGGTTTGTCATATAAACACCAGAAGTGAAATTTGAGCCCAGGCCTTCTGACTCCAGACCCAGCACTCTTTGGGGCCTTGGAAATTATTTCATCTAACTCCCTCATTTTTCAAAAAAGGAAACTGAGGCTGAGAGAGGGTAAGTGGTAAGTAACTTATCCAAAGTCATGCAGTCAGTAGCAGAGCAAGGGCCCAAACCCTCCGATTCTCAGTCCAATGCTCCCTCCATATTATTTCCTACTTGCTAAAGTACTCACTTCCTATAGTCTCCCCAACATGGCCTCCCCCTTGGACCGGAAATTAAAACCCCACATCTGGCTCCTCATCCCCCCATGCCCTCACCAAGCTCTAAGAGGTGAGCCCTTCACCCAGCCTCCATGATACTTGCTCTCCACCCCCTTTGACATATTGTCTTTCTCTATTAGAATGTAAGGTCCTTGAGGGGAGGCACAGTCTTGTTTAGGTCAACATAGTGCCTGGAATATAATAAGCTCTTAATAAATGTTCTCTCTCTCCTCTCCTCTCCTCTTCTCTTTCTCCTCCTCCTCCTCCTCCTCCTCCTCTTCTTCCTCTTCTTCTTCTTCTTCTTCTTCTTCTTCTTCTTCTTCTTCTTCTTCTTCTTCTTCTCTCTTCTCTCTTCTCTCTCTCTCTCTCTCTCTCTCTCTCTCTCTCTCTCCCCCCCCTCCTGTCTCTCCTCTCTCTTTTTTTTCTCTCTCCCTCCCTCCCCCTATTTCTCTATCCTTCCCTCCCCCTGTCTCACTTGTCTCCCTCCCTGTTTCCTTCTCTCTCTCTTTCTGCCCCTCTCTTTCTCTCTGTCTCTCTCCTCCCTCTCTTTCTTGCTCTCACTCTCCAGTCCTGTCTTATCTGTCATCCCTGGACTAATTCATCCCTGGGCTCTGGGCTGTCTGTATGGGGAAGGTGCAAAGATGCTTTTCCCTAGCAGTGATTCTTCCGATTTTCCTTGACGTCTCCTTGGCAGGCTGGAGTCAGCACCTGCCGCATGCCCACCTTTTCCACGGGCTCAAATGCTACCCAAGTAGCCCCTATATTGTAGGAGGAAGGGGAAGCGATGAAGCAGTTTGTTGAAGTGGAACTGAATAACTAAGGGCCCCCGTCCTCCATCTTAGCATTAGGACAGGAGGGGGCTCCCATTTTCTCACTCTGTAGGAACGATTAAGCTACAGTCATGCTCTGAGCTTATCTCTGGGCTCCAGCCTCTGATAAGGGCTTCACAGACCTCACCGTGAAACACCGTGGGACAGGACGGCTGGGTCCTGTCACACGACTCCAGTCATCTGCTCTTCACTGTGACAGTCAGTAGCTTCACAGTGGCCGAAGACAGTTTGTAGAGGACAGACCTGTAGTGAGTAATCTGGAAGTGCTCCTTCCTCACCTCTACTTAAGGGACCTGGAGCGCTGAGTCTTGCTGGTGCTGCTCTCTACTTACAGAATTCAGGCCCCCGTCACCTTTCCTGGTCAGTAGTCAAGAGTTACTAGCTGTGTGACCTGGACAAGTCACTTCACCCTGATTGCCTTGAAAAACAAAGCAAAAAAAATGAGTCTCCTTATTGGTTTTTCTGCCCCCAGTCTCTCCCCCTTCCAATCCATACTGAGCAGCTGCCTAAGTGATCTCTCAAGTTCAGACCAGGTCGCATCCCAGCCCAAGACTCCCCAGTGGGTCCCTGTTGTCTTTAAGATCAGGTACAAACCCCTCAGTTTGACCTTTTGAGCCCAACTCAATCTGACTCCAGACCTGCCTTTCCAGATTTATCATGCATTATTCCCCTTGTGCACTCTTCATTCCAGCCAAACTGGCCCATGCAGCCTCCCATTTCCGTGTCTTCACACAAGCTCCATCCCATGCCTGAAATGCCCTCCTTCCTCACTTCCATCCAGCTCCCTTCATGTGCCCTCTCAGGTGGCACCACCTAATGCATGAGGATTTTCTGGATTTCCCCTAGCAGTGAGTGCTCTCTTTCCCATCCCCACACCTAATGTACCCTGCAGATATGTCGAATTTATTTATCTGTGCCCATGGTATTCTCCCACCCCAGCCCAATGGGATGTAAACTCTCTGAGGGTAGAGATTGCTTCCTTTTAATTACAAAAATACCCTGATATCTTTGGTTTTTTCCATTTCCCAATGCCTCTCTACCCCAGTGCCTCCCAAAGAACCATCGCTTAGAACATCGAGGGGCCCTGCTCCCATAAGGGAGCAGCCTCAGACTCTCCAGGAGTGAGTCAAGGCCAGAGCCATTGAACACTGTTGGTAGGAGCCCCACGTCTCATTTTGCTTTTCCATCTTACTCTCCCCGAGGCCAGGAAGCTTCTCCCATTACAGAGGAGAGGACACATCAAAGCGCACATCCTTGGGTTTTTTTTTTAATTTTATGATTTAATAGTGGTTGGCTTTCATTTCTGGAGACATGCAAGTCTGGAGGAAAGAGGATTCCTATAAAACAGCTCGCCTTCCCAGTCTGCTGAGAGGCAGTTAATGGGCTTTCGATTCCACCAACTCAGACCCCATGACAGTCCCCCCCAAAACACTTTCTTCCATCCCCTTGGATAAGGTCCTGCCTGAGGGTTTGTCCTTGGCCTTGGTCCACATTCCTCAGGGTTGCCTCAGATGTGGGAGAGGGAAAGGAACCTAGACAGTTACTGGACAACCTCCCCCTAGTCCCCATAAGAATCCTCCTCTTTGAAATTAATTCACAGGATGTTAGTGCAATAGGGAACCTATAGCTGTGATCTGATCACAGGATAGATTCAGAGCGTGGGGGGGGGGGGGAGAGGGAACCTTAGACACCCCCCCCCTTTTGCAGATAAAGACACTGAGACCTAGAGAATGAAGTGACCCACTCAAGGTCACACAGCTACCCAAACCACAGGTTCATAAGATCATCTATGAAGCTGGAAGGTTCCTCAGGGACCATCTAGTCCAACGCAGGGGTAATTGAAGCCCAAAGTTAAGATATGATTGGCCCAAAGGCATATGCTCATAGAAGAGTCAGAGAGCTAGGACCTAGGTCTCCAGAATTCCTCCCCTTACACCTCTACTTCCATCCTCAGAGACTATGCCAGTGAAGGAAACACCCCTGAAATTGGCCCTCTGAGAAAGCAAGAGTTAGTTTTAATTTTCCTTTCTTGCCTCTCTAGCAGATGCTTTCTGCTCAGCCTCCCAGAGCCAGGCCAGCTACAGGCCTCCCCCCTCAGGATTCTAGGTGTATCTTTGAGGGACTGGGGAATTCCATGCATTTTTGCTGGCTTTCCCAAACCTGGAATTCCTTCCCTCCTCACCTCTGCCTCCCAGCAGCTTTCCTGATTTCTTTCAAGTCCCAGCTAAAATCCCACCTTCTTCTACAAGGAGCCTTTCCTGATCCTGGTTAATGTTGACCCTTTCCCTCTGTTTATTATCTCCAATTTATCTTGTTTGTACATTGTTGTTTGTATGCTGTCTTCTCCATTAGATTGTAAACTCCTGGAGAGCAGAGACCATTTCTGCCCTTCTCTGTGTCTCTGGGGCTTAGCACAGTGCCTGGCACATAGTAGGTGCTTAATAAATGTTTGACTTGTTGACCTGACTGGACTCTCTATTGAATCAGCTCAAACTCATTCCAGGTATGGTTTTTCCCTACTGTTAGCCACCAGTGAGTGATGCTCAATATAGCAAGAACAGAAGTACAAATATTTTCCCCAAACACCTCAGGGGTGCACTTTCCTCATACTGCATGGCATTGGTCTACAATTCTGGTTCTACAACTGCAGCAAGTCAAAGAGGCTACTGTCCGCCATATCATTAGCAGAACAGAACCAGTTAGAATGTCTACACATGCTTCAAAGTCTCTCCAGGGCTTCTATGACTGATAATACATCATAACAGTTGTCCTAAAAACACGCTCCCAACCTCTGCCATGTGAAGAATTGCATCATTGGCTCTCTGCCCATGGAACAGTCCCTGATAACACCTCAATTCAATACCTTGATGAATCTGTGATCTCAACAATGTTGCCTGCCTTCTAGCTGTGGGTAGGTCTCACTGTCCTTCTATGCCCTACTCATCTTTCTGGACCTGTGTCCATTCCCTCCCCCCACCCCACAGAGTCACAGGGCCTTCCTCTAATCTGCACAGTCTAGGGATACCAGTGAAGCCCATGGGCCATCCGTCTGTTGTCTCTCACTCTTTCTGCCTGACTGACCCACTTCCTTTGTCACTTGTACATCTCAATTAAATACCAGCTTCACATAGAGAGAAAGATCAGAAGGTATGAAGGAGGTAGATATTTTTCTGTTTGTATGACTTCTCGAATCATCCTGGATACATTTTTAAAAATTTAAAAATCAATTATTAAACACTAATTTTTTTCTTCCCATCTCTTTCTCACTGGAGAAAGAAAAAGAAATCCCTTAAAATAAATAAGTATAGTCAAGCAAAAAAAATTTCCATAGTGGCCAAGTCCAGACACATTCTACATATTTAGGTCAGGAAAGGGGGAGCATCCGTCATCTTTGGTCCCCGGGAATCTCAGTTGACCTTTGCCCTGGTCAGTTCTTAAGTCTTCCAAAATTGTCCATTTTTATAACATTGATGTGATGGTATAAATCCTCAGTTTCCAAACTGTGTACCACAGTGCCGTGGGAAGCCCCCTGTGACTTCTGTCAGGACGCCCCAAGTGGAGACTGCCAGCTCAAAGAGTTAACAGCTTCAGCCTGAGATCTCACCACATTCCTATCCTCTCAACATCCTTGAAAGCCAGAGATATGGTTTGTTTATTCATGCTTTTGGCTATATCAGTGACTTTTTGGACTTTCTTGTTTTTGACTCATATCTCTGGGAAGCTGGGTTTTCAGTGTCAGTTCTGATAAAAAGCAAATTCTGTGTGAAACAGAAAGTGAGGACGGGCGATGAACAGTCCGATTCTAAGGTTTAAGAAGCTATCTTACCAGTCGCACGTACGCCATTAGCGTGCAATTGTGGTTATTTAAGAATGAAATAAAAACATCTTCCTCCAGATGGCCGCCATAGTGATCTTCCTAAAACACAGATGTGAACGCATCACTCCCTTCCTCCGAAAACCAGCGGCTCCATTACCTCAAACAGTTGTTTGGCAGGGAAAGCCCTTTCCAACACAGTCACAATATACCTTTGCAGGCTCGTTGTATCTTTCTCCATCCCCTTGGATAAGGTCCTGCCTGAGGGTGTCCTCTGTGGTCCAGCCAAATGGGCCTTCCTGTTCCTCCTCCTCCTCCATCATATTCCATGGTCACTTTGCTTTAGTCCAGGCTGTCTGTCATTGAGGAATGGATGTCCTCCCCAGCTACTGAAGGAATTCTAAGTTCCTCTAGAGGCATCTACGTGACTCAGTGTATAGAGTGCTAGACTTAGTCTCAGGAAGCTCTGAGTCTGAATTCTGCCTCAGGTATCTCTCTGTGACTCAGTTTACTCATCTGTAAATGGAAATAACCCTAAATAACAGCAGTTTTCTTGCAAGGTCATGAGGATCAAATGAGGTAATATCTATAAAGCACTTTACAAATATTAAAGCATCATATAAATGTTAGCTAATATTATCAATATCATGAATTGTTAATATAATGATATGAAATGGAATATTATACTATCAAATGATAAATTCATCTAATTATTATTAATAATAGCTAGCATTTCTATAGCGCTTGAAAGTTTGCAAAGCATTGTACAGACATTACTTCACTGGAGTCTCATGACTGCCCTGGGAGGGAGGTGCGCATTTAGGGTTGCCATGTAGAGAGACGGCCAGCCTGCAGGCTTGACTGTCAAAGTCAGAGGCTGATGCAGAGTTCTCTCCTTCTTCCCATACAGCTCCATCCCCTCCCTCTGTGGTCCTTCCTGCTGAAATGCCCAGGGCCAGGCTCCTGGGGTGAGGAGGGATGCCAGCTGTGGTTTACCTACTGTCCTGCAAGTTCAGCAGTGGTAGGCAAAATGCTATATTTAAACTGCAAACATTTGCATTTTTTATGTTGCCTGGAAGAGGAAAGATATTAATAAACTTTGTAGGCTGATACTGGGTGCAGATAATTAATATGGGCTGAGCCTCCAGGGTTTATTCAATTGAAAACTGAGGACATTGAGAGCTGTGTTAATCCTGGATAACATTAAGGGAGAGGGTTACCAAACTAGCAGTAGAGATACTTCTGCCCCCAGGTGACCCCTTTCATTTTCTGATAATCATAATAACAGCTAACATTTACATAGTGCTTCACCACCAGCCAGGCACTTTACAATTATCAGCTCATTTGATTCTCACAACCACCCTGGGAGGAGGGTGCTATTATTGTCCATAGTTTACAGATGGGGAAACTGAGGCAAAAAAGGTGAAGTCAATTGCTCAGGGTCACATGGCTAGTAAGTGTGTGAGGCCAGATTTGAATTATACTCTATGAGCAGAGCCACCTAACTCCCCAATTCAAGTCAACAAACATTTATTCAGGAAAGAAAGAGAAAGGAGAGAAAGAAAGAAAGAAAGAAAGAAAGAAAGATAGAAAGAGCAAGAAAGAAAGAAAGAAAAAGAAAGGAAGGAAAACAAAGAGAGAAAGAAAGAAGGAAGGAAGAAGAGAAAGAAAGAAGAATAATGAAAAAGAAAGAAAGAAAGAAAGAAGAAAAGAAAAGAAAAAGTCCTTGTCTTGGGGGAGCTTACAGATAAGTTAACATAAAGTCATTTGAAGGAACAGAGAACGTTAACCACCTGGGGGAATAAGTAAAGATGTGGCAGAGGAGGTGGACCTGAGCTAAGCCTTGAAGGATGAAGAGGCTTCTGAGAGGCATTCCAGGCATGGAAGAAAACTTGAACAAAAGCTTGGAGGTGAGAAATGGGCTGTCCAGTAGTCCAGTATGACACAAACATAAAATTCATGGTAGGTAATAAGACTGGAAACGGTAAGTGGGAACCAGCCTTAAGTGCAGGTTGAAGAGTTTATACGTTGTCCTAGGACAATAAGGAGTTGGCAAAAAGTCACTCAAGCAGTTAACAAGCACATAGTAGGCTCTTAATAATTGTTTTTAAATTGAATTTATTAAGCATATACTATGAGCCAGGCACTGTGCCAAATACTGGGGATACAAAGAAAAGCAAAAGATAGCCCTTGCCCTCGAGGAGCTTACAATCTAATGGAGAGACAACAGGCAAACAAATATGTAGGAACAAGCTTTACGCAGGATAAATTGGGCACGATCAATAGAGGAAAGGTACTAGCATCAAGGGGGATGGAAAAAAGGCTTTCTGTAGAAGGAGAGATTTTAGCTGGGAGTTGAAGGAAACCCGATGCCTGGAAAGTGCCTTAGCTCTGCTTCTTAGAATCCATGGTTTCCAGGCAGTGAGCTAGCATTTATTAAGCACGTACTGTATGCCTGGCACCATGCTAAGAGCGAAGGGTACGAAGAAAAGCAAAAACAGCTCCTGCCCTCAAGGAGCTCACATTCTAATATGGTGCCTTTGGCATGACGCAGGTCCGATGGTCTTCCCATCCCAACCCCCGCTGCCCCGCCTCTAGAAACCATCTAGTCTTTGTTCTGCATCTGTAACCACCTGGTAGTGCCGTCACACCGGGTCGGCTTTAGAGGTGAGGGAGCGCTCCCCACCATTGAATTTGGGGTTTGGCCGCTCCTCCCAAACCACACCTCTCTTTTCTCACTGTACACAATGGCAGGGTAAGAAAAGAGTGAGTGAGAGCCGGTACCCATTCTTCTCATTGACCACCGCCCCGGCTAGCTGGCGGCTAACTGGGCAGCCAGGTAGTGCAATGGTCGGAGTACTGGCCCTGGAGTCGGAAACACCTGAGTTCAAATCCAGCCTCAGACACTTACTAGCTATTTGACCCTGGGCAAGTCACTTAACCTCTGATTGCCTCAGTTTCCCCGAATGAAAAACGTGGATGATAATAGCACCTCCCTCTCAGGGTCATTGGGAGTATCAAATGAGAAAATATTTGTAAAGCACCTTCCAAACTTAAAAGCACAATATAAATGCAGCTTTTATTGTTCACTATTAACTGGCTTATGATTTTAGCTGAGGAGATAGGAAGAAGGGAAAAATCTAGATCCCAATTAATCATGCCTTTGGAGAAGTTTGCAAAAAATTATTAATAACCTAAATTATAAGATTTTTTTTTACTTTTTGTTCAGAGCCCCTAAGTCAAGATGAAATACAACTGATTTCAGACCTAAGTGCAGATCTTTGTTCTTTTCTAAGTTTTATGTATTTCCTGCTGCTCACTAGCACCCTCCATTGCCTTCTCTGCTGTTCATATTGAATACATAGGCACACATCACAAAGAAGTTATGATCAGTCATAGTGTTTGTATAAAACAAACTCAGGAAATAGAAACAACTCAAAGACAAAGAAAAGATGGTAGAAAGTACCTGTTAGTGATAGGGGAGGGGGTTGGAGGAGTTCAATCCTTTGCAGCCTTCAGCAAAGGGACGGTCACAGTCAGTAGTTTCTAGTCTGTTCCAGTCACCACCCACAGACGTGTTTCTTCATGAGTGGAGGCTTAGCCGCAGAACCAAGCCTGCAACACTCAGTCTGGTCCTGGAACTCATCACAATACACCTGCAAAGGCTTCCTTTTCTCTCTCCTTTTTTCTGCCTTAATCTTTCTTTTTCTGTTTCTCTGTCTCTATCTCCCTCTCTATGTCTTTGTCTTTTTTCTCTCTCTGTCTTTCTCTCTGTCCCTCTGTCTCTCTGTTTCTCTCTTTATCTTTGTCTCTTTCTCTATCTCTGTCTCTCTGCCTATCTATTTCTCTTTTTGTCTCTGTCTATTTCTCTTTTGTTTTGTCTCTCTCTCTCTCTGTCTCTTTCTCTTCGTTTTAAAATGTAATTGGGAAATGTTTAACTTTGAAACAAAAATACAATACAACATAGGTAATGCTAATTTGTGGTTTTCTAAGTTAGTATGTGGGCAGCTAGGGGACACCATAGTGCATAGAGTATGGGGCTTGGAGTCAGGAAGATTCATCTTCCTGAGTTCAAATCTCAGTCACTTACTAGTTGTGTAACCCTGGGCAAATCACTTAACCCTGCTTGCCTCAGTTTCCTCATATGTAAGATGAGCTAAAGAAGGAAATGGCAAACCACTTCAGTATCTGTGCCAAGAAAACCCTAAATGGAGTCACAAAGAGTCAGACAGGACTGAACAACAACAGCAAAGTTAGCATGCTTCTACAGGGATCCATTTACATTTGAGTTTGATATCATTTCACACAGAGAGCTTTATGTATTCCTCCAGGGCACCCAGTGAGTTAGTGGCACCTCCCTAGGACTAGAACTCAGTTCCTCGATCTCCTTTGCATGTTATCTCCCTTGTTAAGTTGGAAGCTTCTTGAGGGCAAGGACTAACCTTTGTCTCTTTTTGTATTCTCACTGTTTAGCGCAGCACAGGGCACATAGTAGGTGCTTAATAAATGTTGATTGATTGATTCTAGACCAAACAGATGGCTTAGCACTAGTCTCCAGGGAGCCTACTACAATTGGGTAAGAACCACAGGACTCACGTCTCTGACCTGGTAGTTAGCTCTCTGTCACTAGAAGTATTTAAACAGAGGCTAGGGAGATGAGGTCAGGGACCATGTCAGTGGGATGTCAATGGTGGTCACAGAATCACAGAATCTCTGAATTTGAAAATACCCCCCAAACCTTTTAGTCTACCTCATTCTGGAAAAGTGAGCACCCAGTCTTTGTCTAAATACCTCCAATGGGACGGGACAAAGTGGGCTCCAGCATGGTAGTGATGGCCCCTCACTCCTAGTATCCACCCAACGTCTTCCTAGAGATCAGCAGAGGGGCTGTCCTGCAGGAAGCATACCCCAAAGACCTGCCAAAACTTTGTAGAGCTGGCTTGATGTCATTACTATAATGGCACCAAGTTTCATAGGATCATCAAAGATTTCATGGTTAGTGTGGTCATCCAACAGGAACAGCGGAGATGGCATATCTATATATGGCAAGAAATTTGAAGATGAACTTCACCTAACTGTGAAATTCACAGAGGCTAGAATTCTTTCAGTGATCAATGCAGAGTCAGACCCAACAGCAGACAGCTCTTCATAACCTTGGGGCTCAGTGAGAGGCGTGTCATTTTCAGCTGTGTGTGCCAAGGCCTAGGAATGGTGAATCAAGTGGGACTGGCTGAGACAAATGCCCAGGACTATCCAGTTGACGATATGAGGATTATCAAGGCTTACCCATCTGGATAAAACTGGAATCTTGACAGATGAACCCAAGATGTTGCAAGTAACATTTTCACTTTCTCGAGAGGGTGGCTAGTGCCCTGGTGACTTCTGGATGTGAGAGCAAAATCACTTCTAAACTCTAATCTATTTACTCTTGAGTCGAACTTAGCCAAGTGGCTTTGGTTTTGTGTCACTAATTAAGCCCAGTGTCTCAGAAGTGCTGGAGAAGGAAATGCATTTTACCAAGGCATTTCTTTCCTTTCCAACACATAAATAACAAAACATTTGTACAGATGCCCAGAATCCTTCCTCTCCTTCACTTGCTCCTGCTGATTAACCTGGGAGGAAATTAAATAGAATCCTGGGAGAAAAAGGCTTTGACTGAGGGAGAACTGATCATCTCCGAGGCAGTGTGTTCGTTCTTGCTCTGAGCAGCTCCCATTGTTAGGGAGCATTTTCTCTTATCAAACCCAAATTTCCTTTTTCACATCTGCCTTCCCTGAGCCAAGCACAATAAGTCATTATCTTCATTTTTTTCTCATTTCTCATTTTAAGGCTGGCTACCAGATGATGAATAACCTAGATGTGGGGCAAGGAAGGTGAGTCTAGACCTGTGATTTTATTGATTGGGGAGCTCCCAGTGGGGACTTGCCCTCCACCAACGTACACTGGCAGCTACAATCTTCATCTTTATGACCTGCCTGGGGCAGTGAGAGGTTGAGTGCCTTGTATGGGATTCCACAGCTGGTATCTGTCAAAGGTAAGACTTGAACTTGGGTTTTCCTGACTGGCACCTCTCCTTCTCTTCTCTACTCTATTCTCTCTTTTATCCTAAATTATTCCCCAGAAATACTTGACGGCAATGAATGATGAAAGACTCAAGCCAACATATTTTTCACAGCTCAAGTAAATTAGAATGTTAGGTAGGAGACAGAAAACATTCCTAAGAAGAATGAGACCCAGAAACACATGACCAGGTTCACAGCATTTATTTCTAAATACCCCAGGAGGCTTTTATTTCCAGCACAAGGAGAGGCTGAACAAAAGCCGTAGTCATTTATCCAACTAAACGCCATCTGAGCACCTAGTCTGTCCAGGCCACTGCTATACCAAAAAGGGAGATACAGAGTATCCCCCTGGTGCCTGCCTTCCCAAAGCTCACAGTCCAGTTGGGGACACAAAATAAGAATCCAGAACAGGATACAATGAAGTACCACATGGTTCAGTAGGAAGGACATTGGATTTGGAGTCAAAGGACCTCGGGCCAAATGCTAGTGTTACTGCTGCTTCCTCTGAAGGCCCCCATTTCTTCATCTGTTTAGAGAGAAGGTTGGACCCCTAGGCTGGCAGTCAGGTGGTTCAGTGAATAGAGTGCTTTCCTTGGAACAGGGAAGACCCGAGTTAGGAGTTCTGCTTCAGATACTAGTGTGTGACCCCACGAGTCACTTCCGCAGTTGGTCATCTGTTAAAGGGTGATCAGTATCACATATCTCAAAGGCTGTTGTGAGAATGCAGGAAATCCCCTTGAAAAATTCAAGTGCTGTATAAATACTTCTCTTATTATTATACTGACTGCGTGACCCTGGACAAGTCACTGGGCAAGGTGTTCTCAGTGCCCCGGGGAACTCTTCAAGGCTCTAAGTAACAGAGAAGGTGCCAACCTGCATTAGAGGGATTTTCCTCACCTGGGAGTTCCCTGTACCAATGAAATCACAGTCTTGTCCTTATTTGTATCGTTATCCCAATTGGTGTTGTTTCACTAAATGCTCTTCCAGGGCCCTTCCAACACAGGATACTATTTGATACCAACAGTAATTACTATAATTCAGAGAAGAGGGAAATATCTATGGACCGAGATAGTCGAAAAACCCTTCCTGAAGGAGGTGGGTCTGGAGTGGGGAGGGGTCTGAGCCTGTAATTCTGTTGATCTAAAGCAGGGTTCTTCAACATTTCTGTGTCACAGAACCCTGCGGCAACCTGGTGAAGCCTAGGGAAAGCTTGCTTTCCTCCAGCAGTGTTCATGGAGCCCTTGGCTGCATCACCCCCTGACTTGTATTCTGCTCTCAAAATCCATGCTCTATTCCTTCCCGATTGAACGAAGGCTCCTTGAGGGTAGAGACTGTTTGTTTACCCTTGGGTCCTAGCACACAGCCCAGTAAGAACTGACTACGGGTGAGATCTTCATCAAATTCATTAACACACAACTGATATGAAGAAGGGCTCATTACCTAACCTTCCTGGGCCTTAAAGGTTTGGTGGGTAAGATCTGCCCCAAGCAACATTCTCCATGGAAACCTGGGCTAAGCCCTACAGACTGACCTCCGCCCTTGACCATTGTCTTCCTCCTCCACTTCATGCAACACACACACACACACACACACACACACACGCCTTCTGATTTCTCTGGAAGTGATACCATGTCTCACAATCTGCCAAATGCACAGAGACTAGAGTCGATAGGCAGGGATAGCGGTCAAACAAGATGGGGGGGGGCGGTTATTGGTCATGGGGGCAAAGCGGGGCTCAGGAAGAGCAAATACAGAAGAGCCAGCCTGCCTCCCTGGGGCACTTTCCAAGATGTGAGGGCTTCATGTCAAAGCCTGCAGGCAAGATGAAGGCTTCAGATAACTATCCTAATCAAAGTCAATCATCCAGAAGGAAACCAGGGTGCTAAAAAGAGTGGAATTTGTAGTCAGAGGATCTAGGCTGGACTTGTAACCCTGATGACCAACTGATCCGCCCTGCTCTGACGATTAGGTTCTAGTTGTTACTAGCTGGGAAAGCCGCTTCACGTTTGTTTGCCTCAGTTTTTTCATCCTGTTCTTTCTAGGATTCTCCAGGCACCAAGCTCTGGGGATCACAATAAGCAAAAGCAAAATAAAACAATGAGAAATAAAAAGACCAACCAAAAAACAGCTGTTCATTGACCCCCTTTGCTTAACAGCTGAGAGATCTTTTCTAGTAGGAGGAGAGAGCAGTGGAAAGGGATTGGAATCAGAGCCCCCAGTTTTAAATCCCAATTTGGCTATTTACAAGGTGTGTGACCTCGAGAGCCTCAGTTTCCCTCTCTGTTAAACGATGGAGTTGGATGAGATGATTGATAAGGCTCCTTTAGGTTCTGACCCTACTATAGCAGGTTAAACAGAAGACCCCCCCCAAGGGGCTAGATGAGACCCAGCTCCAGGGGAGGGGGCCCCTGATCACCACCCACCGCCTTGTGAATGAAGACAGAGGTCATCTCTGGGAGAATATCTAACAGCTGGTTCGTTTTCAGTTCCCTAGGCTCTACCCAAGGTCAAAGTTACTGTGGGTTTGAAGCACAATCAATACCTTGGGTGCTTAGAGACCCCTGGGAATCGGGTCCCACTGGATGTCTGATGCTGCTCGGCTCTGGGCCAAGAGTCCCAGGTAGGAGTCTAGCTTCAGGACCCAAAGTGTTCTGGAAGTGGCCCGTCTGTCGGCCCCATCGGTCCAATGTCCCCCTCCCTTTGTCCTTGGCTTGGCTTCTCACTCTCCTTTGTCCAGTACATGCCTCAGCAGGCCCTGCAGGACATCAGTCAAGAGGCCACTTAGGAGCAGGAACGGTGAGGCTACAGACTTACATACACGCACATGCATGATCTACATGCATGAACACAGACTGAAAACTGAACCCAGGCAAAAAGTTCTCCCTGGTTTCTCCAGGAAATGCCTCAAAAGTTGTTCCTCGACCACGACCACCGTGCTCGTTCTCGGCCAGGGGTTAACGAGCAGCTGCTTGTGGGTCGGTCTTTTCCCTCTGCATTCCTCTGTCTTCTCTGCCCCCCAGCATGGAGCCTGGCGAAGGCTAGAAACAACAGGATGAAGAACCGAGGGCTGGTTTCTGAGCACAGCTCTAGCATTTACACAGCACTTGAAGGTTTGCTCAGCTCTTTAAAAATATCATCTCATCCAAGCCCCACAACAACCCTGGGAGGTACGTACCATTATTGTCCCCAGTTTACAGCTAAGGAAACTGAGGCCAATAGAGGTTCAGTGACTTGATCAGGGTCACACAGCTAGTGTCTGAAGCCGGATTTGAGCTCAGATCTTCCTGACTCCAGGTCTTGTACATTATACAGGTGGAGAAGAGTCTGAATGTCTGGGAAGAGAAAGGGGGTAGGAGGGGGAAGACACACAAAAGGACAATATTTGTAAAGTACTTAGCATAAAGTACATAGCACATGGTAGGTGCTATATGAATGCTGGCTAATATTATTCTGCTTTTTCTAAGTCAGTTAAGGTTGCTAGAGTTAATGACAGCTCTACAGAGAGCTGGAAGGGGCCCCAGAGACCACAGACTGCAGCCCCCTCATTTTACAGGTGAGGAAGCTGAGATCCAGAGAATTGACGGGAATTTGCCCAAGGTCACCGAGGTAGTAAGCGGCAGACCCAGCAGCTGAGCCCCAACCTCCCACTGCATTCCTCCGTCTTCTTTCTTTCCCCAGATTTTTCCCCACCCCAAATGAGAGCCCTGTGGTGGGAAATTGTTCATTCTTTGACCTAAATTAGCTCCATTGGAAAAATCAGCTTGAAAAGTACTCGTAAGTTCTTTTCACCATCTGTGGACAAAATTGTCCTTTCTGCGTGGTCCGGTTTCTCTTGTGTCATTTTAGAAAACACAGTTTGAGAGATGTCCTCCATCCAGGAAGGCACCGCCCAGCCTATCTGAGTGGCAAAAAGGAGGCATGGCAGGATAGGGACCATCGTTCTTCCCGGAGAGCGGAGTCGAATCTCTTTGCTCATGTTTTGTCTTGGGCCGTGGTCCACCAGGTGTCAGAGCCGTGATGAATACCTGGGTCACTTTTCTATTACAACTTTAAATGTTTAAACATTCAATGAATGGGGAAAGCTGAGGAGCCGGGGAAAGAAATGGAACAGCAGATGGGCAGGTCCCCGGGTGAAGGGCGGAGGTGAGGGGCACCACCAAGATCCTCAGAATGGCAGGAGGGAGTGATGAAGTCCTGTGGGCACTGGGAAGACCCCCGTCTCAACATCTGGGGAGCCTTGGACAAGGACGGGCAGGCAAGGATGGGGAGGGGGGATCCCAGATCCTCTGCCTGTGTAAGCGTCCTTCTGATCAGGCTGAGACTGGCTGCCTGAGTCTCCAAGGACCCTGCAAGTTCTTTTTCTTCCCTGCTTGGGAAGAGACAAAGCTACCGGGGAAGGAGAATGGGAGGGTGGATTTTTCCCCTGCGGTGGCAATTTCTCTGTTTCTCTGGAGAGGGCCTGGGGGAGAGTGTGGGAGGGGATCGGCGGCAGTGAGCAACAATACTTGCCACATAGTAGACGTTTAATCAATGCATATTGACTGACTGAATGACCTCCTTGGCTTCCGAACATTTTTCTGCAAAAGCGCCCTTCCCCTTTGTCTTTGATCTCTTTGGGGGTGTACGCCCTTGGGGGTATATTGCCTGTGGTCATACGCTGGGTCACAGGGTGTGCACCGTATAGGGACTTTTTAGGAAAAGCTCCAAATTGCTCTACAGAATAATAAGAGCGAGTCTTCACACAGCCCCTCAAGGTTTACAAAGCGCTTTGTAAAAACTATCCTGGAAGATAGGTACTGTTATTATCTCTGTTTTACTGATGAAGAAGCTGGAATATCACTGAGGTTGGGACTTTTTTACTGCTTTAGAATGATAAATCAATTAAGTGTCTCTGATTGAGCCTTACTAGGTGCAAAGCCCTGGCCCAAACCCCTATCTACTAGGTGCTAAGCCTATGCGGGTGTGAAGCCCTCAGGGTCCTAAGGGGAGTCGCTAAGGCCAGAGCCAATAGCAGGAGCCCGAGTTCTGGTCCCTCAGATGATGCTTGATGATGTCCAAAGACTATATAACAAGAGAGAACAGAGCTATCTTCTGGGGGGCTCTGAGCCACAGGAGGAGCGGTGTGTGACTCTGGGCTAGCCATTGGTATGAGCTCCCCAGCTCCTCAACTCAGATGTCGATGGTTCCTTGGTAACTATGAATTGTATTTGGTCTGTGTATAATGTATGTTTGTAATTTGTTTGTGTTTGCTCTGAAGTTCAAGGTGCTGGCTTTTCCCCCTGAACTAAGTGAATGATATTTGTATGTTGGATTGAAATAAGATGGTTAACTCCTTAACGTTTCTTTCCTTAGTAAAGCAGATCAAAAGAAGCTGTGCTGGCGGCATCTTTGTTGTTGGGCTTGTGTTGGTCTTTCATCCCCACAGCAGCTGCTAGCCGAATTGTTGCAACAGAAACTGAGTCACAAAGAAGTTACGTGATTACCCAGAGTCACACAGCTAGTTAAGTGTCTGAGATGGGATTTGAATTCAGGACTTATGGACCCTAGTCTAACATATTATGCACTTTATGGAAATCGGATTAATTCATAGTTCCACCAGTAGTCAATCGATGAACATTTGTGAAGCACCTAGTACGTGCCTGACTCTGTATCCACTGTACCACCTTGCTGCCAATTGTATACACCCTAGGGGGATACCATAGCTGAGATTTCTGACACCGAAGACCCCAGACCAAGTGTGTCTAGGTGGGCTACTGTACTAAGTAGTAAGCAGCTCATGGTGGAAGGGATGTTCATTGGCCAACATCACCACTGAGGGGCCTGGAATCCTAACCTGCCCAGGAAATGTTTATTTTGACCAAGGGCAGAGCAGCTGGGAATGAATTACTGGGTTTGTAAATTAGCTTATTGGGGGAAATTTTTCCAAGAATCAGACATTGAAAAAGGTTAAAGTTTAATTTGTTACCCCATACCCCCTCCCAAAGGAGACCCCCTGCCCCTAAAATAACCATCACCCGGGGAGAGGGAGACCTGCCACATGCCAGAGTCTCAGTTGCTTTATGTTTCCCCGAGTCTTGACTGGAAGAAGGGTCAAACTGACCTCACTGTCACTGAGCACGTGAACATCTGTGAACATCTGTGAACTTTTCAACCAACATTCTTTCCACCTCCTCACTTCGGCCTCATGATACCCTGGCTCTCTCTCCCCAGAGGACACTGCATACCTTACAGCCTACATCACTGGGGGACACTCCTTTTCTTACTCCCCAACTCAGGCCAAGAGGAGAAGAGGGGCATACTCTTCTCAACACACACCCCCTTCCAGACCACTCTCCTACCACTGTCCTTAAATGACCTGTCTTCTCCCATCTTTTTCAGTGACTTCAATACCTGGGTCATGGTCTTCCCTTTACCCCATTCCTTGACATCAGCTTTGGCACTATTAAAAACTGACAATCTGACCACACAATTTCCCAACCTCTCTAATGCCAACCAACTCATTCTTGAGCCTACATCAATTTATACATCACCACCATCCTCATCACCTCACCCCACCTCTCAGAATTATGCTCCCTCCAAGATCCAGGCCTTCAAAATTCCACTCTCTTAGAATCCCAGAATGTCAGAATGGGAAGGGAACTCAAAACCCACCAAGGCCAAAGGCTCTGGACCATTTTTGTGACATGGGCCCCTTCAGCAGTCAGTCTGCTGAAGCCCTTCTCAGAATCATGTTTTTAAATGCAAAACATGAAATACGGAAGGTGACAAAGGAAACTTGTAATACTGAAATTCCATTATCAAAATATTTTACAAAATATTTCAGGCTAAGAATCTCTGATCTAGTCCAGCCTGAGCGCAAATCCCCTCTTCGACATACCCAACCAGTGGGCATCCAGCCTTCAGCGTGGGCACATCCATTACTTTCTGAGCTATTTCTTCTCACCTTTCATCAGACTTAAATGTGCCATTCTGTCACATCCACTCTCTGACCACAGCCTCTTAGCCCTCTGTTCCTTCCCTCTCTCCAGAACATAAATCTACTCTATGCCCTTTTGGTGACTTTGAGTCCCATGGTCTACCCTCATTCTCCCGAATCATCTTGCCTATTCTAATTTCACCGGTCTGCGCAGGCAGCTGTGATCCATGGTCTACCACTCCAATGTTTCACAAAGTCAGGACAGACTGCTCTTTAATCCCTTAGTAGCCTGACTTTTCACTATCCCTGACCCATGAATCTTCAGCACCGGGTAACCTTTAACCCCAACTTCTCTACCACTGTTCCAGGACTCCTGAGCGATACTAGAGAAAGTCATGGAATGAAGATGTTTTCATCCCCTGAAAATCCATGGTACCGAATGCTAGCTTGGTCTTCTTGGCTCCCAGGCAGTTCTTATACTCTGTCCATTCCTCATGACTGGGCCAGATCTTTTCATCTTTCCTCTATAACCTGTGTCCTCTAACCTGGTCACCCCCTGACCTCCGCACTATACCACTAAGAAGTTCAAGGTTATCCAAAGTTAACTGTCAGGCTCCTCTCCTCCTTCCCTGTGGTCACAGGAGATATATCCCACTACTCACTGAGGTCATCTTCCACACCGTACCCCACCATGTACTCCAGGGTCTTCCCATATGGCCCATCTTGCCGGTTCCCTCACACCACCATGCATCTCCTCCCTTTGCACTGGTGGTCTCCTCCACCTGGGACGTTCTTCATCTTGATGGCAGCCCCTTGGAATCCATGCTCCTCCAAAGCTCAGCTCAAGCTCCTGCTTCCACAGGAAGACTCTCCTGATGCCCCCCGCTGTCGGTGCCCTCCCTCCCCAAACGACTTTGTCTCCATTGTGTACACAGTCTGTGTATTTATATCTGCGTGCACGTGAAGGTCATGCAGTAGAGTGTTGGAGTCAGGAGGACCAGAGTTTGAATCTCCCCGCATGTTCTTATTAGCTGCACCATCTTGGACCAGTCGCTGACGCTCTCTCAGCCTCAGGGTCCTCATCTGTAAAATGAAGATGAATCAGAACACCTGCTCACAAGATTGTTGCAAGAATCGACCGAAACCACACCTGTAAAGTGCTTCGAAAACAAGGTGCCGTGTGAACGTTAGCTGCTTTATTGTTACGGATTGTCTCCCCCCTGGATATTTGTACATTATATATTATCATGTATCATAGAATCCTACCTCACATATTACATAACATACAGTCCATTATATGTTACATAATATTCAATAATATACACGCAGCCCTTTAAAGTTTGCAGAGTGATTTGCATCTATTATTTCATCTGAGTCTTATGTCAACCCTGTGAATGAGGTGTTGTTGTGATCTCTGAGTCTGAGAGAGCCGAAGTGACTTACTATCTCAGGACTGTATGACTACGAAGCGTCTGAGGCAGGACTGGAACTCAGGCCCTCTGGATTCCCAGACTAACATACGCAGGCCACCCGCCGCCACCTCTAGGTCTAATGTGGTCTCCCGGAGGGTAGCAGGTATCTCACGTTTCTCCTTGTCTCCCCAGTGCCAAGCACAGGGCCTGGCACTTAGTAGGTGCTTAATAAATGCTTGGTGATTAATTGGTCAATGAAGGTTCTTTCCCTCCCTTTCACTCTTGATTCCGTCCTTTCCTAGCTCCTGGGATCATGCCCTTCCTTTTGTGCTTCTTCAGTCTTCCTTTCTCTTTCGTTGGCTTTGTCTCACCTTCCTACAAAAATGCTGAGCTCGCCTTATAGTTCGGAAAACCTTCCTCCAACCTTTCTAGCTCATCTAGCTAAACTAACATCCCATCTTTCTCTTCTCTTCATTGGTAAATTTACTATTCCTCATACTCCCCAACTCCCTCCCACTCCCCTCTCTGCTCTTCTTTCTAATGCAGATTCTCTCTCTAACACCGTCTAGGAAACCGCTCTCTTTGAGGTCTTTGATGACTCACTAATCACCAAGTCTCTTGTTCTTCCATTATCCTCCACCTTTCCATAACTTCTGACACCATTAACCAGATCCTCCTACCGAGGGCGCTCTCTTCCATTGGCTTCAGACCCTCCCACCTTTCTAACAATTCTTTCTTCTTCTCTTTCTCCGATGCCTCATCCTATCCCAAACCCTTTAATGTGGGCGTTCTTCAAGACTCCTAGTATGAGCAAGCACAAGTCCATTTTGAGGAAGATAGGTCTTGGAATGGAAATAGACAGACAGCGATGCCAGAGCTCATGAGCCAGAATTGCCAGTCATAGAACTGAATGAGCCAGAGGTACTGTTATGAAATCACTGAGTCTCAAGGTCAGAGGGGAACTCAGAGGTCATCTGACCTAATCCATATCTGCACATGAATGTCCTCTAAGTCTCTCTGACAAGTGGACATCCAACTTAGGCTAGAAGACTTCTTAGCAGTGTGCAAGCATTTGGCCGAGAACAGGAGTCTTCACATGAATTCAGTCTACACTTGGGATGGCTTCTATTTTCCTTCCTTCCTTGTTGTATTTACTCACAGTTGTGTAGTCAGAATTAAGATTTTTAGTGTTTCTCTATTTTCCCAGAGCTGGATTCTCTCCAAGAGTCGGTGGTCATAGAAGAACATCTAACTTTCTTTTCAGCTCCTTGAAATTTGCTTTCTTAAAGTCTAGGGTTCGTGTCAATTCGATTCAACAAAGATTTATGGAGCAGCTACTTCCTACTGGGCACTGGGGTTAAAAAGATGAAAATGAAACATCGGGTCTCCCTCAAGTCGCTTATTCAGTGACATCAATAATTACACATGAAACATATTCAGGTCAAATACGATGATTTCTATGGCTGTGGTGGGGCAGCCCAACAGATGGGGACGTCATGGAATGTGATTCCTGAGCTGGGCTTTGAAGGAAGACAGAGCTTCCACGCGGCAACAGTGAGGAAGGAGTGCATTCCTGGGGTGGGATAGGACCTGGAATGGCATGCAAAGCAAGGAAATGTGTATAAATGGCCTGGAAAACTAGTTGGAGCCAGATTGTGAAAATCTATAAATGCCAAATAGAAGAGCTTTTATTTCATCCTAGAGGTGATAGGGAGCCTTGAAAAGCCTGGACCAGCTCTGGGAAAGGAGTCACCCTTGGCTGTTGAGAACAGTGCCAGTGATAAAGAAGGAGCCCAGCTTTCAAGAGGGCTTTGCTTCTTCCCTTTTCTCTTTTGTAAAATGCAGCTGGGATGAAGGGTGGGAGGGGTTTTCTCTCTCTTCCATCTCCCAATAGCAGTGACATCTTGTGGCACAACAGCCTATCCCATTGGCCAGCCATTAGTGACTTGCGAAGAGCAGGCCCAGAGCTGGAGCTGGGGAGTCCAGGGGGAGGGCAGAGAGGAGCCAGCCCAGGAAAACCAGTGGAGCAGCAAGCTGAAGGGAGATGCCGGGAGCAGGAGAGGACACAAGAAGACGAGACGTCAAGGTCATGGAGTGTTAAAAGCGAGAGGAGCTTTGACCACACGTGGTCTCTCCATGAGCGTCCTGTTACCAGCATACTGTGTGTACCCATGCTTCCCCTGATGCTGTGTGGATTGAGGGGAGAGTATGGCCCAGGTTTATGGGGGGAATGTTTCCTTACTACTGTTCACGCCTTGCTATTTCAGCAAATGCATTTGCTTTGCACTAATAACATCAACAGGCTTATTACGAAGAGTGGGAGCTTGCAAGCTACATCTTTGTATATTTTAAGTGGCAAAATGTTTAGAACAGTGAGCCGGGAGTCAGGAAAACCTGAGTTTATATGTGACCTCAAACATTTACTAGCTTGTGACCCTGGGCAAGACACTTAACCCTGCTTGCCTCAGTTTCCTCATCTGTAAAATGAGCTGGAGAAGGAATGGCAAACACTCCAGTAGCTCTGCCAAGAAAACCCCAAATGGGGCCACAAAGAATCAGACATGAATCAACAATACATACCAGTACGGGCCAGAGTCAGGACTTGGACCAGAGATTCCTGACTATGAGGCCAAGGGTCTACATCACATCGCCTCTCTAAATCTTTTTTTCTACCAACAAAATGGAGACTGTAAGGTGTCACAGAATTGCATTAAATGCTTATAGTTTTAAAGCTGATGCCCCTGGAAGATGCTCCAGAACACTCTCTGGGAGGGGCAGGGGCAGGGGCAGGGGCAGAGCAGCGGCCACCAGCCCTTTGCTTACTCCAGCTTCTGGGAGAGGGCTGGGTGGCTCACCCTGCACCTTTGATGCCATTTGCAATCCATGGAAAAAATGGTGCCAGACTGTACTAATCGCTATAAATTCCTGTCTCCTTTCTACAAAACTCTTCTCTTCAGAGGTCCAAGTTGGGTCTTGGCAAGTCAGGATGCTGGAATTTTTAGAACATCTAAGAAGTTGGAAATTTGAGCTGCTTTTCGATACCCGGTTTTAGGAGGTTTGCAACGGAAATCGGCCCTTTGTTTCAGCTTCAGCTGTGGCAAGCAGCCATCCCAGCAGTGCCATTCTGCTTTGTGACCTTAAAAATGACTGTGTCCTTGCCTCAAATACATTTCTGCCAAGCCAGGGCTTAGGGAGCTGTAGTGTTAAACAAAAGCTCCTCTTCCGTATAGGGCTAGAAGGCAGCTTTTGTAGGAACGTGGCACCAGAAATAACTTGGGGGCCACACACACAAACGGAAGTGCTTGGTACCTAAGTGGGAGAGGCCCCAGTCCTGCGTTCTCTTAACAGAGAAGCATGATGAGGTCCCAGTGGGAAGAGAGCCCGCTCTGGAATCGGAGGATCCAGGCACAGGTCCTAGCTAGGCCACTGACTTTGGGCGGGTCTCCCCATCCATTGAACCAGAGGAGTTGGACTGGATGGCCTATGTATGCACAGTAGACCTGGAGTGAGGAAGGCCTGGATTCGAATCCAGCCTTAGACACTAACTAGGTGGACAAGTTACTTACCTTCTCTGTGCCTCAGTTTCTCGTAACACGGGAACAGTAATAGCACCTGTCTCCCAGGGTTGTTAAGAGGGAAGAACGAGATAACATTTGTAAAATGCAAACCTTGAAAGGATATCTAAATGGTGGCAGTTTTTGCTATTGCTATTATTACAATTCTAAATCTACGATTCCTTTATAACACTCAGCAGAATTGTTGCCATAGGCAGTGAGTGAAATGATGGGGCCCAGGCCCCGCAGCCAGTGAATGGTGGAGCCATGCCTTGACCCCGTATCTCCTGATTTCCAGGCCAGGTCTCTCTCCACCATCCTGTGTACACTAAGTCCCAAACACATTAGGAACCATACATTCCACAGAGCCACAGGCATGACTAGGAATGTTTCCTTCTGGGAAAAAAATAGTTGAAGGTAATGGGAGGGGTATCCCAGAGAAAAGCCCAACCATGGGCCAAAGGGGTGGGCCATCCCCTCCCCTTCCTTGACGTCCTACAGTGCTATGCCTTTGCCCTCTCCTGTGACTCACCCCAACCCCTAACCTCTGTTGGGGTTGGGGGATGGCAGACACAGGCCTACCTCCATGAGGACACCACACCAACAAACACAGTCAGTTCTGAAGGAGTTCCTCAATTAATCAATAGAGTTACAAAGTTACATGGCCCCACCTGGAGGAAGACCTCCGCCCCTGGGGCAAATCTCTGACTGCTGCCCTGGGGGTGAGTGTGCATGAAGAAAACAGAAAAAAAGGGCAGTAGTGTGAGAGCGCTCACTTTTCCAGCCCTTCCATTCATTGTGTTCTATTCAATTCATTTTAATTCAACAAACATTTATTGGGGCAAATGGTATTTGATGATCCAACAAACATTATTAAATTCTTACTGTGCCAAGAAATCATGTAAATAATTAGGTACAAATAAGATACACGGAGTACATGGAAGGTAGTCTTACAGGGGAATAGACAGCCCAGCAGCAGATGAAAACAACCTATCAGAAGACTGGCCAGTCCAATAGAGAGACCGTGTCCTGTGGAACATGGTACCAAAAAATGCCGTGCTCCATAGGAAACTTCATGAGGGCTCTATAAAGGGAGAAAAGCATTTCCAGGGCCATTGTACCTATGCTCTGTCTACATGTCTCACTACAATTAATACTTTAGATTATGGCCCACACTACCCACATGGACAGTGGGGAGGAAAATGTTTTATATCAAATGATCTTATTATTCCTTTTAAATCACTTTCTAAAAGATAATGGAGTTTGATTGGTTGGCTGATAATGGGTAGCACACTGGTGGGGGTTCAGAAGGAAAGTATTAGAAACCACAAATCCCTTGTAATTACTCCTATAAACCTGAGGCAAATAAGAGAAGGGGATCCCAATTTGTGAGTATGAGTGGGGAATGGGACCACATAGGGCGCTAGATTATAATACTGCTGAGAATTGACATCAATCTCACCATCTATAGATTCTTTCCTCCTTTTAGAAAATTGGGATATTTGTCCATTTTACAACCTTTTGCATCTCTCCCATTGTCAGTAGGGATTCTGAGATCACGAATGCAAGTTCTTTTGATAACCTAAGTCTAATTCATCTAGGCCTGGAGGCTTCATGACATTTGAATTTAAGAGTTTCCTCATGCCATGGGAGATGGAGGAGTAAACCTTCATCTTACAGACTCATAGGATGTCGGAGTTGGAAGAGACCTCAGAGGACAAAATGTCAACGCATGGAACATAGGCCATCAGAGCTGGGACAGACCTTAGAATTTAACAAGGTAGAGCTGGGTGGGATTTAGACCAGCGAGTATCAGAGCTGGGCAGGACCACAGAGCATGTACGTCAGAGCTAAGAATGACCTTACAAGGCATCTAATCTAACTCCCTCATTTCGAAGATAGGAAACTAAGGTCCAGGGACTTGGCCAAGGACAACACATCTGCAAATCTTATTGTAAGGTGGGCTCCTCTTTTTAGACAGGGAGCTCCACTCAGGGCATATGATGTGGTTCATCACTGCTGATTCTCTTCGGTACTATAGCTGCCTGTCCGTTAACTATATAAATACAGGAACCTTATGATCCATAGGTCAAGTCTGGTCTTTGTCTTTATCCATTTTGTGGTGTAAGTAGCAAGAGGAGAGACTTCTGATGTATTTATTAATGGGGAAAAAAAAACCACATCAACAAATACAGTCAGTTCTGAACAAGTTCCTCAATCAATAGAATTGCAAAGTCTTTGCCATCAGATGAAGGTGACTGCCTAAGGATCCCCTGACATCCTTGGGTGGACTTAAAAAAAAGTGAGTTGGCCAGCTCTAGATGCCCTCAGCCCCAAGTTTGGTCTTTGCCTGTGCCCTTGGGCTGTTTGCAGAGTTCAGCAAGCAGGGAAAGGTGGTCTTTCTCTCTGCTCCCACTCCCATTGCAGGGGCATCTTGCAGCAGCATCCAGAGAACTCCAGGGCCTGGATGTGGAGTCGGGTGGAGTGGCAGGTGAGAGAGCCAGGAGCCTGGGCCAACAGCTGACACTCAAGACACAGCAGTGCTCTGGCAAGGGGAGGTCCTGTCAGTCAATCCTGGGGGGTGGGCTCTGGTTCTTCCCGAAATTGCACAGAAATACACCAGGTCAGTATCCCAGCTGAACCCGAATTTGGTGATGGTTGAGACCGAGGTAAAAGCATCAGTCTTGGGAGCAGTCCAGGAGGAGGCCAGGGGTCCCCACTGAGCAATGAACGACAGAGAACAACCCCTTGCAAGGAGGAGTCTGAGGTTCTCTGTGGGGGCCCCACTCCTAATCAAACAGCTCACGAGCCCCCTCTGGTGTGCAGTCTGCTGTAGCTTGCCACTAAGTGTCCCTGCAATGCAGCCTTTCCCTTGAGAAGGGTCTTTCAAGGTCTTTGAGCTCCCAGGCCCATGGAGGTACCATGAAGCCTAGGATGTTCAACCCGGGAGGGCCTAGAAAATCTAGACCATTAGAACTGGGATGGCGTTTAGAATATAACATGTCAGATCTGGAAGAGACTTTAGACCACAGAATGCCAGAGTCAGAGGGGACCTCAGCACATAGGAAGAGAGAGCTGGCATGGAGCTTCTAAGAGGGAATGCCAGGGGCTCTCTCAGCCCTCCAGTGGGTCACACCCAAAGCTGGAGGCTGGAGCCAGCCAACTGAGCTGGATCTCAGGTTTCCAAGGCCAGTCAGCAGGCATTAAATGCCACTTTAAAAAAATGCTTTTCTTTAGCTGTGTTCTTTGAAATCTGTCTGCTCTTTGAATAAAAGTGAGAACATTTTTTTTCCAATTCTCTTGAGTTCTTATCCTGTCCCTTGTTTCATGATATCTTTCATACATATATCAAGCTCATTCGGGATTCCTGGAAGGATGTAACAACAGAAATAACTCTATTTGATGACCCTCTGGTAAAAACATCAGGCTAGGTTTAAACAGGGAGATGTAGACTCCACAAAGCCCAAAGTGCTCACCACAGCCTCAGCAAAGGGCCTGGGTCAGAGGGATCTCTCCTTCTGATGCTCCTGTTTGTGCATGACATTATATTGATTGAATCAAGGCCCAGAGCCTGCTGTCATCATCCACACAGGAATGACCAAATGGATGAAAAACATTTATTGTCTAGAATTCCACATGGATCGGAACTATCTCTATAGGGATTGTGCATCAGCATGTGCTTTAGGAGAAAATAAGACAGGTGGACAACAGGTTTGGCCTAGATTTGAAAAGGAAGATGAAGCCAATACAGAGAATTTATTTTGCTTGACTATACATATTTGTTGCAAGAGTTTTTCCTTTGTTTTTTTTTTTTTTTTTTTTTTTACGGGGAGTAAGAAAGTGGGTCTTTGTTCATTGAAAAAAAAATTGTAAAAGGAAGAGGAAAGTGGCCTGGATTAATTTGTGAGAAATGTCAAAACTTCCCAAAATAGTCAAGGCCCATCTTTTCAGGACAAATCAGGGGTAGGGAACCTTGAGGCCACACGGGGCCTTCTTTGTAACTGAATCGAATTCAAAAGGCCGAACTTAGGGATCGAGAAGGTCACATGTGGCCTCAAGGCCGAAGGTTTCCCACCCCTGGACAAACATTTTACCCATGTTACTAAACTCAGAGGCTAGAAGCCCACTGCCTCAGAAGAGCTCTAGATGAGCATCACACAGGGATTGATGTAAGGTAGACGGGGTAGGGGTGAGCAATTCACAACTCAATGAGGAACTATGAATAAAGACAGGAGTGGGGGCATTGTCTGTCATCAAGGAAGGTTAGGATAGGAAGAAAAGTTGGGCCAGTCACCTGGCAAGAGCAAGGAATGTCTGGGGGATGGCAGGCACCACTGATCCCCTCATGATATCAGAAGAAATTGAGGATGACCACCAGCCCGTTGGGTGGGCCCTGGGGAATGGACTTACAGGAAGACAGAAATCAAAGTCACAATGGATGGGCAGACACCTTAGGTTCTGAATCCTCTGGGGTTCCCAAAATGATGAGCTCATGTATTGGTTTGAGTATCATGCCCCTGGCCACACTGAAAACCACCCTCTGGGAACTTCCCTTAGAAAGACCAGACTGGGAGGGGGAGCTCGGGGACTTTTGTCCCACCAACGCCCCCCAACCCCTCCCCAACTCTCAGCCCTCCCTACATATATGTTCATACCCTATGGGGAAGTCTCTCTCTGCCTCTCTGCGCCTCTGAATTTTTACCTTCTCTTTTTTCTGTCTGCCTGAATCACCTCTCCCACAACCTTATGGTAATTTATTCTCCTTTTCTTGGTTCCAGCCCTTCCTCCCTGCCTGGCTTCCCTCCAGGCTGTAATGAATAACCTAAATTTATCAGTATTAGTTGTAATGACTGCCTGAGGGCTTCCTCTTCCTCATTTGTGTTTTATGTTTGATAGTCTATTCTAAAAACAAAAACAAACAAAAAACAAAAACAACTCAGGTGTTTTGCACTATGTGTCCCTAGGGTCTGGACCCAGATGACTCAGGAGGTGAAAGTGAGGCTGGTGAATTTACACAGCCCTCCCTCACTTAAATACAATCACTTAGTCCTCCTCAAGAACAAAGGACAAACAACATCCCTTGGAGGCATTGTGTCAAGGGAAGAGGACAAGTTTTCAAGTCAAAGATTTACGTTCAAATCTCGCCTACTGTGTGCCCTTCACCTTGGACATCAGTTTCTTTCTCTTTAAAATAAGACAGACCAGATGGCCTCTGAGGGCCTTCCTGGTTCTAAATCTGTGATCCTATTAGTGGTACATCCTGGGGCAAGTCCCTCATCCTCCCCCTCCATCACTTCAGCCATCTCTTCCATTCCCCTCGGCAACGGCTCCCAGCCCTGCATAGAAGGCTCTCCATCCCTGCCCTGGGCCCCTTCTGGTTGCAAACTAACAGAGCACTTCCTGAAAGTTCTTCCAGGAACAGGATAAATTACTTCCTTGTGGGCATAGAAGTCTGCTGTCACTTTCCCTGGTCTTAGACTTTGTTCCGAGCGAGCTGAGAGCTTCCACTCCACTGGCAGATCTTTTTACTCTGCACAAGTGTTGGGAGGAGGGAAGGAGGCTGAAGGGGGCAGGGTTGGGGGGAGGGGGAGTTCAGAGAAAGAACTGGACTTTCGGCAAACCCAACTGTGGAAAGATTTCCCACGCCTCAAGGCTAGGGCACACGTGGGAGCAGAAGCTTCTGGAGTGAGTCTGGCTTGCGCACCTTTGCCAGCTGGTTCCAGAGACAGTCGTTTTAAAGAAATCCCCCTCTTCTTACCGATGCACAGAAACAAAAAGCAGCTTGTGCAGAGCTCCCGAGAGCCCTCTGCGAGCTCTGTTACCTGCAAACATCATTTCCACTTCATTCATCAGCTGCTTCCTGTTTTCCTAAGTCAGTGGTTTCCCAGTAGATGTTCCTTTAATCTAAACAGAAAAAGGACCGATTCCAACTGATCTGGTCAAAGTCCAGCGGGTGAGCTCCAGAGAAGAAGGGAGTCGCCCCCTTCAGGCCATGCGAGACATAGCATGAGGCGCTGGGCTGGGAGTCAGAGGACCTGGCTCCACATTCTGGTTCTGTCAATTACTAGCTGTTTGGCTTTGGAAATGACATTTTAGCTCATTGGGCCTCAGTCTCCTTTTCTGTAAAATGAGGGAGTTGGACTCTAGGACCTTTAAAGTTCCTTTTACTTTTTAAAATCTGTGATTCTACGCCTAGGAGCAAATGAGATAATATATGGAAAGCACTTAGCGAACCTTCCAGCTCTCTATAGATACTAATTAGTATTATTATTAATCATTATTGTTATTATCATTCCTTTTAAACGATCTGGACCCGTGCTCCACACAAGGAACTCCCATGATGTGCCTCTCTCTCCCGGCATCTATGGATGCCTTCTCTGTAGCATTCTTAATAAGTTACCTGGGCACCAAGAGGTTCAGTGACTTGCCACAGCTAATACATGTCAAAGGCAGGATTTGAAACCAGGTCTTCCTGACTCTGATATCAGCCTTGTCTTCCCATTGGTGTGCTTATTGGTTGTTGTCCTTCCTTCTTGAAGAGGACCAAAATGACATCACTATACTGGAGTCAAGTTTCAGTGTGTCCCACTGTGGCTGGTCAGAACAATATGAGCTCGGAATGCTCTACCACAGGTTGGGCACAAATAGTCCATGTGAACATTTGGGGCAGATTCTCTAAATTTGCACATCTTGCGTTTCCTTTGAGCTGTTTCAATTCTGCTTGGCTCACAGAGCACAGTACCTTCTCTGACGTGGGCACGCTGAGCGGTCCTGTGCCAGTGTCTCCCATGTCACACAATCAATTCCAAAGTTCTTGAGAGAGACTTTGAGAGTGTCCCTGTATCGCTTCTTCAGACCATCATGTGAACGCTTGCCCTGTGTGAGTTCTCTATACAATAGTCTTTCCGGCAAGCGTATGTTTTGCATTTGAATAACGTGGCCAGCCCATCAGAATTGGGCTCTCTGAAGCAGTCAACATGAGTATAGTGGAAGGGTTATACATAATGATACGCATGTGGCCTATGTTGAATTGCTTTACTTCTTAGGGAGGGTGGGTGGGAAGGGAAGAGGGGAGAGAATTTGGGAACTCAAAGTTTTAAAAACAGATGTTCAAAAACAAAAAAAAAAGTTTTTGCATGCAACTAGAAAATAAGACACACAGGCAATGGGGCATAGAAATTTATCTTGCCCTACAAGAAAGGAAGGGAAAAGGGGGTGGGAGGGAAGTGGGGTGACAGAAGGGAGGGCTGAACTGGGGAACAGGCAACCAGAATATATGCCATCTTGGAGTGGGGGGGAGGGTAGAAATGGGGAGAAAATTTGTAATTCAAACTCTTGTGAAAATCAATGCTGAAAACTAAATAAAAAAAAGAAAAAAAAGAAGCAACTTTAAGGGGTAATAATCTCACTTTAATTAAACATACATATATTATTCACTTAGTTCAGGGGGAAAAGCTAGCACCCTGAACTTCAGAGCAAATACAAATAGAAATTACAGAGACAATATCAACAGAGCAAACAACACAAACCAGTCTGTCCCTAGCAATACGTAGTTAACAGGGAAGCATCAACATCTGAGTTTCTTCGGGGTGGGGGGGGGGTTGGGGGGCTCCGGTGGCTGCCCAGGGTCTCCACACCAACAGGGAGTGAGAGCCCCAAAAAACCCACTAACCTCTGAGTTTATATACCCTGTCCAGGGCCCAGAAGGCTTCAAACCTAATTAGCAAAAGGGTGTGAGCCTGGGGCTTAGCACCTAGTAAGACTTAATCAAAGGCATTTGATTACTTTAGCATTCTCAAAGAGAAAACAGTCAAAAATTTCCACCCTAATTACTAACACACTTGCCCACGGGCAGTCCACTGAAGACATGGCAAAGTCCAGAAATGAACACACACCTCTGGAGGCTTGAATCCAGTGCTTCTCCTCCTTCCCCTCCCCCCTCCCCACCTCTTCTCTCCTTCCTTCCCCTTCCCTTTTCTCTATCTGCTACCTCTGCCAAAGACAACCCTGTTGCTGAGGAGGCATTCCTGAAGAACTCTGTGCAAAAGGCATCCCTTTGTAAACATAGTGAGGTAGGTTTACACTCGTTACTTACTAGACCAACCAGAGCCCAGTATTGAGTCAGCCAAGGTGGAAGGGACTTTGGACATAGCCCAGTCCCCTCTGCTTATTGCCCAAGGTCAAACAGAAAGCAAATCATCAAGGCAGAATTCAATCCCAGGACCTCTGACTCCAACTCCAAGGTAATTTCTACTCTTCCACTCTGTGGCTTTTTTTTTTTTAAAGCAGAACAGTCACTCCCTCCTTTCCACTACATCTCCACAGCCAAGTGGAAAGAACATTGAATTTGTAGAGTTGGAGGAACATGGGTCCAAGTCCAAGCTAACTGTGAGACCCTGAGCATTACTTCTGTTCTCTGAGGCTTGGCTTCTTCATACATATAATGGGGACAATAAGATTGGCCCTACCTACCTCATAGGCTTATCGTGAAGCCCAACTCCTAGTGTGAAAATTCCCTCCACTGATGGAGAGATGACTCCTGTCTAACATACAGACTCAGGTAATTCTCTAAGGTCACATGGGTCAGAAGCAGGATTTGAACTTATGTCAGAGCTCTGTAGAATAACGATCAGCATCATTATTTATTCCTGTATCTGCAAATATATTGCCATTCCTCTTAAAACCTCTCCTTGGCTCACTCTCCCAACCCCTCAGCCTAGTAGCTCAGGTCCCCAGAGTATGGTTGGGTCCTGCACCCCTCAGAGATATAGGGGCAAACAGGAAGGGTGGGGAGGGGATTTCTAGTGCTCTCAGCTCACAAACTTCCGTCACATGTCTCTCCCCCCCCACCATAATGCATTAACATTTCCCCATGATCAATTTACCAATTAACATCAATTAGCTTTTATAGCCCCTGGCTGGAAAAGGCCATTGCACATCGTTAGTGCATTCCTTTTCTTATTTCAAAGGAGACAATAAAATTATCACTGTCCTTCTCAGAGAGATTGGAAACTCCCCACCTCTACCTGAAGGAAGCCAAGATTGGTTCTCCAACCCCTTCTTGCTTCTGCTTTACTTCCCTAATCACATGTGACCAAACATTTCTAGCCCTGATGGCTGCCTCAGGAGTTCAAAATGATGAGAGTACCCAAGCACTGAATGGAAATGGGAGGGCCTTTCTGCAAGCAAGCCCTTTCCAGTCCAGTGTTGTTCCCCCATTAGAAAGTAAGTTCCTTGAGGGCACAGACTGTCTTCCTTTTTGCTTGTATTTATAACGTATGCCTAACTGACACTGATGCTGAGTGCTTAATAAATGCTTCTTGACTTGCCTTGACATTTCTTTTTCAGAGTTCCTCCTTGGTTATATGTTGTAGCCTGCTCACATCCACTATGTACCTGTCCACTGCTCTCTGAAAGTTTTTTGGGGACAGTGGGGTTCTAGATCTTGAAATAATAATTATAATAGTTGAAATTTATATATCACTAAATGATTTACAAAAGGAATAGATACTCAGTTCCTGAATTCTTCTTGTATCTTCTTAATATGTTAACAAGATTTTAAATGTAGTCTGGACAGGACTGTTCTCTAAGCTGTGAATCACCAGAGCCTCACAATGCAAGCCTAGAGACAGCAGTGCCAGGAATCAAGTGGCGGTGTAATTAATCAATTTCAGAGTGAGGAATGTCCACGTGCTGGAGTAAAGGCACATAAATCAAATCGCAAGTGTGAAAAGGAGGGAAAGGCAGATTACAAACAATCATTTCTAGGGCGAGTCCACAATACAGGTGTTCTGGAGTCCTGTGGGAACTGTATCATTTCAAGTCTTTGGGGGTCATTACTTGGTGGGTCACAGGACCAGAGTTCTGGGATAGGAACAGGCTCCACAATCTTCGATTTACTTCACTTAACATACACAAGCACAGGAATGCAGTGATTGTCAAAGTGTTGTCAAGGGTTTGATTGATCATTCTAAGCTGCATTGTAAACTTCTGACTCCCAAACCCGAAGATGTAGCTCTGAGAAATCTAAATTATTAGTATATTCATTACACATATCATATTGATTAATATGAAAATCATAAATCTCTTCAAAAAAACAAATAAGCTGTTTTATGTATTAATTTACCTGGCCCTAAGCACTGTTCTTAACCCTTTAACTAGGTTATTGACTGAATTAATCCTTAGTTCATACACTTGGATCTGGACTTTAAAATGGGGAAGAGAAATTTAGGATAATGCTAAGAGATGAGTAAAATGGTGTGGCAGAGAAGGGAAAAATTTGGAAATGAAGAGATTTACATTAAAAATGTAAAGGGAAAGCTGAAACAGACCTAAGAAAACTAGTGAAACAGGGCTGAGAGGCAAGAGGAAGGGGCTATACACAGACTCAGAGAGGGATCCTTAAAGCAAAAGCACATGGATATACAAGCCTTTTCCAAAGAATCATGTGGCCCCAGACTCAGCAGCAGAAGGAGGCAGGAGCAGAGCTTCTGGATGAATGGAGTAATTCTTGGACAAAGATGCCCAGACCCACAGAAAAATTTTCTGGTGTGGGCAGAGAAGTTTCTCTGCCAGGCAGAAACCTGAGTCAGAGAGCAGTAAGGGAACAGTAAGCCAAACCTATAACTTCCAGGTATTGTGAGTTATGTGGACTGGGTAGGTCTAGGGAAGGGATTTGGCTCTCTCAAATCCTAGGTAGTACTTTCAGTCTGAAGAACTATTGCAGTCCCTAGGAGAGGGACTTCTGCTAGAAAGGAGCTGTTTTGATACTTAAGGACTAAAGTGATGATTCCTTTCCTTCTTTTTTGGCTGGCTTCTCTGAACATGGCTTATTAGCCTGAGTGCTTTCATGGGAGCAGGAGTCCCATTTCTTGTATAGCAGAGTCCAAGACCTGAGTCAAATTCTAATGCTTCCAGGATAAACACTAGATGGGGCTAAATAAGCCAAAAGTTTAAGTTCCCAAGAGAGGAAGATGTACAACCTTGTCTCTATAAACTCAGACTGTCCTTTCTGGGCCACCAGATCCTCAAAACAACTTTGTGAGGTCGATAGCACAAATATTAGTGCCCCCATTTTCGGGATGAGAAACCGAGGCTCAGATAGATTAAATGACTTGCCCATGATCTCACCGCTCATAAATGGTAGCAGTAAGATTTAAAGCCAGGTCTTTAGAGGCACCAAGTCATAGTTCCCAACCTTTTCAATCCTGAGAACCTCTTTTAAAAATAATAATAATAAAAGTGCTTACAATGGGCTAAGCACTTTACAATTATCATCTCATTTGATTCTTGTAACAAACGTGGGAGTGTAAGAAATGTTGATTAATAACCAATATCTTGGGGAGATTCAGAGGCTCTCCCCTTCTTCTAAATTCCTCATTTTAAAAGTTCAGTCAGGACTTTACCGATAATGAGATTGCATGATCCTGATCTTGGTCAGACCCCACCCAACCTTCCTAGGAATCTAATCTAGGGTAGGGAGGTCCATTGTGTTCTACTCAAATGTGGGTGGAGACAGATCCTTTTGTCTAGATAGCCCTGGGAGTGGTCTGGTATGGAGATATTTTCTCCGTCCTGGAGTGAAATAATGATGGAGTGATACTAGCCCCTGTTGGAAGGGTATATAAACTGCCCAACCCCAAAGGGAGCTCAGTTCTGACTGCCACTCCCATGAATACTCCATCTGCTTTGAGAGAAATAAACACCCACACAACCTAATTTTGTTTGTCTTCCTTGGACCAAACTCTGGAGGTTGACACATGATGATGGATGACATCAGCGCTTTATTGGAAGGGTATATAAACTGTGAGCCCTGGCTGCCATGATTGTCTTTGCATAAGGAGATGGCTAAATGACCATCCTTTTATGAATAATCTCCTAGTCTTATTAATAAGATGATTAAATTACCCAGCAACAATGTCTCTTGAACCTTTTTAAACATCACAGTTAATAGCTGCTACTATCATCCTGATTTCACAAAGGAGGAAACTGAGAAAAACTGAGAAGTGACTTGCCCAGGGAATTTTATTTTTATTATTAAAAAATTTGTCATTTACATTGTTATCATTTGCTTTTTACACCACATGCCTTTTTGAATACATCTTTCTACCCTTCTCTCCATTACAGTGACTATGACAAAAGGTAAAAAAGAAAGCAAAGCAAAAAAAGAAGAGAGTCTAACAAAACTAACCAAGATTTCAATGGAGCCCGGCAGCATAGCAGTATTCCATACCCATAATCCTCCACCTCTTCCACAAAAGAATAAAGGTTGGCTTTCTCATCTCTTCTTTGGGGACAGAGCTTGGCTGGGCATCTCTTTTTAACATCAAAGAAAGTTGACTTTAATAGTAGCACTATTAGTATCCATTAATTTGGAAGAAAAATTCAACGACAAAAAGCTTTTATGAATTCAATAGGACTTTAATATTTTTAATCTCAATATCTCACCCACTTGAAAGACACTGATGTACTTGTAAGTGCATTCTACAGAAGGCATGTTTGTTTTTCTTGCTGAGCTAATTAAAAGGGAGGAGGATAATGGCCAGGTACTGAGGTATAAAGAAAGAGAAAAAACATGAATTGGATTCAGATGGATTCAGAACCACAAAGCAATAACCACAGAGCCATCCTACCCATAAGTCCTCAGTCCAAAGCGTGGAAAATGAGATTTTTATAATCTGCTTCCCAATTCATTTTTATACTGTCCACACATAAAGGGCTAATGATGTAAATGATAAACACCAAGTAAAGGCTACTACTTAATCAGCCAGAATTTGTTGTTCACTTATGCCCAACTCTCTACGACCCTATTTGGGGTTTTCTTGGCAGAGGTACTGGACTGGTTTGCTATTTCCTTCTCCAGCTCATTTTACAGATGAGGAAACTGTGCTAAACAGGGCGAAGTGACTTGCCCAGGGTCACACAGCTAGTCAGTGTCTGAGACCAGTTTTGAACTGAAGATATGTCTTCCTGACTCCAGGCCTGGCGCTCTATCCACTGTGCCACCCAGCCACCTACCCTTCAATTTACAATAGCATTATTTAAAATCATGGGCCTGTCAGGATTGAAGAAGAAGCTCTGGCTGATGTCCAAAGTAAAGGAAGAATAATCTCAGGGATGTGCTTTTGTTTACCTTTGTGTTTTCGAGACTAATCCTCTGTTTAAACAAAGGCCTCATCTGCCTCTTGGTCCTACAAGCCTTGTTTATGTTTCCCAAATTGTATATTTAAAAATAGGTGGTCAAGATCTGAAAACATTTTGGGGTGGGAAAGGTCCTAATTAAGGATAATTTTTCAGTTAAATAAAGAATTTGCTTTGGGATGAGAAAGCAAAACAAAGGCACTGGGAATTAATTAGATTATTGTTCTCTGTAGACTTGAGCCATTAGATGTCTGCCTAGAGGCTCCTTAGCCTGTAAATCCACTCTGGATGGACCTTCCCCATTAGACTGGAAGCTCCCTGAGAGCAGGGGCTGCTTTTGTTTTTGCTCTTTCGCATAGTAAGCCCTTAGTAAATGCCTGTTGATTGACTGACTGAGCTTAGGTAAATCTGTGCTTGGTTAACCTCTAAATAAGTGCTCATTGTGCATGCCTGAGGTGAGGGAGCTAGGACAGGGAGTCACAGCCCCAGGGCCACTAAGTCCAGGCATGAGTCTGATGCATCCTTTGCTGTTGACCTTGACCTAACAGAGATCCCTTCACTCCTCAAGAGCTGTGGTTGCTTCCTCCGTAAGATGAGCGAGGGGGCTGATCACTAGAGTCCCTCTCAGCGGTGAATAATAATAATAACTAACATCGATGAGGCCCTCACTATGTGCCAGGCACCGTGCTAAGGACTTTACAATAATCACCTCATTTGGTCCTCACGATAATCCTGAAAGGGGGTGTTGTTCTTTCCATTTTACAGATAAGGAAACTGAGGCAGGCAGAAGGACTTTCCCAGAATTACACAGCAAGTGCCTGAGGCCAGATTTAAACACAAGCCATTCTGACTCCAGGCGTATCATTTCACCTACTGCCTCCTACTGGGGGCAAAGAAGGGGAAGGAGATTCTGGGGAACAGAAACCACTATCCAGGGAGCTTCTGGCTACATTTTTAAAGAAATTAAGAACCACTTCCCTAGAGCAGAGGACACGATACTTTCATATTTCATCACTTCCATGGGACCGTGAACCCTGTTGATGTGTGTGTGACAGGCCATCTCCCAGGCTGTCACCTCCTCATCTAGGGTGATTCACTCCGGTCCCCGCAGACTTCACGTTCTCATCCCATGAGACTGGTCTGAGTGTTCGCATGCAGCTATCCTCCCTATAGGACCAACTCCAGCCACTGTAAGTGTTGAAAGTATTACATCCTTTGTAGCACTTGGGTTGTCTGCAGGTTGTCACAACAGCAGCTGCTGAACCAAAGATGAGTTCCCCTCCCCATAGGTGGCCATTAAAAGCAGTGAAAGGTATGCTGAAAGTCACCTAAGCTTTCTTAAGCCTCAGTTTCCTTTTCTGTAAAACGAGGATCATAACAGCACCTACCTCACTAGGCTGTTTGTGAGAATTAAAGGAGATACTGCAAGGCTTCAGGTCAGAAGGAAGCTGTAGGTTCAGAATGTTGTAGCTTGATGCTGGCCTTTATCTCCTGGTCTGTCAATCCCTGCCTCCCTTTGGGAGTGTCATTGAGGATGCTACAAAGATCAGAAGGAAAGAGAGGTGGCTCACAGGGATCCAGCAGAGAGCAAGACTCTGTCTTTTCTCTCCTGTCTGGCTCAACTCACTGACCATTAGGAAGGAAGAGGAAGTGTGGTCCAATGGCAAGAGCACACTGGGGACTGTTCCATCCAAGTGAGTTGGCTCCACTCTTTTGGACTGTGAGAAGAGTTTGTTATGAAAGAAAAAAAAGTTTGCAGATCTTTTGACTCGTTCTTCTCCTTGTTGTCTTTTCAGCCTTGTCTTTAGATGCCCTTGGGATAACTGCTCTGCCCCATCTCTCACCAAGCTTTTAACCAGCTTCACCCTCTACTTATTCTCTCCATCTCGAGGGATGTTGCTCGTAACCTTCCCATCGTCCTGCTCCAGAAGACTTTACAAATTAATTTAAATTCTAAACCAGTGTCTCCCTAGACTGCCATCTCTCTCCACTCGGCAAATAAGCCATATCTGCTGGATAAGGCACTGTGTAGACTCTTATGGTCTCCCCTGTCGTGGCAGTTAATTTCCATTGATTAACCTTCATTAGGAAATTATTGTAATGGGCATGGATGTCTATTTCCTAAAGAACTAAAGCCATGCTGAAGTGTAACTGTTTATATTTTGTTCTATTCTTAGAATTCCATTGGTCTGGGGAGTTAATGCCTTCTACTAATGTAGTCCAGCAACTGTTTCCTAAAATATAGACTTGTGGATGTAAAGTGACTTGCCCAGGGTCACACTCAGTATGTTTCAGAAGGAGGCCCTGAACCTGAGTCTTTCTTACTCCAAGGCCACTTCTTTATTTTATTTTATTTTATTTTATTTGGTTTAAAAAATTTTTTATTTATTGATTTAGTTTGTTTTCAGCATTCACTTTTATAAGATTTTGAGTTTTAAATTTTCTCCCCCTCTTCTTCCTCCCCCTCCCCAAGATGATGTGCAGTCTGATATAGGCTATACATGTGCAGTAATACTAAACTCATTCCCATATTAGTCATGTTTTAAAGAAGAATTAGAACCAAAGCGAAAAACCATGAGAAAGAAAAAAACAAAGAAAAAAAAGAGAAAATAGTATGCTTCCATCTGCATTCAGACTCCATAGTTCTTTCTCTGGATGTGGGCAGCATTTTCCATCACGAGTCTTTTGGAGTTGTCTCAGAACCTTGCAATGCTGAGAAGAGTTAAGTGTGTCAAAGTTAGTTATTATACAATGTTGCTGTTACTGTGTACAATGTTCTCTTGGTTCTGCTCACTTCACTCAGCATCAGATCATGTAAGTCTTTCCAGGTTTTTCTGAAATCTGCCTGCTCATCATTTTTTATGGAACAATAGTATTCCATTACATTCATATACCACAACTTGTTCAGTCATTCCCCAACTGATGGGCATCCTCTCAATTTCCAATTCTTGGCCACCATAAAAAGAGCTTCTATAAATATTTTTGTACATGTGGGTCCTTTTCCCATTTTTATGATCTCTTTGGGATACAGACCTAGAATTGGTATTGCTGGATCAAAGGGATCACAGTTTTATAGCCCTTTGTGAATAGTTGGATCAATTCACAACTCTACCAACAATGCATTAGTGTTCCAATTTTCCCACATCTTTTCCAACATTTATCGTTTTCCTGTTTGGTCATATTAGCCAATCTGATAGGTGTGATGTGGTACCTCAGAGTCATTTTGATTTGCATTTCTCTAATCAATAGTGATTTAGAGCATTTTTTTCACATGACTATAGATAGTTTTAACTTCTTCATCTGAAAACTGTGAAAACTTCTTTAGGTAGAACCTCAAGCTGCCTCTTCCTTTAAAAATCCAGCCATTACTTTATATAGCTAGAAAAAGAAAAAAAGAGACATTCACTGAAGGAATATTTTCCTTTTTTTAAAAGCAAACAATGAAAAAAGAGTGAGAAGAAAGGGAAGAGGGTCTAGTAGTCCCAGATCTCTCTACCAGCCATAGAGGCAGCCAGATGGGGAAAGTCTGGGTTCAATTCTTGCTTCAGACATGTCAGCTGTGTGATCCTGGGCAAGAAATGACAAAATAGATGGTTTCAGAGAACTGAGAAGACTTGTATGTGGACAGATACAGAGTGGAATGAGCAGAACCAGAGTATAATACATGCAATAAAAACCCATTGTAAAGAAAAATGGTTTTGAGAGATTTAAGAGCTCTGAACAATGCAGTGATGCCCATCAAGGGAGCATATTGCTGACCTGACAGAGATAGAGAGGAGACATCAGCTTTTGGTTGTGGCCAGTGTAGGGGTTTGTTTTCTCCATTCTGCTTTTTTGTTATAATAAGGTTTTTTTTCCCTCTTTTTTTGGGTGGGGTGGGGTGGGGAGGAGAGGGAAGTGAGAGGGAGAGAAAATAAATTTAACTGAAAAAATAAAATGTGAAAAAATGAAAATAAGACTGCAGCCATTGTAACAGTTTGTTCAGAGTGCAGCCTGTCCTCTGTCTTTTCACCTTCATCTTTGCAGGGATAGCAGGCCTCTTCCTTTCCTCATCTTTCCTCATAAAATCTGGAAAACATTAGGTAACTCTGAGATAAATAGGAGTGAAACATATTATGTTAAGCTTTCACAGTCACTGGAGCCCACCTTTTTAAGACACAGGGGTTTTTTGGTTAGTTTGTTTTCCATTAGAAACCAAATTTAGCAAGTTTCGGATAAAAATAGGCTGCTGCTGCCCTCTGACTCCCTGGGCTTCCTAAAGAGATTGCCAGGAGATTAAAACCACTTCAAGCTGCATTGTCTAGAATACTGAGCGCCTTGTAGCCATTTGTTATACATTGTAACCCATTGTACATGGTAACTCCCCTGAATTCCAATGTCAATATCCTTGGTCTCAGGCCACTCAAGTATTTCCTCCTAATCACAGCCTTGGAATTTCACAGACTAAACAGACAAACAAAAACAAATTCATTCTAAATGCTTTTCTGATGGAAAATAAAGTGCTTTCCTGAGCAGAAGGAATGAAGCAAAACCAGCCTCCCCCTATCCCTTAACCCCACAATGGTTTCTTTCCTCAGAGACAAATGAACATCTCCTTCTAAGGTGGGGTAGGGGTGGGGGTGGAAAGTTCCCCTCCATTGTTTTGTGAATATGATCTGAAAGTTTTATTCTCACATTTGGCCTTCAGATTTCTCCTCTCCACCCACCATGGGACTAGGGGAAAGGAAAGGAAAGGAATCACTTTCTGCTTCCCACCTGGTGAGTTCAAAGTACAAACATATGAGGCATTTTTGGCAGAGCTGAGCTGTTTTCTTTGGGAAAGGGGTGGGGGGATACTGAAAAGGAAATTTGCACAAGATAAGGTTCTGAGCTTTACCAGTATAAGATTTATAAAGGAACAGCTAGAAGCCTGGGGTTCAGATTTGGATGTTGGATTTTGTCAAAGGCTTTTTCTGCGTCTATTGTGATGATCATATGGTTTCTGCTAGTTTTGTTGTTGATATGATCAATTATGCTGATAGTTTTCCTAATATTGAACCAGACTTGCATTCCTGGAATAAATCCTACCTGGTCATAGTGTACTATTCTGATAAGTTGCTGCTATCTTTTTGCTAATATTTTATTTTAAAATTTTGCATCAATGTTCATTAGGGAAATTGGTCTATAATTTTCTTTCTCTGATTTGACTCTTCCTGGTTTAGGTATTAGTACCATATTTGTGTCATAAAAAGAATTTGGTAGGACTGCTTCTTAACCTATTTTCCCAAATAGTCTATAAATAGTCTATAAAGTATAGGAATTAATTGTTCTTTAAATATTTGATAAAATTCACATGTAAAACCACCTGGACCTGGAGATTTTTTTCCTAGAGAGTTCATTGATGGCTTGCGCAATTTCTTTTTCTGAGATGGGATTATTTAGGTATTTTACTTCCTCTTCTGTTAACTTGGGCAATTTATATTTTTGTAAATATTCACCCATTTTCCTAAGACTGTCAAATTTATGGGCATACAATTGTTATTGTTTTAATTTCCTCTCCATTGGAGGTGAATTCACCCTTTTCATTTTCGATACTGGTAATTTGGTTTTCTTCTTTCTTTTTTTTAATCAAATTGACCAAAGGTTTATCAATTTTATTGTTTTTTTCATAAAACCAGCTCTTGGTTTTATTTATTAATTTAAGAGCTTTCTTGATTTCAATTTTATTAATCTCTCCTTTGATTTTCAGTATTTCTAATTTGGTATTTAATTGGGTGTTTTCAATTTGTTCTTTTTCTAGCTTTTTCAGTTGCATGCCCAATTCATTGATCTCCTTTTCCTCTATTTCATTCATGTAAGCATTTAGAGATATAAAACTTCTCCTAAGAACTGCTTTTGCTGCATCCCATAAATTTTGGTATGTTGTTGCATTATTGTCATTCTCTTGAATGAAGTTATTAGTTGTTAATATGATTTGTTCTTTGGCCCACTCATTTTTTAGAATTAGATTATTTAGTTTCCAATTAATTTTTAGTTTATTTTTCCATGGTTCTTTATTACAATAATTTTTATTGCATCATGATCTGAAAAGGGTGCTTTGACTACTTCTGACTTTCTGCACTGGATTGTGAGGTTTTTATGCCCTGGTACATGGTCAATTTTTATGTATGTGCCATGTAACATTGAGAAAAAGTATATTCCTTTTTATTCCCATTCAGTTTTCTCCAGAGGTCTATCATATCTACCTCTTCTAAAATTCTATTCATCTCCTTAACTTCTTTGTTTATTTTGAGATTAATCAAGTTCACAGAGGGGGAGGTTGAGGTCCCCCACTATTATAGTTTTGCTGTCTATTTCTTCCTGTAACTCCCTTAACTTCTCCTCTAAGAATTTGCATGCTATACCACTTGGTGCATATGTGTTAAATAATGATATTGCTTCATTGTTTATGGTGCCTTTTATCAGGATGTAGTGTCCTTCCTTACCTCTTTTAATTAGATCTATCTTTGCTTTTGCTCTGTCTGAGATCAGGATTGCTACTCTTGCTTTTTTACTTTTGCTGAAGCACAATATATTTTACTCCAGCCTTTTACCTTTACCCTGTGTGTATCTCCCTGTTTCAAATGTGTTTCTTGTAAACAGCATATTGTAGGGTTATGGTTTTTAATCCATTCTGCTATCTGCTTCTGTTTTATGGGAGAGTTCATCCCACTCACATTCAGTTATGATTATTATCTCTGTCTTTTTCTCCATCCTATTTCTCCCCTGTTTATACTTTTATTTCTCCCTTCTACTCCTCAACAGTTTTGCTTTTGACCCTCCCTCTTGATTCCCCTCCCTTATCTTACCTTTTTCCCCTTGCTGATTCTTGCCCCCTACCTTCTGATCACCCCCTCCCTTTTCTTTCCCCTTTCCCCTCCTATTGCCTGTAGGACAAGATTGATTTCCAGGCTCTTTTTTTCATCACGGCTTTCAGGTAGAATAATAATTCTTAGATTGTCTCTCCTGGATCTGTTTTTCATGTCAGTTGTTTTTTCCAATCAGATATTTCACATTTTCTTCTATTTTTACATTCTTTAGATTTTGTTTGACTGATTCTTGATGTCTCATAGAGTCATTAGCTTCTACTTGCCCAATTCTAATTTTTAATGTATTGTTTTCTTCCTTTAGCTTCTCTATCTCCTTTTCCATTTGGTTGATTTTACTTTTCAATGAGACATTTTCTCCATTTATATTCTGATTCTCTTTAACCATCTTGCTGATTTTACTTTTTAAAAATTTGTTTTCATCAGTGAATTTTTTTCCATTTTTTTTTACCTCCCTGATTTGGTTTTTAAAGTCCTCCTTGAGTTCTTCTAGGAATGCTTTTTGGTCTGGAGACCAGTTCACTTTCCCTTTTGAGGTTTCAGATGTGGGTGTAGTGTCCATGCTGTCCTCTTCTGAATTGGTATTTTGATCTTCCCTGTCTCCATAATATGAATCAATGGTCTTTGAAAACTTCTTCGTGTTCTTTTTCATGGTGTTTTTTTCCTCCTAGTTTCTAAAGTGGATCTCTGCTTCTGGGGTTCAGGGGGCTCTGTCCCAAGTTTCTTGTGTTGGGATCTAGCTTTATGTGCTGTGGACTCTGGTTTAGTGAGGTGTGGGGGAGGGGTGGTCTGGCTGCTGGAAGTCTCCTGTTCCCCAGGACTGCTCTACAGCATGGATGGTCTCAGCTGTTGTATGTGCTGGTGTCTGCCACTTCCCCTGGCTGTGCAAAGCCATGTCTGGAGTCCTGGCATTGATGTGTGTTAGCTCCACCCCCCTGGGGCTCAGTTACTCTCATTGTTCTGCTGAGGTGAGGGCTGCTGGGACACCTCTCTTCCTTCACTAGTCCCCTTCTGCCACCACAAGAAGGGCCCTCTCCCCAACTTCTCTTGCTACTGAAGCCCCCCTTCTGGCTCCTCTGTTTCTCCTAAGGCAGTATTCTCTGGGTTTATTCAAGGGAGGGATGACAGCCATTTTACCTGGCCATCATGGCTCCCAGAAGTTCAAGAAGGCAAGTTTCAAACCTTTAGACTGTGGGTTGGAGGCTTCTGGGTTAGCTGCTCCCACAGCCTCAGGCTCTGCGCTGGTGTCTCCCTTAGCTACGACAGACTCCCATCCTGGGCTGAGAAGCCTGGAGCTCAATTGCACCATAGCTGGTACTTCTTCCTGGGCCTGTTCCTGCTCCATCGTTTTGCTCGCCCAGCACTCTCCCAGACCAACACATTGGCTGGATTCCTCTACTATTTCTGGTTGGTTTGGTCTGGTGCCCTTGCGCATGCGCAGCACTCCTGCCCCTCTCAGTCTACTACTGAACTCAGTCATGACTGAACAACAACAAATACATACTTGCTGGTTGAATGAACAAGAGGTTAAAATAACATTGTAAGAGCAAATGCACCCCCATTTTACAGATTAAGACAAAACAAAGCCCTGGGTTCAGAAAGATTTCCTATTTTAAATGTGTTTAGCTAGAGTGGTCTTCCATGTACATGGGGCAATTCCACAATAATTGCTAACATTTATATAGAACATTAACATTTACAAGCTTTGTTTCAAACATCATTTCCTTGGCATTCACAACACTGTGAAACAGACATTCCAAATCCTTTAATCTCCACTTTAGAGAAGAGGAAACTGAAACTTAAAGGTGTTCGGTGTTAGATGCAGGATTTGAACTCAGGTCTTCTGGCCCCAAGACCAACAATTCTTCTACCTGCCATACTGCCTGTCTCTCTACCCACCATCTTCTCTTTTCTGTCTGCTAATCTGACTAGGTTTTAGCATTCCTATTTCTTTTTGCATTGAAATATAAAGTGGGAAGTGATCTTGGCCATGCCCCAAAATACACCACCTCCATGTTCATGAACTCTGAAATCCCTTTACCCAACCATCATCTCTCTGCCTTCGCTTACGTAACCCTACTGCTCTTCATCCAACCACAGCTTCCAAGCCCTTGACCCTTCACTTCTGTCCCAGGCCACATCCCCTGCACTAGCCACTCCCTTCTCTTCCTCATCTTGACCCCCTTGGTGAAACAATTCAGCTCTACCCTGTCCTCTCTGGAATTGCTAGCCCTGTATTATATCCCTGATGACTTCCAGCCAAGCCAAGCCTTGGATCACACCCACCATTCATCACCTTCTCACTTACACACAGGCTGCTCAACAAAGGTGGAGAAATCACACAACCATTCTCAATGGGTTCCCTACAAATTTATGCTACATAACCTCAACTGGGCCCTCCCCATTGCTGGGCAGGCCTCCTTTATTGACTCCCCCTCCCCCTCTGCACAGCAGCTTTCCCAAACCTTCTAGTTCCCCCTCCTCCTCCCACAGACCCTCCTCTTCCCATGGCCCCTCCTCCTCCCTCTCTCTCCTCTGAGAATCTTGACTCATATTTTACATAAAAAACTGAGGCCGTTTGCCGTAAGCTCCCCTTCCCACCTCTTCCACCTCTGCCTCACAGGATGAAGTGACCTTACTCCTGACCAAGGTGAACCTCTCAGAGTGTTATATTTGTAATGGGTTTTGTTTTTCTTGCCTTCTCAGTGGGTGGGGGAGAGGTGGAGGTAGAGAATTTGGAACTGAAAATAAAATAGAATGGAATTTTAAAAGATGATGAATCTTTTACAAACTTTCCTATTTTTCCTATATATAGCTATATATAGCTTGTTGGTATACATTTGTTATCTCCTCTGTTTAGACTGAGGGCAGGAACTGCCTTTCTTTGTATCCCCAGTAACTTGGTAAGCACTTAACAAATGCTTATTGAGTGACCGAGTGACAAGGGTACTGCTTAATTGCAAGCTGTGTTGGCCCCAGAGAAGATGAGGGCAGATTCCTAAGGCAATATCAAACCTCTGGAGCGCTGTAGAACACATGGGATAAAAGGCACATTGGTGAGATTTTCCATTTGTTTGAATGTTAGCCAGTTATTATTCTCTAATGACCTATTGCAACAATTCTGGTTAGCAGCTGCTGTGGGGGTGAAAGACCAACACAAGCCCAACAACAAGAATACAAGAATGCTGCCAGCACAGGTTCTTTTGATCTGCTTTACTAAGGAAAGCAATGTTAAAGGGTTAACAATCTTGTTTCAATCCAACATATACATATATCATTCACTTAGTTCAGGGGAAAAAGGCAGCACCCTGAACTTCAGAGCAAATACAGACAAATTACAAAGATACACTATAAACAGACCAAATACAATTCATAGTTACCAAGAAGTCATCAACATCTGAGTCCAGGAGCTGGGGAGCTTATAACAATGGCTGGCCCAGAGTTATACACCACTCCTCCTGTGGCTCAGAGCCTCCAGCAAATAGCTCTGTTCTCTCTTTTTATACACTCTTTAGCTGTCATTAAATGTCAGCTGAGTGACCAGAACTTAGGCTCCTACTATTGGCTCTGGTCTTAGCAGCTCCCCATAGGACCCTGAAGGCTTCACACCCACATAGGCTTAGCACCTGGTAGGTAGGGGTTTGGGCCTGGGGCTTTGCACCTAGTAAGGCTCAATCAAAGACACTTAATTTATCATTCTAAAACAGTAAAAAAAAAAGTCCCAACTTAATTGATATTATATGACCAGAAATGCCCAGTGAAGCTGGGCATGGTTCCATTATCTCTCTGTAAGGGTATCACACTGATGAGGTTAGAGAAGCATGTTTTTAGGGGTACTCAAGATCCCAAAATATTGACATGCCAGGTCCTACTCGAACGAATTCTACTCAAGTCTTCTCATAGCCAAAGAAAGACGAAGTATATTACAGGTTTGCCATATTGGGTTGTCTTAAGAAATCTTACTGATGGGGTGCTGGGGTGCTTGTGCTTGGATCCTAACTCTAGCATTTCTCCTTAGCCTCTGCTTGGGTGCCTGTGCTTGGACCCCAGTTCTAAAACCACATCTCTCCCTAGTTTCAATGCATTGGCCCTAGCAGTTCCTTTCCAGTTCAAGGGCAGCATGCCTTAGCAGAGCACTTATCTCTCCTCCTGATATTGTGGCCAGCTGCACATATAGAATTTGTTAGTATGGTCTCCTTGTGTATTGCTAATTGGCTGTGCACTAGGACATGACAATATTTACTACTTACTGACCTTCCTGATATGTATCCTAGACATAGTCAAATGTACACTCCCTTACATTCATCTTGTCTAATAAGACATTTATTTGATGGAAGCAACCTGGATACCTTCAGCCAGCCCAGACCTTTGGTTGACTTAGTGACATTTCACAGTCAAAACTACACCCCCAGGTATCCCCACCTTGGGCTATTTCCCAGTGAACTCTAGGTTATACACCTGTGCAGTAGATACAAAAAGTGCATGTTCCTTTAAGAACTGACCACCCCTTAATCATCCCTAATCCCATCCCAAAACACCTAATTGACAGGTTTCGCCCCCAAATCTCGTACTTAAACTTTCCCTGTGCCCCTGTAAGGTTGCAGGTTCCCTAAGAACTCTTGCCCACTGTAAAGTGTAATAAATCTTTGCCACCTTGACTTAAAGAATGTTTGAGATTGTGAATTCATTCCAGATGCCCTGACCCTCTCCAGTACTCGGGTCTTTGAGGGGCACTCCCTCTCAATGACCCTGTCTGGGAACTCCACTCTTGGGGTTCCTGGACCTCAGCTCCCCAATCCTCAACATCACCATTTGTGATGCTTGTTTTCACAAGCCTGTCAAATTCAATCTGAGGGAGATTGAATTTGAGCACCTACATGGAGGCAAGATGGATCTTATATAGAGAAAGATTGTGGGAGAGATCTAGAGTGGTCCTGGAGTGATAGGAGGAGGGGTTAGGGAGGGTCTTAAGGAAAAGTCTAAGGAGGAGCTTGATGGGACTGTGTTAACTAGTGGTTAGACTTCAGGAACGGGATTAAAGGTGGGAAGTAGCCAAAAGCTACCTGGAGATAACAGATAATGTAGGGTTAGGCTATTTTAAGGATAACAGATTTGGACATGGACACTTTGATAGGATCAAGGGTGGAAACTAGCCAAACAATGGAGGTCTACACTAGGTTAAGAGTAACCTAGCCTAGAGATTTGGTCCTAGCCATAATGAAAGGCTTATGGCCCCAGGCAAACATCTCATCTAGTGGGAAGGTTCAAGGGGAGCTCGAGGGGGCTCCCACAGTCTAAACCCCATCAAAAATGAACAGGTCAGGGGCAGCTAGGTGGCGCAGAGGGGCAGCTAGGTGGCGCAGTGAGTAGAGCACCGGCCCTGGAGTCAGGAGGACCTGAGTTCAAATCTGGCCTCAGACACTTGACACATGTACTAGCTGTGTGACCTTGGGCAAGTCACTTAGCCCCAATTGCCCTGCCAAAAAAAAAAAAACAAACCAAAAAAAACCCCAAAAATGAACAGGTCAGTTACATTGTAGATGTTGTTTGTATTTCGGCTAAGGTCCATGTAAGAAATGAGGGGAGCAGTTTTGTTTTCACAGAGTTGAAAGTATCCCTCTTCCTCCGCCTGCCCCCAACTTTAGCAGAATGGAAGTCAGGTGACTGATTAGAACTAGTTCTAATCAAAGCTGTGTTCTAGCAGAGACCAGGCCTCTGGTCAGGTGAAAGGTTAGAGGCTTGTACTGCTTAAACGAGCCATTTGAGGAGGGCATGAGTCAGGGGGTTGCATCTGGCCAATGAAGAGCCTGGCGGGAGATTTGAAGTGGGGTTCGATAAAAGGACTGGCGTCCATCTGAGTCCTTGTACTCTCCTGTACTGTACTCTGTTCAGGGGAAGTACCCATTTATTCAGACCAAATAAATGTAAAATATAACTAACATGTTCCTGGATCCCCAACGAGTATTGTTTATTCCTAGACAGTGTAAGTATGTTTCTAACAGTCCATCGCCAAACTGGTATCCAAGAACCAAAAATGAGTAAGTTCTGTGTTGGCACCTGGATACTCATGCTAATTGGTATTGATTTAACTGGTGGCTCTGTAACCAGAATGGCCTTTGTTTTCTTTGAATGACTCAGCTTACCTCATTGAGCTTCCCTGGACACTGGGGCTTGCTCTTCCGGGGCAGGAAGCCCAGCGACCATGCCAGGAATCAGAGAACTTCCTGTGTGATGAGTCATGGGGCTGGCTGAGGGGAGCTGTGTTAACCTGGTCTACGCTAGGGGGAGGGGCCAAGTCAAGAACCAATCGGCCCTGGTCATTCAGGCGGTGTTTGATGATGTCGAAAACTCTATAAGAGGGGAGATGACAGCTTGAGGACCGCTTTTTCTTTTTCCAGTTGGTGTGGGAGCAATGGGGAGCATGACTCTGGGCCAGCCCTTGTTCTCAGGCCGAGCCCAGATGTTGGTAACTATGAATTGCATTGGGTCTGTCTGTTGATATTTGTAATTGTTTGTATTTTGGTTTTGAGGTTTGGGGTGCTGGTTTGTTTTCCCCTCAACTAAATGAATGTTTTGAAACTCAGGGTGCTGGCTTTTTCCCCTGAAGTACGTGAATGAATCTGTATTTGGTATATCTCTTGATGCTTGTCTCTTTGCTCCCCTGAACTAACTGAATGCTAACTGAATGCTGGCATTTTCCCCTGAACTAAATGAATGTTGTCTGTATGCTAACTGAATGCGGGATTAAAGTAAGCTGGCCAACCCTTTACCGTGCTTTCCTTGTTTAAGCAGATAAAAAGAACCTGTGCTTTCCCGGCGTCCTGGCAGCCTCTTGGGTGCTGGCTGTGGGTGCATCTTACGCCCCTACAGAAGCTGCTAGCTGGGTTGTTAATACAGGCTCTGGTTTCCATTTTTTCTCCAGCTTCCTGCATCCTGGGCCATCTCCCATCATCCTGATTAATATCTGGCCACTGGACCCAGATGGCTCTAGAGGAAAAAGTGAGGCTGGTGACCTTGCACAGCCCTCCTTCACTCAAATCAAAGTCAACACATGTCATGTCATCATTTCCCTCATGCCCTGGTCCTCTTTGAAAATGAAGGACAAACACAAGCTTCCACACCTTTGCTCAGGCTGTCCCCATGCCTGGAAGCCTACAATCTGTTCCCTCCTTCGTTCCCTTCAAAATTCATCTCAAATGTCATTGCCTGCACCCAGCGTCTCCTGATCCCCCTCCCACCACTGCTATTTTTAGTCTTCTTTCTATCCTGATACTAATTTGCATTTCTTTTATATTTGCTTATCTATAATTTCTCCCTAGGAGGATATGATCTCCTTGAGGGAAGGGGTTTTTCATTTTCTTCTTTGTACTGCTAGCATCCAGCCTAGTTCTTGGCACACTGCAGGCCCTTAATGCCTCGTGATTTGAACTGAGCACTTTGAAGTAGTACTCTTGGACCGGGGAGAGCTAACATGCTCATACTTTCATCCTTAAGCTTGAGATAGGTTTTTAATACCTTAGATGTTCTAAGAGCCTTTAAGGACAATACAATTAGCTTGAGAACAGAAAGGCCAACTCCAGAACACTCTACAAATGCACCAGCTACGGTTGGACATTGGCCAGCTGATAGACCTTCCTCTGAGAGGAAAAGAGATCATTTAGTCTCTAATGGCTTTCCAAATAACTGGTCCTCCAGAATAAGTAATGATGCCTTTTAGTGAGCTGTCAGCCCTTCCAGATTAATGTCTCCAGAAGTGACCCTTTCTTCTCTTGAGAGACTGGCCTGGTATAAATGAGGGGGAGTGAATTGGTATTCTTACTTGCATGTCTAATCTGGTCAGTATTCAGAAATAATAATTTTTAAAATGTGCCAGTTGGCGTTCCTGAAAATGCAGTCTCTGCAGAACCCTTTGGAAAGAAAGCTGAAGACATACTATTAAATGTGCCTTCTTTGGAGAGTTTTACTGTACTGCATCTTTCAAGCAATAAAAATAGCTAGTATTTAGATAGCATTTTAAGGTTTGCAAATATTTCATTTGATCCCTACAATAATGCTGCGAGGCCGGTACCATTATTATCCCCATTTTACAGATGAGAATGCTGAGGCAGACACAAGGCAGCTAACTTGCTTAGGGTCACGCTGTTAGTTGTTATCTGAGGCCACATTTGAACTCAGGATTTCCTGACCCCGGGTTCACTTTGTTACCTTGCTGCTTCTTGTTTTGGAGCTAAAGATGCTGATAAAAAAGTGATGGGCTTTGCCCTCTGCCTGGGGCCTCCTGGGTGGGCTCGTGTCTCCTTCCTACCCCCTTGCCCTTTAGGCTCCTTTTGAACCAGGCTAAAGTAGTTTGGTGGTTGATTTAAAAACTGAGTCTTGCTCTCCTGGCTGATGCTCCCTTGGAGGGTCCCTGAGGTCAACACGAGTTTGGGTTAGATGATTTCTAGCCACATGAGGCTAGGTTCAAACAATAGAATACTAAGATTTTCCAAGCAATAGAATAAAGTTTTTCCCACAGCATGGACTCCTGGTTGCCCAGGCTGGCCCTGGTTAAAACTGGAAACAGCCTGAGAAATTTCTCAATTGCTCCAATGCCCCAAAGCCCATTTGTTAACCAAACAGTAGGTATTGAAAGCCTATTCTATACCTAGTTCTGTTAGGAATAGTGTGGGATATAAAAGAAAAAAGGTCCATTTTGTCTGGAAATAAGCTTGATATACAACGGTAAGATAGCATAATGATCCAACTAACCAGCTCTGCAGGGTGAGTCAGCAGAGAACAATCCAATCAACATTTATTAAGCACCTACTAAGCCCTGTGCTAAGTGCTAGGGATACAATTACTTTGAAAAATACTCCCTGCCCCCTCAATGAGCTTACAATCTAATTGGAGGAGACAACACACAAAAGGAAATAAGAAAGGATGGGGGGAGGGGAGGAGTCCTGCCCTTTGTAAAGGAAGTCTGAGGGGATGGGAGGCTGACAGAGGTGGGTGGTGTCAATCAAGCTTTCAGTTAGGCCTCCTGGAGGTAAATTGAGAGGTGATGATGAGCTTATCCTGGGAGGGGCATCTTACTCAGAGCAGCTGATTAAAAAGAGAGAGCAACATGGGCTGATTTTTACCCCACAGTACCTAGCATAGCACATTGTACACAGTGGGCATTTAATATTTGTTGGGATAGGCAGAATCCATGAACTGGCTATTGTCCATTAAGGATTAGCAAATCAGACTCCACTTGTCTTTCTTTGGCTGATGAGTTGGATTTCAGAGACCGCCAATTACCCCTGACTGGGTCCAGGCACCTGAAAGGGGAGCACCTGAAAGCCAGCAAGCTGCTAAAATCCTTTCAGGAAACTCACACCATGAATAGTTCAAACAGTTAAAAGATCTGAGAATTGAAAATCGGCCATCTGGTCCACCTCCCTCCTAGATGCATCTTATCAGAGGAAGACGTGTGCTTTTTAGTCAAAGAAGTCTGGGAGAGTTTGTAACTGTGATATCACAAACTTGTAACCTGAACGATGACGCAAACTAAACAGAAAATTCATCTGGCCCTTCTACTCATTCCTTGGGTGGCTGTATTATACCTGCATGTCAAACAACATTTTTTTTTAAATAAATGAAGCAATGATTTTTTCATCCAATTTTTGTTCTCCTTTTAAACCCTACCTAGGTGGCACAGTGGATAAAGTGCCAGCCTGAAGTCAGGAAGACTCTTCTTCCGGAGTTCAAGTTTGGCCTCAGACACTCACTAGCTGTGTGACCCTGGGCAAATCACTTCACCCTGTTTGCCTCAGTTTCCTCATCTGTAAAATAAGCTGTAGAAGGAAATGGCAAACCACTCCAGTGTCTTTGCCAAGAAAACCCCAAATGAGGTCACAAAAAGTTGGATATGACTAAACAACAACAAACAGAGAGTCAGCTACCAGGTGATTCATGAAAGTGTATCGGGAAGGGAATAAACATTTGTACAGCACCTACATGAACCAGGCACCATGCTAAGCACTTAAAACATTTTTTTCTTATAAATATTACCTCATTTGATTGTCACAACAAACCTGTAAATTAGGTGCCGTCATTTCCCATTTACAGCTGGGGAAAGTGAGGAAAACAGGGCTAAGTGACTTGCCCTGAGTTGCACCACTTAGCAAGTGTCTGAGGCCAGATTTGAACACAGAAATTCCTGACTCCAAGACCAGCTCTGTGAGAACTATGCTACCAACCTATCTGCCTAGAGTATGTGCAGAGATGTAAAGGAGAGAGGCAGACAGAGTGGGCGTAGTGGGAGAAAGGGTGGCAGCCTTTCAGAATCATGTCTCCTTGCACTCATAGATAGTAGCACTTTTGGTGGAGCTGTGAATCAGATCAACCATTCTGGACAAACAGCAAATAAAATGAGTATTTATATATACAGAGTAGAACAGAAAAAAGGATTGTATATGAAACTGTGAGTTCCTCTTATGTACAGTTTTCTGGATGGCTCAGTGGATAGAGCACCAGGCTTAGAGTCAGGAAGGCCTGAGTTCAAATCCAGCCTCAGACACCCACTAGCTGTGTGATTCCATGTTTCTTACCCTCTGTTTCTTCATCTGTAAACAAAGGGTTGTTGTGATCGAATGAGATAATATATGTAAAATGCTTTGCAAACCTTAAAGCCCTATGGGAACAAGCCACCTCCCTGACTCCTTGGAAGGACCGAGCAAGCAAGCTCATGCACCAAAAGCCTTCTGTAAAGTGCTAAACAAACATCAGCCACACCATTATTTGTCTTTAAAAAACTCTGTGATGAAAGGGTTCATTAAGGAGCAAACAGGCGAGTGCCAGTCAGTCCTTCATCCCATCACAGCCTTAAAAGAGAAAGCAGACATACAGGGAAGTCATTGGTATAGGAGACTGCTGGTTTGTTCTGATCCAAGGCTGGGCCACGAAGTTGAAAAGACGACAGATGTTCCTGACGTGAGAATGTTCAGCGGAATCAACATCTGGACTTTGGAGGGGAATGTCCTTAAAAGAACAATGACTTTTCTGTTAAAGGGCCAGTCCACAGACCCCAGTGACCACTTTGCTGGCTCACTTGCTCCCTCTAAAACCTCGGGCAGTTGCTGCCCCTGTTCAGGAAACAGCTTCCTCCTCTGTGAAATGACAGGACTGGACTCGGGTCCTTGGATCTATGATCCTATGATATGCACACCCTCACCGACACAGGGCTCTCCATTTTGATTTCTAAGAGTGAAAAGCATGGTGGGAAGGAAAAAGCATCCCCAGTTAGAATCAGAAGGAACTGCTTTCGACACATCTTGACACCGTTCTTGCCATCCTGATGCCTCCATTTTTCTGGGGGACACAATCTAGGGACAGAAGGAAATTCCAGGTACTTTAAGGACAGAGAACACCGGGGCTGGATGGGAGGGACCCTGGGAGAAAGCTGAGGATTCTAAGACAGGGATGGGAGCATATCTGAGCTCCAGGGATTAAGGAGGACATTGATGGGCTGGATTGTCCAGAGGAAGGCAACCAGGATAGGGAGGGGTCTGGAGTCCATGAGAGATGGGAGTCACATGAAGAAACAGAGCATGTTAGCCTGGAGAAGAGAAGACTCAGGAGGGGACTTGCTAGCCATGTTCAAAGGCAGTATCCGAGGGATCTGTTATGTGGAAGATGGATTCGGTTTGTTCTATTTGGCCCCGGAGAAGGCAGAACCAGGAGCTGGGAGTGGGACAGAATGAAGAGGTTGCAAAGAGGTTGGTTACAGCTTGACCTCCAGTAACAATTTCTCCACAATAGCTGCTGTCCTATGCTACTTGCAGAGGCAGGGATATCTCTGTCCTTGGAGGTCTTTAAGCAGAGGCTGAATGATCCATTTGCCAGTACTATGTTATAGTGGGGATTCTTTAGGTGTATCTGTTAGACTAGCTGGACCTCGAGGTCCCTTCTAGTGCTCAAATCCTGTCATCTTGTGAAGTGCATTTCACAACCTGAGGCAGAGACACAGGGAGGGAGAAAGGAAAGGAAGAAGGAAGGAAAGAAGGGAGGGAGGAAGGAAGGGAGGGAGGGAGAAAGGAAGGAAGGGAGGAAGGAAGAAGAGAGGGAGAGAGGGAGGATGGAAGGAAGGGATGGAGGGAGGGAGGAAGAAAGGAAGGGAAGGAGGGAAGAAGGAAGGAAGAAACAAATATAAAGTACTAAGTATTAAGTATAATATTTAATTATAAACTCATTCTACTAATTTAATTATAAAATAATAAATAACGATGTGCTAAGCACTTTACAAATATGATCTCATCTGATCCTCACAACAATCCTATTATTTATCCCTGTGTTACACATGAGGAAACTGAGGCAAACAGAGGTTAAGTGACTTGCCTAGGGCCACACAGTACCTGTCTGAGACTGGATTTGATCTCAGGTCATCCTCACTCTAGAATTCATAATTTGGTCATTGAAATAACAAGGAACCAATGGAATTTATGGAGTTGAAGGGGGGACGCAGTCAGATCTTCACTTTAGGAAAATGTTTTTGGCCTCTCTGAGGAGTAGGCAGATTGGTGGAAGAGGCTTGAGGAAGAGAGACTAGTTAGGAAGCTCTTGCCGAGGTGTGGACAGAGGAGCTGACTACAGCCAGGGCCTTCTACGCAACAATCAGGTACAGCAACCGGATAGACTCAGCCTTCGTTGCATTCTCTTGACAAAAAGCTAAGTGTTGGTGACACATCTGATCCTGGGAGAAGGCGGCTCTGCTTGGTTAAGATATTGGGATTGAAGAGGTTTAAGGTTGAGGGGTGCTCGACACCCCGAAATATTGACGCACCGGGTCCTGCCGAAAGAATTCGACTCAAGCCTTCTCAGCCAAGGGAAAAGACAAAGTTTATTAGGGATTCACCACAAATGGGCTGTCTTAAGAAATACCCCCTTCCCCCCTTGTGACACCTGTTTCCACAAGCGGGCCAGATTCAACCTACTGAATTAGATTGAATCTGAGCACCTTCATGGAGGCAAGATGGAGATTATATACACAAAGATTGTAGGAGGGATTGAGGGGTGGTCTGGGGTGACCAGAGGAGGGTCTTGAGGGGAAGTCCAAGGAGGGCAAGGTGAGGTAATGGGATTAAGGGTGAGGCTAGGTAGAGATTTGGACCTAATGATAATGTGAGGCTTGTGGCCTTAGGGGAAGGCCAGATCTAATTGGAAGATTCAAGGATGGTTCTAGGGGGCTCCCAGAGACTGTATTCCAGATTCAAGGGGGTTCCCAGAGACTGGGCCCTCATCAGGATGAGGAAGGAAGCCGGTCTAGGTGACAAAGGACGGTGACATGGACGAGCTGTGGAGGAAGCAAAGACAAGAGTCGACTGCACAGACTGTTCCTCCTGCTTACTGCTCTGACCCAGGCCCAGGGAGGTTTGGGGAGGAGCAGAGCACTGGCCTATCCTCTAGCCAGGGGTCTGTGCCCTGGGAGGCCATCACTGCATCCTCCTCCTGGCCTGGAGATGACCCGGGTTCCTGCCAGCTGTGCCAGGGGCAGGACACACTCAGGCAGGTCCAACCACACTGGCGCGTTTCTGAGTTCAGTCTGTGGGCCCAGCCGAGACATGGGCAGGGGAGTTCTTTCCCAGGAGGTTGGCCAGTGGCCAAACTTTTTGGCTACAGAAACCCACCAGGCCCATAGCTAGAGGAGGAGTTGCAATCTGAATCAGCGGGAGGCTTGTGGAAGCTATCCTGGTTAGGTTCTGGAATCAGAGGATCCTGAGTTCAAATCCCACTTCTGATGCTCACTCTGTATAACTTTGGGCAAATCGCTTCATCTTCTTGGGCGTCAATTCCCTCATCTGTAAGATGAACTGGAGAAGGAAATGACAAACCAGTCCAGGATCTTTGCCAAGAAAACCCCAAATGGGGTCATAAAGAGTCGGGTACAACTGAAACACAACGACACAAATGAGAAGGGCTGTGTGATGCTCTCAAGTTCCTTCTGGCCCTTGAGCTGCCGGTGAAACCTTGCATCCTATAGAATTGAAGACTTAGAAGGGGGAGGGACTCCAGAGGTGACCTAATCAAAACCCATCCATTTCACAGATGAGGAAACTGAGTCCAAAAAAGGCACAGGGACTTGCCCAAGGTCATCCAGGCACCATATCTCACCAGGTCCTTTGACTCCAGATACAGAGCTCCTTCTCCTAACCCATGAGGATGCGCTCTGCGGGTTGCTTTGGCAGATGCAGCTGCTCCACTGAGAAGAAAAAGCCTATGGAAGCTGGTTACAAACTGGGAGAAAAAAAGCTGTTTTAGGCAGTTCCCAATCCTGGATTAGGTGTGGAAATCTGCAACAGGCTTCTTTTCATGGAAACTTTTAGCTAGGGTGAAGAGGACTGCAAAAGACAATGGAGGAACTGGAATTCTACTCTGAGTCCGGAGGGGAGAAGAGAAAGTGTTTGGAGCTGATCCTAAAGGCAGATAGGGTGAAGTGAAAATGAGAACAGGAGGAGGGGCTCTCTGTTATTCAAAAAACAAACAACGCCCCCCACTCCCCCATCCTTTGGAGTCCATTTTAAAAGCTACCCAACTCTGTGGTGTGGGCACCACCTAGTGGTCGGAAAAATTCAATTCAACCCAATAAAGAGGAAGAGCCCAAAGGGACTAAGGATGGGGACAAAAATGAAAGGACCCTTGCCCTCAAGGAGCTTCCATTCTATCAGGTGGAATGCTATGCCACCTATAAGTACCAAGAAAATGTATACACCTGCTTTAAAGGAAAAGCGACTGCAGGTTAGATCCACAGGCTCATGGACCATCTTTTTCTGCTCTACTGTGTGTATTAAAATAATTGTTTTATTTGGTGTTCATCAAATTAAGAATTTTAAAAAAAGTACAAACTAAGTTTTGGGGGAAGGCACTCGTAGCTGGGACAGGGAAGGGAGTGGAATCAGAAAAGGCCTCACATAGGAAGCAGCCCCAAAGATGTAGAGTCTGTGAGAGAATAAAAAATTGGAAGCACAAAAATACTGAAGCGGCTCCCTTTCCCCGCCGCTTCCTGCCAGATTGCCTTTGGGACTAACCTTTCGCTGCTGCCCTCCCTTCTCACGGAGTGGCTCCTGTTTGTCTTCCTCACTCCCTACCAGAGCAACCAGTGGCATCTGCCAGTGGGAAGGGAAGGAAAACGCCTCTTAGCAACTAGCTTCTTGGTGCATGAGAAGACCTGGTTTGACAAATTCAAGTACGATGATGCAGAGAGAAAGCTCTATGAGCAGACAAATGGTCCTGTGCCTGTCTCCCCACCACAGAGCACAAACACCAGCTCTTCCAGCGGTTCCAGTGGGGACCATAGTGAGCTGGTCACCAGAATTTCCAATCTAGAGGCAGAGAACCAGAGCCTTCAGAGTGCGATTCAGTACCTACAGCTCACCATCTCCAAGCTCGAAATCTGGCTGCGTACCCTGGAGAAATGCTCCCTTTCCAATCGCTCTCTGGCTCCTCAGACTCAGCATGTATTCCCTATGCAGAAGGTGGGGCTACCCACCACACCACCCTCTAAGAAGGCAGAGGATGATGAGGGAGATGATGATGTCGACTTGTCTGGTAGCCATGATGAGGAAGAGGACAAAGAAGCAGCCCGACTGCGGGAGGAGTGGCTTTGGCGGTCTGCAGAGAAGGCCAAGAGGCCAGGGCTGATTGCCAAGTCTTCCATCCTCCTAGATGTCAAGCCTTGGGATGATGAAACAGACATGGCAAAGTTGGATGGACTGGCCTGGGGAGGCTCCAAGCTGGTGCCTGTGGGGTATGGTGTTCGGAAACTGCAGATCCAGTGTGTGGTGGAGGATGACAAGATGGGCACAGACATCCTGGAGGAGGAGATCGCCAAGTTCCAAGATTATGTGCAGAGTGCTGACATCGCTGCTTTCAACAAGATCCAAAAGGCCCTTGAATGTGTGTGAATCTGTAACCAAAATAAAGGCTGAGATCTGAGGTGAAAAAAAAAATACTGAAGTGGAAGGAAGTTTGGGAGAAGAGAAACAAATGACAACGTTATAAGAATACATCAATTTCATACATGCCAGAGCTGGGAATTCAGATCAGATGCCAGCTGGTGCAACGGATACAGTGTAGGATCTGGGGTTAGGAGCAGCTGAGTTCAAATGTGGCCTCAGACACTAGCTGTGTGACCCTGGGCAAGTCACTTCACTGTTTGCCTCAGTTTCCTCATCTGTAAGATGAGCTGGAGAAGGAAATGGCAACCACTACAGTGTCTTTGCCAAGAAAATCCCAAATGGGGTCACGGATAGAGTCAGACACAATTGAAAAATGACCAAAAAAAAAATATAGGGAATTCTCAGGGTGAGGAAACTCTCTCTAAAAATACATTTAGCACTTTCTCAGCAACTTGCTTAGAGTACTGGGGTCTGGGATTTGCCCAGGTTATGTGATTACGTATCAAAGGCAAGATCTGAACCCAGGTCTTCCTGTCTAGTTCTTGCGCTATGCTACACAAGCCAGAATATTGGAGGGGAAAACCACCCTGGTTTCGTGCTTCTGGCTGCTTACCTGAAGCACTACTCTTTACTTCTGATAGCTGTAAAGGAGAAATCATTCAACCCTAATGCAAAGTCTGAGATCAGGGAAAAAGTTTCTTCCTGAACGACACAAGGCTAAATGTTTATGATCATAGAAAAAAAAAACAAAAAAGTTAAATACTACTGAATATCCTCCCTTCCTCCCTTCTCTCTGTCTGTCTCTCTGCCTCTGTCTCCCTCTCTCTCTCTCTCTCTCTCTAGGTATTCTTGTTCTCAGGAACACTGTCCCTTAAGGTCTTTTTCATTTGGAACAGTTTAGTGAGGAAGAGGGCAAAAAAAATTTGTGTAAGGGAAAAAATTTCTGTTAACTATCAAGGATGCAAGATATTGCTGCTGTTACAAATGGGCATTTTAATGCTTTAAAGGAATAGGAAAACAACCTTGGCTTAATAAAAAAAGATTAAAATATGTGTATGAAGAAATACAGTTTTCACAGATTCACAAAATATCTGAGCAGTTTGGGCAGAAAATAAACTGTGGCCCAAATACAAGAACTCAAATTACTTTGTGAACAGTATAGAATGAGGCCTCACTTGTGTGTGAAGTCAGACATTTTAATGAAGTAAAGAACTTTCATCATCTGAAAACTGGAGAAAGATGAATGTAAGGACGCCCAAGCTGGTAAAGGCCCACATTCCAGACTTGGGGCTACAGGAGACCTCCTGACCACATGGCTCCCCTGGCCACCCTTTCCAGCACTTCTGCACTCCTACCTCCTAATTCACCAGTTGAGTTGGAATCCTCCTTGTGCTCCATTGTCACAGGCTTTCTCTCTGCCACTAGGACTCAATGACCTCTCTTCCTTTGAAGTCTATTCAACCCATGTTTATCACCCTATCGAGCTGATGGTTTTTGTCTACCAATCTCCAGAATATTCTCCTTTCCTCAATGCCTTTCTCGCAGTCTTTCCCTACTCTCCAACTCTTGCCCTAATATCGGAGGACTTCAGCCTACATACTGACGTGCTTTCAAACACTCTAACTTTCCAATTCCTCTACTTACTCATTTCCCATGACCTCCTCCTCCATCCAACTGCAACTCCATGAAGAGATGGTAATGCCCTTGACTTGCCATTCCCACGTGTTCCATATCCACGTTAAGGAAGTCTGAAATTCTTTTATCTGATCCTAATCTGTCTTTCACCTCCAAACACTCATCCTCACTGTGAACTCCAGTCTCTCTTACTTTGAGGAAACTAAATGAAAACCACAGAATGTTTTTTTAAAAATAGTATTTTATTCTTTCCAATTTCATGTAAAGATAATTTTGAACATTCATTATCTAAAAATTTTGAGTTCCAAATTTTTCCCCTTCCTCCTCTCTCTCCTCTCCCTTCCCTACAACAGTAAACAATTTGATATAGGTTATATATGTGCAATCATGTAACATATATTTCCGTATTAGTCATTCAGTGAGAGAAAAAACAGACCAAAAGGAAAAAAACCATGAAAAAATAAAGAAACTGAAAATAGTATGCATCAATCTGCATTCAGATTACACCAGTTCTTCCTCTGGATGTGGACAGCATTTTCCATCATAATTCCTTTGGACGTGTCTTGGATCACTGTATTGCAGAGAACAGCTATCACTCACAGCTAATCATTGCACAATGTAGCTGTTACCATGTGCAATGTTCTCCTGGTTCTGATCATTTTGCATCAGTTCATCCAAGTCTTTCTGGGTTTTCCTGAAATCTGCCTGTCACTTCTTATAGTATCACATTCATATTCATTCCATCCCATTCATATCCACAACTTGTTTGACCATTTCCCAACTGATGGACACTCCTCAATTTCCAATTTTACTGCCACCACAAAAAAGCTGCTATAAATATTTTTGTCCACATAGGTCCTTTTCCCTTTTCTATGATATCTTTGGGATACAGATCTACTAGTGGTTTTGCTGGATCAAAGGGTATGCACAGTTTTATAGTCCTTTGGGCATAGTTCCAAATTGCTCTACAGAATGGTTGGATCAGTTCACAACTCCACCAATAGTACATTAGTGTGCCAATTTTATCATATCCTCTCGAACATTTATCATTTTTGTTATTAGCTAATCAGTCATGTTAGCCAGTTGGCTGATCAATGTGAGGTGGTACCTCAGAGTTGTATGAATTTGCAATTCTCTAATCAATAGTGATTTAGAGCATTTTTTCATATGACTATAGATAGCTTTGACTTTTTCATCGAAAACTGCCTGTGCGATCTTTGACCATTTATCAACTGAGGAATGACTTGTATTCTTATAAATTTGACTTAGTTCTTTATACATTTTAGAAATGACACCTTTATCAAAGACATTTGCTGTAAAAATTATTCCCCAGCTTTGTGTTTTCCTTCTAATCTTGGTTGCCTTGGTTTTGTTTTTGTAAGCCCTTTTTAATATAGTCAAAATTATCCATTTTACTTCCTGTAATGCTCTCTCTCATTTGGTACTAAATTCTTCCTTTCTCCATAGATCTGACAGGCAAATGGTATCACCCTTTATGTCTAAATCATGTACCCATTTTGATCTTATATTGATATATAATGTAAGATGTTGGTCTATACCTAGTTTCTGCCATACTGAAAAACTGCAGAATTCTTAATTGGAAAATATCTCCAGTATCAAAGAAATTATGGCTTTTGGGGGGAGATGTTCTCAGGGCCATACATAATTCAAGTTTAGATTGCCTGAAAGACTGGTATCCAATTTATTGGGGTTGGGGGAGGGACATGGAGCAGGGCCTGACAGGCTCCTTTGTTTAGAGGAATGAAATCAGCTCTTATGGCAGAGAGGGAAATACAAATTTTTAAAGTTACTCACTTCTACCCTCTTCAGACAGGCTGGGGGTATCAGTGTTCATACCAATGTCTCCAATATATGTATAGATGGTGTGGGGAGTGCGGGGAGGTGGCAGGGAGTGTCAGGGAACTTCCTCTTGATATTCATGAGGAATTCTCTCAAAAATTATGAGGAAGAAATCTCCATCCATTTCAACCGAGTTTCTGAGACATCTTCCCCTCCCCCCCCAAAAGCAACAAAGCATTGTATGTATTACAAAATCTTAACTGGGCCCTCACTACAGTAAGACAATCCGCTTTATACCTCTTTAATCAATTCCCTATTCTACTTATCACAGCTTTTCAAATATTTTTCATCCCTCATTAAACACCCCATAGCCTCCTCTCCCCTCCTCTCTGAGCTTTGAAACTTGCTTCATATTTTGCCCATTCTCCTACAGCTTCTTCTTGTCATCTCACATCAGTCGCATGCCTTCTGTCACTTTCTCCTCTGTCCTTGTCTCACATGAAGAGGTGGCCCTTATTCTTGCACAAGTTCCATCCCATCTTCTCCGGCAGACTGTCCCCTCTATCAACTCTACTCTCTCACTAATCTTTGAATTTGCCCTACTTCCCCCTTGCCTAAATCATGCTTATGTCATCTTCATCTTCAAAAAAAAAATATACAACAAAAAAACCTTCACTGATCTATCCATTCCTACTAACTCTCAACACTTTTTCTTCCTTCCTCTTCCTTCCTTTTTCTTTCTTTTCCTTCCTTCCTTCTTGGCAAACTCCACAAGAAGTCCATCTGTAACAGGTGTCTCCACTTCCTTTACTCTCATTCTCTTCTTAACTCTCTTCAGACCTCATCATTCAACTCAAACTGCCCTCTCCAAAATTACTAATGATCTCACAAATCTAATGGCCTTTTCTCAGTCCTCATCCTTCTTGACTTCTCTGCAACCTTCGATATTGTCAGTCACTCTCTTCTTGATATTCTCATTTCTCCAGGCTTTTGAGACATTGTTCTCTCCTGGTTTGACTCCTGTCTGACCACTCCTCAGTTTCCTCTGTTGGATCCCTATCAGGTCACACAAGGGTCCAACAGAGTCTGGGTCCTCTTCTCTATTCTACTTCACTTAGTGATCGCATCAGCTCCCATGGATTAAATTATCATCTATGCTGAGGAGTCTCAAATCTACCTACCCAGCCCTAAACTCTCCACTGACTGATCTCTAGTCTTGCATCTCCACATGCCTTTCAGATATCTCAAACTAGATGTCAAATAGATGTCTTACACTCAACATGTCCAAAATTGAACTCATTATCTTTTCCCCCAAATGCTGCCCACTCCTCTCCAGATTTCTTATATTTCTTATTACTGTTGAGGGGACCAACATCCTCCCAATCATCCAAGCTTACAACCTAGGTGTTATACTTGACTGTCTCTCATTCTCCACATCTATCCCTTCTCTCTTCTCATCCTAGTGAAATCACCTCATTCCTGGACTACTGCAATAGCCTGCTTCAAGTCTCTCCCTACTCAGGCCCATCCTCCACTCACCCACCAGTGATTTTCCTAAAGTGCAGGTCTAACCATGTCAATAAACTGTGTAGGCTCCCTATCACCTCCAGGATCAAACATAGCATCTTCTTTCAGCTCTTCATAACCTGCTCCCTTCCTATCTTTCCAGTCTTCTTAAATCTTATTCCTTCCCACATACTCCATAATTGAGTGACCCTGGCCTTCTTGCCACTGGTCACACAAGATGATTCTTCTCCTGACTGGTTGTCCCAAGTGCCTGAACTCTGTCCTCCCTCAACTCCTGCTGCCTGGCTTCCTTCAAATCTCACCTTCTACAAGAAGTCTGCCTTCCCTCTGAGATTATCTCCAACTTAACCTGTCTGTATCTTGTTTATATCTTGTTATGTGCATGCTGTCTCCCCAATAGACAGACAGTGAGCTCCTTGAGAGTAGGGACTGCTTTTTGCCTTCCTTTCCTTACTCCTTTCCCTAGCATTTCACATAGTGCCTGGCAAATAGTAAGCACTTAATAAAGGATTATTGACTGACTGCCTGATTGGCTCCTCGGTAATCTTCATGTAACTATTTATGTTAACATAAGACAAAACAACAAAAAAACAAAAGGATGTGAACCTTTGGAAATGAGGTACACTTTTTAAAAAGAAAAATGGGAGATTTCATTGGAGAGTTTGGAGGTTTAAGTGAAAGTGACACTGAATGTCAGAAGGCTCTTAATTAAGCAAGTATAGCAACCTAAAAAATAGTGAATGGGGATGGGCAGAAAAACTGTTCTGTCGCAGCTGTGGTTGTTGGAAGCAGTCAGGGGACAGAAGGCTTCAGTTAAGTGATTCCTGATTGATGGGAGAGAAAATTGATTGCATTTGTTTTTGGCTAGGAGCTTGAACTGTGTATTGCCCTTCTGTGCCACCTAGTGTTGGAAAGAAGCAATGCTTCTATTAAGTTTGCACTTGGCTACTACCTCTGGTTTGAGAAGTAAAAGGAAGGTTGGATGGGAGGTGTCTCTCAACTGCTTCATATGCTGGTGCTGGGCAGGTTTCTTTGGATCAGGTGGTAAAACTGTGTAGCTCCAAGCTCTGTTGTGATTGGACTATGCAGCATCCAGTTGGGTGAGTAACTGGCTGGGCTGGTCTCTATAGTCCAGAAAAAGCCAGTCTGATGAACTTTGCATTCTCCATCATTAGACCATGAGAGCAAGGACTGACTATGTCTTTTAAAAAAAATCTCCACGGCTTAGCACAGCACCTGGAACATAAGTGCTTAATAAATCCTTATTGTTGATGTGAGAAACGTGGTTTTGGGGATCACTGGACTTCCTAGGCAGGACCAAAGTCCTGAGGAAGAACCCTGTGATGATCCCTAAGGAAGGCTGTACAGATCACAGGACTCCCAGGGGAAGGCCAAGTGGCAGTCCACCCCGCCTTTTAATCTGTGGGGATCACAGGGCTTCTAGGGCTCAGACCCTAAGGAGGACCCAAGTGATGTCCCTTTAGAACGGCAGTAAGATCACAAGGCTCCCAATACAGGGCCGGAAGTCCCAACTGATGTCCCCTTAAGAAGGCTGTGCAGACCACAGGGTTCCCCAAGGGAATCCGGAGTGGTAGCCCTCTTAACACCACAGTGGGTATCATAGGACACCCCAAGGCAAGATCCGGAGTAAGGCCAGGACAAGCTTCCGCTGCCCATTGCTTCCCTTCACTTGACCTTAGGAAGATCCATGTGATTTGCCCATTCTCACCCAAAGAACTCAAGACCAGAGTGGGCAGAGGAAGGCATTTTATTACACTCCTTGAGAGAGCGGGTGTAGTGCTCACTGGAACACTCACACTGATACAGCTGCAGGAGCAGGGGTAACCATTCCCTCTACTCCTGCCAGAGTTACGGTTAGTTTACAATCTTTGTTTTTTACATAGTTTTCCTAGGTTATACAGTTTATACAGGTAGGATAATAAGGATACAGTAGCAAAAGTGAAGTTAATTAGATTTTCCTTGTCTTAGTTTAGGATTAAACTATATTCTTTTACTTCCCCTACTTTCCCTCTTTAACATATGCAAATTATGCAAATCAGTAGGCCTGAATTCTTGACCAAGACCAGACCCTAGATAAGCTTGAACTGGTTCAAGTGGGTTTGGCCTCTCTAATTCCCTAGACTGCCTTCTCAAAAAGTATGCACATGCGTACAAGCCTCTGACCTCTCACCTGACCGACCTTGAGGCCTGGTCTCTGCTAAAGCTGGGGTGGGGGAGGGCAGGGAAGCACACCTTAGTTCTGTGGAAACAAAACTCCTCCTCCCATTTCTTACAATTTCCCCCTCTTCTTTTATTCAAATTTTTGTTTCCACATTTTTTGTTTGTTTGTTTGTTTGTTTGTTTTGCAGGGGGGAAGGCAGGGCAATTAGGGTTAAGTGACTTGCCCAAGGTCACACAGCTAGTAAATGTGTCAAGTGTCTGAGGCCGGATTTGAACTCAGGTACTCCTGACTCCAGGGCCGGTGCTCTACTCACTGCACCACCTAGCTGCCCCTGTTTCCACATTTTTAATATTCCCTTACTCTCTTTCTCATCTGAGTTTTTCTCCTTAATCATCACCCTTTTAAATATGGGAAGGATTGATTGACGCACTGACAAATCAAAGGGGGCAGTCCCCTTTGTAAATACAGATACAGAGACCCAAAGGAAAACAATAATGCAATTGTCCCTTTAAGATTCAAAAGTCTTCTTCCCATAAGGCTGTCTGGCACGGAACAACATCAGTGAAGTCCTCTGGTCCTTGGTATTTGTTCCAGCCATCTCCAGCATCTTCTTCTTGCCTTCTTGTAGGAACCAGCTTTCTTTCCATTCTCCTACAAAAGTTACCTTGGCACAATTTTCTAATCCTTATACCCTGATCATTTTTACAAATTCAAAATTGGAACTTTGGCTAATTGCCATGTTTAAGAAATTTACATCAGAACCCAGTTCCTCATACTTTACATTGACTCTTTACATACTTTACTTAACATACTTTACATTAACATTTCCTCACCAGGAGGATGATAATTTCACTAAGGAATTAACAGTAGACTCCAGCACATACATAAATACATTAAATAACTAATTCTTAACACAGTACATATAACATTATAAACTTTTAGTCATGTCATGTTTGTTTGATGGCATTTACAAAATAAACCACAAACCATTCTTCTTTTAACATTACTAATTGTAACAAAGCTTTAGACAAGCATGATATTAACCAAATAACAATATTCTCACAAGCCCTTGACCTAATTGTCTCCATACCATTTCCAAGGAAAAAAAACCTAACTTAACACTAGTCCCAGTCCTATAGTAATCTAAGATGTTCCATAATCAATTATTTTAATGGATTTACAAAACCTTCTGATTATAGAAATCTGCCACCAAGAGAGTAGGGACTTAGAGTAAGGGGACCATATTTTCCCCAGCTTCCTGTCAACTCCAGGCAGAGGCTGTGTCAAACTGCAAGGTGCATTGAGCCAGGCTTAGTCTGCCAGGTTTCAGTTGAAGCATCAGGTCAAGATGGTCCCACCTCAGCACATGCTGAACAGTTGCCCCCTCAACTTTGCCAAGAAATTATACCTGCGGCTCATGCCTGCCCTCCCACAGGGCTGCTGCCATCTTGGGTCAGCCTTCCTTGACACTCACACCTGGAGTTAGACTCAGAAAAACAGTCAGTTAACAGTCCCATTAAGTCTTTGAACAGCAAGTTCCAATGATCAGTGACTATCGCCTAAGGAATATCCTTAAAGCTAGCTCTAAATAGCTTGCATGCATTTCCTCCCTTGTTCATAAAATCTTCCCATTAAGATTATAAGTTACTGCTCTAACACATCTGCATCAGTTTCTCCTCTATTTTTCTATTCTTCTCTAATTATACCTGATCTGAAAGAACTGAACCATATAATTTTTATCTTTATGTTTTAGACGATGGAATGAATTCAAATCCACATTTAACTTTTTCCATCAATACATAAATATTCTACAACTTCTCTCCTAAAGAGACTTACATGGAAATTCTTTTCCCTAAACTGAAGATGTCTCTGATTTAGTTCCAGTGATTACACTATTTGTATTAATACCTAATTGCTCTTTTTCACTTTAAAACATCTAGTGACCCTATCCCACATAGATACAATATAACTTTAAATCCCAGCCTTAGTCTATGGGATAATGATTCAACCTTATATTTGTAAACAATATTGTCTCATAAAATTTCTTTTCCCTTTTCCCAAATTATTCCCATTAATACTTTAGAAGCCATAATATCTTTCATTTGGCTACACAAGAGTACCAATGTAACCAGTCATCTGATTAAAAACAACAAGATTTCACATATTTGCATTTATCTAATTTTCCATTTTTCTCCCATAAAACCAACTTCTTTCACAACGGTAACAGATTCTGGCAGTCCTCCTTAGACTCCTCCTCAAGACCCTTCCTAAAGCCCTCCTCTAGTCACCCCAGACCACCCTTCAATCCCTCCTACAATCTTTGTGTATATAATCTCCACCTTGCCTCCATGAAGGTGCTCAGATTCAATCTAGCTCAGCCCAGACTAAATCTGGCCCACTTGTGAAAACAGGAGTCACAAAGGGTGGGACCTCCCAAGACAACCCATCATGGTGAACCCCCAACAAACCCCATCCCTTCCCTTGGCTGAGAAGTCCCGAGTCGAACTCCTTCGGCAGGACCCAGCATGTAGGCACCCTGGGGTCTTGAGCACCCCCAGAAACCGATGGTTCACCAACAATCATCACTTTGATTTAACCTCTTCAACAGGATCCTGAATATCTTCTCATTCTTTCTAGGCACTGAGAAGGGGATTCATTTTTTTTTTCCTGATTTCAAAAGCCTTATATTCTGTGATTTTGGCACAGCTTCCCTTATCCCTTCTATTACCAACTGTCTAAGGTCCTGCATATTCCTACGATGTTCTTCGATATTGTTATCCCAGCTTGGCTCTTCATTTGGGAATTTTCTATCCGCAGCTACCACTCCTGGTCCTGGAGGGTGTCTCCTTTCCCATCCCTCCATGGCTGCCTTTCTAATCATACCCTTCTCTTCTCCCATAAACAGGAGGTTGAGTATGGGCATTAATTCTGCCTAGGTATTAGGAATATTTGCCTGGCCAAACTTATTAAAAAAAAGAAAACTTTATTTCATATCATCATTTGCTTTAAGAACCATCCAGATTTGGATTTGGCACCCCGATTTCTCCAAGCTTCATCTTACGCATACTGACAATTAACAAAATGCCTAAGGATTCTAGGGATTTTTGAGGGGGAAGGGGTGCAGGCACACACGCCACCACTGCTGTGGGTAAGGGAGCTCCAAAGAACAGACAGCCAACCCCTGGTTTTTATATCTTTTTCAGCATCAGGGGTGAGTCAAGTCACACATACGACTCACCCACATGACCTAGAATCGTCACAAAGAGGAGGACTTAAACCCACCTGGTCTAAAAGCCTCTGCTCTCCCAGACATGTAAACTAGGCCCTCCCTGGAGTTAGCCCCACCTTGGGCCCCACCTTAGTTGCCAATCCACACCCACTAAGGTTTTACACCTAATAGGGGTCTGGGCCTGGGGCTTAGCACCTAGTAAGGCTCGATGAATTACTCAAAGGGAACAAAAGCCAAACCATTCAAGGGCGCTTGTTGAACTAAGTGCCAAAGAGCCCATTTTGCTTACCAACGCAGCATTAAAGGAGATAAAACTATCCCCACTTATTGATTATACAATGGTATACTTGGAAAATACCCAGAAAAGACACTAATTGAGACAATTAATAGCTTCAGCAAAGTTGCAGCCTATAAAATAAACCTTCAACAATGAATGACATTTCTAAACAACAATAACAAAACCCACCAAGCAATGATAGAAAGGGAAATCCTATTCCAATATCTTTTGTTGTTATTGTTCATTGTTTTCAGTAATGTCTGACTCTCCATGACCCCATTTGGGATTTTCTTGGCAGAGACACTGGAGTGATTTGCCATTTCCTTCTCCAGCTCATTTGACAGTTGAGGAGACTAAGGCAAACAGGGTCAAGTGACTTGCCCAGGGTCACCCAGCTATTAAGTGTCTGGGGCCGGATTTGAACTCATGAAGATGACTTCAGGTCCAGTACTCTGTCCACTGCACCAACTAGCTGCCCTGTAAAACAAACTATTATGAAAAAGTTTTTACCTCGCAGGCTTTCTGAAAGGATTTTGGGGACCCCTGAAGATCTCCAGACCATACTTTGAGAACCACTGTGCTAGGGCATAAAAATGTCAAATAAATGCAGACAATCATAAATATTAAATACATTCCTGATTGACTACAATTCAACAAAAATGAAAATCAATAAAGATTTGAAGAAAGCATTCAAACTTAAATGGAAATTAAACAATTTAATTTTTAGTTTTAGTATTAGTATTAATATAAATTAGTGTTAATTTTTAGTACTAATTTAGTATTAATAATTAATTTTTAATTTAGTATTAATTTTCCCCCAATTACATGTAAAAACAATGTTCAACATTTGTTTTTAAAACCGAGTTCCAAATTCTCTCTTCCTCCCCACCCCCTCATTGAGAAGGCAAGAAATTTGATATAGGTTATACATGTGTAGTCATGCAAAACATCTTTCCATATTAGTTAAGTTGTAAAAGAAAAACATAAACCAATATAAAAGCCCAAGGAAAATAAAGAAAGTAAAAAAAAAAAGTCTAATTCAATCTGTATTTAGACTCCATCAATTCTTTCTCTGGAGATGGATAGTATTTTTCATCTTAAGTCCTTCAGAGAACAATTTAATTTTAAAGAACTGATTGGTCATAAACAAATTAAAAAATAAAAGAGAATAATGTTAAAGAAATTAGCAAACCTTAGGGATAGAGTCCCAGCAGTTTTTAGAGGAAAGTTTATTATTGCTAAATGCTCAACAATGAACCCACAAATTGGGCAAGCAACTAAAGAAAAGAAAAAAACAAGCCTATAATTTTTTAAAAAACCTAAACACAAAAATAAAAATTCTGAAAAAATCAAAGGGAAGCAAAGAAAAATAGTACATACCAGGGGCTTACTAAGTGCCAGGCCCTGTGCTAATTTGCTCTGTGGCTACAAATATATACAAGAGACAGTCCCCTCCCTCAAGGAGCTTAGATTCTAACATGGGAAGAAAACATACAAAAGAGAGCTGGAAAAGGAAGGAGAAATATATATGTGTCTGTTTATATATATATATATATATGTATATACACATACATATGTATGTAGAATGTGTGTGTATATGTGTGTATATATACATACACCCACATAGACACATACATATATACATGTGTGTACACACACACACACACACATACATGGAACAATCATGGCCCCAGGCAAGATAAGGCTAACTCTGACCTATCAGTTCACATAGCATATCCAGGCACAGAGCAGATGCTTAATTAATGATAGTTGATAAATCAACTGATGGCATACAGCACTGTCCAGAAATTTCCAGAGAAAGGGGGTAGTGGTAGTAGCTGGTCAATGCCAGGCAGGGGGAGAGGGCTTATCTAGAATGGAGGCTGCCAGCTTCAAGAGAGGCCGGGACCCTCCAAAACCAGAGAGGCCTTTTGGATTGTCACATTCCATTTAATTCAATGTAAAAAAAATTATCAGAAGTCTATTATATGAAAGGCACTATCCATTACCTCTTTGTTTTACTTCCTGCTCTTTATGGTTCCTCTTCTAATTTCCATCAGACAGAAACATTCTTAGAATGCGGAAGTAAATTACATTCCCAAGGCAGTAATCCAGTCATTCTTTTGCAATTATCAGTCACTGTTTATTCAACGGCTACTGACTGAACAGCCTGCGAGGATGAGTTTTATATATGAAGAGGGTCTGTAGAACTCCTTGAAACAATCAAAGACATTGTGTTAGATTGGGTCACGCTCTAAGAAATTTGTATAAAAGGGAGCCGCTATGGGGGAAAAAGAGATTCTGAGCATCTGGATTGGAGGGCTTGGAACAAAGGGAGGACTGAATAGAGAAAGGAGATATCAAAGAGAATCATTGGCTCCACAGGCATCTTGGAGAAAGGCAAGTCCCAAGCAATGATTAGTTCTTTCCCCAAATCCACTCCCAATTATGCTGATCTATTCACATATTTTATAACATTATCTGCTGTTTCATTACCCAATGTTTCCAGTTAAAGGAATTTTGCTTCAGCCACAAAAAGGCCAGATTTCTAATATTTAATGAATATAAGATTAGAAAGACAAGCTAATCATTGTCACTTGTGAAATTCCCAATCCTGCATCTGGCACAGGATTCCCCATCGTGAAGGCACGCAGAATATGAATGACAGCAGAAGCAGGAGACAGGTCTGTTTTGTCTTCCGAAGTGTATGCATCTATAAGGACAAGGTTCAGACATGTACACAGAAGCAAACATTGGAACATTATGCCGTTTCTTCACATTTCAACTCCCCCAGTAATCCAGGCATGCATCAGATGTGCCATCAAAACAGACAATTTGAATGCCAAGGACAGTTCTTTACTAGTAAAACACGGATTGAACATCAATTAATGGTCTTTGAACAGACAGAAAATGTGCAACTGGACCAGGGATTTTTGGAAGGCATCTTCTTGAAGCCATGGACCCCTTTGGCAGTTTGGTGAAGCTTTCTCAGATGAACCCTTTCTCAGAAATATATTGTTAAATGAATTTTTAAAAATGCATAAGATTACAAAGGAAACCCAATTATATGGAAATAAAGTTATAAGAATAATGTATTTTTTGAAAGTTCATGGATTCTGGGTTAAGAAGCCCTGAATTGGACTGTTTTTTTATTGTCAAATTACTCCTACCATAATGAAAGCCTTCTGTGGTGTCCATAGTAGTATCATTAAGCAAATATTATTTTCTCCAATATGTTATCTCACTTATTCCTTGTATGACACTGTGATTATTATCCTTATTTTATAAACAAGGAAACTGAGGCTCAGAAAGATTAAATGTTTTGTTTAGGGTCACACAGCTAGTGACTGAGATGGGTTTGGAACTCACTCTCCTAATTCCACCCCTGGCATTCAACATTCCTGTGAGGTGTAACAGAAGTGTGAGGGGAGGTGGGGGGGTGGGTGGGACTGGCCAGTCAGCTCAGGCTTTATATCATTAGCTTCAAGGCCACCTTTGGTGAAAACAAAATCTTTTGCTGCAGAACCCTATCACAATTAAATCGCTTTCAATGCAATTTATCAGATGGGTAGTGTTGTGAAGAGTTTTCCCCATGTTTTGTTCTTATGGAATCATATTTCTGCGGCATGATATTAACTGGCATTTTTATAGTGCCTTAAGATTTGCAAAGTTCTTTGTAAATATGCCATCTAATCTTTCACAACGATGCTGAAAAGTGGGGGCCCTTATTATCTCCTTTTATAAAAGAGAAACTGAGGTTAAATGACTTCTCCACAGCCACTCAACTAGTAATTGGTCTGAGAGGTTTGAGCTCAGCTCTTTCTGATTTCAGGTCTAGTACTCTATGCTGCCTAGAGCTGCATATTGAGAAAATTAGAAATAAACCTTTTTCCAATTTGTCATCTTTTTCACTGCACCTTCTGAATGGTCTTTCACCTTTCACCAAAAACAGAACGTCAATCAGATGCTCGATTTCATTTGTTCTCTTCTAGACAGGTAAGCTTGTTTGCTTTTATCCAAGGTCAGCAGTTGGTGTCAGGGCGAAGTTCAGGTAAGCAGGGTTGTCTGTGATTCACTTTTACTTCTTAGCCTAGCGATTCATCTTCTCCAGGCATGCCCTGGGCTCTTCTCCTCTGAGCACAATGAAGTAAAGTGTCTTCCCTCTCAATTTTTGAAGACTTTACATAACATGGAGTTTATTTGTACCTTAAATGTTGTCTATACCAAGGCATAGTTTTCTTAATTTATTATTATTATTGGTATATATTTTCTTTTGTGACATGGCTAATACGGAAATGCATTTTACGTGACTTCACATGTGTAATCAATAACATATTGCTTGTCTTCTCAAAGGGTTGGGGAGGAGCAAAAGCGAGGAAGAAAATCTGGAACTCAAGAGTAAAAATTTTTAAAAAAAATTTTAACATATAATAGGGAAATATTTAACAAAGTAAAAAAATAGGTTTACTAAATAAATGTCTATAACTTACTGGTGCTTTTTCCTATGGCAGTTCATTTATCATTTATTAATTTCTCTTTATGAGTCTGAGCTACTTAGGTTAACTAGTTGGTTTATTTTTTTAATCAGTTCAGGTATTTAAAATTGCTGTAGCTATCCATCCATTTTATTCGAATATTCAGTTTGTTGCCATAAAACTGTGTATAAGTTTTTTATCCCTTTATTTCCTCTTTCCATTCTGACTTTCCCCTACTTGTTTTTGATTTTCACTGTCAATTTTATTGATCTTTCAAAAAACTACTTTGTTTTTGTGGAAGCATGAAGTGCTAGGCAATAAACGTTTATTAGATGCCCTGCTATGATGAGCTAGGCACTACACTATGCTTTGACAGTATTTTGAGATACAGAAAGAAACAGTCCCTGCCCTCAAGGAACTCGGGGTGGGGGGGGTGGAGGGGTGTGTGTGTGTGGGTAAAACACATAAAAATAATGAAAAAAGGGGAAGTGGAGAAGACACAGTGGAGAAATCAGAGAAGTCCCCAGTGTAGTACAGCTGGAAGAGAAATGAGATGTCTGAGCTGGAGTCCTCTCCTTAAATGAAGAATTGGAATTCAGGGCCCTATTCTTCAATCAGAGGGGTAGAAGGTAGTGAAGAGGTAGCATCCCAAGACTGATGAGATTTTACAGTATGATGACATTATTTCAATAATGAGTTTTCTGGGGCACAGGGAGAATCTGTCAGGGAAGACCCAAAGTAGTGCAGCCAGGCGAGAAATAAGTTAAAGGCTTCTTTAGATGCTACTTAAAAAACAAAACAAAACATTTTTTTTCTCAATTACCAAGCATTTATTTTTTTCTCTTTCCTACCTCTTATCCTTTTCACCCAACCACTCCTGGGAAAAATGAAAAACAAAACCCTTGTAAGAGATATGTATAGTAAAAGCCCCATATTGGCTATGTATCCCTGGAGGTAGATAGCATTTTCTTTCATAAGTCCTTCATAGTTGATTTAAGTATTCATATTACTCAGAATAGCTGAGTCATTCACAATTGCTCTTCAAATGATATTGCTGTGCTGTACATAATGTTCTCTTGGTTCTGCTCCTTTCTCTCTGTATTATTTCATACAAGTCTTTCTGGTTTTTCTAAAATCAACCTGTTTATCATTTCTTACAGCACAGCAATATTCTATCACAATCATATGCCAGAACTTATTCAGCCATTCCTCAATTGATGGGCATCCCCTCAATTTCCAATTCATTGCTGCCAGAAAAAGAGCAGCTGTAAGTATTTAGAACATGTAAGTTCTTTTCCTTGGGATCACCTTGGGAACCTGACCTAATAGTGGTATTACTGGGTCAAAAGATATACAGTTTTATAACTCTTTGGGCATAATTCTAGATTGCTCTCCAAAATTACTGGATCAGTTCACAGTTCCACCAAGAGTGTATTAGTGTCCCAACTTTTCCACATCCCCTCCAATATTTGTCATTTTCCCTATCATTTTAGCCAATCTGTATATGGTACTTTTTAATATAATGTAATTTCCTTGCTTACCTCTTTTAATTAAATCTATTTTAGTTTTAACTTTGAGATTAACTTTTTTTTACATCAGCTGAAGCATAATAAAGTCTATTCTACCCCTTCATTTTAAAACATGTTTCCTAGAAACATTCTGTCAGGCTCTGGTTTTTGATCCATTCTGCTGCTTTCTGTTTCATGCTATTCCTCGCCGCCCCCCCCCCCCCCCCCCCACCCCAGTTTAGCCTTCTCTCTCTCTTTTTACCCTATCCCTCCTTGCAAGTCATTTCCCTGACCATAGCCTCCCTAATCCGTACACCCTTCCAAGGTCCCTCCGTTGCCTCATTCCCATGCCCTCTCATTTCTGTGTAAATTAAGAAGACTTTCATACCCAACTAGATGTATATGTTATTCTCTCTTTAACCCAGTTCTGATGAGAATAATGTCCCCACACTGCCTACCTTCCACCCCACCCTCCCCTTCACTGTAAAAGTTCTTCCACTCACACCTCTTCGGTATGAGATAATTTGTGCCATTTTACCTCTCCCTATCCAATTTGAATTTTTAGGATCATCCCATCATAATCAACTCAAACCCAAGCTCGCTCTCTATGTATACTCTAACTACTCTAATAATAATATCCTTAAGAGTTACAAATATAATTTTTCCATATAAGACAGTAAATGGCTTAACCTTATTAAATCCCTTGTTATTAATCATTCATGTTTATGTTTCTCCTGATTCTTGTATTTGAAAGTCAAATTTTCTGTTCAGTTCTGATCTTTTCCTCAAAAATGTCAGAAAATCCTTTATCCAATGTATGTTTTTTTTTTCCCTTTCAGGATTACATTCAGCTTTGCTGGGTAGGTTATTCTTGGTTGCAAACCCAGCTCCTTTGCTTTTCAGAATATTCCACACTCTTTGGTCTTTTAACGTACAAGCTGCTAAATGTATTATCCTGATTGTAGCTCCACAATATTTGAATTTTCTTTCTTGTTGCTTGTGATATTTTCTTCTTGATTTCAGAGCTTTGAAACTTAGTTATAACATCCCTATGACTTTTCATTTTGACATCTCTTTCAGGCGGTGATTGGCAGATTTTTCATTTTCTATTTTACCCTCTAGTTCTAAAACTTCAGGGCATTTCTTCTTTAATAATTTCTTGAAGTATATAATGTCTAGATCATTTCTTTTATCATGACTTTTAGGTAGTCCAACAATTCTTATTTCTCCTATATTTGTTTTCCAGGTCAGTTATTTTTCTAGTGATATTTCACATTTTCTTCTATTTTTTTTCATTCTTTTCATTTTGTTATTTCTTGATGTCTTGTGAAATCATTAGCTTCCCCTTGCCCAATTCTGATTTTTAAGGAGTTATTTTCTTTAGTAGTTTTTGGATCTCTTTTTCCAATTATTCACAATTTTCTTGCATTACTCATTTCTTTTCCCAGTTTTTCCTCTACCTCTCTTATTTGATTGTTACCATTCTTTTTATGCTCTTCCAAGAATTCTTTTTGAGCTAGTGACCATTCTATATTTTTATTTGAAACTTTACAAGTAGTTTTAATATTTTTTTTCTTTTGAGTTTGAATCCTGATCTTCTCTATCACATAGTAACTATCTATGGTTAGGTTCTTTTTCTGTTTACTCATTTTTTAAAACATCCTATTTCTTAGCTATTAACTTTATGTTAGGTGTTGAGCTCTGCTCCCAGAGTGTGGGAGAGAATGTCTTAGGCTTTAGGTTTTTCATGTTGTTATTTTCTGAGCTCTATCTGTTCTTTGACTTTTTGGTTCTTCCAACGTGATATGATCCAAGGCCAGCTGTGGTTTCCACTCTTTGGGCTTCTGCCTTAGTTTATGATTTAACGGACTCCTCTCCAACCCTGAACCATAATCAGGGTCCCTTACATTGTTGCTACCACACTCTCACTTCTCACAGTCCCAGAAATGTACCATCAGCCTCCATTCTACTTCTGTCCTGGAACTGAAACCAGGGACCCCCTTCTCCTGCAAGTGACCACAGTCAGTCCTCTCTATCCTAGAATTGTGAATAGGGCATTGCTCTGGAACCATGAGGAGAGCACTGAGCCACTGCAATCATTCACTGGAGTATGCTTGCTTCTCCTCACCTGTACCACAATTTGGGAATATCTGATCAATGTGCCAGGGCCCCACAATATTTCCCAGATCAGCCAGTCAAACCATCCTCCCCCTCCCCCACCACACACACACTGTCTGGAGTGAAAGTTCCTACACAGCTGCCCCCAAGGCTTGCTCTTTGTTGTCATGGTATCTGCTCCTTATTCCTTATCAGACCAACACTCCATAGGTCAGATCTTTCCTAACCACACCAGAAGTTTATCTTAGATGGACAATGGTTTTACTCCAAATTTTTATTATTTCTGCAACTCTAAAATTCAATTTGAGGCATTGTTTTAAGTTGTTTGGAGGGGAATTTGGGAGAGCCAGGTAATTTTCTAACATTGTGCCATCTTCTTACAATCCCTCTGTATGCTTAATTTTGAATTTTGTTTTGCTGTTGTTTGGTTTGGCTGCCTTTTAAGTGGGGTTTACCATTTGATGCACAATATTTTCTGCACTTTTATTATAAGAATCTTGCTTCTGATCTATGTCTAAGGAACAACAGCATTTTTATAATTGCTGTACTCTGTGGATAATTGTGGTTGATGTTACTGCTTCTGCTTTGTATCATTTGAACAGATCAAGTTGTTTAGTGGTTGAAAATATTCTGGCATTATGGAGTAACATTCTGAGGATATGAGAATGATACTGAAAAATACTGTCAATTTATGGATAGGTGCCCATAAAGGTCTACAGATGTACATAATAAAGCGCTTGTTTAATGAGAATACCATAAACTTCATGAAGACCAAAGTAACAGAACTGGGAGATTATAGAAAAGTATATAGGGGATTATGGTTAAAAGCACCTACTAAAGATACATTCAAGGATACTTGAAAAAATCTAGATGGGTTACTGTATTTGGGAAATGATTTGCAGTACTCCATTTGAGGGACAGTAGTTATGTAACACTGCTAACATCAATGAGTGGGAATGGCAGCCCAGCAATTGAGGTTTGGGTTTGAAAATGGGTTTGGGGTTTTTACCAATATAGAATGACCTTTTCTGGTGGAAACACGTTTGAGTGATAAGGTTCTAGAGGCCAAGGCTGCTCCTTCTACTACCACCTAGATCTCCGTGGAAGCCGAGCTTCCCTAATTCAAATAGCAATGTGGCTGCAGAGAAAAAACTCAGGAGTTCCAGATGGTGGACCAAGCTGCCTCACTGGTATATCAAATGGTGTTGAGGTCCCCAGAAATGCAGAGGAATGCGCCCAAGATCTTCTTCCTTTTAGTCTTGCACACGATGGCTTTGCTTGATTCAATGAAAAAAATTCTCCTCCTTGTCAGACAGCCGAGTCAAAATGGGATGTGACCAGACCCCTGCACTTGGGGAGGTGGGGGCAGAGAGGATTTGGCTGAGCACAGCAAGGTTGCTCACACAGTTGTTCTACTGAACGCATAACGGAGGAGCTGGTGGTTACTGAGCCTTGGTACCTGGGGCAGCAGGAAGCTAGTCAGTGGCCTGAGTCTTTAGTGACTTGAGCCAGATCCCGGTGGCCATTCTTGATCAGTCTCCAGCACATTCTCCTTCCTTCCTCAAAGAATTTAGCGCTTGGCCTACAGTCCTTCGGCCACAATTACTGCCAGAAAGCTAAAGGACCTCCACATAGATACTGATGCTTCCTACACTCCCTAACTTCTCCAAACCTTCATTCCTTCATTCCACCTCAGTCCTTTGTCCTGCTATGACCCACAAGCCTTCCGCATTTCATGATTATAACGTTACTTTATCTGGTCACACACGTCTCCTGACAATCCCTCTCGTGCTGATCTTCATCCTCATCATGGCCTCCCCTCCTCGGCCTCTCAGGTCTTCCCCAGTTCATTGCTCCTGGTCCAGCCGCACTTCCCTTGTGTCTTGGTCTCAATCTTTTGGTCAATCAGTTAAACTCCACACTAGCCTGTGCTCCTGAATTCCTTTTCACCGTATCTTAATGCCAATCGTGCCTTGACAAACCTGGGCCTTGGATTACCCTCCTGCTCCTATCTATGCACTACTGAATAGAGGTGGAGAACAGTCACCAAACTGTGCTGACTGAATCCATCTCACGGGGACCTCAGTTCAGCAAAGCAACCCTTTGATACCTCAGGAAGAGATCTGCTCTACGGCTCACCAGTGAATATTCCAAACCTTTAATCTGTTTTATTCCCATCTTTTCTTTTTATATGTGCTAATTTCCCCCGTACACCTCCTCTCCCAGAGCCGTCCCATATAACAAAGAATACATTTTTAAAGGAAAAAAATAAGCAAAGCCTATCAGTATATTGAAAAAACGTGAAAACACCTGCATCATTCCGCAGCTGTGGACCACCTACCTCTACCAAGAGAGTGGGGGGAGATGTCTTTTTGTGCCTCTCCTCTGGGGCCCTGCTTTCTCTTGGTCATTTCTGCAGAGTTCAGTTTCACCCGTCTTGTGGTAGCTGTTTTTTCCGTTTGCAGCCTCTTTTGTCTGGTTTTGGTAGCGCCGCTTTGCTCTGCTTCAGTTTGCGTACTCAGGTGTTCCGTCTTTATCGCGTCACTTTTCACAACACAGTAACGCTTCGTTATTGGTAGGCGACAACTTTCTGGGCCATTCCCCAGTTGCAGGGCATCAGCTGGGTTGCGAGTTCCTTGCCGGCTCACAAAGTACCGTTGGTTTTGTGCGTACACGGACTTGCTCTTTGTCAGCGATCCCCTGGGGTACACACCTAGTAGCAGAATCTCTGCATCAAACTGTCATCTTATTTGCCTAACTCCGGGTCACTTTCCAAAATGGCTGCCCGACGTCACAGCTGCACCAACAATGCACCAGCGCACCCGGCGTCCCGCAGCCCCCTCCGCCCCGGGTCGTTCCAGAAGCGGGACTTCGGGGCTCTGGTCCCTGGGTCCCTGGACGTTCATCTCCGCAGCTGTTGTTTGCTCCCCTTCCCAATCCTGTAGTTTGTCTCGGGACGGCGGAGGCTGCCCTCCCATCCAACGGCCCCTCCTCAACCCCAATTATTCTTGACCTCTCGCCCCCTCCCCGGCCTGCCGTCACTCCCGCTGACAATAGTCCAAAGCTCGGTTTCCACTCCCTGCAGCACCGCCCCAGGGACCTCACTGGTCAGTTGTTCCCAAGCATTTAATAGGCGCCTGGTGATGGTACTGCCTCCTCTAAGAGATGACGTCACCAAGTTGGGGTCAAGTTGCTGGGTGTCTGTGGCGGAAATGGCGCGCGAACAGTCCACGAGCACTGGCCTGCCTTCGGGGCGCACATAGTCTAAAGGGGGAGCAAGTTGCCAGGGGGCGCCGTGAGGCCTCCACGGCCGGTGCTGCCCCCTTTCCAGGTCTCCCGGGGCCGGCGAGCGGCGGAGTCGACATTTCACCCTGGAGGGAGAAGCGGCCGTTTCCGGGGCAAAGAAGGGACAAGGGGTGCTCGGGCCGGGAAAGGCCGGAACTTCCTTAGAAGGCCCCAGACACCCCGCCCACTTCCGCTTCCGCGCAGGCCGAGCCCCGCCCCCGCTCGGCCACCGTCCTTTCGGGGGCGCGCGGCTCCGCCGCCGTTTTATTTGAAATCTGGTTTCCCTGGTAACGGAGGGGGGGAGATTGCAGGGAGGACGCCGGGGCCAACGTTCCCTCCCTTCCCCTCCCCACCCCAAGTCCGAGGATTATCGCACAGAAGGAGGCAGTCCTAGCTCCCGCCCACTGGGAGGGACCGCCCCCAGAGACTGCTCCCGGCGTGAAGAAACCACGGACCGAGAACGCGAGGGGGCGGGGCTTGCGGGGCGCCTTCGGTGTGTTTCGCAGACCTCTCAGCCCTGATTGGCGCACGGCGTGCCGTACCGCCCTCGCTCCTGCCCACCAGCTTTACGATTGGCTGCTCGGGTCGCGCTGGAGCTCAAGTTCTGTCGCCGATTGGCCGGTTTGAGTAATTGGCGGCTCCCGCCCGCCTCCCCAGCTCTGCGCCGTCCCCCGACCCTTACGTTTCGCCTTAGTCCCGCGCGCTCAGGGCCAGTGGGGGCGGGGAGAGCGAGCGCCCGCTAGAGCCTCGGCTGCTCGATCCCGGCGACCAGGCGTCGGCCGGCACGCGCGCTCCCAGCGAGGACCCCGCGAGGTGCCCACGCCGCCGCCTGCGCCCTTCGAAACCGCCCAGCCGCCCGTTAGGTGCTCAGGGGCAGCCGCCGTTCGAGCCCGCCCCGCAGCCTGGGCGCGCCGCGGGGGCTAGCGGCGGCGGCAGTGCTGGACTTGGCCTGCCGGGGCCCGAGGCCGCGGAGCCCGCCCCGGCGTTTCCAAGCGGCGCCCGGCAGGGTCGCGGCGCCCGGCGCGGGGGTCCTGGCACGGCGGAAAACGCGCCAAGTCTGCGCCGGTGGCGGCCGTGTCCTGATCCAGCTGAGCCTCCCCAGCAGTGGACCCACGCCCCGCCCGGGGCCCCGGACCCCCGCCCGGTCCCGGCCCGGGGATGGAGCCGCACCGGCGGCCACTGCCATGAGCCAGTAAGCTCGCGAGCCCCGCGGGGAAACTGTGGCCGGCGGGCCGCCCCTCCCCCCCGCCGAGGAGGGTGCGGGTGTAAACGGGGCGCGATCGCCGCCCCCGGGACACTCCGGGGGAGGGTCGGGGGTCCCGGGGAAGGGTCCGGGGGCGTTGCCGGGGAAGCGCTCGCGCCCACGCCCCGTCCCCAGCGGGGGTCCGTGGGAGGCGTCTTGCGGGCGGGGTCGTGACCTGTGGGCTCCCGGCAGGTGCCGCGGGTGACGGGGAGCGATGCCCGGGGTGGTGCCGAGTGAGAGCCAGGGGCCGCCGGCCCGGGGGAGCCCCAAGAAGAGCCGCCTGTCCCTCAAGTTCTTCCAGAAGAAGGAGACGAAGCGCGCCCTGGACTTCGCGGACACGCAGGACGAGGAAGAGCGCGGCGGGGACGGCGCGAGCCCGGACGTGTGCGTGTCCCCGCGGAGGCCTGGGGAGATGGTCGGGGGACCCGGTGCGGGGGAAGGGGCACGGACCCCTGGGCTCATACGAACCCTCCTCTTTCCCCAGGGACCAGGTGGTGCCGGCGGCCGCCGCTCAGCCCTCGCCCCTTGACTGCGAGAAGCGGAAGAATCTGCTGCCCTTCGTGGGGCTCAACAACCTGGGCAACACCTGCTACCTGAACAGCGTCCTGCAGGTGAGGGCGCGGGGGCGGGGCCGCCAGGTGAGGGGGGTGCGGGGACGGGGCCGCCAGGTGAGGGGGGTGCGGGGACGGGGCCGCCAGGTGAGGAGGGGGTGCGGGTGCGGGGCCGCCAGGTGAGGAGGGGGTGCGGGGGCGGGGCCGCCAAGTGAGGAGGGGGTGCGGGGCGGGGCCGCAGATGGCGGGGTGCGGGGCGGAGCCTCCAGGTGAGGAGGGGGTGCGGGGACGGGGCCGCCAGGTGAGGGGGGGTGCGGGGCCGCCAGGTGAGGAGGGGGTGCGGGGGCGGGGCCGCCAGGTGAGGAGGGGGTGCGGGGGCGGGGCCGCCAGGTGAGGGGGCGGGGCCTGGGGTTGCAGGGGCGGTGTCTGGCTGGCGCTCTGACCCGGCCCGAGGCTGATGGACAGAACTTGGTGCAGGTCCTCTACTTTTGTCCCGGATTTAAAACTGGAGTAAAGCACTTGTTTAATGTTATTACGAGGAAGAAGGAAAGCCTGAAGGACGAAGCCGGTCAGAAAGCGGAAAAGGTAAGAGATGGCGTTTAGAAACTGGCAGCTAAAACGTTTTTCCTTAAATTTTTTCTGGTAGAATAACTGCCTGTGATTTAGCCTATTAAAATAAGCCTTCTCATTGTTTATGTTGGTTTTATTTGTGCAGAATAAGTCGTGTGCATGGTTACATTTAAACGTACCCGGGAATTTTAATTTTTCTATTTTAAAGCCTGTCCCATTTTGGATTCACGTGTGTTTGTCTTAAATTGTGGTGAGATTTAAGAATAGCTGGGAGGACGCGAGGTGACATAAGGCAAAGAAAATAGAGATAGGACCAACATTTTTACTTCAAATTATGATTATGATATTTTGGGGCTTGTTCTTTGTGGTTTATCAGAATGAGGCTGTGTTTGCCTTCAGGGGTTTATGATCTCACACAGCAATAAAAGCCTGAAATGACCAAATTTGAATTTGAATCCTTCCTAATACCCTGACAGGTGATCACCCAGTCTCCACAGTTAAATCTTCTAAGGGGAAGTTAAGGCAAGACCTGCTTCCTTCACACTCTGTGGTAACAAGCAAGTAATTTCACTGATCTCCGTGTCTAGTTCTCCAAACAGAATTGCCAGTTTATGTTGGTATAGGTTGTTCGTTGCTGTAGGTTGTAGTAGGTTGACACTAAACCCCCCCAAACCATAGAGTTTAAGATCCAAGTGCCTTGGGCATTATGTCCAGGGGAAGGGTGAGACATCTAGCGTTGTAGCCAATTTTTGAGAACCTGTTTAAAGGCATACAAAATTGAGACGTCTAATCCGTATTCATAGGAAATTCTGATACTCCAGCTAATTAGAAAACCATTTGAATTGACTGGGAATAAGGAAGTGCAGGTTATCCAGAGTGTAGGTGTTTTTGGTATTCCTGGCTCTGAAGCCTGCTTTCTGGACAGTTTGAATGACCACCAGGAGTGGGCCTCATTAAAGCTTTCTATTGAAGCAGAAACACTGATTTAGCTGTATAGAAAAGCTTAAGGTTGTCTCTGAAATAAAAGGAAAAATGAATTCCTTGATTTTCAGAACTTCTCCTTTGTGCTACTCAACCTAAATCTTATTTTGGCTTCTGCAAGTAGCAAACTCTGAGAGAATTGCTTCTTTAAAATACTTTATTTTAAATTTTTTTTAGAGCATTATAAAAAGAAAGTTGCTTTAGGAGAAAGAAATAAAGAGAAGGGGGAAATACTTGTCTTCATTAATATCAGATTGGTTTATTTATGTTTCTTTCTTGCAGGGAAATTGCAAAGAAGACAACCTGGCAAGCTATGAATTAATATGCAGCTTACAGTCTTTAATAATTTCAGTTGAACAACTTCAGGCCAATTTTCTTTTGAACCCAGAGAAATATACAGATGAACTCGCTACTCAGCCAAGAAGGTTACTTAACACTCTCAGGTATATCCCAGAATGAAATGTTCTCTCTAAGCTGGTGAGCACAGTGAATTGAACACTGATGCCAGAGCTGCAGTGTGTATGTTGTATGTGCTATAAATCTATCTTCCTCAACACTCTGTGTGTGCAAACCCTGCCCACCCCCATGGCAAGAAGCAATATAAAACTGAGTCTACTAGGCTCTGTGGGGAGCTAGGTAACGCAGTGGATAGAGTCAGGAGGACTGAGTTCAAATATTTACTATCCGTGACTCTGGGCAAGTCACTTCACAGTTTGCCCCAGTTTCCTCATCTGTAAAATGGGCAGGAGAAGGAAATGGCAAACCACAGCAGTGTGTTTGCAGAGAAAACCCCAAAGGGGGACACAGAGATTTGGACATGACTGAAATGACCAAACGTTTTCTGAAATGTTAAAAAGCATCAACTTTGCTTGCATGCTTCCTGAACAGTGGAAGGGGAAAACACTAAAGGCTCGGTGTCTTTTTAGGGCCCTATTGGTAAATTCTCATGTATTGCGTAGTGCGTGGTTCTTTGCCTCACTTCATCTGCTTTTTTGCCAGTTTGTTTGGTACCTGGGTTGTTTTTTGGGCAAGGGGAGAGATGTTGATTGTGGCCAATAAAAGGGGTACTACTAGGGGGGCTTATTTAAGAAGTGGGAAGAATGGAGTCGTGTGTTAGAGAAGGGAATAGTGACGTTATTTGAGTGACAACTCGTTCTTTGCAGGGAGCTGAATCCCATGTATGAAGGCTACCTGCAGCACGATGCTCAGGAGGTGCTGCAGTGCATCTTGGGAAACATTCAGGAGACGTGCCAGCTCTTGAAGAAGGAAGAGCTGAGAACTGAGCCAGCAGACACGTCCCCTCCCCCGCTGGAGGAGAAGCCACTTCCTCTGAGAGAAGGCAGTGAAGTGAACACCCTTGAGGATGACGGGGAAGGAAAAGACAGGCTCCCAAAGGGAAGCGGGAAAAGGAAAAGTGACAGTGATGTGGGGAATCCCAAGAAGAAGTCTAAACTTTCCAAGGAGCTGGCGGCATCTGAAGAAAACCAGAGGCAGACCCGGTCCAAGAGAAAAGCCGCTGGGGATGCTCGCTTGGAAAGTTCTCCTGAAGCCATGCCCAAAGGTGCCGCTGATGGAGATGGCGCCCGGCTGAGTCACAAGAAATCAAGACTCAAACTAAACTGGTTGAAGCCCACTGCCAAACAGCCCAGCATCCTTTCCAAGTTCTGCAGTCTGGGGAAAATCACCACACACTTGGGACCCAAAGGGCCTTCAAAAGAAACTGATGGCAATCGTGAGGAGGACTTGAATGGGGAGACCAAGGGCACCTTAAAAGATGACTCTGGGGAACCTGCACCCCTAGAGAAGTATGTGGAAGACAAAGAAATACAGTCTTTGAGAAACAAAGGTCAGTACTGATACCTTCCTAGGATCCACCAGAGGCAGAGTGGAGCTTGACTCTCCGTTGGTGGGCTCAGCCTTAGGCACTTGGGGTAGGGTGAGTGCCCCTGGGCAGGGGAGTGTTTCAAGGCAGGAAGATTTGGAGGCAGTGTTTAAAGGTGGCAGCAGACTCAGCACCATGGGCTTCTGTCTTGACTGTATTTATCTAGGCATCTCTTATTACAAATAAAATCCTATGAGAAAACTTAAGTTTTAAAACTTAAAACTTTTAACTACCTATGGCTGCTATAGGGCTGTAGGAAGAATGAGTGTTGTAGTGGGGGTGAGCTGGCCATTGTGCTGGTAGTGCCTCTTGGACTCTGTTGCCTAGTCAATTAAAAAGGGCATTCAGAGAAATTGCTTGAATTCCCCTGATTTTCTGTAGAGCTGCCTTAAAGATAAGGAAAGCCAAGTCTTTGGGAATGTGTCCTAGAAGAGAAGGGAAAGCAGGGTTCATATGCAGCATTTCCGTCCAGGCTGTATGCTAACGATGGGCTGAGAGAATGGGCCTGAAAAAGAGAAATTTGGGTTTGCTCATGTGGTGTTCATTAAGACACTTGGTAAAACATCAGGCTGGGCTAAGGAGTTTGAGTTCATCTTCTTTGTAGGGATGGAACAAGTTTGTTTCGAGTTGGTGGAGAAATTATTCCAAGGCCAGCTGGTGTTGAGAACTCGGTGCTTGGAGTGTGAAAGTTTAACAGAGAGGAGAGAAGACTTCCAAGACATCAGTGTCCCAGTCCAAGAGGAGGAGTTTTCCAAAGTGCAGGAGAGTTCAGAGAGTGAGTATGATGAGCAGCATCGGCAAAGCCAGCCACGAAAACAAGTTGGCCACTGTTAAGTGGGGTATTCCTAGAAGCGTTATTTGGGGGAAGCAGGAGATTTTTGGATTCTCCTTTAGAAAAGCAGGTTGACTTTGGGGGGTCAGGTGAGTTACTTTTTCATTTTGCTCCTTGTTTTGGCTTTCAACCACCTTCCACTTTAAAAGCATGTTGGGTGGCTTCTTTCCTTTCTTGATTTTGGAAATCAAAGTCTGGCTTGTGTGATGGTATAGGTTGTGCTATATATGAATTAGAACAGGAGATTTAAATTTTAACCCTTTTCCTCTCACCTTTCAAGAGTCATTTCTTACTTTCAAGAGTCATTTCTTCAGTGAAAGCACACTTGACAGTAAACATTTGGTGTAGAGAGTCCTTCCTTTTCCTTTAACGTTCATTTTAAGCTCTTGTGACCTTGTTAATGTGCCACAATGTATGTGAGTGACAAAACATGATTGTCTTGTGCAGTTTCTCCAGAGCCCAAGACAGAGCTGAAGAGCCTGAAGTGGGCCATCTCGCAGTTCGCCTCTGTGGAGAGGATTGTGGGCGAGGACAAATACTTCTGTGAGAACTGCCATCATTACACGGAGGCAGAAAGAAGCCTCCTTTTTGACAAGATGCCTGAGGTGATAACCATCCACTTGAAGTGTTTTGCTGCGACTGGCTTGGAGTGAGTATCTAAAAAACTTTGATCAAAATGGTAGCACCCGAACATTCTAGCAGGCACTCCCCAGCATTCCAGCTCTCTACAGAGCTGCCACCGTTACCAGGGGAGCGAAGGGAGCAAGGTGGAGTCTCGTCACAAAAGGGGACCTGGTTTTCCTCATAGGATACGTGGAATGTGACAGGCAAAAGTCCAGAGATCACCTAGGCTAAAAAACACGTGTCTCCGTTATATCATCCTGCAATTGGGAGGCAGACCAGATTCTTAATTTGTCCTCAGATATTTGTCATGAATCCATTTGTCAAAATGCTTGAAATACACACCAGAAACATTCAATTGGTTCGTCATTTTATACTCCAAATAGGCACACATTCACACTTTGTATGAATATTATATGACTTGCCTTTTTCTTTGACAGGTTTGATTGTTATGGTGGAGGACTCTCCAAGATCAACACTCCCCTGTTGACACCCCTGAAGTTGTCCCTGGAAGAGTGGAGCACCAAGCCAACCAACGACAGCTACGGACTGTTCGCAGTGGTGATGCACAGTGGGATCACCATCAGCAGTGGGCACTATACTGCTTCTGTTAAAGTCACCGACCTTAATAGTCTGGAACTCGATACGGAGAATTTTGTAGTGGACCAAACGTATGAGATGGGTAAGGCTGACTCACCGAATGAGGACGACGCCAAGGCTCTCACCGAAGATTATGATGACGATGTGTCCTTCCGAGTCAGTGGGAATGCACAGCCCAGCAAAGTCCTGAGCAAAAAAAATGTGGAAGCTGTTGGCCTTCTCGGGGGACAGAAGAGTAGGCCGGACTATGAGTTGTGCAGTAGCCACCGAGCGTCCAATCCAGAGAAGGTCATCGGGGCCTTGGCTGAAAACAGAAACCTTGAATCCAGCAGCACAAATGGTACCCAGGAGCTGGACAGAAGCAAGGAACCCAACAGCCAGACGGATGCTCCCGTAAATGGGCTGGAAAGCAAACTGTCTGATGTGATACAGAGCTTGAAAGAATATGAGGGGAAGTGGCTGCTCTTTGATGATTCTGAAGTGAAAGTGACAGAAGAAAAAGACTTTCTGAATTCGCTTTCCCCTGCAGCATCCTCCACCTCTACTCCTTACTTACTGTTTTATAAGAAAATTATAGAGTGAGTGTATTTTCCTCGTGTATATAAACAGATTGCAGCAAGGACTCCTTGAGGTAGTGGCTCATTGGCCTTTGGAAGCTCCTGGGTTATTACTGGTCTCTAGTTTTTGTATGAATAGTGAAATTTGAATGACTGAAAACCCAGTTAATTTGTAGAGTTCACTTTACATGTTCACTAACCACTCTGCTGGAGACTAGCAATACATTAGCTTCTGAGGACAAACTTGTGTAGGTTCTGGAACAATTTGTCCCATAGAGCTATTTAAAAAACACTTTTTAAAGAAAGTTTTACACCTGTCTCTTGTATTGGCTTTTAAAAATAAAGTGCTGTATTTGTATTTTCCATATTTTGGAATAATTCTATCTACTGCCAAAATGTTTATAGATTGTGTGGTTTTGTAAATTTAGGAGGCAGCCACCTCATTGCATTTAGTTTTATAACAAAGTTATGAAGCAGAGTCCTTGAAGGCTGTTATGACACACTTGCATGTTCACACCGGCGTGAATTCTGTGCCTTGAATCACTTTGGAAGGTGGATCTCAGAAGCCCTTGGCCAGCATCCTTGCCCATCACTACCTTAGGAAGGATTTTATAGATATATATATTTATGATTATGATTTTGTACTTTAGCAAATCAGTCTAGGTTTGGACAAGAGTAGTCTGTATTTCTTCATAGTCATATTGCTATATAATTTGTAAATAGAATATAAAAATTTAGAAGTATGACCTTTAGGGTTTTTTGTTTTTTTTTAAAGCAGGGAGGGCATTCAATTTACAATGCTTAGCAACTATGTATACCAATGCACTAAAGTTTTGTACTTACAGCTTTCTACCCTAAAGCATCTGGTTTCTTTTCAAGAACAGAATTTGTGTATATATGTGGAATAAACATTCATAATTACCTTGACAACATTATTTTCTTGTATGAAAAGTAATATGATTGAGGACACTGTTTACCTTATGGTAGTCACCATTTTACATGGAAAATGGGGAGGCCCTAGCATTCGGAACAAGCCAGTTCCATTTCAACATTACTCGTGACTTGATGGAATGAAGAGTCAAGCTGGAGAATTTCAAACAAGGTATTTGACCACAACTAGGATTTATCTGCATGGAAATTTGAAATATTAAAAGTAAAGCTTACTAACTGGAGAAGACCACTGTAAATGGTAAAATCTTTAGACACTGCTTATTAACAGTCATGATCTAAAATGTTGCCTGAGAAAAATAATTTTTAAATTGTCCTAAGGAAATATTTTAAAGAAATGATTATTTTTGTAGCACATTTGAGTATGAAGTTTCAGAGTTAATTTGAACTACACCAGAATTTCTATCAGAATGAAGATATTCTATAAGGAAAAAATAGTGTGGAGGTGAAAGTGTTACAGAGTGGATACCTGTCCTACGTAAGATGCTGGCACTATATATAAAGGACCATGTAGATAATTAGTTTTACAGATGAGGAAGCAGTAAAATAGTAAATTGAGCCTAATGTCCTTCCTCTTCCATCTGCTGAGTGCCCCACCTGGGGGTAGGATAAATGCACAAGCACACCAAAACCACTTGGTGAACACGAAACCCCAACAAGTGGTTGCATCAGCTCTGTGCACTTGACAGGCCTCGAAGACCTGGCCCCCACCACTTGGGGCCCAATCCCCCTTTATTAAGCTCCAATGCCAGTTTTTCCTCTAGCCAGATAGCCAAGATTAGCCTCCCCAGAAGTATTGCCCAGTGGTCCTAGTTTTGTCATCATGGGGGGGGGGTGGGGCATAACAAGAAGTCTGTTCCTTTCTCCCATGTGTTGCCCTTCAAATAATCAAAGACAGCTTTGGTTCCATGCACACAGTCTTTTATAGATCAAACATCTATCCATTCAACTCAGTTGGGAAAGGTACAGTCCCCTCAGCACTGTTTGTGCCCACAATTTACCTTCTAGAAGGTGGTATCCAGAAATAGACCCAGTACTCCGGGAATGTGCTGCTGCGAGCCTTGGCCTTTATTCTGGATATTATTAAGGCTGACTAAGATCGCATATGATTTATTGGACTTTGCTATGCTGTTTTCAGACAAAATGAACGGTGACTGCAATGATAACCACAATACGCGGTAATGTGTTGTCTGAAGACTGGGTAAGGCGTTTTTTCAATAATAAAAAGTTAGTGAATACTCTGGGTAGAAGGTTTTGAGGTTTCTTCTTAAGGCAAAGGTCCCCTATGTGAAGGCATGAAGTCAGGCCTTTGGGCTAATTTGCTCTTGTACTGTTCCTGTGACAAATCAGAAGGCTCAGGTGGCAACTTTTTTCAGTCAAATACTTTTGTAAATGAGCCAGACTCATGATGTGATCCTGAAGGGCATTCTGAATCACTAAGGAATCCTTTCTACTCCCTGGGCTCGAAGGGTCAACTTGCAGCCTAATTATGTGGTACCGTGGGTACTTCATGGGAGATGAGCATCTCTTAGGACTTCAAACTGAAGCTCGCTTGATCTCCAATGATTCTTCTATGGACAGCATGACTTAACCATGATGGGGAGACTTGGGAAAGCCAAGAAATGGAAGAGATTGAGCTCAGATTAGTTTAGAGAAGGCAGACGGAAAGGGACGAAAGGCTGGCTAGACCTTACGTACTTACATGGGAAGGAGTCCTGAGGGTCCAGTGAGAAGGCTGCGAAGACATGTCATGAGGCCTCAACAGTGATGGGCAAAGGCTGCCTCCGCCGCTTCCACTTCCATCCCCTGACCTCCCTGGCACAAATGCACCAGTTCTCGGCAGTCTTGGTGAGTGGCCCATCCCTGGAACACGAATGCAGCTGGGCCCCTGGAGGTGCTGCTGCTAAGGCCTGAGGCCTCTACTCCTCCTGGTCCTGGCTGCAGGCAGAGGGGCTTCCTTCCCTTCCCTAGGACGTACGGCTTAGACCAGATGGGTAGCACCTCAGAAGAGCTGACTTGCCCAAAGACAGTCACAGAATGAGTAGAATGCCCAAGTTTGGCAGCTGATGGTGCAGTGGAAAGGTGTGCTTGGCCTGGAGGCAGGAAGATCTGAGTTCCAATCCACCCTCAGACCTAGCCATGGGCCCCCAAGCAAGGCACTTCACCTCTGCCTGAGTTTCCTCATCTGTAAAAGGGGTGAGAACAGCACCTCCCTCCCAGGGTGGCTGAGGATCACTGCTTAGCTCCGTGCTGGGCACGTAGCAGGCACCTTAGACGTGTTAGCTGTTACCATCTGGTCCTCTGGGGCCAGATGAGGTATAGGGCCCCACCTTCCTTCCTCCCTTTCCCCTCAAGCCCAGATCTCAGTGATGCGAAGCAGCCTGTAGCCCTCTGGGAGAGGACGTGTGAGGGTCTTTCTAGGCACCTACCGTGGGTGCTAATCAGCAGCCAGCCTTGGCACACATCCACGTACAGGCCGGGCTACAAGCTGCTCTCTGCTGTGGGTCAGACTTGCTACCGCTAGAAGTCAGTTCAAAATGGTTTTGCCCTTTTGGATGCGTTTTATAGAATTTAGCTCCTTGTTTTGGTAAGAAAGTCATGTTGCTGAAACATTTGCTCACTTCTAGACAGAAGAAAGATCTGCTTCCCTGGAATCAATGGACAAGATAATTCAAACACCAGATACAGTGATCAGACATGCCACATCTCCAAAGATATTCAAATACGTTCTCAGTCCAGACACATGATTCTTTCCTGCAAGAGGGTTAAATATTGATAAACTGAGAACTTGTCAGCGATCTTCATCTAGTACTTTCTGATGATAATCAGTTTCTCTTTTCAAGGTGCCAACATAACCAGAAATGTGATTTTTCTTTAAGTAACAGGCAAGACAGATTCTGAAAATTCACAATCATATCCGAATGACCTGATGCTCCCTCAGAGGTGGCTGGTACTCTAGAGAAAACTGGCACTTGGGTGTGGCTAATCACTGTTCACTGGCTGAACTGTCCAGAAATAAATACCCTGAAGCCAGAGAACTGAGCCAGGTCAGGCTCCAGACTCTCCCTCCCAGCATATGGCCCCCGGCCATCATTTGAGCCAATCTAGCTTAGAGTCACACGTCTTCCCTCCATCCCTTGGCTGGAAAGCTGCACCGCAGTGGAATCCCCAGGAATTCTACCTGTTACATCAAGTCACGACTGGGTCCTTTCTGCTCCTCAGGAGATGCAGTCAGCGGCTGCCAGGACTCAGGACAATCAGAGGGCACAAGCTTGGAACTAGGCAGCTATCACCTAGAGTGTCTTCATCTTACAATTTAATAAGCTCCAGTTATCCATCTCCGAACAGGCTTGTTGGTCTTGTTTGGCCTACATGGTCACCCGTCATAATTTTCATTTCAATAACTTTGGAAGTAACAGCTATAAATGAATTTTCTGTTGGCCTCTGCCAACACCACCAAATGGGAATGTTCACGTCAGAATAAAAATAAGTGAAAACATCCACATATTTAATAAGTACCTTTAAAATAAACATTACTACATTAAAATGGTTCAAAAATGCATCTGGAAAAGCTCCTAATATAAATTAAATCTATGAACTTAATGTAAATAAATTTAACATTAGGTATGCTATAAATAATAGTAAATGTATTTAGTGTACCTTTGAATCATAGAAATGGCTTTTGAAAAGCTTACAGCCTCTCCCAGGACACTGGAAACCAGAGCCATGATTTTTACGTAGTAACAGTCTACACTGGACAGTCCAGCATCACTGTGATCACTGGACATAGAGGGACATGAAGGCATATTGTCCAAAATGAAGTCCCAGGTTCTGATTTTGTGGATAACATGGCTTTCTTTTCAATAAACTGGGGCGAGTGTTCTGTCTTTCCCTAGAGGTCCACTTTGCGAAGACTCATTCTGCTGAAGGAATCTCTGGGGGGATAAACAAGGAAGGGGAATTATAAGCAAATTGTCCCAGCACCATTTTGTACAACACATGCGTTTCCTGCCACTCACGCCTCAAGTTTCTCTTAACTGAATGAAGTGAATCTCAGAACATCCTCCTGAGTTCTCTGTACTGGAACGTGCTCCTCCCTGCCCCCCTCCCTCCAAGGCCTCTTGGAGTCCCTCCCCTTCTCTCCCTCTCAGTAAGATAGCACTCAGGCACCGCCATCTGTGCTGCCGCTGCCCTCCCTCCTACACTCTGGTATGAAGGACTTGGTCTAGGTTCACATTTGTTAATACTGATGCTGCCCGCTGTCTCCCCCATGAAAATGTAAGCTTACTCCAGACAAGGATCACTTTCCTCCCTGTATCTGCATCCCCAGCGGCTCGCCCACTGCCTGCTGCCTAGTAAGCACTTCAAAAACACTCTGATGGGTTAATTCCTGTCCCCTCTTGCATGATCAAGGGTCTCTTCCCTTATCTTTCTTGCCCCCTCTAGAGCCTTGGACACCCTGGAGCTCCCACTGGCCCTCCCAGAACCACCATGAGCACGAGACCCAGGCCAGTGGCCCTTTGTCTCTCCCTTGGCCTGGCTCCTGCCTCCCCAGCTTGGGCCCCCTTCCCCTGCACACCTGCACTGGTCACCTCTTTCTTGTGTCATTTCTGCCCATTAGAAGGGAAGCTCCTCGAGGGCTTGGTGTCCCCAGCACTTTGCACAGTGCCTCACTTAATGACGCTGGCAGCCTCTCTCTCTGGTTCTGTCTCTTTCTTGTCTTTACCCCCTCGCCATCAGCATCCCCCAAAGATCGGTCCTGGGAGCTCTCACCATCTTCCTCCTTGAGCTCTTCAGCAGTAATCTGCACAGGACTCCAGCCCTCGCCTCCTCCCCTGAGCTCCAGAATGCTTATCCAACCCTCTGTCCTGCAGATCTCTCATTCCCTCTGAGCTTCTCCTGTCCTGTCCGGGGCACTGCCATTCTCCCAGTCACGCCCTCGCTCACGCTTGCTGAAAATGCGCATCTATTCTCCTGTAGCTTCTACCTTCATGGCCCCTCTCACCTACATCCTAGCCCCTGGACCAGCCTTCCTTCCCCACACCTGGGGGGCCTCCTTCCCTTGAGCCTCTCCACACTCAGCTCTCCAAGTAAACTGATGATGACAAGGAGAGTTTTCTAGGGGAAAGGGTGACCTTCCCTCCACCCTGTAGACACCCTTGGGGTCAGCAGAGGTCAATGGAGACACAGTGAGAGTGATGGGCCCTGACTCTGAAATTCCAGACTCAGTCCTGGGGGGAGGGCCCATCTGACTCACTATAGATTTACAGCTGCTTTTGGGGGCAAGACTACTGAACCATGTTATGGACTAAGTCTGTCATGTTTAGGAGCCAGAAGATGTAGGAATCCATGTAGCAGATGCTATGGCAGAGGCCCTGGAGGTCACCTAGTGCAGCTGTCCAGGCAGTGCACGTGTCCCTCTCTAACGCCCCTGATGGGGTGCCATCCCTCCTCGGCTCCAAGGCTGCCAGAGATGGGACTCGCTCATGAGAACTAAGCCTCTTCTCCCTCTGACTTCCATTCGCTCATCTCAGCTCTGCCTTCCAGCCCTCCCGAGAGGAGCCACGGCACCCACGCCTGGTACCTGTGGCCAGTGCTGGGCAGCAGTGCCTTGTACAGCTGAGGGATCTTCCTGCTGATGAGCGGCTGCAGGGCCTCCTTGAGGCGGTGGTAGTTGCGCTCCAGCTCCCTCTGGTACTCCTTCTGGTCAGGCCCAATCAGGCTCTTGTTCTTCCTTAAGGCATCCTCACACCTATGAGACAAGACTTGTCAGGGGCAGCGCACGTCTGCTCCTCCCATGGTCACTCCGTGGCCGGGCGTCTAGACTCGCATTCACACTAACTACACAGACACAGAGCTCAGGACCCTGTTGATCACAGGAAGGCTGGGGAGGTAACTCTGCTCCCCAGCCCTGCGTTCGGGTCAACGGGCTGACTTCATGGGTGGGGGGGCGGCCCCTCCTGCTCCATCCCCCGCAAAGTACCTTTTGGTAAAGTCTTTGAAGCACAGGCGCAGCTTATTGTGGTGCCTGAAGAGCTTGGGGTCATGGGGGATCTCTGACAGGAAAACTTGGGCAACTTCTAAGGGTCCCTGCAAGACAAAAAGACCCACTGAGTGAGGGGAACATGAGGCACAGAGATGTCTGTCTGGCTGCTCTCGGAACAGCCCCACAAGTAAGTACTGATGATAAAACAACAGCCACAGTAATGAGGGTGACACCAGCGAGCCAACAGTGATGGACAGTGTGACTCCACCGACACCATCTCACTGGAGCCTCCCAGGAGCTCCACGAGGGGGTCCTTTACGACCCCATTTTAGAGATGGGGAAACTGAGGCAAGTGGAGGTTTAAGGACCTGCCCAGGGGCACACAGTGAGGCAGTGTCTGTGTCGGCACCATGGCGCCAGCTAGCCGCCGTACAAGAGGATGCACCAGTTGTTTATATGTATATGCAGGTTTCTGTCATTTGGTGACTGCAGTGGGACGTTGGGAAATGCTCCAAAGAGATTCAAGCCAATTCTGGATATTGAGACTCTGGCCTCCTCCTTGTGTCCAATCCAGGGTCAGGGAGCCAAGGGGAGAAGCCCCCTGTCCTCCCACCCCACCTGAGAGCCGCACCTGCCCGAGGGGAGCCTGGCTGACCACCGGCATCTGGAGCAGTGGTTATTCTCCCTCTGTGGCTCAAGGCCCATCTGCTGAATGCCTCCCGCTCAGCCACAAGCCTCCTCCCCCTTAGCTGTCACTAACACAAAGGGCCTTTCTCTGCCACAGACAGAATCAAACATCATTCCATCTTCAAGCATCCAGGCATCGCAGACAACCCAGGCTTGGCCATGTTTGGCTGTGGGATGCCTGTCTCTAGGGGAGAGGTCTCCACCAGCGCTTTTATGCTGGCTAGTTGGGTTGGTTCGGGGGTCACCTCTATTTGGGATAATAGGCAGGAGGCAGGAGCTGAGGGGGGCATCAAACACATAGCTGCTTGCCCCAACCTCCCAAATTCCTTTGCATCAGTGTGGTATTTCCTTGTCTGCACACCTGTGGTTTCCATCTACTAGAGTCCAGGGGTGGGTAACCTGCAGCCTCGAGGCCACATATGGCCTTCTAGGTCCTTGGCTGCAGCCTTTTGACCGAGTCCAAGTTTTACAGAACAAATCCTTTCATTAAGGGGATTTGTTCTGTGAAGTTTGGATTCAGTCCAAAGGCTGCACTTGAGGATCTAGAGGGCCACATGTGGCCTTGAGGCGACAGGTTCCCCACCCCTGAACTAGACCACAAGCTGTTTGAAGGCAGGGATTTCTGCCTTTTTGTCTTCCCCTCTCCAGCAACCAGGAAAGGGCCTGGCTTGTGGCAGGTTTAATAAGCTTAATTAATTAATAATTAGCTTAATAAGATGCCAATGAAACAAATGTATGAATGCATGAACTTGTCCTACTCTGTGTGTAACCACAGCGTTAAAAAGTCTCTAAAACCAGTTTCTACAATGACTCTCTGAAGAGGACCAACACCATTTTCAGCTGATTTGTCCTTTACCTATCCATGGTCCTGATCAGTTTTCCACTGTGGTCCCAGCTGTGTGGTTTGAGCCACAGAACACTACGGTTTTCAGTGACTTCACAAGTACAGCTCAGAGAGCAATGGAGAGGCAGGCACTTGGCAGCGGAGAAGGCCGCGCACGTGCGAACAAGGGACCAGGGAAAACCAGAGCCTGGGTGTCAGCAAAGAAAATGGAGAGGGGTGGGCTGGTCACATGGTGAGAGAGAAGGGGTAACGGATGGACAGGCATGTCCAGGGAAGACCCAGAACGCTAGGCAGTCATCCTCGGGCAAGAATTGTCTAGTACGGGCAGGCAAAGGTGGCTGGTGATGGACTCAGATCTATGTGTACATTTTTAAGTGTTTATAAAAAACAAGGACCACTGCTGACCAACTACTTGTGACTCCAGATGATACCAAGCAGCACTGCCTTTCCTCTTATGGCCTCACCTGGTTCACTGTTGTGCCTACAGACCCCTGGAGGACCATCTGCAGCATCTTGGGGTCTGCTGGGTCCTGGTGTGTGGCAAAGGCCAGTTCCTGTGTCTTTTTTTGCATGTCTTCAATAGCAACTTCAATGGGTGTCAATATGATCTAAGAGAAATCGCATTCATAAGATGAGCACGGGGCCAGTTAAGGGATTTCATTAAAATGGCTGAATTAATGAACTTCACTTGAAACCAAAAGGCCCATTGTGGATGCTAGCCTCATCCTTTATTTCTAAACCTTGGTTACCCCCACGAAGAACCAAACCTTCCAGGCAAAAAGCACCTGCTGGCCAAGAGGCATGGTGTTATTCTGGTGGGTTAGTATGAGGGGCGCAGCCCTTGGTGCTAGGATCCTATTGGGCCATCCCTTCTTCCTCCAAACCTTTCTGCCCCCAACCCTGGGCCACCGGTCTCACCTCCTCCTTGTGAATGACATTGATCCTGGTTTTAATGTAAGGAAAGGCGTGGGATGTAGTGAGGACGGTCTTCCGTTTGAATTGCTCATGAAGCTCCCCATGGGCACGGCCATCTAACGTGAAGGGCGTGCAGTACAGGAAACGTCGAAGATTATAGTTTTTGTCAAAGTATGTGATTCTGTCCTTCATTTCATAGGTGTCAAAGTAGGGTTCCACATACGTGATCTGAATGTACGCCTAAGAGAAGAAAGACCACCTTAGTTCCTTTAATGTCATGTCACATCATCGTTAATTTAGCTTCGCCCCAAGAAATCAGGGAGCAGCTCCAACGTATCATGATATTTCATGCTGTCTGTTGTACTGTACCTTGTTAGGATCTAATTTGCACTTGTCCACAGGGTTAGAATCTTTGATTACTTCAACTACATCCTCTCCAAATCTTTCTCCATAAAACCCCTAAAATAAAGAGAAAAAATTTCGCATGAAGGCTCTATTTCACATAAAATTAAAAGGCAAGAAAAGAGCTGTTGTGAAGAGAGCTCAGAGAACATGAGCATTTAGACGGCTTTAATGTGTAAAACAGCCACGTGAATAATTTTAAGAAATCATTTGTTTCACATGTCAACAAAACAGGCCCTCAAAATTACCACTGACTCTGCTCAAATTTCCAAATTTCCTCTTTTTCCCCAATCTATAAAAAGCAAAAAAAGGACACAAGCAAACAGTTAAAAAATACACAGTTCTCAATACAGACTTTCAAGAAAACCAAATTACAAGGGAACAGGGAGGAAGGGTAGGTCACATTTAATTTTTTTGATGCCTAAGGTCTAATTTTTACTGGCTCAGAAAGATGGAGACCACGTAAGTGCAGTAAACATTTGAAAGGGGCTGTTAGCCAAATACTGACTGTGATAAATCATCAAAGAGGAGTTTCTTCCAGGTGAGCTATTCTCTGGGTAAACGAGGTGTTTTCAATGGCATGCTGGCTGATTTCAAGTCAGGGAGCATTACTTTGGGAACCAGCGGTGTCTAACAGAAAGGGTGCTGCTCCAGTGACTGGAAGAATTGGATTCTAATCCCGATTCTATTCATAATGGTCACTTAATTTCTCTGCCCTTCATTCCCTGTTATCTAAGAGATGGATGTAATACACATCCCTAATTACCTTACAGGGATCCTGAGGGGCAATGAAACACTGCATGGGAGGTTGGTGTGAATAGCTTCTGAAAGGTGGGATTAGCATGGCTATTATTTTAGTATTCTAAATGGTGCTAAAAAAGCCATGAAGGAGCCCCCAAATGCCTTGAACTCTGAGCAGCAGCTTGGCTATTTGCCAGCTTCAGCTTATTCAATGATAAAATCCAGGCTAGACACTCAGGGTGGTAACAAGAGACCAGGAACAACACTGGGCCGGACGGACCATCCGAGCACTCACCTCCAGTCTGTGCGAGATCTCAGCAAGTTTGGTTATCGCGGGCTCCTTATATACAAACTCCTGCTCATCCAAGTCCCCAAACTTGGTCCCATAAAAACCCACACGGAAGTAGGTCCCAAACATCCGCTTGCCATCCTAGGTGAAGACAACGAATCCATCTCAACACAAATGGCTGTTTTACATCACACACTACAACCACATCGTGGCTAACTGGATTCTATTCACAAAATACATCAGTGCAAGTTTACAAAATGGCAGATTCTATAGGCAAAATGACTGGGTATTTTTTTTTAATTGAGAAAGGATTTAGAATAGAGAAAAACATAATATTATGCCCAAATTGCTAAATGACTATGCAATGAGCATTTTTAAGGTTAACATACAGAGAACAGGTCACATATGATGTCCTGGTTTAAAACCAGGCAACAGAATGCAATTCTTTTCCAAGATAAAGAGGCGCATGTTGACATGTGCTTCTTATGTATGTGTCACGTCAATGGTATCAGTATTTAAAACAGTAGTGACGCATGCGTTTTCTACACAGTCTGTCTCAGACAATACCACAAGCCCGTCAGAGAGCGTCTCTGCCCACAGAAAGGGAAGAAGGTGACCCATGCTTGAAAGAGGAATGTGAATCAAAAATACCAAGAAGAAAATCACATTCTGAGGGCAAGGAAGACTGCTTCATTTTTCTAAAGACCAAAGACTGCCAACGTGTGCACCCACCGCAGGAAGAAACTATGACAAGCTCACTTTTACTCTCACAAAAACAAGGAGAATCCAAATGCAAAGTAGTTTAAAAAATGATGGAAGTGCTTTGTGTCCTCCAGAACCACCTCCCCTGGAAGGGCTGTGTGCTAATACGCCGACATAGAGACACCCGCCAACTGAGGCTACATCGAAGCCACATCTCATTTTCACACTCCCTCATTCTTATTCTCCAAATACCAGGTCAGAGGGGTCGACACAACCAGTCATGAAAAACGGTATATAATTTAAAGGATGTGGAGAAAATGTGAAACCCAGATGGGCTGACTGCAGGACACCTTATACTGGCATCCCAATCTCAGAGGGGGAGGGAATCACGAAGCCTCTTTAGAAACGGGGTTCGCAACCTGGGGTCCAAGGTTAGATTTATGGGCACTCCATACACTGGGATGCGGGGAGACTGTATCTTTAGTTTCACTGAAATTTAGCATTTCTCTCAATTATAAATGAAAACACACATGCTATTCTGAAAAGGGGCTCTGGGTTTCAGCAGACTACCAAAGGGGGCCAGGACACACACTGTTCTAGGCCAATCCGGACCTGACTGTGAGAGCCTGTTAACACACCCTGGCCAAGGCATCACCCAGTCTTTGCATGAAGACTGATTACAGAGGACTCCACCAGCTACAAAGACAGCTCACCCATTCTATCTTCGGATGAGCTCGGCTGCCAGGAGCCAAGGCCTGCCTGCCTTCCTGCCAGTGCTGCTGGGCCTAATCCTGAGACAGGGCAGAACCAGGCTGGACCGGAAGCTGTCCGGCAAAGCTCTGTTTTGTGTTGTTTAATTCTTCAGGTAAAGGAGTGGCCCCAAACACCTGGAGAGTTGAGTGTGAGTCCTGCTTATCTGTGTTAACATCTTCCTCCTGGGATGGATCATTTTGGCCTCTGTGTCCTCAGCCCGGGGGCTTGGGAAGCACTTGTTGAACTGACTGTAATCTTAACTTCTCCTACTACAAAGGGATGGTGACCTCAAATAAAATATACAAATAACTACCCTGCTTTACTACAGATACAAACATCTCTTTGGGTCTAATGGATCTAATTATAAACTAGATATCAACTGACTTCCCTGGTTAAAAAACAAAAAAAAATTGTTAACAGTATTGGCATTTCAACATTTAAGAGATATTCACCTAAAAACCTTTTTTATTCTCATATACGTGTGTGGAAAATACACATACACACACACACACACACACGCCTACTAATAAATACACATATTTACAGCAGCTCTTTTTGTATGGCAAACAACTGGAAACTAAGGGGATGTCCACTCACTGGGAATGACTGAACCTAAAGGATGGCACCTGAACATAACAGAACAAGGTCTGGCTTCCTTGTTGGGCTCTGAGGTGGGGGCTGGGGGTAGTAGGGCCGAGCTTGGTTTCAAGCCCAGGCACAGGACACATCCCTCGCCCATCTGTATCATATGACAACAGTACTGTCAGCCTGGAGCTGGGTGTCTGTCTGTCGAGTCCGTGCAGAGGCTGATGCAGCCCCACTGTTCACAGGGTGTTGGGCAGTGGAAGGTGGGTGCTAGGTAATGGGCGGTTTGTTTTTTAAATCTCCTCTTGGGTTCCAGGTGTCCTAGACCATGGAGACAGCTGCAGCTGATTAGGTTCTTAATGTCTCCTCTGGAGAGATCTGGGAGGTCATGGACACCTGAGGCAACGTCCAGCCCTCTAACCTGGGGCTCACAAAACTCAGAAGTCCCCGTTTTTTCTTTCTTTCTTTATCCCAGAATTAAAGATGAATCAGTCATTTCCACTGTATGCCAGCAGCCAAGTGGTCCTTGTTGGTGAGCCCCAGATCTGGTCTCCTCCTCCCAGCCCTCCGGCCCCTTTCTTGGGCACCAGCCTCTGATGTTGCTTGGGCCCTCATGCAGGTTGGGATACCCCTGGACCTCTTAGGGGCATTCCCCCCAGGACAGGACATTCCTCCTCCTCAGTAACACTCGTCTGGTCCTCTCCTGCCCTCGACTTGGCACAGACGGGAAGCCCACAGGGAGCAGCCCTGCCCTTCCCCTTCATCGTTCCCAAACAATCCCAAGCACGGCCCTCTCCCCCTGACTCAGCTTCTAAAGATGAGAAGAAAAACGCAGCCCTTTTAAAAACTGCTTTGGATGTTTCCATGCTTGCTTCAGGCTTCCCCACTTTACAGAGGAGGAAACTCAGGTAAGAACAGGGAAGTGACTGACCCCTGGTCACACAGGCCAGGACACAGAATTGAGTCTTTCTGGGGATCCACAGGCAATATGCACGGTGTGGTCAGAGGCCACACAAGACCTCTGCGGCAGAGGAAGAAGAGGACATTTTGGGGAGATGTGTAGATGCACAGATGGGGGCAGACACAGGCAGGGGAAATGCTGAGAGAAGGGAGGAGGAAGGATGGCAGACATTCAAAGGCCCCCCCACCCCAAACCTCTCTAATCATGCCCTCCACAGAGGGGGCATGGCTCCCTCTGGGCCTTCATGATGTCAGCTCTTCCCCACCACCAGGTTCTCAGCTTCTGCCCCAGCACACAGTAGGGGCTTAATCAACATTGGCTCTCAGCTCCCTCTGGGGATTCATGACCTTGCCCCCCCTCCCAGCCCCCTGCCATGCTCCTCAGCTTCTGCCCCAGCACACAGTGGGGGGTTAATCAATGTTGGTTCTCGCTATCCTCTGGGGCTTCGTGACCTTGCCCACCCCCCCCCCCCCCCCGCTCCTCAGCTTCTGCCTCAGAGGGCAGGTGCTATCCAGCACACAGTAGGGGCTTAATCAATGTTGGCTATCCTCTGGAGAACTGAGGTGGCTGCACAAGATGGCAGGTGGCAGCCCAGGAATGTTTACTCAGGCATCACAGCCCAGAGTGGCCACATCAAGACGGACGAGTGACTGCTTGGAGACAACCAAGGCTGTTCTGTTCTGGAAGCATCCGTCCCAGTGCCTCAGAAGCTGAGAGAAGGGCCTAACAAAAGCCGGAGAAGCGAGCACAGAGGAATCCGACTTAAGGACCCCTCCACTTCACAGTACCTGCTCCCCCAGGTCAGGGTACCTCGAGGAGGAAGGGCTTGCCCCCCCACCCCAGCTTCTACAGGAGAGGACAGAAGGGCACAGCTCAGCAGGGCCCCCTCTCCCCACCTCACACATGCAAAGCCAGCCCTGGGCCAGCTGCAGGGTCCCAGGCTCCAGGCCCCAGCCACTCTGACGCTACGAGGTGATGCCTGATATTGGTGGAGGAAGTGTGCTCAGCGGGAGGCAAGCACACAGGCTTGGACTCAGGAAGATCTGAGTTCAAACCCAGCCTCAGACACTGACTAGCTGTGGGACCTGGGAAATGGCTAAAAATAATCAGCATTTCTCTAGTGCTTACTATGTGCCCAGCACCGTGCAATCACTAATCCCACTGGATCCTCACAACAAGCCTGGAGGCGAATGTTGGAATTATCCCCATCTGACAGGTAAGGAAACAGGCAGGAAGGTGAAATCACTGACTGGGGTCACGCTTATCCTGGTCCTCTCTCTATGGAGCCACCTCGACACTCCTAGGCTACTTAAGCTCTGTCTGCCTCAGTTTCCTCAACTACGAAATGGAGACAATAATAGCTCCTCCCTGGTACAGTCATTGCCAGGCGCAGATGAGGCAGAATGTGCCCTAAGCCCGTGCCTGGCACACAGCAGGCACCACGTAAATGCTCACTCCTTTCCCCACACCAAAGAGATCACAGCTGTGGCACAACATGCTGTTTCTTCATTCTGTTACTTTCCTGTCCTGTCTTTGGGACATGAAGGAGAGAGAACCACAACCAACGCCCGAATACACTGCAGCCCTGCTCGGGGGGCTGGAGCCCTCCTGGGAGAGGCCCAGAAAGGCCCAGGCAGGCCTCCCTCAGAGGGAGGCTAGAGCGGCAGGCAGGGCTGGGAAGCTGGGAAGCGGTGGGGGAAGACAGCTGGAGGTGAGGGAGAAAAAGGGGAAGGAGGAGAAAGGAGGAGGAGGAGAGGAAGAGGGGGAGGAAGAGAAGAAGAGGTGGAGGAGGAGAGGAGAGGGGGGAAGAGGAGGAGGAGGAAGGGAGAAGAGGGATGTGTGGTGGGGAGGAGTCCCCTGGGAGAGCAAGAAGGCCAGGAGGGTGGCACTGCAGACAGCGAGGAGGGGAGCCTGGCAGCAGGGCGGTGCTGGGGCCAGTTCTAACCTGGCAGGGAGAGCCAACTGTTACATTTCCAAGGTGAGCATCCATTCCTCAGAAAACAGCAACATCAAGGCCTGACTGACAGCTCTGCTGACCTGTCCAGACTTAAGCAAGTGTTAATTAGCCCCAAGAGCATGTGAGCAGAAATCTTTTTTTTCAGGACAGCCCCAGCAGGCCAGGCTTGAGTTCGGCAAGGGGACAGGTTTGGGGCTGGGGCCTGATCAGGACTGGCCTGGATGCCGTGCCTCAAGGTCTAAGGCACCAGGGGCGAGGCTGTGTTGAGGTTTGACATCAGTGGTCACTGATGAGGGTGGCAAGGCTCAGGAGCTCCCAGAAATGCTGGCAGAACTCCAGGCCTGAGGGGCACCACAGTTCATCACAAGCATTTCTGGAAGAACAAGAATCATTCTGATTCCAAATGCTGCCAGAGCAGCCAGTGACATGTACCAGCTCACTCTGCCTGGGCACCTGTCCCACACACAGATCATGGGCTTCCTAAGAAACAGGCAGAGCATTTATTAATCACCCCAGGCTAAGCATGACTGGCCCCAGTGTTACAGACAGGGTTTCCTGGGCCCACAGGAAAGGCCAGGGGGACCTCAGGACTCCGTCGCTGACCACCAGGGACCTCCAGGGATCTGCCCTAGATGTAAATGATACAAACCCCTGCAAAGCATAAGGTGGTCTCCAGATGTGTGGCAATGACTGCACACAGGGAGGCAAAGGGACAAGTCTCCACAAAGGCAAGTCCCTTCTGCCAGGGAGGCGCTGCAGCCAAAGCCTTTCTTCAGTAAAAGGGCAGCGAGCAGCAACCCTTTTGGACAGGGAGGGTTAGGTCACGCAGTAAAACAGGAGAGAGAATCGTTATTCTCCAGAACAACGGCATTGGAATAAGAGCATCTTTCAGACATTTTTCAGTGGAGAACGGGCCTCCTATCTTGGCCTATCACTGCATCTCAGGCTTGTCTCGTCATTTATTCAGAAGCTAGTGTTGCTTTCCTAGCTCCACTGCAGTGTATTAGCAGGAAGGCCAGATGCCATCCCTCCTGGTCCAGTGTGACGGGGAGAGAGAAGGCTGGCCTTTTCTCAGGACCCCCACATCAAAAGTCAGCTATCCAAGGCCAGCCCTACTCTTTCCCTTGGTCAACTGCTGGACCAAGCAGCCAACCCAGCCCCTTTCCTCCTGCACAGGTGAGGGCATTCTCTTCAAATAAATACATTTCATCTTTCCAAGAAATGAGAAAAAATGTCTGGCTGAATGTTTGCTGTCAATATTTAGGGGTTACTCTCTCCAAAAACTGAAGGTTAATTTGAAAATCTGGACATGGTCTTATCTAGTTACATTCTACCAGTCATAGGAGAATGACACAAAACTCTGTACATATTCCACTAGAAAATTAGGCCAGTTCACATTAACAATTGGAAAAAAAAACACACTAGGAAATGTTGCACACGCACCATGGTTTTCTACACTGAAATTCAGAAAAAACTCAAATGCCTTGGAAACTCATGTCTGAACAAAAGCAACAAATGCAGGCACAAGAAAAGGAGTGATTAAAATTCTTTTCTATTATTCTGAGAAAAATAATAGGGCTCAAGAGAAGAGAGAACGAAGGTGCAGACTGCGTAGCCAGTACAGATTTGAAAGAGCAGATTGCAGCCACCGCAATTCATGGAGAGTTCAGAATTTGTTATTATGCACAGGAAACACCTTTCCAAACTGTGAGAATTCAAGTCTCAAGACTTATCTTGGATACACACACACACACACACACACACACACACAGCCAAAAAGCTTTGCCAACTCAAAAAGCGATTTGTACCAATTCACAGAAGATGATGGGAAATGAGCGCAGAGGAGCAGCTCCAGCAGCCTCCTGGCGGAAGTTCTCCGCTCAGGCTGGCCTGTTCAGATGCTAGAATTACTCTCACTGGATATCAAACCAGGGAGGGAATTTTGTCAAGTTTTTGGCAACCGATTGGCATAGCTCTTTGATAAAATGGAAATACTGGGGCTTCCACAGAGTCAAAAAGAAAAATATTCACGAAGTACGAACTTACCACAACAGACAATAGTAAAAGTGGGGAGGAGGGTCAGCAACCAGGGGCAAGAGAAGAGAAAACAGAAAGTATTTTAATTAGGAAAATTTCAAAACAAATAAGCAGCAAACGGTAGCAAATAAATTTAAAAAATGCAAGCATCCATTAAAGTATTTACAAAAGAAAAGCAAAAAACAAACATGCAACAAACTTGGAAGCTAAAAGGCTAACGGTCCAGCAGAGGTGGACGGCAGAGTGAACTAGGACGGGACGAGGACGTGAGGTGTCTCTGAACATGCAGTAACACATGATGACCGAGTGACGTCAACGCTATAGCTAATGACAAGGATCAATTTCAGGGGTCGATTTAGCGTCAGGCCGGCCGGCAGCAGCGGCGGCTCAGAGGTTCTCATTTTCATTCTTCGAGATTTAATTTTAGCCGATTGAGCGCTCCAGGGGAGAAATACCAGAGTCAAGCCTTTGACTGAGGAGATCCCCTGGAAGCACAGAAAGGAGTTTCTTTTCAGGTGAAGGTGACGATACAGTTTTAAGCATCAAACTGTTGAATTAACTTCATTGGCAACTTAGTTGTTTCATATGAAAGAAAAATAAAAGGTAGGTATTTATTTTGGTGGAGGAAAAAATCTGTATGCAACAGAATTTTTCCAAATTTTTATGTTTAGACTCATAAATCAGGGTCATGCCATAAAGTTAGAGAAAAATCTAAGCTGCCTGATCCTAAACCTGGATGTGTATGAATAACAAAGTAAGAGAACGTCACCTAATAACTCAGGCTCACTTTACTGGTAAAACCTTGAGCACGGCCACGTCTCTGATTTCCCTTTGTAAGTGGCATCTGAAATTCTTTGCTGTAACTGAAAAGAACTGTAGCTGAATTCCTTTAATGTGCCAGCTTCTCTACGGATTCTAAAGTAAGTTTGAGCTACATGCGGCTTTTCAGGTAACACCCATGGGCATTTCCCCAGGCCCTGTCACGTCTGGAAGCCGAGGAGAGCAAGGTGGCCGTTTACATCTCCCGCTCTCCCTAGAACCAGGCTTAGCTTGGCTGCTTCCATTCCTGTGCCTCTGAACAACGCCCATAAATCGACCTCTGGGGATGGGGGGAGCACCACACGGCCTTAACCAAAGAGGATATTCCGTGCCAGACGACAGGAAACGTTGGAAAGATGCAAACAGATGAGGGGGTGGCACGGGGGCTCATTCGCCAGGGATTCTCATTAGTCACACGTCTTGTTCTCCATGCACGGCCTCGACCGCCCTCAGGTCAGTGTCTACAACGGACAGCGCTCCGAACAACGTCTTTGGTTAATGAATGGGGTCAGTAGCAGACAGAGACACAACGCCCACAGCTAGCACATGTGGGCCAAGCACGGGCACGAGGAATCGGGTCAGTCTAGGAGCGGCTTTACCTCGCTAAGATGGTACCTACCTCCCAGCCCGTGCTCTGTGTGATAAAAAGCAGAAGAGGCACGTCACAGACAAGCCAGCTCAGGGTCCGGGAACTACACAGACGGCCTCATGTCTCCATGCTCACCTGAGACCCTGACTTCCTCCCCAAGCACCCCCCGTGCCTCCTTCCAGCCACTGCTGCTCACCCTGTCCCCCTCCTCCATCGATGGCAGAGCCCGGGGTCCCGCTTGGCCAGCTGCTTCCAACCAACTGCCCTTGAACAGACCATCGCTCCAATCAACCGAGCCTTACACGAAGCTATGAAAGTTTCTTAGGAATGCAGCTTTGGTGGCCAAGATTAGGAGGGCATCATTTGCACAAAGGCCGGCTCGGACCCGGGACCCGATCTGGGGTGGATCCGTGTCTCACCACGAGGGTCTGTGGTGCTCTGGCTCAGCCGGCTGGGCTGATATCAGGGGAGCTTCTCAGCCCCCACCCCGGCAGAGACAGGAGGCCGATCTGGCCAGTTATGGGGCAGGGTCAGCGCTAGGCAGGGGCCCAGGGAGCAAGCCCTTCTCCTAAGAGGGAGCCCATAATGAGCAGCTGGGGAACAAAGAGCAGGAGGGGCCGGGAGGCTCTGCCCAAGTTCTGGGAGCAGCCCCTGCCTTGTCTAAGGGGACCCTGCTTGTGGGGGGCTTCATTTGGTGATTCTCAAGAGCAGGCACCAGAATGAAACACAAGCTGGTCTGGGCCAAGGCCCTGGCCCTTAGGGACTCCCTGGGTTTTCTATCACGTACTTGCATAGAAGAAAGCAAGCAAAGGACCATTTGAATACTGATGCCCTAGAAAAAAATGAAAGCCCCTCGTGACTCCCCTGAACTATGAAGAACCTGAACAAGCTTTTCCTGTCACTTGGAGAGAAAATCAACTACCTACAAAAAGGTCTATTTTTTTTGGCAGGCATATGGCAAACCATGTAACTGGCATTTGAAACCCCAAACTATTAAAAATGGTGTAAAGGATAAGGAATTTTTCTGAAGGGTTAAGTCATGTCATCATGTTTAAAAACTGGAGGGCAAGTCCCACCCCCACCCCATTGCCAGGGGCTTCATGTCCACGCGTGGGCTGCCCATGGGTTCCCAAGGCTGAATTCTCAACCTGAGAAAGAGCCCCGTGTTGGCCGAGACCACGACCCTGACCTTGTTCATTCGTCACCTAATTAAAACGGTCAGTTCAGAGGCCCCGGTCTGACGGGGTGCCCAGCCCCGCTACCGCATTCCAAGGTTAGTGTTGGACATGGTGATCTCACCTGATGGACAATTTTGCTGAACGCCTCTTGCAGTTTACCGTGAATGATGGACAGCTTCTTTGCATCCCGATTCGCTTCGTGAATAGGAACGAGCACTTTGTAAACCTCATTGACCGCTTCGTACATTCCTGCCTGAAGAGCAACAAGGACGAGGCTGATGGGGGCGTCCCGCATGATGGAAACAAACACGCGGTCACCAGCTCCCAGCATGCGCAGACGCGCCGAAGCCCGTGACGTGGACAGTGCGGCAGAGCATGGCACAGAGCCGGCTGAATCGGGGGCTTGGAAAGGAATCTGAACCGGGGGGAATTCACCGGAGAGTGTGCGCTGTGCTGCGTACCCCCCGAGATGAAGCCGACGGGGCTCTCTGCTGCTTTTAAAGCTGTAATTACATCAGTAACGCAGATTTATAAGTGTGCATGCGCATGTGTGCGTGTGCACGCATGTGTGTGAGAGGTGTTTCTGCAGGCACCGACTGAGACTCGGCTGCGTCTGCCCAATGACAGCTTAGGAGATGGGGCCGAGGGCCGCCGTGCTCGCCTACCATGGAGAAAGAGGCGGCCGCCTGTTCCAGCAGCCCCACCAGCCCGGCCTCCGTGAAGTACTTTCCCGAGCAGATCCCCTCTTCGTCGGGAGACACCACGTCGTCTGACACAGCCGACTCCTCCAGGACGTTGGACGAGATGTTCTGTGGAGACAGGTCCGGGTGAGAGCAGCCCCAACCAACGAGCCGGTGGTGGCACCAGAAGGCCACTGAGGCCAACACTCCCTCAGTGGACAGGTGGAGAAACTGAGGCACAGGGGATCTAAGGGCACTGTCCTGGGTCACACAAAGGGGGAAGGGACGGAGGAAGCTTTTATAAAATGCTCCCCGCCCCGCCCTGGCCTGCCCCGGGCCAGGCCCTGTGCTCAGAACTCTCCCGTCACAGCCACCCTGGGAGGCAGGTGCTGCTAGAATCCCCACTGAGGCAGTGACTTGCCCAGGGTCACTCAGCAAGGAAGTGTCTAAGGCTAGATTTGAACACCACCCGCTGCCTCTAAACAAGGAGTGAGGGCCAGGATGACAGTCAGGCCTTTGACCTTCCATCAGGCCAATGCAGGGGTCTGATGCTCACACCCTACAGCTGAGGAGAGGGCAGCACCGGGTTCAAATCCTGCCTCTTCTACTGAGCTGACCTAGAATCACAGCAAGGCCTCAGCCTTTGTTTCAGCCTCCATTTCGTCCCGGGTAAACAGGGTTAGTAACACCTGTACTACAAGGCCCTGGGCAGGATCAGCCATGGAGGGCAAGGGACCGGCCCCGCCACTCACTGAGACAAGGCACTCCCTTGGTCAGAGAAGGCCAGCAACTCCTCTGTCCCATGTAGCCTTGAGCACTAAGAGGGCAGGGCCCTGGCCCAGCGTCACACAGGCCAGGGAAGTCAAAGATAGGACTCAAACCCGGCTCTTTGGCCAATGTTCTCAGAACAGACCCCGCCCCACTCCCGGATGGCCCTAACCCCCATGGGGACCACCTGGAAAGTCACGCATCCCACAGGCAGGTACTTCCGGTCCTCCAGCATGCTCAGGTACTCGGCCACCAGAGCAGCTGAGTGGACCAAGCACTGGGCAGCTTCGGCGTGGTTGCTCCTCTCCGAGTGCTTGCCGGCCATGTTCTGCAGCCAGGTCAGACGCAGGTCCGGCGACGTCTGGTAGCCCTTGGCGATTCTGGTTGGGGCAGAAATGCTGCTGAGCTAGCGCTGGCCACAGAGCTAGACGGGAGGGCCTCGGGAGAGGCCCCCAGAGGTCAGTGTTGAGCGCGGAGAGGCCTGGCTCATGCCCAAAGCCCTCCAGGGAGGCAGGCTTGCCCTTGTGGTGCACAGAGCCAGCGGTTCTCTGCGGCCATCCCCACTCCGGCCACACTAGACCCCTGACCTCCCCCGCCCGCCTCATGTCCCTCCTCTAGAGCCGGCGTCCATAGAGCTGTCTGTCGTCTCTCTCCTTCCCATTGGACTGTGAGCTCCTCGAGGGCAGGGCCTATCTCTGCCTCTTTCCGTGGCCCCAGCGCCTAGCGCAGTGCCTGGCACATAGTAGGTGCTTAACAACTGCCGACCGACTACGTGGCTAAGGTGAGGATGAAGTTTGATACACTAGGAAATAAGTGGAAAAGAATGAGGAGCTGCCGTTTAGATGTGCGCCATGGGAGCGGCCATGAAGGGCTTTCCTGAAGAACAAAGGTAACTAAAAAAGCAGCATCTCCAGGGCATGTTTGGGCAAAAAACCACCACTGAGGACAGCCAAGTCCCACTGGACCTGAGTGCGAATCTTGATTATGGCACCGAGTGTGGTGCCCGTGAGAGGCGACACACCCTGGGGCGGGGGACACCGTCCTCTCTGTTCAGTGAGGGAGGCTGGATGAGGCGGCCTCTGAGGTCCCAACGATCCGCAGAATGGGGATGGCGGGGTCTTGGCCGCTGGCAGGAAGACGAGCACGAGCTATGCGGGTGGGAGGGAAGGGAGCCCGCACCGCCCTCGGGGTGTCCAGGGGCACCGGGGGACGGCCCTACCTGTACATGAGGTCGATGAGCATCTCGGGGTCCTCCTGGTGCTCCTTCATCTTCACCGTGTCAGACAGGATCATGTGCAGATTGAAGACCAGGTCCTGTACCTGCAGCCCACGGCTCGCGTGAGGGAGGCCTCCTGCCCTGGCCACAGGCACCCCCCCACCCCCTTCCAACACCCCTCCGACCCGGCTCGGGGCCCCCCAAGGCTAGGGCATTTCGGGGACCGGCCACTGACCTGGTCTGGGAACGTGGTCTCCCGCAGCTCCAAGTCCTCCTCGGCGTAGGTCAGGATGGTCTTGAGGGAGCGCCGCAGGAACTCCTCGTTGAAGCTCTGCGAGGTGCCCACCAGGGATGACAGTGACATGGTCACCTGCATCTTGACGCGGGCGAAATTCTGCAGCAGATGAGAGGGATGGAGAGCGACCTCTGGGACCCGCGCACATGCTTCCACTCACACCCACTTGCCACGCGTGAACACGGACCACGTCCAGCCTGCGGTCACCACGGCCAGCCCGCCCGCCCCTGCCCCCATGCCCCCTCCGCCTCGTCCTGGGTGACGCAACATGCTGCCCACAGCTTCTCCTACTTGGGTCACGGCTGGGTTTTAGTGTTTTTACTGTATTAGAATTAGAGGTTCAGGGAGTCATGGCTGGGGCAGCCAGGGGACGCCACAGTGCGCAGAGCCCCAGGCCTGGAGTCAGGAAGATCCGAGTTCAAATCCAGCCTCAGACACTAGCTGTGTGGCCTCGGGCAAGTCACTCCACCCTGTTTCCCTCAGTTTCCTCATCTGTAAAACGAGCTGAAGGACGTGGCTCAGAGCTCACCCGAGCCAACGCTTCCATTTTACCGATGTGTACACTGAGGCCCAGGCGGGTGACATGGGCGGTGACCGAACCCGGGGTCTGTGCCGGGGCTCTCCGCTGCCCGCCCTGCCTTCTTCCTCTGGGCTATTCATTTGTTTTAGGACATCAGTATTCTAAAGCACAAGAGAAAACCTTGGGCAGCCCCCAGCAGGGGACAAGGACAGGCAGGCGGGTGGGGGGAGGGGGTGAGAGAAGGCGAGGGTCTCCGAGCTGGAGTTTCTCCTTGTTGCCCTCAGCACAGAAGAGGTCACAGAAGCCCGGGGCAGTGCAGAGGCACCAGCTCATGCCAACGCCGGGTAATGTCCGGCAGCCCGGGCATCCGAGCAACGCACCACCAGGTAGCTCCAGGGCCGAAGTCAGGAAGAGCAAAGCCCATCCCCCCGCTCTGCGGGCACCCTCACGCTTCTCATTCAACAATCACCACAAGGACACTGGCCAAGGGGCTCGGACGCCTGCCCACAGCTATTGAGGAAACGTGCCCAGATTCGAACTCAGCTCTGCCTGATCTCAAGCCTGGCATTCAGTCCAGCAGGACACACTGCCTCAAAAGACTGGCAGATGGAATGGGAGACGGGTTCAAAGACCCCTCACATCAGAGCCCTGTGGCCCAAGAGGCGCCTCCGGGCAGTGGCACCTGCCTCCACCACAGCTCAGCCACAGCCGACCACTGAGTGGAAGAGCCTGGGGAGGGGTCTCCCCCGCGCGGGCCTCAGTTTCCCCTCTGCCAGCAGGGCTTACATTGCCGATCTCGAAGTTCTGCCTCATCAGGAGGTACAAGGAGGCGCTGGCGTGCGAGCGGATGGAGCCGACGCTGCTGCTGCAGTGACGCAGGAGGCGCAGGCAGAGGTCCGCACACTGCTCGGTCTCTTCTTCGAACAGCAGCTCGGGGAACTGTAAGGAAGCAAGACCGTGGCTGGGGAGGGGGACGCGGGCCTCACGGCTCCAGCTCCAGGGAAGAGGAGGAAATGCACCCGCGCACGCCTTCCATCAGGGGGACGTTCCCGGGGAAACACAGCGTGTGGCGAGGAAGGAACCAGGCCCTGCTTCCCCTCCCACACCGGGCTCCGCAGCCCCCAGAGCCTCCAGGCTGGGAGTTCTTAGCCTGCAGGGGCTCATGCGCCCATCTGGCGGGGTGGCAACATCTGGGACCTCTTATTACAGAACGGTTTTTAAAAAATACTCATAATCGCAGGAAAAGCTCTATTTCAGTTAGATGGAGCGATACGACCAAGATGTAATTTTTCGGCCCATCCAAGTTCTTGAGACTCTCAAGTGCACCCAAGCACCCCTCAGTACTGAGTGCAGACCCCACTTTAAGAGCTGGTCTGTGCTGATGAGGACTGAGTATAATTGAAGAATGAAACTCGAGAAACCCCAAGTTAAATCTAGCTGTTAACTTCAGTCTCTTCTACCCTTAAAACCTCTTACTTGAGACCAGTCTGAGCTTCTTCTCAGCTACTGGAACCCCACCCTTCCCCCATAAAAGGAATCCCTTCATCTGTCTAGTGTGGACAGAACACTGGTCCAGTGACACGGCAGGTTCACACACAGAGTTCTGAAGCTGGGGGGCTGAAGGACAATTGGGGCCACAGAGGCAGAAGAGGGCAGGGCAGCAAAGGAGAGAAAGAAGGCCCCTGGGCCTCGCCCACCTTGGAGACCAGGGCTCGCTGTGTGGCAAAGCAGTGCTGCAGGTAGAGGGCACTCTGGTGGCAGGCCATGCTGTGCAGAAGCACCTTTAGCACCCCGCCCAGGATGCTTTCTTTGGACTCTGCCAGGGAGACCGTCTGAAATAGAGAAACAGAGACGTCAGGGATTCCCAGTGCACCTCCATGGACCCTGCCTCTTTCTCTGGCCCTCCACACCCTTAGAGCAGCCCTCCCTTCTGGGCAAGGAGGCCGAGGTTGAAAGCATGCCCAATCAAAGGCATCTGCTCCCCATCACACCCAGCTGCCATCCCAGGGAAGACACCTGTGAGGGACGAGCCACAAAGGGAAGGTGTGGCACAGACCTTTCCCTCTGCATGCACAAGTAAGCAGGGAGGGGGCCAGGGACAGAAGACCAGGAGATCACTGGCCAGAACTGGGGGACCTTGTGCCACAGTCAGATCACAGATCCAGGCAGGTGCTTGTAGGTCTTCCCATCTTCGGGCATTATTCTAACTGGGGCTTTGGAGACTTTGTTCTATCATTTTAGGAATATCACAGGCAGTGTGTGTGTGTGTTTGTGTGTGTGTGTGTGTGTGTGTGTGTGTGTTTCTGTATAGAAATATTTACTTCTGCTGCATGGCGTTCAGCCGGCAACATGCTCCTGCAGCTCTGAGGACCGATAAGTGGTAAGGGCTTCAGATTTTGGTTGTCACATGGACAGAGAAGTAGAGGCTAGAGAGAGCAAAGGTTGGTAGAAGTCCTCAGAGGGCAGATTTCGCCCCAGAAGTGGGAAGACTTTCCAAAGGAGGAGATCTGCCCCAGGTCCGAATCAGCTGCTTTAGAAAACAGTAAGTTTCTCTTCCTTGGAGTTGGCTGTGGCCACTCCCTACCAAGGAATGAGGAAGTCTTGTCTGCCTCTCAGAGTCCCCGACACAGGTTGGTGTCTTTGTGAACTTTGCCCGTTCTGAGGCCACAATTTCATCCTCACCTCTGCGTGACACTCACTTGCACAATTATCTCTAACGTATCCAGAATTATTAGGTTTGCTTCCGTTGCAAGGTTTCCGTCAATAAGTGCTTCATGCTCAATCTCTGCCCTTGACCTAACGAAACAAAGTATTAGAGTTAATTACCTCTAAATGTTAAAAAAAAAATCTGACAAAAACACATTTCAACAAATCTCTCAAAAAGGTACAACCAAAAATGTAAACCTATTCTACAGACCTAAGGAGAAGCAGCCCACTGGGGACCCCGCCTTTCCCTGTTTCACCCCAGGCTGGTGACGGGGCAGCAGGCACCTGCCCTTGGGAGAAGGGCCGTGCACAGTCCTTTCTCCCGACCCAACTGAAGGGAGTGCAGGGGACTCAGATGAGCAGCATTCCTGAGGGGCCTGCCTGCTAACGGGCTTATTACCATACCAAGGATTTTCAATGTGTTTCTTTGGGATAAAAGTTGCATCTATTTCCCCAGAAAACTTGGTACATCTAATCACAAGGGATAACTTAAATCTTCAGTGAGACTACGGAGTGAACCCGCCAAACCAGGCAACAAGACAACTTAATGCAGTGAAGGCATTTGTCATTCTCATTCTCACAAATGATTTTTGTTACTATAAAATTCTAAGTATAATATGAAGTACAATTATGGGTAAATATCTGTGTCCTGATAACAAAGACTAACAACTGTACACAGGACAGATGCACAGATACAAGAGGAAAGGACGTTGACATGATGGCTAATTCCTAAAACTCTGCCACCTGAAAGCCTAGGAATTCTCATTCACCCCATCATTACTATTATGTCAGCAAAGGGAGGAAAGTTAACGAAACATTAGAGTTAAGGTGTCTAAATGATTATCTTGACAAAACAGGAAAATATGCCACACGTCACAGCAATGATTAAACGGAGCCTCAAGAAAGGAAATATAAGACTTGCTGCATTTAGTTCAAAACCAAAACCCAGAAAGCAGGGACCCCAAAGCCGAGACCTGGGGTGCGGTGGCTTCTACGAAGCGTGGCAGGAGGAGAAACCACCCGAGGGAGAGATCAGGACAAAGAGTGAAGGAGGAAGCACATTCAGGCTTCAAAAATGTGTTAAAAAATAACTAAGGGAAGCTATGGCAGGTAGGTTTCACACCCTCATTCCCTCTCTGATTAAGTCTGTGTTGTGTCCTTAGACCTTAGAGCCTTGTTAAATAAAGCCCTCCCTGATTTTCATTTTTTTGTAACAGTGCGGACTGGCAGAGAACGTATAGTCTGCATTAATCAGCCTATAAAAGTATTTTTTTAGGTCACCCCCAACCTGTATTAACAGAGCAGTAACTCACTTCATATCTTAGGCTCCCCCTCACTGGTCTGGATGACCGCCTGTCACGTTCGTCATGGGAGGGGGCCCTCTGGGGACAAGCTGAATGAGATGGTCCTTGGGCCTCCTTCCAACTCTAAATTCTATGATTCTGTAAACATTTGCATTCTCTAAGTTGATTTTGGGATAAGTTCCCTTCTACTCGGGTCTGGTGGCTCAGTTTGACTCTTTCTGGACTTGACAGATGGCCATGGACACAATAAAGAATTGCGCTACTTAGCTATATGGGGTCCCTTCCCTCCCCAGTCTTAGGGCAACAGTAACCTTGGCTCTGCTCCTGTCTACTGGGTCCTAAGAGAGCCCAGAAAATACTCACTTTTCCTTCTGACTTCTAAATTAAAATGGGAGCCTGAGACTCTGCTGTTGGTATTGATCAATGTCACTGCCAGCACACATTTTCCAGTGTGGGGATTTTCTTTTTTTTTCTTTTCTTTTTAATTGTTTTTTAAAATATATTTAGTTTTCAGCATTGATTTTCACAAGAGTTTGAATTACAAATTTTCTCCCCATTTCTACCCTCCCCCCACTCCAAGATGGCGTATATTCTGGTTGCCCTGTTCCCCAGTCAGCCCTCCCTTCTGTCATCCCACTGCCCTCCCATCCCCTTTTCCCTTCCTTTCTTGTAGGGCAAGATAAATTTCTACACCTCATTGCCTGTGTATCTTATTTTCTAGTTGCATGCAAAAACTTTTTTTTATGTTTTTGAACATCTGTTTTTAAAACTTTGAGTTCTAAATTCTCTCCCCTCTTCCCTCCCCACCCACGCTGCCTAAGAAGGCAAGCAATTCAACATAGGCCACATGGGTATCATTATGTATAACCCTTCCACAATACTCATGTTGTGAAAGATTAACTATGTTTTGCTCCTTCCTAACCTATCCCCCTTTATTGAATTTTCTCCCTTGACCCTGTCCCTTTTAGAAAGTGTTCGTTTTTGATTACCTCCACCTTCATCTGCCCTCCCTTCTATCATCCCCCCTTTTTTATGTTCTTTCTCCTTTTTTCCTGTGGGGTAAGATACCCAACTGAGTATGTATGGTATTCCCTCCTCAGGTCAAATTTGATGAGAGCAAGATTCACTCATTCCCCCTCACCTGACTTCTCTTCTCTTCCTACAGAACTGCTTTTTCTTGCCACTTTTACGCGAGATAATTTACCCCATTCTATCTCTCCCTCTCTCAATATATTCCTCTCTTATCCCTAAATTTTATTTTATTTCTTTTAGATATCTTCCCTTCATCTTCAACTCACCCTATGCCTTCTCTCTCTCTCTCTCTCTCTCTCTCTCTCTCTCTATATATATATATATATATATACACACATACACACATACATATATACACACATACATGCTCACATATACATATATATATACATAAACATATATATGCATATTCCCTTCAGCTACCCTAATACTGAGGTCTCATGAATCATACACATCATCTTTCCATGTAGGAATGTAAACAAAACAGTTCAACTTTAGTAAGTCCCTTGCAATTTCTGTTTCTTGATTACCTTTTTCATGCTTCTCTTGATTCTTGTGTTTGAAAGTCAAATTTTCTATTCATCTCTGGTCTTTTCACTGAGAAAGCTTGAAAGTCCTCTATTTTATTGAAAATCCATATTTTGCCTTGGAGCATGATACTCAGTTTTGCTGGGTAGCTGATTCTCGGCTTGAATCCTAGCTTCGTTGACCTCCGGAATATCTTATTCCAAGCCCTTCGATCTCTTAAGGTAGCAGCTGCTAGATCTTGGGTTATTCTGATTGGGTTTCCACAATACTCAAATTGTTTCTTTCTGGCTGCTTGCAGTATTTTCTCCTTGATCTGGGAGCTCTGGAATTTGGCAACAATATTCTTAGGAGATTTCTTTTGGGGGATCTATTTGAGGAGGCGATCTGTGGATTCTTTCAATTTCTATTTTGCCCTGTGGCTCTAGAATATCAGGGCAGTTCTCCTTGATAATTTCTTGAAAGATAGTATCTAGGCTCTTTTTTTGATCATGGCTTTCAGGTAGTCCAATAATTTTAAAATTATCTCTCCTGGATCTATTTTCCAGGTCAGTGGTTTTTCCAATGAGATATTTCACATAGTCTTCCATTTTTTCATTCCTTTGGTTCTGTTTTATAATATCTTGATTTCACATCAAGTCACTAGCTTCCACTTGCTCCAATCTCATTTTTAAGGTAGTATTTTCTTCAGTGGTCTCTTGGACCTCCTTTTCCATTTGGCTAATTCTGCCTTTCAAGGCATTCTTCTCCTCATTGGCTTTTTGGAGCTCTTTTGCCATTTGAGTTAGTCCATTTTTTAAGGTTTTGTTTTCTTCAGTATATTTTTCAGTATTTTTTTGGGTCTCCTTTAGCAAGTCATTGACTTGTTTTTCATGGTTTTCTTGCATCATTCTCATTTCTTGTCCCAATTTTTCCTCTACTTCTCTAACTTGCTTTTCCAACTCCTTTTTGAGCTCTTCCATGGCCTGAGACCAGTTCATGTTTTTCTTGGAGGCTTTTGTTGTAGGCTCTTTGACTTTGTTGACTTCTTTTGGCTGTGTGTTTTGGTCTTCTTTGTCACCAAAGAAAGATTCCAAAGTCTGAGACTGTATCTGGGTGCGTTTTTGCTGCCTGGCCATGTTCCCAGCCAACTAACTTGACCCTTGACTTTTTCAGCGGGGTATGACTGCTTGTAGAGTAAAGAGAACTATGATCCAAGCTTGGGGGGATGCGCCAGCTTTGCCACAGCAGCACTCCTCCTTCCCCAAGAACCCCGAAACTGGACTGGACTTAGATCTTCAGCAGGCTCTTCACTCCTGCTCTGATCCACCACTTAATTCCTCCCACCAGGTGGGCCTGGGGCCGGAAGCAACTGCAGCTGTAGTTCTGTAGCTGCCCCACCTCCGCTGCCCCCGGGGTGGTGGCTGAACCACGAACTCCTTCCACTCCCGCATCTCTTCCCACTAACCTTCTCTGTTGTCTTTGGTGTTTGTGGGTTGAGAAGTCTGGTAACTGCTGCAGCTCACTGATTCAGGGCTCTAGGGCACACTCCGCCCGTCTCCTGGTATGGTTGGTCCGCGCCGCCCACGCTGGGCTCTGCTCCGCTCCGCTCCCAGCTCCGTGGGGGATAGACCTTACCCAGAGACTATCCAGGCTGTCCTGGGCTGGAGCCCTGCTTCCCTCCGCGATTTTGTGGGTTCTGCAGTTCTTCTCTGTTGTCTTTGGTATTTGTGGGTTGAGAAGTCTGGCAACTGACACAGCTCACTGATTCAGGGTGCTAGGGCCCCCTTCGCCCGGCTCCTGGTCTGGTTGGGTGCGCTGCCCCCGCTGGGCTCTGCTCCGCTTTGCTCCACTCCCAGCTCTGTGCGTGAAAGACCTCACCCAGCAACCATCCAGGCTGTCCTGGGCTGGATCCCTTCTTCCCTCTGCTATTTTGTGGGTTCTGCAGTTCTAGAATTGGTTCAGAGCCATTTTTTACAGGTTTTTGGAGGGACTTGGTGGGGAGCTCACGCTAGTCCCTGCTTTCCAGCCGCCATCTTGGCTGCCCGCCCAGTGTGGGGATTTTTGATCTCTAATCTCTGTTCACAGCACAGACGTCACTCTGGCTGGCCCACGTTCACTGAGCCTGGTTTTACCTGGTCCTTGACGGTCTTCTCTGAGACTCAGCATCTGCTCCTTCTACCACTCACTTCATGCATTTCTAAGGCGCTCTGCACCTTTCTGAATCTCATGCTTGTCAAGCCCCAAATCATGAGGATCTTGGTGAAAATGCTCTTTGTGAAGATGACCAAGGAAGCTATGATTCTCTTGAGCTCTGCCTCCTGTTATCACATCTTTTTTCTTGTTCTTCTCTTCATTTTTAGGGGACAAGCTATCACTCCTCCCCTTGCTATGCTCCACATCCTGCTCCTTGCCTGCCATCATTCCCCTCCCTTCCAGGACTCTTCAGCGCTCACCCTACAACATCTTCTTGAACTCAGTCCCCAGACAGGGTGCAAGCTGAAAAGAACCACCGCTGAGCCTCATGTTGCCCCTAGCAACCAGCCTGTTTTTCTCCTTCCTTTCATGACAACGACCCGCTTTCTCTCCTACTTGATGTGATCTGGGGTAAAGCGCTCAACCTCTCCAGACTTCATTTTCTTGACTTGTAAAATACTGGATCTAACAAGGCCTGATAAAAGTCTATTGAATTGAACTGGTGAAAACATGAATGTGTACAAGTTTCTAGAGCAAAAAACAGAATAGAGGGAAGAAAACTGCCCCATGGACCAAGCTTGATACTGAAGTGAACAGGGTGAGTCAGGACACAGAAAAACAGAGAGAAAGTAGGCAAGGAATTCACGAGAGAATCTCAAAAGACAACTAGCAACAAAATGCACAAAGTCTCCCAAAACCAGCAAGAATTAGATGTCAAAATACAAGGGGGCAGATGTAATTGTGCATTTGCTATTGTGACTTCTCAGTACCATGATAAGACTTCAGAAGGATGAACCTTATGGAAAAGAACCCAAGACAGAATGGGGGTTCCAGGCCTAACAGTATGTATGAGGGAGATATTCTCTGAAGAGACACTGCTACATATTTGGTGAACTGAACTGAGGAGCGCAAGCCTTAGTGTTGGTGGTGACCCCTTGGGTGGAAGGAAGAATCACAGGAGGAGCTTGGTAAATTGATCACAAACTGACACAGAAGCATGGTATCGTGCTAATAGGATAATTATTGGGACATATTCCAGAGCATGTGTTCTCTCTCTCCAAGGAGAGGGAGAATTAGTAATTAGTAATTTGACTTAATGAAAATTTTAAAAAATCTTTCAAAAAGTGAAGTGACCAGCGGAGCCCCTATTCTGGGCTTGGTTTTGACCGTAAGGACACTGGTTGCTTAACTAGCAATGAGAGAAACTTAGGGACAGGTGACTTCTCCATCATGGAATTCATGACAGGAAGGGAGAGGAAAGCCAAGCCTCGGCGGACACGTACAGGTCTCCAAAGCGTAAGATAAAGGGGCAAGGGGGATCCATGAGGGAGGCAAACTTCTCCAGAATAAAATTCTGAAGATCCAAACATAAATGACCACAATGAAGAGGAAAAGCAAGAGCTGCCCAAGTGACCAGTAAGAAGGCAGAGGGAACTGATCGACAGAAGCAAAGCAGACAGCTGGACGTGAATATAGAAGAGGGCACAGCCTCATAAGAAGAGCAGCGTGGCCCGAAGCCCACCTGCAGCCGCTGGAGCCTGCTTGGCAATGAATGCTAAGAGAAGAAGGGGTGGCCTGGGGAGGTCTAGCTTTTGTAAAACAAACAAACCGCTAAGGTTCAGAGGGCATTTTTTAAAGGATGCTCCAGACCATAGCTGGGGGGTGGGGATGACGGCCTCCCCAGGAACAAGCGCCAAGGGCTGGGGGTGTGCCCCGGTCACTCTCCTCTACTTCAAGACTAACAGCTGTCTTGGTGCAGCCTGCGGCAGCCCCTCATGCTTCCCCAGCCTCGCATCAGCGCTCAGGAAGGGCCAGGGCTGTGCTCTGGAGAAGCTGACTCAGGTGGTGGTTGAAGAGATTCAGAAGTGCCCGGGGTGGGGAGAGGGGTTGGAGGGAGACAACACCTTAGTGCAGATCTGTTATTAGGGCAAATGATGGGCCTTCAGGATGGCGTAAGAGACCTTAGAGAGTCTACTGCTCCTCCTCCTCATTATCATTATTCTGACTACAAACAAGACAGGCAGCACCCAGGAGCTGAGGCACTAGAATGAGTGCGCGGGAAGGTCCTGGGCTTGGAGCTGCCCACACCTCTGAGGTCACCTGGCCCAAGGACTGGAAGGTCAGAACTTTCCTCCCAGCCTCAGCAATGCGAGCATTCAGTCCTGTGCCTCAGAAGACAACCTTCCCTGCTGCCCATCCATGAGTTCTCTTGATGCTGCAGGGACGTGGGGCCCAAGGGCTCTCTGCCCCTTCCTCTCCCCACCTGACCAACACCTGCATCTTTGGAGACATCCTTTCTGCCACTTCTAAGGGATTGTGCCCTGCTCAGGCCGCCAAGACTGCTCCAACAACCTTGGGGAAACCCACAACTTGGATTCTTCAGGAACCGTCACCTTCCATGGCTCACAGGCATACAACACTCACCAAAGAATAACAGCATTAAAGAGGCAAAACTTGTGTCAGGGAGAAGCTGGGGATCATCAAAAGAATTGCAGTTTCCCAAAGACAATCCAGTCCATTCTCCTCCTCCTGCTCCATTCTGGCTGCCCAGGCTTACTCCCAGATCCCTTATTCTTTTCTCAGGATATTTTTTAATCTCAGTAAAAGAATTCAGAACCAGACCTTCAATTAGAGCCTTTCTAGCCACTTGGGTCTGAGCATCTCTGTACCAAGATAGTCCTTGAGCAGCAGGGATGATCGGTTTGCTGGGTCTGAGCATCTCTGTACCAGGATGGTCCTCGGGCAGTAGGATGATCAGTTTGGAGCCTTCCTGGCCCCTTGGGTCTGAGCATCTCTGTACCAAGACAGTCCTTGAGCAGCAGGGATGATTGGTTTGCTGGGTCTGAGCATCTCTGTACCAGGGCATCCTTGGGCAGCGGGATGATCGATTTGGAGCCTTCCTGGCCTCCTGGGTCTGAGCCTCTCTGTACCAGGACGTCCTTGGGCAGCGGGATGATCGGTTTGGAGCCTTCCCGGCCTCCTGGGTCTGAGCATCTCTGTACCAGGACGTCCTTGGGCAGCGGGATGATCGGTTTGGAGCCTTCCCGGCCTCCTGGGTCTGAGCATCTCTGTACCAGGATGGTCCTTGGGCAGCGGGATGATCGGTTTAGAGGCTTCCAAGATGGAAGGACACATCCTGGCAGGATTTGTTCTCTACCAGAGGCTTCAAAAAGCCAAGATCACAAAAGGGGGTATCAGAGTGGGACTTGGCTACAGGCCTGTGTGCCTGTTTCTGTTAGCACTGCTCAAGCTATTGTGGAGTTATATGTAACTAGCATTTAGGCGACAAGTATATTGATTTTTTTTGTTGTTTTTTTCAAATAAGGATTCTCCGATTTCATTCTACACTTGCTAGGTCATCCTCTCTAAGCAGAACACATCTGCTGACAGGTAGCAAGTACTTGGTTTTCAGGCCTGAGTGCCGAATTCAATCAAGATGGGACACCTAAAAATTTGAACGTATTTCAGTGACCCCCAAGAGGCTGCTCCCCACAGCCACAGAAGTGAATACAGACCCCTCACACCAACATTCAAGGACCTCCACCATCTGAGCTTCCATCACCCACCAATCCCTACTGCCCAGGGGAGCCACCCAACTGGGGCCTCTGTACACCCCACACAGGGCCTTGCTCCCACTGTGGCCCTCCCCCTTCCCTCTGTGTCTCCAGAGCCCGCCCCTCCCCCCAAGCCTGTCTCTGCCCACTGCCACCATCACCCGTGAATTCCACTAGCTTCCTCTAACTCATTGCGGCCTCCCTGGGCTCTGTGTGGGTGTGCCCTCCTCTCCTAGAGTAGACTTCAATGTCCTTGAGGACTGGGGGGACATTTTCTATTCCTCCTGGATTACTTAAGGCACCCAGAGGAGAACGAGGCTCACAGTACACTTAGTAACCATGTGCAGAATTAATGGATTTTGGATGAGAGTCAAAGGGGAAAATCTGTTCTCAAACAGAATGTCCCGTCATCTGATAATTATCTCTATCTAGAGTCAGTGACATTCCCTGTGGGGACGAGGACAAGCCCCATGATTTCACCCCACAGACCAGCATTCCTGTGACCTACACGACAGGGAGCTGCCCAGGGCACTGGTCCACAGGGACCCGGCCGTATGTGGCCAGGGAGGCCTTGAAACCAGGCCTGGAGGACTGTCAGGCCAGCTCCCTCCATCTCTGCTGCCTCCTGAATTTATTTACTTTAAAATAATACAGGTGGCCTTACGGATAAAATACAGTTTTTTTCCTTCCCAAGGCTTCCTGGCATCCTAACAACAAAACAGAAACAGCAGAAAATTAAATGCCTCTAACACAATGTCCTCCAAATCAATTGTGTTCCTGATGCCCGTGTCCCATGACTGGCCCATCAGTAACATAAGAAGACGAGGCTCTATTACTTGTCCAATTTCTCCGTGTTCTGGCGCCAGTGAGTCATGTCCTTCCTCCACCTCAGGTTTTCTTGGCTTCCGAAGGCACTTCCCGATGGGCTTCTCTCTACCAAGTGAAAGGAAGAACCAATTTGTAAATGAGATTTCCCTTTGAACAATGGACACGTTTGCTTGCAAACATACAGAAATCCTGCACTAGAAAAATCTTTTTATTCAGCATTCCACACCTGAAAGCTCTGCTTAAACACCGTCATCCCTACACTTAAAAAACCACCTCTACAATCACGCGAAATGCAGTTTTTAAAAGGCAGCCGCAGGAACGATTTTGTGAATCACAATGTTTGTTTCCTTTACTCATCGCGCGGTAACACATCTGACCAGCTCTTGGTCAAGAAGACTCAACGTTTCTCGTGGTCGTGCTGGTTCCTGTCCAACCCTTCTCCTTGCGTCCACACCTATGGTCTTGATGGATACTTAGTAGGCCTTCAATAAAGACTTGTTGCTTCCTTAGCTATATTATGTGGGGAGTCGGAAGGACTGTGATGTTTTTTGGAATACCACCGAAGCAGGTGTGGTCTCTCTGCAGTTGGTGTTAGAAGCTGAACAGTGCAGAGCCCCTCCAAAGGACAATTGTCTCTCTCCAGCATTCAGTTGCCAAAGCGGTAAAACACGGCATGTTTTACTAGTTTCACTCTTTTTAAAAAGAAACACTTGGTCAAATTATCTAGAGGAAGCCAAACTATGACGACTGGATAATTTCATATTTAAGAGGAAAGTGCCTAGTAACATAGAGCAATTCGTATTAATTAAAGGTCAGTAAACTCGGCCTCCATCCTTCTTTTTCCTTCAGACCAAGGTCAAAGTCTCTTTTTGGTATTAAACTATTTCTTCTCAGAATTTTAAAGTACATTTAACATAACCTGCTTCTTGGCTAGAACCTCCCCCCCGCCCCCGCCCCACTTCCGCAGGAGGCCTTTACCAATTCCTGCTAATACTTTCCCATTTTTCCTGTGCAGAGCTTGCTTGGACATCATCGTTAGCCTACTGTCTCTCCCACTAGGGCTGTGAGCTCCTCAAGGCCTGGCTGTCCTTAGGTGTATCCCTAGCACCGAACGCAGCGGCTGGCGTATAGCAGGGACTGAAGAGATGCCTGCTGACTGACAGCCTCAGTTCCCTCATCTGTGATGTGGACAGAACAATACCTTCCTCCGAGGAGAGCTGTGAGGTTCAGAGGAGGCCACAAACTTCCAAACCCTGCGTAAAGGTCAGCCACTGCTATGAGATGGGAGCCCTCGTGAGGCCTGGGTCTCTTCCAAATGAGACTCTATGAGTGCAGGTGGTCAGATGTACAGAGGAAGAGGAGGACCACCAGCAGGATATTGGGGGCCACCTGCTCTAAGGCAGTGGCAGTGGTCCCATAGGGAAGAGGGAGATCTAGGAGAATGCAGGGTCTCTGAAGTTAAGAAAGCAGAGAGGATCCATCCAGCTGCCAGGCACTGATCCCATGTAAATCTCCGAGAGGCTTGAGCCAAAGATAGTCTGGCTGCCCTCAGAGGAGGATGGGCCGGTTAAGAGGATGCATTAAATGCTACAGGGAGGGTCCGGAAGATGGGTCTCATTTTGGTCATGCTGGGACACCAACTAGAGACAAGCAGGTCAGGCCGGGTGTCTGGAGAGCAGCTGGATGCCCAGGGGCCTAGCGCTCAGGACAGGCTGAGGAGTCTGGCAGGTGACACCTGAACCCAGGGGAGCTTCCTTTTTGTGACCTTCATGACCCTTTCAGTGTGCAGCGCCAAGGCCGCCACCTCCAGGAAGCCTTCCCTGATGATCCCTATGGAGACCCTGCCCAGCACCTGGTGGTAATTCACTCACCTCCTCTCTGGGGTGTGTTCTGTAAGTTTTTTGGGGAGCAGTCACACCATCCCAGTGGACTGAGATCCATGAGCAAAGGGACCCTATCTAATTTACTGGTCTTTTCTAGCACTAACACAGTGCTCAGTGCTGGCACGAAGGAGGGGCTCCCCATGTACCACTCCAGGTGAAGGCTGGGTCTTGGGAGATATGGGGGGGGGTGGGCTTTAGGCTTCCCAAGCAATCACCGCCAACAGCTTTGGCTTCTTCCCCAGAAAGGATCGGAGCATCTTCTGATGGGTGTGGGGGGAGCCAGTCCACAAGCAAGGAATCTGTCCATGCAACAAACTGAGGAGGGGGATGAGCTCAGGTTTTTGTTCCCTTGCTAGGAGAGAAAAGTCACTTCAATGAGAAGATGCAAGCACTGTGTTTGGTGGGGGCAGACTGGGGAAGCGATAAGGCAGAAAATTTGAAAGACTGGATCAAAGATCTAAGGGGAAAAATATCAGAAGAGCCGAATCCAGCAGAAAAATGCACAAGGAAAAATTCTGGAAGTTGCCAATACTAAGAAAAAAAGCCAGCCAAAGAAATCTACATGCCAATCAATCTAATCAGTAGGCATTTATGAAGACCTATGATGTGCCAACCTCTGTGCAATGCACTGGGAGTTCAAAACAAAAATAGTCGTCTTCTCTCAGGAGACGACCAGGACACATAAATTGGTATTATACACACTTATCTGTATCACGTACAAAATAAATACAGGACGTGGGAGAGGGGGGGCAAGCCGCGTGGGTCAGAAAAGGCCTCGTCTGGCACGTGGTGCTGGAGCTAAATCTGGGTGAGAATGAGGGCTTGGAGGAGGTGGCAGTAAGGGAGGGGCATGTGCCAGACCTGGGGCACGTGGATGGGGTGCTGGGTATGAACACAAGAAGAAGGACCATTAGCAGGACAGACTGGTGCATGGAGGGCAGTAAGACAAACACGGCAACCAAAAGGGGTGAACCAGGTCTGTGGATGCCAGAGGTGGCAGAGAGCCAGGGGAGTCTGCTGGGGTGGGGGGGGCATATATGTACATATATGGATACTTATCAAAAAAGGACAATAATCTGAATTTCTATAGAATTTCTATTCTCCACTGGTCAACCAGGTGGCACCATAGTGCACAGAGCATGGGGGCCTAGAGTCAGGAAGACTCATCTCCTGGAATTCGAATCCCATCTCAGATACTTCCTAGCTGTATGACCCTGGGCAAGTCACTGAACCCTGTTTTCTTCAGCTTCCTCATCTGTCAAAGTATCTGGAGAAGGACACGGCAAACCCTTCTGGTATCTTTGCCAAGAAAACCCTAAATGAGGTCATAAAATCACAAAAAGTTTCTCCCTAGGGCTCTTCTTTACTAATAGCACCCAGCCCCTATCATTGCCCTCACATCGACGTAGCCTGGGGGAGTTCTTCCCTATCTGGCATGGCCGTGTACAGGGAAGGCCTGCCACCCCAGGGCGCCAACATCCCTCTCCGCCCCTACCCTTGACTATTGAGGGGCCCACAGCTACAGGAAGACGGGCACCATCAACTCCACTCCTTCCAGGGAGACGGAGGCCCTAGGCCTCGCCACCTGACCCACCAAGGCCGTCCGTCTGTCCTGAAGCAGAATTGGGTTGTTTTCCCCAGTCTGAGCCTTTTTTCTGCCTTGCTTTTCCTATTTTATCCCCAGCACTCAGCACTGTCCCTGACACAGTCAGCACGCAAGAAATGCTTTTTCATTCATTCATAACAACTATACATACTAATAGTTTTATGTTTGCAATAAATGAGCTTCCTTTTGCTTCAGTCCAAGGTTCCAATCTAAGCTACTGTGGAAAGGTGAACATTCAACAGAGATACTTTGCAAACACCCTCAGGATGTGTGTGTACACCAGCCACACCCCCCGAGATGCTCACCTAACCCAGAGTACAGACCCTCCCCCACAGGGGGAGCTCAGGGCTACCTACCGAGCTGCCCTCGGCTGCGACGCACCATTTCTTGCCTGGCTCCAATGCTTCCAAGAATGGCTTCTTCAAGCTTGGCTCTCATGTCTTTTGATTTCTTAAAGGTCAAACTATTCATCCTCTCAAAGACTTTCTTCCCCTAAAATGGAAACACAACATGACAGGGATATGCTCCTCCTCCTCTTCCTCCCACTCTTCCTCCCCATCTCCCTCCTCCTCGTGTAAAGAGCCCAGAACAGCACGATCCCCACCTACTTTGTACTCAAAGCAAGACACGCAGAGGTAGAGAAGATCCAGCAGTCGGTTGAGCTGCAGGACCGAGAGGTCAGTGAACCACTTCTGCAGGACCGTCTCATCGGCATTCTTGAGGACCCATAGCAGGCAGATGAGAAGGCTCCTGCTCGATTCTGCTGAAAACATGGAGTGCTGTCGGCCCGTCTGAAAGCAATGAGAAACGGAACAGACCATGATCATAGTGGCAGCTTGCTGTTTTCTTTTCCCAAATTAAGTTCTGATTAGTTAAGTACATTAATACAAATACAATCAGGTCCTGTGATTTCATCAATAGGGAAACTCTCTGGGTGGGATCTTCCCTGCCAACCACAGATGGTGACCTATGTTCTTATATAACTTATGTTCTTGGAGAGCTGCCTGATGGCCCTGGAGTATCATCAGATCATAGAGTCAGAAACTGAAATACAAAATGGCAGTGGGGGAGTCAGTGACCTCCCCAGGATCACACAGCTGGTATCAGAGGCAGTACGCAAAGCCAGATCTTCTGGACACCGACACCAGCACTCCATCTCCTATGTCCCAAACTACTATGTATGACGAACTTTGAAAAATCATATGATTTATATAGAAACATAATATATTAGTCTTTCAAAGGGGCTTGGGCCCATGGATTTCATGTCCCTATGAAAGGTCACACAAGGGAGAAACAACGTAGGTTTGCGATACGCATTTCAGAATGTAAGTATATTAGGTTTGAGCCTTGTTTTCTTTCTTTAAGGCAGTCTGTGGCAACAATTCGTAATAGTTGGAAAGTGAATGAAAAAAACAAGAAATGAACAAATATCTAATAAATATGACACATCATCCAGGAGCAAAAGAGAATGGAGTAAAGGCAAAGGAGCCCCCTTACACACATAGGAAAAAAAAAAGGGGCAGCTAGATGGCAGTGGACAGAGCACCAGCCCTGGAGTCAGGAGGACCTGAGTTCAAATCCAGCCTCAGACACTTAGCTGTGTGACCTTGGGCAAGTCACTTAACCCTGAATGCCTTGCCAAAAAAAAAAAAAAAAAGGAGAGAGAGAGAATGAGAGAAAGAAGCCCTGATTCCTACAGGCAATGGTCCCTACCTCAGACACTTCTCTCATCACAACCTTTGGCTTGTACTCGACTATCAGACAGTTTGGAACATCGGAATCTACTCTTGCCTTCAGGTTAAACTGCCCCTTCGTAAAAATTGAGGCCCTTCTTCCTTCCAGACTCAAGGAAACACAATGAAGGATGATCTCTCAAAGCTGCTTTTATACAGTCGTAAAAGCTGGTTATTCTGCCCCGAGCCAGGAGGCAGCATTTCACAGAGATCACCGCATCACTGTACATGGGCCATGTCCACAGCTCATCTGTTCAGCATTACAGGGGTGTCTGTGGCTGGATCGATCTAATCACCACCCGCAGAGCGGCAGCACAGCTGTAAAGGGAAATATACTCTGACTCCCAAACAACTGTCTTACCTACAGATTTTCCATTTAAGTTGAGTGCTGCCTCTGCGGCAGCTCTAACTGGACTTGGAAAGCTTCGTTGGTGTCTGGGCAAAGCTTTGGGGATCTCTTTAGTTTTCTCTCTCCAGTCTTATACTACTTAAGGACATCAGACACAGGTTTATTTTCATCTTTCTCTGGCTTCTTTCAAAGTATAAAGTGAAAAATCTCTCATGACTTTTATCTTTTTTATTACAAATCTAACCAAAAAATGAACATTTTAACATACAAAGAATAGAACAGAGAAACCATGAGCTTCTTTTATCTTTTTCTTCTTATCTTTTTTACTACAAATCTAACCAAAAAAATGAACATTTTAATATACAAAGAATAGAAGAGAGGAACCATAAGCTTCTAACCCACAGTTTTTTCAAAAGAAAGTATGTATTGAATTTCACCTGAGCAAACAGAACCTTTCTGCTTGACTTGCTGCCCTTTGAATTTTCTCCTGTGTATTTTTAATGTTTCTTAAACATTTTTCTCCCCCTGTCCCCTCCCCATTATGAGCACTATGTCACACATGAGAGCATTTGGTCTGGATTCTTCCTCTGGTCCAGGCCTCTCACATCTCGGATCATGCTTCTTTGATCATATGCCACATCTTCCCTCTTAGATTTCTTGACATGAGAGATGGTTTTTCACTTCTGCATTGCTGACACTTGGCATAGTGCCCACCAGCACTTCTTAAAATGTGGGTCACAGCCCCATATGAGGTCATGAAAAATCTGGCAAAAATAAAGGGTTTCTGAATGCTCCATCGCCAAAAATTAATTAAAAATGAATCGTGTGATGAATCTGAGGCATTTCTGGCGTGCTTGCCCGTGTTGCATCGCGCAGCTTCCCTGCAGCCTGAACACACGGCATGTGCACTCTGCGCTGCTCACGCTCTCAGACCTCACAACACCAACGGACGAGCACTGCTGAAACGTGCAAAGGCCCAAGTGGCAAAAGTGTGACCAACACCAGGGCAGCTCCCACAGAACATGTTAATTTTAGTAAATATTACTGTATTTTCTCTAAAGGGAAAAACAGTTTAAAAATTTGCTTTAGCCCTCTTTTTAAGAGTAGGTGAAAACACTGCCTAGAGTGAATATATCCTTTTTTTAAACATAAAAAGTTATTTCTATATACAACTGAAAGGATAATTGTCATACTTCCCTCACTCAGACAAAAAAATCTCAAAGCTGATAAAGACTAGGCCCTAAAAAAGTATTTTCAGCTAATAAATGAGTGAAAGCAGGCCTGGAGAGTATCAAACCTCAGGTTTCAATCACCAGGCCACCCCCCCCCCACCCCCCCCCCCCCCGAGCATCTCTACCACTCGGCGGGGGCTGTACTCTCCCTCTGGACACTGCTATTTCCACAAGAGAAGCTCCCAGGATGTTTTTATACCGAAGAAGTGAGCAGAAAACTGCTGGGCCTCGCAAGCTGGGGGACCGGCGCGCCGGCGATCGCCATGGCCACCGTCTGGCTTATCATATTTCCACCCTCGCTCTCATAATCTTCCATTGCCACGCAGCTCGGCCGTCCTCGCTGATTGTGAGTCTCTGGAGAGAGTCCAAAAGAAATAAATACCACATGTAAGTTCTTGTTTCCTCCTCTTCCTCACTTCTGCTGCCACTTTAAATGCCATTCTCGTCAATGCTGAGTGCTGACCCTGGGCGTTACTTCTCTACAGAACATAGCGTGAATTAATTACTATGGGAGCCTCATCTTCAAAGCTAAAATTACTGAGGAAAAAAGGAAATTTGCAGGGAGAGTAAAGGAGAATTCTCTCTCTTAGGGGAAGGGAGTCCTGTCTGGTGGTCAGAATGCCCCAGTGGGAATTCAGGCCCCAAGGGGCACTGCTCTCATTTAAATACAACTTTGTCATCCTGAAACACTGCAACCACAACAAATGCTGGCATTTACATAGTTTTTCAGCTGGCAAAACCCTGGACACCATCTCCATTTCTCTTCACAAGTCTCTGAGGGTTTTGCTTGGCCTTTTTGGTCCGGACCAGTGATTTTCCTGGTGTTGGGAGCTCTGGGTGGGTGAAGACGCCCCCACCCGCCCCCTCCACCGACAAAGCAGCTGTGCCCAGGCTCACAAAGGCAGGGAGCTAAACCAGGGCTCCTGACTCTGACCCTGGCTCTCCACAGATGATGCCAAGCCTCCTCTCAGGGCCAGTGAGGGCAGGCAGTGGGAATCACCTGATAAAAGCAGGAACACTCAGAATTCTTGTAAAACAAACGGTTCTGTCTTCAAAGTAGGAATGAGCCTTGCAAAGAGCTGCTTTTCTGGGTACCATTTAATGCATCACCTGATAAAAGCAGGAACACTCAGAGTTCTTGTAAAACAAACGGTTCTGTCTTCAAAGTAGGAATGAGCCTTGCAAAGAGCTGCTTTTCTGGGTACCATTTAATGCCAGGATCAGAAGCAAAGAATACCAATTATACTTGGCTATTTTGTAGGGCTCAATGTCAAACCTGAGAGGCCTGATGACCAGGGTCATTTTTCTTTCAGATTTTCTTGAGGTGACACAAATATATGCCTTCTGAAGTGCTAAATACAAAAGGGGATTTCAGATGGGATCTTTTAAAGAAATTGTTCATTCTAAAGTGAAGACTCTTCGTAGAGTGTGAAAAACCACCTCCAAACTCTCCACTTGGGCATACGTGTTCACACCTCCATGACCTTCCTAAACTGCAAAGCCCAACCTCGAGTGAAAAGCTTAACTGAGCAGCTTCACCACCAAGTAATAACAGGTTAATGGACCACAGAACAGAAAGGCTGAATTTCAGAACCAGGTGGCAACACGCACACCCTGACAGTCTTCCACGTGACGGGTACCTGTGAAATCGTACAGCTGGGGCACAGTTTCCATGATGATGCCGATCAAAGGCAGGTAGAGCATGGCCACCCGGGCCTTTACCTGGGGGTCAGAGTACCTCGGGTCTGAGTCATGGCTGGACAGCAAGTTGTGTACCATGTTGATGACCTTCTTATGCAATCCAAACAAACTATTGAAGAAAGGGAAGGGAGGGCACAGAGATTAGCGGCCATCTGGAAAACAAACAATACTTCTTAACAGAAGCCTATTAGAAAGGCCAGGAGCAAGACTATTTTCCCCTAGCTAACATTCCACATACACATATATTCACACTCACTCTTATAAAGCGTTTCCAAGACAGAATGAAAATAGGCCCATTTAAAAAAAAATTAGAAGAAAAACTATAATGAGGGCATTGAGCTCCAGGTTATTTGCAGCAGGTGCTTATGACAAGGGCTGGCCTGTGATCTGAAAAAGGAAGAAAACATTCCGATGGAAGGGAGTTTCAGAGATGTCTCTACCTCACAGGCTTCATCACATTAACCTAGAATGGCTCCATCTGCTTAACTCAGGGAACAAGGCCTAGCCCAGGCCTTCACTTACAGCGCAAGAGTGTTCCATTACAATCTTATATCACAACTAGGTCAGTCATTCTTCAATTGACCGGCATCCCCTCAATTTCAAATTTTTTTGCTACCACAAAAAGAGCTGCTATAAATATTTTTGTACAAAGGGGTTCTTTTCCCCTTTCTTTGATCCCTTTGGGATAAGATCTAGTAGTGGTAGGGCTGGGTCAAAAGGTATGTATAATTTTATAGTCCTTTGGGCATAGTTCCAAATTGCTTTCCAGAATGGCTGGATCAGTTCACAATTCTACCAACAGTGCATTAGTGTCCTAATTTTTCCTTATCTCCTCCAATGTTTATCATTTTCCTTTTCTGTCACGTTAGCCAGTCTGATGGATGTGACGTAGCATCTCAGAGTTGTTTTAATTTACATTTCTGTAACCAGTAATGGTTTAGAGCATTTTTTATATGAATATTGATAGTTTTGATTTCTTCTTCTGAAAACTGCCAATTCATATCCTCTGACCATTTATCAGCTGGGGAATGACTCTTATATTTGAAAAATGAGACTTTTATCAGAAAAGCCTGTTGCAAATTTTTTAAACCAATTTCTTATTTTCCTTCTAATTTTTGCTGTATTACTTTTCTTTGTGCAAAAGTTTCTTAATTTTATGTAATCAAAATTATCTTTTTTGCTTCTTTTAATTTCCTCTATCCCTCATTTGGTCATAAATGCTTCTCTTATCCACAGATTGGTGTATTTTTTCATGTTCCCTTAATTTACTTATGATATGACCCTTTATATCTGAATCATTTAACCATTTTAACCTTATCTTGGTATATGGTTTGAGATGTTGGTCTGTGTCTAGTTTTTGCCAAACCACTTTCCAGTTTTCCCAGCAATTTTTTGTCAAGTGTTGAGTTCTTACCCCAAAAGTTTGGATCTATGGATTCATCAACCCCTAGATTACTGGGTCATTTACTATTGTGTATTGTGTACTAATTTATTCCTGTGATGTACCTCTCTCTTTCTTAGCCAATACCAGATGGTTTTGATGATTACCACACTATAATAATATTTGAAATCTAGAATGGCTAGGCCACCTTCCTTCACATTTTTTCATTGATTCTGTAGATATTCTGGACCTTTCATTCTTTCAGATGAATTTTACTATTTTTTCTGGCTCTATAAAATAATTCTTTGGTAGTCTGTTATGTCATTTTTATTATGTTGGCTTGGCCTAACCACAAGCAATGAACATTTCTCCACTTGTTTAGATCTGCCTTTATTTGTATGAAAAGTGTTTTGTAACTGTGTTCATGTATTCCAAGGTTTGTCTTGGCAGGTAAACTCCCAGGTATTTTACGTGTCTGCAGTTATTTTAAATGAAATTTCTCTGGTAGTATGTAGAAACACTGACGATTTTCGTGAGGTTCTTTTCTATCCTCCGACTGATGAAATTGTTAATTTTTCCAATTAGTTTTTTTTGAAATATAATGTCTAGGCTCCTTCTCTGATCGTGGCTTTCAGGTATTCCAATAATCTTCAAATTACTTCTCCTTAATCTATTTTCCAGGTCAGTTGTTTTTCCAATGAGATATTTCAATTTTCTTCTATTTCTTCATTCCTTTGACTTTGTTTTACTGTTTCTTGATGTCTCATGGAGTCAATAGCTTCTGCTTGCCCAATTCTAATTTTTAAGGTATTACTTTCTTCAGTGAGCTTTTGTATCTCTTTTTCCATTTGGCCAATTCTGTTTTTTAAGGGGTTTTTTTTGTCTTTAGTTTTTGTTTTTTAGTATTTTTTTTGGCTCTTTTTTTTTTTTTGGTTTTGTTTTCTGTTTTTGGCAGGGCAATTGGGGTTAAGTGACTTGCCCAAGGTCACACAGCTAGTAAGTGTGTCAAGTGTCTGAGGCTAGATTTGAACTCAGGTCCTCCTGATTCCAGGGCCAGTGCTCTACTCACTGCGCCACCTAGCTGCCCTGATATTTTTTTTCACTCTTTTACCAATGTACTGTCTTTTCATAATTTTCTTCCTTTGCTTTCATTTCTTTACCTAATTTTTCCCCCTAGAACTCTGATTTTGAAAATTTTTTTTAACTCTTCTAGGAATTCTTGTTGGGCTTGTGACACATATTTTTCTATATTTTTTCTTTGATGCTTTGCTTATAGATGTTTTGACCCCATTATCTTCTTATGAGTTTGTGTTTTGATCTTCCCTATCACTATAGTAACTTATCATGGTCAGGTTCTTTTTTTGTTTGTTTGTTTGCTCATTTTCCCACCCTATTTCTTGATGTGGGGAGTGGAGGGGCACTATTTCAAGCTCCAGGCTTTTTTGTACTGCTGTTTCAGAGCTACATTTTGGGGTTTGGAAGTTTTCAGTGCTTCCAAGGCGGTATGGCCTGTGAAGAGGCAAGGTCACTGCTGTTTTGGTCTTACCCAGGAAGGGTCCCTGATACCCAAAGATACATTTGATACGGCTCCTCAGGGCTCCTTCTCCCTTGGAACCAGAAGTGGTCACGCCCCTCATGTTCCCTGATTCCTTGGGGCTAGAAGTGATGCTGCCCCTGAAGGCTTCCACCCCCTCTTAACTGAAGGTGTTCCTCCTCTCTGCCCTTGAAATATGGCCCAGAAGTGGTGCTGGCAATGGAGTTGCCAAACAGCATTTGCTCCTACATCCAGGGCCAGCACAAGGGTACCCTATAACCTCTTTCTGAGCGTCTGCCAGGTCTCCTTATCGTCTCTTAATTGAGAACTCGGGAAGCTGCTGTTGCTTCTGTCTCTACCACCTAATTCCACCACTGGTGTTTCATCTACTGGGGCTCCAGGCCAGCCTCTTCCCTATCACAGATCTCTCATTCTGACCTCTTATCTCATCTTTGGCTGGAAGAATGCCTTACTTTGACCTCTTGTTGGCTCACCATTCCAGAATTTGATTTGAGGGGCATGTTGGGAGAGCTCAGCCCAGTGCTTTGCATCTCAACAGATAAGGGGCACCCTCCCGTCGGTGGCTCCAGTATGGAGCTGTTTAGTTCGCCCTGAATCTCAGCATCTGCACAAGAGCTCCTGCCGATACAGACTGCTGTCACCATGCGCCATCAAGTTCCGGCATCTGACATTCCACTAGATGAGAGCCCTTGAGGAACACACATGACCCTTTTCAAAAAGAAACAAGTCTTCTTTATGGCCTGAAAAGAATTCTGAATGGAGGGAGGGGTCAGTCTTCACCAACAGCAGGGTAGGATTAATACTGCTTCAGAGACAAAACTCAAGTGAGAAAACTCTCTGCACTCTCTCTCCAGGCTCCGCTCCTGGCTCTTCAGAACCCCACAGGGCTCCTCTGCCCCTGGCTTCTCACCTTGGACTCCGGCTGTCTTGCTGGCCCCTTCCTCTGATTAGCTCCTTCCAGAACGTCTATTTAGGGAAAGTGCCCAGGCCTGCCAGGGCTTCATTTTTCTACCGCTTCTCCTCAGACTCTCTGGAGGCTCTCTGCCATGCCCCACTACATGGGAAGCTTCCACTCCTTCCCCTTTAGGTTCCCCCATTAGAGTGGGAGATTTTTGAGGGCAGGGACCTTTTTGCTTCTATTTGTATTCTCAGTGGTTAGGCCCGTGCCTGGCACACAGCAGCAGAACCAGAATTCAAACTCAGCTCCAGACTACAAAGAGACAGGAAGGACACTGCTTTGCAGCCCCATGCTGCAAAACCCTTTGTGCTGGGCAAAGACTGACTTACTCACCCATCTGCATCAGGGTCTAAAATGATTGCCAGCTCAGTCAACACGAGTCCCGCCAGGTAATGCTGCTGGCGGAAAGGCAGCGACAGCTCGAACATGTTTGCTGTCTTCTGGTCTTGGACGTTTGTGGAAAATCCAGAGCTCTGTGGAAAAACCCAGAGAGGCTGTGTAAGAGCGGCTGAGCCGAAGAACTGGGACCCTCTTAGTCAGGGGAGAGAAGAACTCTTCGTTTCTTCTTTAAACTTTTTAGCTCCCGGGTGAATAAAAGTAAAGGGGCCTGGAGCTCACCCCCACCCATCTTCAAGTTTCTTTTATTCTTGTTGAGAACATTTTTTACTTTAAAAAAAAATACTCTTTTAAGAGCAACTTCTCACACACATAGAAGGATACACGTAAATATACACACAAAAAACAAATACCAAACTCCCTTTCTCCCAGATTTGCTTATTGATTTTCCTCAGAGAGCAAAAGGAACACTTGTAAACCCCCGAGACTGTTCCTAGAAAAATCGTGAACTGTTTAAAGGGAACCTCACACATTAAAAAGCTTGTTCACCTCCTGATCCCTTCAGAGTGTGGCAGGGAGAGATCAAGAAATCTCATGGTGGCTTTTGCTTGGCAAACGGTTAGAAATTTTTCAAGGAATTTTAGGTGACCTCATTTGTAAACTTTTTTTTCATTTCTAATAAGCATATTATTGCTCCTGATAGTGAAACCCATGAGTAACTCAATGACTGGGTTTTCACATCATCTACAGAAAACTGTCATAAAGAATTTACTATTTTCAACAAGTAGACGTCTCTGCATTCCTCATTAAAATTAAAATTTAGTTTGTGTTCTGGTGACCCTTGAAATGAAGATTTGCCAGGGAATTTATATGATAGTCTAATTTTAGTTAATGAAAGAAAAACATTAAATAATAATAAAATAATGTTAACTTTTATTTAAGTGAGGACATAGAAATTTATGACAATTCTCCAAGTTTTTCCTTTTTAATACTGCTCAGTTATGTGTATTAATTAAATACAGCTTGCTTCTTTTAGGAATTAAAAAAACTGTAACAATTCACGCCTACACACATAAAATCTAAATAGCTGAGATAATTAAAACAAGATTATTAGTCCTTCTCAATTCCCCGAGCAGCTGTCATCTTCTGTTTATTTTTGCAATCTCAATACAGCCTTAGGAGACACAGTCACAGAAACCAGCATTCCTGAAATCAGAATTTCAGATTATCGTATGCATCCTAGAAAACTTTGGTCGGCTGTTTCTGCTTAGCCACAAAGCAGACACGTACCCGCTAGCAGAAAGAGTTGGAAAAGAAAATGCCACTTTACTAGACAAGTCAAAGAAATATCATGAAAGTGATCCTCTCCCAAGACAGCGGTCTGCAATGTGTGGAAATTCTACGCAAAGCCGACCCAGCACATTTTTTCCTTTTTAAGAAAATCCACAAGCATATCTTCTTTCTTTTCCATTCCTTCCCAATTGTGGGGAAAAAAAATCCTTGTAACCAATATTCACAGCCAAGCAAAACAAACCCTCACATTGACCATGTCCAAAAACGTACCAAAATACATTTTTAAAGTGCCTACTGAGTGCAAGGAACTCTGAGGTCCTGATGACGTGATGACAGTTTTAAAAAAACAACAACCCCTTCGTTCGAGGAGCTTGCACTTGACTGGGAAGATGCAGCATGTAACCAGACAAACACATCCTGGATAACTGGAGCGGACAGAGAGTGAGCGCTAGTATCCGGGGCAGGGGGGCGCTTCACAGGGGATGGCGCCATGGCAGAGATGGGAGATGGAATGTCCAGCACAGAAAACAGAAAGAAGCCAGTTTGGCGGGACCCTCATGTGCTTTAAGGGAGTCATGTGCAATCAGCCTGTCTGACAAGGGTTTGTTTTTTAACTCTGAGGCCACAGTAAGCCATTGGAGCTTCTTGAGGAGGGCCATGGCACAGCCAAATTTGTGCTTTAAAGAGATTATTTTGGCAGGTGTATGGAGGAGGCATGGGAGAAGCCACTCGGCAACTTGCTAGATGTTGGGATCAAAGAGAGCGAGGGAAGAGATAAGGCTGACTCTGAGTTTGCACAAAGGGAGGAGTGCACACAGGTGGTATCCCCATTAGAAATAAGGACGTCTAGAGGAGGGCCAGGTTTCGTCGGCGAAGTCGCCAAGTACCATCTTGGACGTGTGGAGTGTGGGATGCCTACGGAACATCATCCCACTGGGAGAGCTGATGCAGGAGATGGGAGAGTGGGGGCTCAGAAGAGAAAGCAGGAGTCAATACACAGATGTGGGAGGCGCTGCGGAAAGATGGGGACTGAACCCATCCATGGTCATTGCTGAGGTGATCAGAGAAAGATCTAAGTAGAGACGAGGGTTCCAGCAGAGATGTGGCCAGCACCAGCAGGTAGGAGGCAGACCATGGATCCTGTCCCAACATGGATGCTCAGTAAAGGCCACATCATTATCTAACAGTTCTACAATAACGACCCTATGAGTTCTAAACAAAATCTCCAAGTCAAGTTTTCTAGGATGCATACGGCATTTGAAATTCTGATTTGGGGAATGCTAAAACTCTTTCAGAGACAGCCCAAGGTCCACCAGCATTTAGAAGTTAATGTGCCTGGACCACTGTTTCCTTCTTGGTAACAAACACGAATTTTTTTTTTTTCCCATTCCTTTCTCTTTTTTGCTTTCTCCAGCCCTGACTTTTCTTTTGTTTTTTTCAGGACTCTTCCTGAACCAGCCTGGTTTTATTCCTCACTGCCTCTCACCTGGCCCATCCCCACAGGCACCTGCCAAAGTCACCTTCCTAAAGGATGCCATTTTGCTCCCCACTCACTAAGGTCCAAGGGAACCCCACTGCCTCCATGATCAGATATATTTGGAGGCCCACCTGACATTTAACCCTTCCTGTCTTTTGAGATTCTACTTCTTCACATGTTTTCCCATCTAGGTCCACTGGTCTTTCTGCCCTTCAACAACATGCCCTCCCTCCTCTTCCTCCCTACCCCCAGAGCCTTGAGCTTCCTGTAGAGGTCAGATCAAGTGCTGGCTCCCACAGAAGACCAGTGTTGATCAGCCAAGAGGCTGATACATCCTTCTCCATAATGTAATGTATATGTGTACATATGGGCGTATGTATGTGTGTGTGTGTGTGTATGTGTGTGTGTGTGTAACTGTGCATTCCTAACAGGCAGATGGGCACGAGAGTCCAGATGGTGGCAGTACCCCACCCCCACCCCCAGACCGATAGTCCTGCTTTCAGCATATGCTTTATAGTCATTATCTGGGAAAGCAGGTCCTGGGGACAAGGGGACAGCCATTATGCACGGGCAGGCCGACTATCTAGCTGAAGCATCAGGGCTCCCTGAGGGAGAGGCAGGAGGCAACGTGGGCCAGGTGAGTCAGACCACTATTACCCCACCTCACATCCTGATGAGGACAGCCCAGGACGCCGAACCCTAGAGCCTCAGCCGTCATCCTGGGAAGTGGCCCCCGAGAGGCTGCCTGGGGACTGCTCCCGCACAGGCTGCAGCCACCGCTCTGAGAGACCCAGAAGGGAAAGGTCCTGTCACCCAAGCCCTGGTTCAACCTGAGACACTGGAAGTGACATGGGAGAGGAGGCCTGAGTGCTGGCTTTGTGGCTGCGCAGTAAGGACCAGGGGACCTTTATTTCTATCTGTTTGTAGCTCAAACTTTCCCCTCCTGGAAGGCAGGGGCTGCCTGGTTTCTCTCAGCACTTGGGATGCATTAAGCACTCAATAAATGCTTCACTGGCACACATACACGTATACCTCCACCTATCTTACATGTGTATGCACTGATTCCTCACCAGCCCAGGACCTTGTCACGGGCAAGACTGCCTAGTCTGTCTTTGTGCCCAGCACGACTCTTGGTGCACAGTAGGCTCACCGACTGACTCCTGTTGGCCCACTCCCTCCTCCCCTTCACTTGCCTGAGACGTCGCAGAAGAAACAGATGGGGATGGCGAGGCCGGTGGGGTGAGCAAGCTGCAGGGCAGGTTTAGGGTGACATAATGTTCGTGGCTGCAAATGACCCTCAGGAAGTCCAACCTCAAGGACACCAGGAGACTGGGGTTTGGTAGTGAGTAAAGCTTTGAAGACACCTGGTGGGCCAAAGAGAACCGCAGGATCAGTGGGAGAAGGGCCCAGGTGCCCTGGGAGAAAAGGAGATGCTCGGGAGCGTGCAGGTCTGAGCCATCCCACTCTCAGCTCCTGAGGCGTTCCTTGTTCTGACTCCCGGCCAGCACCAGAGACAGCTGCCCGTTGTGCCTCACCTGCTTGTAGCAGGCCTTGACGAGGCTGAACACGAAGCCTCGATCCATGACGGACAACAAGTCATTGAGGAAGAAGGCAAGGCTCATGTTGAGTCTTTCCACCATTTCTGCGTCCTAGAGAACAGGAGACGGGAAAACAGAATTAAAAGGATACTGCCTAAAAAGCTTGGCGTCCCCGAGAGCCGGCTTAGAGAAAGCACGAAGTCATACTCACCTTCTGAAACCGCGAAACGACGTCGCTGGCGATCGTGCTGACGAGAGCAGCAATGTCATCCATGAAGCGCTCTGGAAAGCGGTTTTTCCTCGGAGCATCAAGTTTATCAGTAAAATACAAATGGTGCACCATACTTTTCACCTGAAGAGAATGGGAACTGCCAGTCACAAACACGTATCATGAATAATTACAAATGCTACAAATTCTGGGGCTATTTTCTTTCACACTGTCCAATTTTGGAAGTAACTGAGGACATTTCCTATTTTCTTGTGACCTGGTAAATGACCAACCCAACTGTCCAACCATCTGCCCTGGAGGAATGGGAAGCCCAAAGATCGGCGTCAAAGAAGCACCGCGAGAAGCCCGAGTGCAGCCTGCTCACCATCAGCTCGAAGAAGAACCAGGCCTGCTGTAAAGCTGCCTCGCGGACGCTGCCGCTGCAGACGACCCACTGCAAAGCCAGCTCCTCGTGGAAAAGCTGCCGGGAGGAAAGGCAGAGTTAGTACAGGGCACGTGCCTCATCAGGCAGAGCTCGGGGGCAATGCCGGCACTGTGACAGAAGATACAACGCAAACGATGAAAAGAAGCAAGAGGAGGCACATGACCAGTCTGGGGGATGCAGCGATGATGTCCATTAACAAAACGACTGTGCGACCATGTAAGACAATGGGGTGCAGGCAGCCGAAGACATTACATGGCATCTTGGAATAAAATGGAGTTTTACAAGGCCAGATGGGAAAGGCCCTTAAATTGTGCCGGCAAATAAAAACCAGAACTTGCAATGAACCGGTATAAACTCTTGTCTGTGGCTTCAAATGGAGAGCACGGATCATTTTTCATAAACTTTGCTGGTACAATTTAAGTAATACCTTTGAAAATTTGGCCTTCATTTTTCATGTTATCAGAAACAAGTTCATTTTCAAAAAATACCAAATTCCTTCCTCATTCTTACAGCATAATGGATATGCATACAAAGCAATTTGCAAATTAGTGAGTATTAATTAATATGAGAAAGGACTAACAAAACTGTGCACGAGGGAAGCAAATTAACGTATCTTACTAAGAGTGATAATTTTTCTAACTCATCTTCCTTTCCCTGGAGATTTAAACACAAAACAGAAGCAGTTACAGAAGCAGTATTAAGGGTCGATACATTGTTGCAGTGAAATTAAACAACTAAGTTTACTTCACCAGGCTCTGAGTAAAGAGTCAACCCGGTGGATTATCCATCAGATAAAAGAACCTACATTTGGCAGGTACTGGCACAGCAGCCCCCAGACCCTGAGCGAGGGAGTCCTTGAGCTGGCGTTTCGGGGCCTTAGGCACTGGCAGAGCAGCCCCCAGGCCCCGAGAGAGGGCAGCCCTCGAGCTGGCGTTCCAGGGCCTGAGGCACTGGTAGAAACATTCCTATGGGCCAGCCTTCTAAAGAACAGTGACAAGTCTGATGGCGTTTTCCCCCAAAGATCAATTGTCTTCACTTGAATCTACCTTTTTGGTCGGTAAACGTCCCGTTAATGTTTGTAAGAAACTTGACGTCTCTGTGTGCGAAGACATACGGTTACAACTTCGATCCATCGCCTACGGAGTGAAGATGAATGAATGATGACAGAACATTACAGTCTGTTGTGGATGACTATGCAGCTCAAGGATAATGTACAACTTTAAATATTTGGCAGTGAGATGGTTTAATTTCTGTTGTCAAAAACCAGCATTTTTTTTTCTTCCCAGTATGCTATCCACCATCTTGAGCTGCTTCAGACAGATTGACAACAATGTATAAAAAAAAGTTCAAATGTCTTCAATGGATTAAAAAAAGGTTTAAGGAAATGTGGGTATTTTTATGGAACTACATATAGCTAATGCTGCAAAGAATGAAACTTTCATAGTTGTAGTATGTAAACATGCACATGTCCAGGAAGGAAAAAAAAAACTTTTTTTTCTAAAGCAACATACTTCTCAACTGTCAGAGAACAAATATTCAAACAATTTTGCCCAATCAACACTAAAAAAGTTTGGAGGTTTTTTTTTTTTGTTTGTCTGTTTGTTGGAGGAGGGGGGGGAGGCACAGTCAACATTCTACAAATCCTTGCATAAGAACAGCATGCTAGATTGGTTATGCCATTTGTAATGATAATTATGAGGTAGTCATTTTGGGGGATAAAGTTAACTTTTCTTCCTAGATCAAAGACAGTTGAGATGTATGTTCTGTCATGCAGTATCTAAAAGCAGCAGGCAACTAGAATTAAATAAGTGATTTCAACTATTTCAATTAAGTTACTACCAATTTCATCCTTTGCAACACAATACAAATTAAAACATATCTTTGCTTTTGGTTCTTAATCTTTCAGTTTAAATTCAGCTTTAGTCTAATACCATTTTTACTCTTCAGTGTTACGCAAATATGACGAGATACTAAATATTTTATGAAAGGTAAGATGATTAAGGACTTTAAATCAAAGTGGAAAACTGTGATTTTGTGGATAGGACTGAGAACCAGCCCACCAGACAGGTGCTAGACCTAAAGAAGACCCAAACTCCATAAGCAGCATCCACAGAAATGTAGGCAGGAGTGGGGGAGGGGAGCGGTGGAGAGGGAACAGCACTGGTATGTTGGCGGTATTCATGCATGCACGTGGTGGGGGAGATGTGCTAATTAAAAAAAATCATGAACTTTCCAAAATTGAGAAAAGCAAGCCACTGAAACCATAGTATGGACTAAAAAGTAACGTTCTAGAGGGAAATATCAGCAGCCAATAAAGAAACCTCTGATGCTGTAGACACCACCTGTGTTGACTCTGCACTTGGACTGGGGTTGGATCCCCATGGGGCAGCCTTTGGACCACCAGTGTTAACCCAGGAATTGGAGCGGTCTAAGCCCTAAGCATATAATAGAAAGCAGTTGGGAAAGGAAAGAAAGATTACATGTTGCATGCTGTAGAGAATTCTTAAAGAAATCCAGTCTTTTAAGAATTAATGTGTTCAATGCAAACATGTCTTTCATTAGTACTGTTAAAGGAACCAACTTTTTTAGGCACTTGTCAAGTATTTTAGTTCATTCAAATTATCTGATTACATCCTACTGTGTAAGACACCACAAAAAATTATTCAATACCATCCTGGAATAATATAATGTTCTCAATTTTTATTTATGAAAAAAAAACAATCTGGGACACCAGAGACTGAAGCTTTATTTTTCAAATGAGCACAATCCAAGCAGATGAATGGGGACGAAGCTGGCAGGACCAAGGGGCATGAAAGTCCTGAACAAGGATATTCTAGTTCTTGCTTGGTTACATTTTTTTATTCTGAACTTAACAAACATGGCGACTGTTTCCACATAGGAAGCAGCCCCAAAGCTGCCCTGCTTGTCTTTGTTTCCTTCTGTTCTCTTCTGGGTGTTAAAAAGTGCTTCCAGGAGCCTCTGTTACTTTTCTTCCCTTTCAATAAAGGTCCACTCTTTCTTTTTGGAAGGCTTTTCATTTCATTGCATTGCTAAAGAGCCGATTAAAAAATGGCCTGCAGAATGTTCCTCCTCATGTCCCGACCTAGCCTCCTCTTCTCTGATCCTGCCTCTCCTGGGTCTAACCGACTCTACAGGCCATCAGCCCATCCTGGAGCCAGGCAGGAGCAGAACTGGATTTGAAGGTAAGTAAGAACATGAGGAGGAAGCTGCACTGGCTCCTCTTCTTCTTCCAGGCCTGTTCCCAGCCCTCCGGCCCAGCTGTTTGCTCCCTGGCCAAAATGCCTGATGTTAGCCCAGAAGATGGGCTATTAGTGAAACAAGCCTACGTTGGGAGAGTCTTGTTTTGAATACACCTGTATGGTATGTGGAAAAGCCTGCTTTATTTATATCACTGTATTCCTAAAGCCCAGCACAGGACCTGGCACACAGGAAGCAATTAATAAATGCTTGTTGATTGATTGATGCCACAAAGATATTGGCTTAGGTTCAAATTTTCTATGGTTTTGATAAAATTCATTAATAACTGATTTTAAAGTCTTCCATTCATTTTATATGAATTAATAAAGGAAAACATTTTTTCTCCTTATCAATGAATTTGAAATATGTAAATCACAGATAATACGTGATATTCTTGGTGACAGAAAAGAACAAAATTTGGTTTTTTAACAACCTCAAAGTTTTGTTTTTTTCCTGTCTTAAAAGCACTATCCCATTAGCCTGTCTGTCAAGTGCCTGTCATCAAAGTGCTATAAACCATGTTGGACCGGGGGCTTAAGTTAGCCTGTCTAAGAAGCGAGCAGAGATGAGCTTAAATGACCCCAAAGGAACCCCCCTCCCTTTTGGCCCCAACTTCTACAACAGCCTCAACCTGCCTGCCTTGCCTGCGTTGCCTCTCCCTCTTCCAATCCAAACATGCTTCTTATCACCCTGCTCAAGGAAGTTCGATGACTCCCCAGCACTGGCGGGAGCACACACAAATAGTCTGGAGACCTTCACAACCTCTCTCATCCAGCCCAATGGCCCTGTGGGTTCCTCCACCTCCCGGCTCCACATCTTTGTACAAACCGGATCCCTGGCCTGGCTCCTCACTCCAACATCCCAGAGATCAACATTGCCTAAAAGCTCAGGCAAAGACCATGTGCTCCTCAAGCCCCTCCCAGCAATGTCCTACAGAGGGCTGCCCCTGCTACCTTGCACGCATCTTGTTTCTTTCATTTTTATGGACATGGAGCCCAAAACAGCACTGAAGCTCTGTAAGAGTAGGAACTGTCTCATTTTTGTCTTTGTAGCCCTAGCTCCTAGCACGGTGCATGGCACATTTTAGGCCTTAAGAAATGTTTTTTGATTGTTTTAGAAAAGGTCCGTGTTACCACGGCTTAAATGCCCATCTCTGGTGGTCACTTTGGAAAAGTGAACAGATACTCATGAAGTGGCTCCAACCAACGCTGTATCATAATTATTCTGCTAAATATTCTATAGCCAAAAGGCATCACAAAGGGGCAACATCCTCTGTGACATCGTCCACTGATAACACTTACTTCTGAAACAGCAGTTACCCTATGGTGTCACTACACTGACGCTAAGCCAATGACAAACACTGAGCAGGGAATGTGCAGGCCTAACATACTTATTCCTAAAACAGCACTTGAATTAAGGATGAAATGATTCTAAAATATTTACCATTTCTTGTCCTAACACCTTTCACTCCTTGGCAGGGCAGGTCTTGGGCAGACAACGTGCCATGATGCTTCAATGGGAATATGAGGCAAGCTTCATAGAAATTCAGAACATTCTGTTTAGAATGCGCTGGCTGGGCGGCAGAAAACATTCTTTGGACCTAGGAATCAGACTCGCTTTCTGAAAGAATCCCACCTTCAAGTTCAGAAACGAAATTAAGTCCTTGACTCAGCCTGTTCCCTGGAAGAGCTTCCTGAGGTGCACACTTTTCACCATACTGTGTGTGCAAAAACAACTTTGGTCCCATGTGCATGGTGTCCCAGAAGGCCAAGCATGTGCAGCACACTGGTGAATAGTCTGTGCTCATCCTCCCTCAGGGCCCTCACAAAAGGCCAAGACTGCCTTACTTAGGAGATATCTCAGTGGATCTTTATAGTCTTGGAGTTCTGTTTTAATGGGGTTTTTTATAATTTTAAAATCATTAGGTTAAACAATTTGCCTAGCATTTCTGATTAAGAAATTACAGGTTAGTTTAAAAAAGAGTTGAATGTAACAACATATCATGAAGGCTGACCAGAGACAGCGTCGCTACTGCGATGTGCAAGTGGGTCAGGTCCATGACCAAGGTCCAACACAACCACTCCTCAGTTCTCTAGCCACACAAGCTGGGGTCCGCTAAACACCAGTCTCATCAGCCAGCAAAGACAAGCCATTGGTAGGCACCTCCTACCTATTAATTCCTCTCTACGACCCTAATGTGCAGAGGAGGGACCTGTTGCATGGGGGGGGGGGGGGGACACCTTCCTCCCCATCAAACTTCCCATAATGGTGTCATTCCCTAGAGCAAGGCAATCATGATACTCCCCCCGGCAAAGGCCACACAGGAGACAAAAAAGCCAAGAAAACAAGCCTGGCTGCGGGACAAGTGCCCACAATTCAATGCAATCAAACAAGCATTTATTAACCAAAGTAATTTACAGTGGGTCCCTTTGTCCAAAGGACTGAGAGCGCCCAGAAGAGTGCCTTTGTCTAAGGCTCTGGAGGGCCACAAGCTCAGAGGTGCTGCTGCGGACAGGGGAAGAGTGAGAGGTACATGGTCGACCTGACAGCTTTTAAATTAGAAAGGAGAAATTTGGCCAACACACAAAAGATTGCTTGGTACATGTTGGTTTGCATTAGATTGGCTTCAGTGTTCCTGGTCCAGATGACCAGATTTGGGTTCCACAAAGTACATGGGGTAGTTCATGATAATAGAAATATTTACCATTAACGTAAAAAATTTCAATTATCTACTCAGAGAACAACGCCTACACATAATTCTCAGCTATTTGCAACTCCAAAGCACCCTAGAAATAAGACTACAAACAACTGGACATTTCTCCCCCTTCATAATATTCACAAAATGCAAACAAAATTCATGAAAATACATGTATGTCAGCTTACCTTGCTTCCAATGATGGAGCGAACTTCATCATCTGGAGATGTCGGAGTCCCAGATATATCTGGATTACTGTTACTGAGGCTCCGGGAGCGATTCAAGTGAAGGCTGGCAGGTCTCACAGCAGATCGAGCCATTGTAGCATAGTGCACGGACCCTCCCAAACCCCCAGGTCCTTCAGGGGTTCATGAAATAGCACATAATCACACAAACGGAAATCCATAAGAAAAGGCTTAAGACCCTGAAGGAGCTTGATTAAATGTTTACCCCTTCCCTCAAATTCCAGCATGAAGATGAATGACCTCTGCATCTAAAGGAAAACCACTAGATCTAAAGAAGGAAAACATAGATCTTTGACATTTGAGACCAGATGACCACTGGATAAAGAGACTTCAATTTAACAGCTTCAGCAGAGCCACAGAAACATGGGGACTCTACCGTGACCTCCCATGGCCACAAATGCCCATGCCTGCCCAGTTATAACCACAAGCTCTTGGTCAATGGATGGACAGAGCATCTTCCTGACTCCAGGCCCCGTCATCACCCACAGGGAATCTCCCCTCCTGCCGCTCACACTTTTTATCTACACAACCAGCTGAAGAGATGTCTCCTGCTGCAAAGAATTTTTGTTTCACTCACATTTCAAGGAAAATAAAAAGGCTGCCAAAGGCCCTTTTCCTTCATTAAAAATGAGACCTATGAAGATCTTTCCAGTTGAACAGACTAACATTTGCTGGTTTGAGGCCTACCAAGAGGAAGCCCACTATAACTATATAGCCCTGTGCCTACCATTATCAATACCTAGAAAGGGTCAATCATTACACGCACTAGCGGGGAATCATAGATCGACTGGGTAAAAAACCAGGAGCACACTGACAGTATAAACAGCATATGCCTTATTTAGATGGAGGGAAAGGGCAGGAGCAGGCCAAACTTGAGGCTCAATTCTCACATTGTAGGCAACCCCTAAAGGGCTGTTTCTGACCTTCAGGAGATCACGCCACTACAGACAACAACTGGTTCTCAAAGACCTGGGGCTGAACATCTTCTTTTCTTATGAATATAAGTATCTTTAGTGAAAGGCAAACCAAAAATTCAAACAGTCTGATCAGAACCGAGTAAGCGAATGGGCCTGTCTAGCCCAGGATCAGGTTTTATTTAGTCTTGTCTGCAAAAAGTGAGACAAAAATCCCAGATAAGGAGTCCTGGGCATGGCCAGCAAGGCGCGCTGCCCACTGTCTGGCCTCCCAGACCGTCATCCAGGCATCCCACCCACCAAGAACAACTGCAGTGAATCACACTAAGCTTGACCCACTGTCAGCACCAAAGAAGCAAGTACCTGGTGATGGTGAGTTGGGATAGGTATTGGGCAGGCGAAAAACATAATAGATGTATGATGTCAGAAGGCTATTTCTGCCATGCTGGTCCTGATTCCCTTCCAAGTTTTTGTGCAGTCGATTGACAATGGAAGCCATGGCTTCAAAAGATGCCTGTCCAAGGTTCACTTGAGAAGAAAAGGAGGAAAGCTTTGTGTTATTTGGGTAGTCAGGGTTGAATCTCCGCCCTCTCTGCCTCTAGGATGTCAATGGTAGTGACAGGTAGGAGGCTTTTCTAAGTAGATCAGCTGTCCTGCCCCAAAAGGCACATGTGGTCCAGTCATCAGGCCTATATCAAGCGCCTACTGTGTGCCAGGCACAGGGGTAAGTGCAGGGGATACAAGGAAGGCAAAAACAGCCCCTGTCCTTCCAGAGCTCACAAATGCAGGCCACAAATGCAGCTACCACAGGCACGCAGAAAAAGGCATCCTTACTGGGTCTCTGAACATAGAGCATCTGTTTCATTTAAAAGAGAATACTGAAAATCTCATCAAAGTCTAAAATCTCAAAACTCACTGCAAGGAAAAATTAACATCATTTTTCAGACTTGTGCATATTTCAGCCCCTAATGAAACAGTCACAGAATCTCAGACCTGGAAAGATTATCAAAAACCATGAGTCCAGCTGATACCTGAACAAGAACTTCCTTTAACAACAACATTTGGCACTTATAGTGTTTCGAGGTTTGTAAAACACTTCATGTCTGTTATCTGAAGCACAGGCTGCTATTAACAGCCTCTTACAGATGAGGAAACTGAGGCAGGTGGAGGTTAAGTGACTTGCCCAATGTCATCCAACTAGGAAGTACCCGAGACAGGATTTGAATTCGGGGCTTCCCAATTCCAAATCTGGTGTTCTAGCCACTGCACTACTTAGCAGTCTTTACAAATGCCCAAGTCTCCTTAATTCTTAAAAAAATGTTCGCCAGATTCTACTATTCCCTCTAGCTACAGACCTAAATCTCTCCTCTCTTTCTCAGCCAAACTGGAGAAGGCTGCCTTCCTTCATCCTCCCATTCACTCTTCTGCCCTTGGCAATCGGGCTTCTACCATCATCATTTGGTGGAAGCTGCTCTCTCCAAAGGTGGTGCAGTAGCACCATCGCTACACTGCCGAGCTTAGAGGCCCCTTCTCACTCCTTCCTCACATCCTCATGCCTAGAAGCCGCCTGGTCTTCCCTAAAGCTGGGGCCTTCCCACAGAGAAGACTTCCAATTTTTCTTAGACATACTTCGTTTCTACATAGATGCTTTCGTGTCATCTCCCCCACTGGATTGTTGTTTGCTTGTCCTTCGTTTTGATGAGGACCAGAATGACGCCGTTACATCGGGGTCAAGTGAGTGTGTCCAACTGTGGCCGGTCCAACCAAAACAAGCTTCGGAGGCTCTCCCACAGGGAGGGCACAGACAGTCCACATGGCTCTGAATTGGTGCATCTCATGTCTCTTTTGAGCTGCTGCAATTCTGTTTCGCTCACAGAGCACTCCTTCTCCGATGAGGGCACACAGCACTGGGCAGTCCAGTGCCAGTGTCTCCCACCTCTCACAATCGATCGCAAAGTTCTTCAGAGAGACCTTTAGAGTGTCCTTGTATGGCTTCTTCTGACCTCTGTGTGAGACTCTGCCTTTTTCGAGGTCTCTGTAAAACAGTCTTTTAGGCAAGCGTACTTTGGGGCACTAGAACAATGTGGCCAGCCCATCTGCTACACACTCCCTGCAGCAGAGTCTGAATGTTTAGCAGCTTAGTTCAAGAAAGAACCTCAATATCTGGCACCTCATACTGCCAGGTGATCTTCAGAATCTTCCTAAGACAATTTAAATGGAAGCAACTGGGTTTCCTGGCATGGTGCTGGTAGACTGTCCAGTTTTCACAGGCACACCACAATGAGGTCAGCATAATGGTTCTGTAGACCTTCAGTTTGGCAGTCAGTCTAACACCTCTTCTCTCCCATACTTTCCTTCGGAGCCTCCCAAACACCGAGCTAGCTCTGGAAATGCATGCGCCAACCTCATTATCAATATGTACATCCCTGGAAAGTACACTACCAAGGCAAGTGAATTTATCCATAGCATTCAACATTCCTCCACTTGCTGTAACCAATGCTTCCACGTATGGATGGCGTGGTGTGGGCTGATGGAGCACCTGTGTTTTCTGGGTGTTAACTGTTAGGCCAAAATTAGCACAGGAAGCACAGAAGCAATCCATACTTTGATGCATATCAGCTTCAGAAGCTGCACTGAGGGCACAATCACAGTCATGCACCCTGCACGTTAGTCTTGGTTTGCAGCCTTTTCAAGTTAAGTAATGTACCATCAGTGTGTAGCTGACCTTGAAGCTGTTTTCATCCTTGTTGAAGGTGTCTGAAAACATCCTGCTAAAAAGCATGTCACTCAAGTCACATAAGTCACTCCACTGGTGCCTGGGAAAGCGCGAGAGCATCATCCACCATCCAGAACCCAGGCAAGCGTGCTGTCATGGACCCGATGTACAATACTGATGAACTTCTCTGAGCAACCAAGTTTTGATGTAATTTTCCACAAGCCCTCATGACTGACAGCATCAAAGGCCTTGGTTGGATCTACAGACCTCATTCCGCTCCTGGCATTTCTCCTGGAGCTGTCTGCCAGCAAACACCGTATCTGCGATTCCTCAGTCCTTTCTGAAGCCACGCTGGCTCTCAGGTAGATGATCATCTTTCAGGTGAAGCATCAGCCTACCAAGGAGGACTCTGGCAAGAATCTTGTCTGAAATGACCAAGAGAGAGACACCACCCCCCACCCTCCCCGCCCATGATTGTCACAGGACAATCTATTTCCTTTACCTTTACAAACACGGACAATGGAGGCGTCCTTGAACCTCCTCTTGTCATATAACCTGGAACATTTCAGACAGCTTTTGTATGAGCAGTGGACTCTCTGCCTTTAAATGTCAGCTGGAACAGAATCATCACCATGTGCCTTGCCACACAAGAGGAGCCTAATGGCATTCAAACCTTTTCTTCAGTTGGAAGTTCAGCTAAAGAGGAACTGACTTCAGCCTGATGTATACGGTTAGTGGCTTCAGCACTGACTGATGACGGTCTTTTGAGTTCACTATGAAAGCATTCAGCCCATCTCTCTAGGATCATGTCCTTATCTCTACTCAATGTGGCTCCATCAGCACCGAGTAGCTGAGATGCACCATAGGTCTCAGGCCCTATAAATAGCCTTCAGGGCATCATAAAAGTGCTTTGGATTGTTACTACGAGCATAAAACCAAATTCCATCTGCCTTTTTACTCAACCAAGAATCCTGCATCTCTCTAAGCTTTGCTTGTACTTTACTTTTGATGGAGTCAAATGCTGCCTTCTTAGAGACAGATTCTGCTCATAAACCTTGTGGAATTCTCATTTTTTTCTGAATTTCTCCATCATTTTTGTCAAACCAGTCTTGATGTCTGTGAGTGTTCTGGCCCAGATGAGTAAATGCAGTGCTGTACACTAAATATCTGAAAGCTGCCCACTCTTTTTCTGCTTCGCTGTTGCCAGTTCTATGTTGGCCCAAGTTAGCAAAAAAGTGTTCCTACTCAGAGAAGTGCTCTAATCTGCTGACATTAAATCTCCTGGCAGTCGTCTTGCCTTGGGGCAACTGCTTTTATGGAATCTGATGTGTAGCTTCAAGAAGATAAATCTATGATTGGTCCAGCACTCTGCACCACACATCGCCTTCATCACTCTCACATCCTGCCTGTCTCACCAGATTAGGAGATCCTCGAAGGCAGGGTCTGTCTTTTGCTTTCTTTGTATCTACTCGGCACACAGCAGCCACTTGCTCTCTCTTGGGGATCTCCTCAATTCCCACAGATTTACTTACCATCCCTAGGCAGCGCCTCATGATCTGAGTGCCATTGCCACACCAATGGAGACACCCTAAATGCAGCCTATTCAGAACAGAGCTCATGGGCTTCACTCCTGTGAATGGCTATGCCCCTCTTTTAGTCTCCTGGGTTTGTAACAGTGGCATCATCTCCAACTTCTCACTCTGCAGACCAGCTACCAAACTCTGCACCCCATTCACATAGCTACCACCATGGTCAGTCAAGGAGTGTTTATTAATGCCTACTCTCTAACCCTATCTTTCCAGACTTATTTCAGTTGCCTAAATTCTTCTCTCTTGATGAACATGCCCTGGTCTCTAGGCACATTCTGTTCTCTCAGTCCCTCTGTCCTTCCTCGCCCCTTTGCTTGTTCAGACCTTTCTCATCTTTTAAGTCCAAAGGAAAAGCACATCTTTCATATAAGCTTTCCCTGAAGTCTGATCAGCAAAGTTCTTCCCCCTCAAGCCTCAGGGAGCACTTTCTTACGCACTTCTACTGTATTATTTTGTATCAAAATTACTCATCCATGTATCCCGTTCCCCCACCCCCAATCCAGAATGTAAATTGATTTCCCCTTCAGGCATGGACATAATTCTGCCCTCACAATAGGCCTGTAACTCGTCCTAGGCTGCCCAAGATATTGGTTTATCAGGCTGAGGCCTGCTTACACAGCGGTACGTTACCTATTTGGCCGGCAATGACAGGTGGCCGTACAACAAGAAGAATCAGCTTATCAAGCAGGAGGTGAAGAAATCGCACCACCGGCTCCAATTGAGATGAATTCAACGCTGAAATACTGCTTTTCAATTCGTTTTCCAAGTTATTTTCCATGATCCTCATGTCGCCTATTCGCACTGGGAACATGTGCTCATCCAGAGCGTTAACCAGAGCAAAGAACTTGTCCAGGTAAGGATCCTGAAAGACAGAACGCAAGAGGAGCAGGTGGCGGACACTCAGGCCTCCCTCTGCTGGCACCTCCCCGGGGTTTCAGACTGCATACTCGGAAGGCTTGGGCAGAGCACTAGGGAAGGAAGGTGCGGGGGGGAGAGGTCAGTCTGGCACGTGTTCAGTTTAAGGTTCTGAAAGGCAGCCAGAGATGCGAGGTGAGGGCAGTGTCAGAGAAGAGATGAGAAATCCACAGGCCTTAGCAATAGACTGGCTATGAGGAGTGAAAGTTAGTGAGGAGAGGGCAGGAGTGGAGGGTTAATGAGTTTAGTTTTACAAACGTTAAATGAAAGATGTCAACAGGACATCACTTTGGAATTCTGACAGGCAGGTGGAGATGAGAGATTAGGGTAGGAAGGTGGATCTGAGGATCTTCAGCATGGGGAAGGTCACTGAAGCCCTGGGAGCTGATGAGCTCACCAAGTGAAGTAATACCGAAAGAGAAGAGAAGAGAGCCAGGATAGAGCCTTGGGGGACACCTGTGCTTAGGGGGCGCGATCTGGAGGAGGATCCAGCCAAGGGGGCAGAGGAGCTACCAGAGACGGAGGAGGAGAACCAGGAGGGAGAAGAGAAGATCCAGGAGGAGAGAGTGATGGACAGTGTCAGAGGCAGGAGGAGAGTGATGGACAGCGTCAGAAGCTGCAGAGAGGCCAAGGAGAAGGAGGATTGAGGAAAGGCCACTGGAAAGGCCAATAAGAGATCCTTGATCACTTGGGAAGGAGCAGTTTCAGTGGAAGTCAGATTAAGAGGGGTTAAGAAGACAGTGAGAGGGAGAAAGTGGAGGCACCCAGTGTAGACGACTTCCCACCGAGTTTAGCCACAAAGGGCAGAAGAGACCTGAGACAAGAGTTAGAAGGGATAGAAGGAACGATTGAGCGTTTCTGGAAGATGGGGAGATGAGAGCACGTTTGCAGGCAGTAGGGAAGGAGCTCCCAGAGAGGGAGAGACCGAAGAGAAGGGAGAGAGGCAGGGCAGTCTGTGGCAGGAGACAGGAAGGGGATCACCTGCACAGGCAGTGGGTAAACAAAGCTCTGGCAAACTAGGACAGGGCAGATGGCCTGGGAAAGGAACAAGGGGGTGAGAGAGTGGAGGTCACAATACGGATGAAGAGTAGAGTTCCGTAAGAGAAAACACAGCAAGAGACAGAGAGAAAGACACAGCCAATAGATGAAGGAGGAGATCTCGGGATCCTTGAATATGGAGGTGGCACATTCATGGGTGACGGCAAGATCCAGAGCACGACCGCCTTTGTGTGCGGCTGAGGAGGGGTCGAGAGGTAGAAAGTGGGAGGTGAGGAGGTTGAAGGAAAGTCCCCAAGTATGAGGGCTGGAGTTGGGGAGGTGAAAACCATCCTTCCCTCCTTCAATGCTTCCTCTGCAAAGCTGCCAACCCGAGGTTCTTGGTTCCCAGAAATGACTGCGTGTCCCTTCCTTGGGCAGAAAGCCCCGATGGCTCCCTCTGGCCTCAAACTCTGTCTGGTCTGATTTCCCATTACTCTCCCTGTGAATTGTGTATCCCCCTCTCACCTCCACCTCTCGAACGGACAAGCAACATCCAATGCCTGGATGCCCTCCTACCTCACCTCTGACTGCTCATGTGTTGAGTCCTTGAGTTGTTGGTTAGCTCTTCCTGGCCCCAAACAACTTTTTATTTATTTTTATATATTTCAATTGGCTTAGCCTTGTCCATAATCTTCCTCCTCATTAAACTGTAAGCTCCTTGAGGGCATGGACTGTCTTCTCTTTTGTCCCTGCATTCCTAGAGCCCAGCCTGGACAGTGCCTTGCACAGTGAAGGTGCTGGGTGAACTGACCAGAAGTCACAACTCTGCTCACAGACCATGTGCTACTAAAAAGGAGGCGCTACTTGTCCAGTACGTGGGACAAACCAATACTATCTGATACGATCTTCTGTTGTTGCTCAGTGACATCTGATTCTTCATGATCCCATTTGGGGTTTTCTCTGCAAAGGTACTGGGCTGGTTTGCCATTTCCATCTCCAGTTCATTTTACAGATGAGGAAACTGAGGCAAACAGGGTTAAGTGACTTGCCCAGGGTCACACAGCTCCAGTGTCTCAGGAAGATTCCTGATTCCAAGCCCAGTGTGCTAAGCACTTGGGCTTTATTAAAATACTGCTTTCTTCATCATAAAAGAGTTTCTTCCCAAGGGTGCATTATTTTCATAACAGTATCTTAAAGGTACCAAAGGTACAGTGTTGTTTGTTTTAAACCAGAGCTATGAATCCATCAGTGCCGGTGAAGCACTGCCTCTACCAATGCAGACAGATTCAAATTCTACAACTTGCAATCTCAAAGAGTTAACTCCCCAAGCCACCAAGAGGGTCAGGGACTTGTCCAGAGTCACAAATCTGGCATGCCAACCCCAATTTTGTGGCACATCCAGGCCTGCTGGAAGGAGCTATAGGACTGAATTATGGTAAAGTACTCTCCTGTGGTCCACCGGAATCAGAATACTGCTCTCTTTCACAGTCCTATGGCAATCAGGTCATTAAACTCAGGACCAGTAACATATGCCAGCATATGGGACAGAACAAAATCAGTGAGAAGTGGACAACGGGAAACCTCGGCCACTCAAATGGAGCCCATAACCCGAGCCTTTAAGAGATGTACCTCCTTACACAGAATCCCTTTTGTGAAATCCTACCATAAAGACTGAGTCTCATAAGGATACAAATGAGATCTGATCGCATCTAATCACGGCACACTCACCTGGGTATGAATAGAAGACACAGCAACCACTTCGACATTAAAAACACCCTTGTGGTTATCAACCCATTTCATTCCAGGGAGAGGCACCTGTAACAATGGACCAGAGCAATGCTCAGCTACATTTAAAATCCGTTCTGCAGCACAGCACAGCACAGCAATCTCTCCACCACATGCCTTTTCACTGGCCATTCCCCACCTCCCCCCCAAGCCTGGAATGCTCTACCTCCCTCTGCCTCCGGGCTTCCCTCAAGCTCCAGCTAAAATGCCACCTTCAGCAAGAGGCCTTGGCCACTCCATCTTCAGCCCCAGGTGTGCTCTCCAGTCGTGTCCCCAGGAGAAAGGGGGCTCCCTGAGGGCAAGGACTGTTTTTACCTTTTTTCTATTCTCCCAGTACTTAACACAGTTCCTAGTACACAGCAAGCACTTAATAAATGTTGACTGACTGACCTAAGCCAATAGATCAATAGGGGAAGAAAAGAGTTATGAGAGTACTGACCTATCAGCCGGTTGCCACAAGGACATTTTTCTGTTTAGAAAAGGAATTTACAAAGAGAGCGGGAGGGCCTTGCTCAATGCCTGTCCTTCTGATGGGAGAAGCCTATGGAAGCAAAGTGTCAGCCTTCTCTTCCAAATAGGGTCCAAAGATATAAAGTGACGCTGGTCTCTAAAGGGAAGCAGGCCATCAGGATTCGGGATGCTGAGGCCCTGGCAGCCAAGCAGCCTGGGCAAGAGAAAACCCGAGGAAAACGGAGCGATCGGGCCACGTCACACAAATGATCTGAAAACCAGGATGTCTGCAGGGACCCCGGCCCGAGAAAATGCAGAGAGAGGGCTCCATTCCAGGTGGCGAGGTAATCCTCAAGGGTGAGTCATCACAGACTCCGGACCACCGCGGGAGAACAAAGCCAACCATACACAGATGAGGGTTTTATTTCTTTAAATCTTGTTCTATGTTTTAGAGACTCAGCAAGTAGAGCTTTGATTTTCATAGACAGCATGCACTTAAAATATACATAAAACCACGGATCTTCTTAGTTATGTCTGAATGTATATTATATATAATTTCTATACCTTAATATGATGGCATTTATCTTTTGAGATATGCTCAAATTTATCTAAAAGTACTTTTGAAATCTGTAGATTTCATTGATACTGTTTGTTTTCATGGCACCTTTTAATATATCCTTTCCCTGTGCGTCACTCCCTGCTCCTAAGACTTCTCATTATTTTTTCAAATATATAATTCTTTTTTTTCCTTAAATTAATTTACTTATTTTTAGTTTTCAACATTCATTTCCACAAGATTTGAGTTCCAAATTTTCTCCCTATCTCTCCCCTCCCCCCACCCCAGGACAGCATGCATTCTGATTACCCCTCCCCCAATCTGCCTTCCCTTCTATTACCCCTCTCATCCCCTTTCCCCTTACTTTCCTGTAGGGCAAGATAGATTTCTATACCCCACTGCCTGTATATCTTATTTCCCAGTTGCATGTAAAAACATTTTTTAATGCTTGTTTTTAAAACTCTGAGTTCCAGATTCTCTCCCTTCTTCCCTCTCCACCCACTCTCCTTGAGAAGGCAAGCAATTCAATATAGGTTATACATGTGTCATTAAGCAAAACATTTCCATAACAGTCATATTGTGAAAGGTTCCCTCCATCCTATCCTGCTCCCCATTTATTCTATTTTCTCCTTTGACCCTGTCCTTTTTCAAGTGTTTGCTTCTGACTACCCCCTCCCCCAATCTGCCCTCCCTTCTACCAAACAAAGAAAAACAGTCAGTAAAATCAACCCACACATGAACAAAGTCTGACAGCGCGCACAATACTCTCTGCTCCCAGGGGCCCGCCTCTTTTAAGGAAAATGGGGAGGTATATAACCTCCCTAAGACATTCACTGGGTGTGAGGATTTCACAGCAACCCCTGACCAGAGGCGGCTCGGTGGCATGTGGACAAAGCGCTGGGCTCAGACTCTTAACTGCATGACCCTGGGCAAGTCATTGTGAAGGGGATAAAAGGAGATAATACAAACTCTCACCATCATCATCCTTATTATTTCATCTTGCTGTTCTTTTAGTTTTTTCGAATCTTAACACCCAAAACTCTGCGGTTTCACCCCACCCCAGAAAAGGGACAAAGACGTCGGACAATGGAAATCCTCCACGTTGGAAGGACTGTGCAAGGATGAGCTCCCAACGCGTCTCAATGGCCAGAGACGCCGAGACGCGCAGCCATCCCGCAGAGGAGAAGAAGCCATGAAGGAGGCTGGGCTCGTCCAATTAGGAGATGGGAGGAGCGCAGGAAGCCCTCTTTGCAGGAACCTGTGCAAAGCGACGAGCGCAGAACCAGGAGAAGGTGCACAAGAGGGGGTGAATGCCATCAAAGCATGAAGGCCAAGCCCATCCCCGGAGATGAGCACCCATTAAGCACCTGCTGTGTGCCAGCCAGGCCATGATGAGCACTTTGCAAACAGCATCTCATTGGATCCTCACAACACCCCTGGAAGGCAGGTGTGAGGACTATGCCCATTCTACAGAGGAGGAAAGACGGTGGGAGCAGGGTCTACGGGTGTGGAAACTGCATACACTGTCAGAATTGGCCAGTGGATTAAGTTTGGCTAAACTCTTCTTTTTTCTTTATAACATTGGGTAACATTGGGTAGAGAATGAGGGAAAAGAAATGAACACAAAACGTATCAAAATAAAACTGTGGCAAGATAAGTTTAAATTCATTTTGCCAACTGACTCCTTTTCCTCTTTGGAAGAGTTTGTGAAAACAAAGTTCATGGGATCGGAAGCGGGCCATGATCTGACTTGTCATCCAAACAGGACAGGAAGAGGAGCCACGCCAAGGCCTTCAGACTCGCAGCCTCCTGGCATACAGAGGAAAGGAAGACATCTTTGGCATTCCCTCCTGGAGCTGCCTCAGCACTGCCCGATGTGGGCATGAATGATGTTGGAAGTCGCTTAACAATATATTTTCTATTGAGGGCTCTTTTGATGAAGTATGTGTTAGGTAAGAAGACTGGGACTAAATGGAAAGGAGGCTATCAATTCACTTCCTGCAAAGGGGTGATCCTTGGAAATTAGATTTTCGTGAACAATTGTTTTATTGTCGCATATTTTCATAATGATTTGTTTCAATTTTGGATCAATGACCAATGAACAGCGCTTGTCACAATGCAGCTTCTATACCCTTGGGCCTTCCCAGCTTTAGCTGACTCAGAATGACACAAACACCTAGGCAGGCAGCTGGGGAACTAAAGGAAGCCTGGAGTAAATCACTTTCGATAGTTCTCTCTAGTTGGAGAGTTCACACGTTATCCATGACACCAGAAGCATAAAGCCAGCCTGTGGCCCTTGCAGGCGAGGCCAGAGCAAAGCTGCTGTGGGTCTTCATCTCAGCAGGATCAGCTCCCAGGACGAGTGAAATGGCCGACGACAGGCACCCCGACCAAGGCGGCCCGGCTCAACGCTCAAAAGGCTCTGGGTATTTCTGGCCACAGAAACTCCCTGAGAGTGTCTGCCCAGGAAGGAACGGAGAGGCTGTCATCCCTAGCAGCAGAGAGGCTGCTCAGGCAAATGAAATCTCATGCCTTCAAACGACTGGAATCATTTTGTTTCAGAATAGGACCCACCTCCGTAAACCAACCAAACAGAATTTTTTCCATATTTTCTGTGAATTTTTACTTTTCTCTTAATTTCTCCAGAATATCAATATGAGAGTTACTGACCTCAGGAGAGAGCACCGAATAAGCCTGCGGTGGCTTTTCCAGGGAGACGGGCAAGCAAAACTGACCAGTCTTCAATCGTCCATTCTGAAGCATTGGTATCCACTTTAAAGAAAAGGAAACATTAGCTTAAATATTGGCCTAAGTTACAAAAAAACCCATTTATGATAGGATGTTATCTGGTACAAAGGTCTGTCTTGGTCTGATCCCAAAAGGGCTTTAGTTAATGAAAACCCAAAATGATCCTTCTAAGTTAGCGTCCCCTAGTACAAGACCCTAGAATATGGTGGGTTATGGTTATAAGACTCATGACCACGAAAAAAGGAATCTTTTTCTTCTTGAAAACAGTAGTTATTAGAACCATGATATTTACATCCAGTAATAGCTTAAATGTTATAATTATTAATGTATAATATTTTCTCCTTGTCAATAACTACTGAATAAAACGTGCTTACCGTATAGCCGACTGGAGTCTCAAGGGGAGTGTTTTGCTTCTGCTGACAGCTCACATGATAGAAGGTAAAAAGCAGGTGGTGGTGGTCGGTTAAGGTGGCAGGAAGTTTCACTTTAATTTCCTCATGGAAATCTGGGGATCTTAACAGAAAAACGAAGAAGCTTTGATTAAAAGTCAGCAATGTAGTAAAAGTGCAATGTCTATTTTAAAGTCACTCTCGGTTATTCGTAAAGTTTATAACAATATTTATAATTATAAGCTGATCTCGACACAATCAAAGAACACAAGAGGAAAGATAATTTCCTATAAGCAGATATTTTACTCCTAAATTTTATTTCTACATCGCTTTAGCCTTCTAAAAATTAAAAAAAAAAAACACTGCAATTTAAAAATTATTCCCCAACGGTCCTTTCAGAAAGAGGGGAAAAGAGGCTGATTGGGTGAGGTGTGCTGTACATTCACTGTGTCATCTCTTTTTCTTTTGGAAGACAAAAAGCATTGTCATACTTGGATCCAGGATGCAAACAGCTTCCCGTGATTACCATAAACTATTTCTTTCTTCTATGATGAACAGTTAAAAGAGAACAAACTCAACAACTCTGGGGGCCTTCCAGTTTAGTCTTGTTCTATGGTAATCCCAGAGATTCCTGCTAAGCTCCTACAGTGACTGGCCCAAGATTCTGTGTCTGTGAGTAGAGCTTGGGATATCTTTGGAAACCTTGTTGACCTCTATCACCCTGATTTTGGAGCAGACCCTGAACATCATGGGCCTAATGTCCATAATCGTTTCACTCAGGGTTACACATAATCTATGGACTTGAGCAGGATTTCTGACCCTAACTGATCAATGCCCACCATGCTCCCCCAGGAACATCTCCTTGTCCTTTCTCTGTTCCCCCCTGGTTTCAGGTGTTTCCATACCAAAGCAGAACTGGGAAGGAATGCCCTTGAGTCATTTACTAGCCACCATCCTAAAAGTCCTCACTGTCCCAAACCGGTATTTCTCCACTCTGGATAACCCTCATCCTTGGCTTTCTTGGCTTCCTCCACTCTGGCTCCCAAGCTGCTGAGCATTCATGGCAAACGGTCATGTGTTCAAACTGAGTATACCTGCCACAAATCTACTGAACTTCACAGAGGCCAACCCTCACTGTAGTGGCTCTGCAATCTTTAATTCCCATCAACAGTAGTGGACATCATGCAAGAGAGAAACCAACCAATCAGCCGAGAAGCAGCCCTCACCTTCCGAATCCTTCTATTCCCTCCATTTATCTCCTCCCTCCATCACTCCCCACGAGGCTCCAGAACTTTTCCTCTCTTTTCCACCCAACCCTAGCCCTGGATCCCAGCACGTACTGACAGAAGCCCTAGCATCTCACTGCCCAGAGGTCAGCCCATCATGCTTGCTGCAGGGCAGCCCTAGCTCTAGACTCTGGATCCCATTTCTAATCATCTCCTCTCAGGTGTAGTCAACTTCTCCCTCTCTGCTGTTTCCTTCCCACACTCAGAGACAAGCTCAGTTCTAACGAAGTTCTCCCTGGACCTTCTTATAGCGCTTAATTTGCCATTGCATCTGTCTCATTCTCTTTACAGAAAAACCTTCCTGAAGACAGCATCTGCACCTGATGCCGGTACCTTTCCATCCTGTAACCTAGTTTCTGCCCTTGCTCCTGTCCTCTCCTCCCTCTACTAATCATGGAATTCGCTTGCCTTTTGTTGCTCCTCACACATCTTTTCTCTTTCCTTACACAACCTCAGACATGGAGACAAAGAACTCAAACTGAAGGCCAAAGAGGTTACAAGACAGGTGCCGGGTGCTCAGACAAGGAAAGACTACTTCTTGCTAGGGTGGTCTCTGAGATGGGCCTGCATGTATGAGGAGAATTCTGACATGCAGAGGTGGTTACTTTGGGCAAGAAACAGCATAAGCATAAGCAAACAGGTAGAGGCAGGAAAGCCCAACACCTGCTTTAAAGTGGAACCAAGGCACAATCCATGTCAGCTGAAAGACGGGAGACCCAGAGGGAAGAAAAAGGAGAGGAGGCTGGAAGGACAGAGTAGGGACCAGATAAGGGAAACTCCTGAACCCGAAAGCTAAGGATCTAGGGCTTTACTTGCTAAGAAAGGAAGGGGAATCTTTACAAGTGATCTACTAAGGACAGGAATGAGAGCTGTAACTTGGAAGATCAATCTGATAACAACACGCTGGAGAAGCCAAGTAGAAAGAAGCTGTGTGTAGGCACCACTCCGGAGGCTCCTAGAAGGTTTGGGTCTGGACAAGAAGCCATGAAGGCCTGAGTCGGGATGCTGGCCATGGGAAGAGAACAGGGCCAAGAGAGACTAAAGACACAGACAGGGGGGAATGGGGGAAGGACCGGACTCTTCTGCCCATGGAGAGAGGAGGTGGGGGAGAAAGGAAATAAGGGTGACCCTAAAGTAACTGGTGGGAGGAAGGCAAGATGAATGGAAATCAGGAAGTCAGATACAGAACTGCTTGTGAAGATGCAGAATGAGGATGCTATGGGACAATTTGCGTTGAAAGGGCTGCCAGGACACACAGGCAATGGATTGGCATCTCAGTGGTTAGAGCGCTTGCCTTGAGTTCAAATCCTGCCTCAGACACTGACTAGCTGTGTGACTCTGGCCAAGTCCCTCTGGCTGTCCCAGTCTCCTCATTTGTCAAACAGGGATGATGCTAGCACCTCCCTCCCAGGGTCCCCCCTAACACTCCTTAGTGCCTTCCTTTTGCTGATCATTTCCAGCTTATTCTCTCTATGGCTTGTTTCTACACTGTTACTTGCACGTACAATCTCCCCCATTAGACTGGAAGTTCCAGAGGCAGGGAATGTCTTCTGCTTGTCTTTGTATCCCCAGAGTTCAGCTCAGTGCCTGGCTTAATCAGTATTTACTGACTGTTTGTGAAGTGCGCCACGTAAATGCACCCACTGGCCATTGAGAGGTGCGACAGGCGGGTAGCCCCATGGCATGGGAAGGCAGAAGACAGGAGGAGGTTAGCACTGGCCCCTAAGAGAATGATCCAAGGGAACCTGAGGACGAAGTTTGAGACAAGGCCATCGTTAGCACGCAGAGAGATGCCGATTCAGGAAAACAGAGTGAGGGAGTGGTCAAAAAAGAAGGGGCAGGGTGATAAGGAATTGGCGAGGTAATGAGGAAGGACCAAGGCTCTGGGCACAGACAGGGCAGACGCCTTCTTTCTGTGCTTCGTGTCTGTACGGGAAAAGGGAGAGCCAAGCTCTGACCAGGAGCTGGGGGAAGAAGGAAGAGTGGGTCTGAACCCAAAGGAGAGCTGAGGGATGAGGTCTCAGAAGGGTTCCATAGGAGGGAAGAGGCACCATCAGAGAACACAGGAGCCAGAAGAGTCTAGAGATCATCAAGGCCATGCAGAGAAATGAAGGGCACATCCTTCTTGGGGACACGAGGGAAAATGCCGTAGTGAAAAGGAAGATTTAGGGAAGTCCATTTGTCTCCACTGGTCTTGCCACTGCCCCCAAAGCAGGTCATCTGGTGAGAGTGGCCAAGAAAGGCAGGAACAGAGGAACACAGACTCAGAGGTGGGAGAGACTCTGAGGCCACTGAATCCAGTTTTGCCATTTTACAGGTGAGTAAACTGAGGCAGACAAAGGTGACTTGCCCAAGGTCACATAGCTGGGAAGCATCAGAGTTTGAACCTAGGTCTTTCTGGCTCCAAAGTCACCACTCTATCCAATGCACCACCCTGTCACTTGGAGGGAAAAAGACCATAAGGGTTTAGACATGGATGTGAGATACTGATAGGCAGTCAAGGAGAGAGGAAGGAAAGACAAGACCACAGCCTCCAAGGTGCAGATGCGGAGCAGACGCAGTGAGCACCGTGTTTATTTCTTCCAGCAGCGCTCAGCCACCAGGGAGCTTGGGGTTCAAAAGGGAGTCAGTGTGCACCTACGGGAAGAGAACCACAAGCAGGACATCAGCTTTCCAGAATCTGGCACACTCAAGGGAGCACAACGTACAGAACACACAGGGAAAGGCTCGATAATAACGTTAATGAGAAAGTACTTGGGAAGAGGGGACGTGGAAAGAAATCATCGAATTCGGTACCTGTTATGATACACTACAGCTGTGTAGGCTTCCTTTGAAAATTCTGAACAGCTGGATTTGCCAAAGATCACCTGGAACGAATAACAGTGCGTTGTTGAAACCGCGTCATCACAAAGTGGAACGTTTCACGCTTACGCAGAAGGAGCTTACGGGCACCCACAGGAGAATCAGCGGACCTGCTTACAAAACCCATTCAGAAACTCAGCCTCCTCCATGTTTGATCCAAGGGCAATTCTTCAAGTCTCATTTAAATCTAGTGAGGGGCAAGAGACCACTTCCTCTTTTCTTCATTTGCAATTTTATTATGAAAGCAAATTATAATTTATGTAAATAAATGGGTAGGTTTGAGTAGACAGCCAATTCCAATTTTCCAATGCTGTGACTCTGAAACGCTGAAATATGGCCTCCATTTGAGGATAAACGTGCCCTGTTTTGGTGAAGTAACACTGAGGTGCTGAGCCCAAATAACTATTGATTTGAGTAGAACATGCATAAACTGGCAGGATGATAAATGACAGGAAAGTTTCTATTGGGAGACCAGTAAGTACAAACATGGCCACCGGGGAGGGAAGAGGAACAGCACAGAGACGAGGGGAATGCAGAAGACCAGCCCCGGGATTCAGAGGCAACAGGCCATTGGTGAGCCTGTGACTCTGTGGGAAGACAAGCTGATAAGCTGTATCCACGGCACAGAACTTTCCTGGGCCTCAACTCCCTGGTCTGCAAAATGAAGGGACTAGACCAGATGACCTCCCAAGTCCTTTTCAGCTCAGTGACCTGTGCTCCAGTCCTGCCCCTGCTAGCTGTGTGACCCTGGGCAATGGGAGCCTAAACTTCTTCTACTGCAAAAAGGGAGAGATCCTACTTGTATCGTCTAATCCCAGTCAACCTGGGAACAGAATGAGAGGGGCCCAGCCCTCTCTGAAGGCCGCTGCCAGGATGCCATGGTATCCTCTGTGAAGGCACACAATACACCCTGCCCCCCCACATCCCCTCGTGGCCCCATATCGTCAGCAGGGGTTGACTTGCTGTCCGGGAGCTGGAGAGCTTCTGCTCCAGGGAAGCGTCCAAGCAGGCAATGGATGATGAGAGGGGCTGTCCATGTGTGACCGTCTCTCCCATGAGGTACAAACCCTGGCTAGACTTTAGCCTCTCTGTAAACCAATGACCACTTACCTCCCTTGGAAGCTGTGGGAACCCACAAACTACTCTATGATAGGCCGGAGGAGAAGAGGATGCCACCGAGCCTGGTGACTTAGAGCGGGCATCCAGCACGGCATCTTCACCGGCAGGCCCAGAGGACAGAGGACGGGCCCAAAGTTATACAGGGGAAGGCAGTAGAGCCGGAACGCCAACCCAGGCCCTCGGGCTCCCGATCCTGCCTCCCCACGGCTTCCCAGGTAGGGAGCACTCTGGGAGGACACTGCTAACGATAACGTGATAATGCCATGGAGAACGCTTCACCCACAAAAGCCTCCCAGGCAGCGTGGGCAAGCGTGATGACTCCTATTTTACAGAGGAGGACACAGCCAGGGAGAGGTGACGGTCATACCACTAAGAGGAAGAAGCTCCAGAAATCAGAACTCACACTCAGGTCCTCTGTATGATATTTTCACCAGTACAAAAATAATATTAGCCCCAAAATGCAAACACGAGTTACCCATAATTACAATGCCATTCAATGTGCCATGTCCCTTATGTGCATGACTGCTTGGTGGCAAAGTGCTGATGTGCCAGGGCTCACCCTACTCTGGTCAAGCAGCCGGGAGGTTCTCAATGAATCCCTGATCTCTGCCTGTAGAGCTTAATGCCTGTAAGATGATCGCTCAGGGCTATGAAAACACAGACCCCTTAGCCTGCGCCTCTCACCAACCCCCATCTTCCTAAGCATTTGAGCAAACTTAGCAAAGCGACGGACATGTGAGGCACCAGAATAAGTAGAATTTCCAGTGACAGGTCTCCCCATGGACACAAGAAGAGGATGGCCCCGCTCCCTCCCCACGCAGGAAGACAGGGGATGGCCCTGCTCCCTCCCCACGGACACAACAAGACGTGGGATGGCCCTGCTCCCTGCCTGTGGCTCCTTCTCCAGGACAGCCTGTCCAGCGTGGAGCTGTCAGCCCCATACAGCCCATGGCATTCTGCTTCAGTGGACGATGATGAAGCATCTGGCCTGGGCAAAGAGGAGGGAGGCCTGACGGCCAGCCCGAGTGAGAAGCGACTTCTGAGCATGCCCTATCCGGACGATGCAGATGCTCTCAAGCCTTTCTCTAGCATTCATTCATTCCCCAAATCGCTACTGATGACAAGAGAGTTCCTGCCCCCAGAGACCAGAGGCAGAGCAGAAACGGGAAGCAGAGGGGCAGATGTGGCACACCTATCCCAAGGAGGACCAGGGGAGAAAGTTCAGTGAAGCAGGGAGGGCATCCCCCCCAGAACTGACCCTCTGGAGTCAATTCCACAAATACTGATTACCCTTCTATGCAGTGGGGCTGGGTTACAGGAGCAGAAAGGAAGCAGACTCTGCCCTCACTGGTAGAGATGCCAGGACCCACCTTGAACCCAGGTAAAGTGATCCACAAGGGAAAGCCGGGCCATTGGGAGCCTGAGGAATGGGCTGGGCCAGGAAGGAAGCCGAGTCTTCACAGGGGCCACGGCAAGATGGGGGCACCCCTAGACTTGGGGAACAGCTGGGTAAGTGCTGTGCAGGGAGGAGGGGGAATACTGTAACTGAGGGGCAGCAAGGGGAGAACGTGGGAAGGGGAAAACAAGGTAGGGAATAAGCACTCATTAAGCATCTACTGTGTGCAAGCACTGAGCCCAGCACTTCACAAATACCATCTCGTCTTAGCCTCATGACAAACCGGGTCACAGATCAGGAAACTGAGGCAGGCAGAGGTGAAATGAGGCCATGCAACTAGGAAGTGTCTGCGGCCACATCTGAACACAGGGTTTCCCAACTCCAGGCCCAGCACTCTGCCCACGGCACTACCTAGGTGTTCATTATATTGTATGGCATGTTTATCATAATATAAGCAAATGCGAATCGCAATAATTATATAAATGGCGGTGCGGTGGACAGAACGCTTGGCCTGGAGTCAGGAAGACTCATTTTCCTGAGTTCAGACACTCGCTAGCTGTGTGACCTTGAACAAGTCACTTCACCCTGCTTGCCTCAGTTTCCTCATCTGTAAAATGAGCTGGAAAAGGAAATGGCAAACCAGTCCAGGATCTTTGCCAGGACAACCCCAAATGGGGTAACAGAGCGCCAGATACGACTGAGAACGGACTCAACAATAAACAGGCTAGATGTCTGTCACTGCCTTCTTGGGAGACAATGAGAAACAAGACTAGAAGAGCGCATGGGGGCTAGACTGTGAAGGTCTTTAACTGGCAGGCTGAGGAGTTTGTTGTTTTATCCCAAAGGAAGCCGCGGAAGATTTCTGGGCAGCGATACCATCAGATGCAGACTTTAGGCGTCTCCATGTGGGTGTCACACAGAGGAGAAACTGAGGAGGAGACAGATGGAGAGTCTGTTGCTGAGGCCCGTCGCCCTCAGCTCCGCAGTCTCTCTCAAACTGCCCCCCTCTTCTGCTGACCCGCTCCTCTGCTCGCCCCAGGCTCCCACCTGCAGCCAGCCTCCCTCAGCCACCAAAGCTCAGGTCTGACCACATTACCCCTGCCCACACTCAGCAACCTTCAGCAGCTCCCCGTGGCCTCCCTAACCTGCCTCCCCCAGCCTTTCCAGTCTGCCCTTGATCCAGGCCCTGTGATCCTGTGACACTGGTCTCACACTGCCATAAGCAAGACCCTCCCTGTGGCGGCTCCAGGCACTTTCTCTAGAGTCCCCCCTCCCTGACCGACCCCTCTAGCTTCCTTCAAGTCCCACCTCCTCACAAAAGCCTCCCCAGCCCTCTTCATTCTCCTGCCTTTCCTTGGTTCTTCATCTCCTATTAATTCCATGCATCAGCTGCTTTGTATCTGCCTGCCTGTATCTGCATGCCGTCTCCCCCATGAGACTGTAAGCTCCTCGAAGGCAGGGCCTGCCTTCCGCTTTCTGTATCTCCTATGCTTAGAGGCATCTGACACATAGTAGGTGCTTAATCAACGTTGCCTGACCAAAGGGAACCCAGTGATAAGACAATGACAAGGTGATTAGGCCTGAACTAGCACCACGTGGGAGACCTGACCAGACTTGGTCAGTGACTAGTTAAGGGAGGGAGGAGGGAGGGAAAGGGAAGGAGTGAGGCTTCCTATAAGGCAACCCACCTGAAAAGAACAATCTTCACCAACATCCTCATAGTGTTTGAAGGTTGGCAACACCTTCACATGCATCAAGTAACTTCAGGAAGATGTGGTAAGGTTGGAGCAACTGTCACCACCACGGGGAACTGAGGCCCAGAGGCCAAGCCCTGGTCTGCGCTGCCCCATGGAAGGGCAAGAGCATCCACAAAAGGGCAAGGCCAGGATTTCAGATGCCACCAGTGTGGGCCTGGGAAGGCAGGAAATATGGGAGCAGCAGGTGACTGTATTTCAGGAGAGACAGGAGAGAGAGAGAGAGAGAGAGAGAGAGAGAGAGAGAGAGAGAGAGAGAGAGAGAGAGAGAGAGAGAGAGAAAGAGAGAGAGAGAGAGAGAAAGAGAGAGAGAGAGAGAGAGAGAGGGAGAGGGAGAGTATAGACAGAGTGGAGGACCAGGGAAAGAGAGAGAGAGTGTAGACAGAGCAGAGGTCCCAGGACAGAGAGAATATAGACAGAACGGTGGTCCCAGGAGCCATGGAGATGCCCAAGAAGCCCCCAGATGGGGAGGGAAGAGGGCCCAGAAGCATGATTTTTCCCATTTTCCAGATAAGCTCACTGAAGTACAGACCAGACAGCAGGAGCCCTTGGACCCAGGTCTCTGACCCCATCCCCGCCCTCCTGGTCTAAAGGCCTCACTGCCAATTGCCCACAGAGCCAACACCTTCTGCACTGCAGCTGGCTGCCAGTGTTATTCCTTCTTCCCATCAAATCCCTCCACAACACTGATGGTTCCCATCTACTGAGGACCATCAGAAACACCTTGTGTATTAACAACCCCACCCCCCAAACACACACACCCCATGCGCATGCGCACACACATATTTAGGCTGCAATACTGCCATTTTCTCTACCACATTCTTCAGTCTAATGAATCAAGAAAACAATAAAGCAAGCCCTGACTTGTGGCTTTTGCCTCTTTCTGAGATGTAAATGCTCTCACTGAAAACCTGGCAGCCGGGAGCCAGCTGAAGCTGGCTCCAGCACGCACACATGTGTACACAGCGTTCCTCCAGGCCCAAGCTCCAGCGGAAGCCCCAGGATCACAGGCTCTCATTTAAAAAGGATGCAGCTGACACTTGGTCCAGAATCACAGACTCCCGGTACGACGGCCTCAGAGGCTCTTTGGGCTAGCGGATAGCTGCATAAGGACTCTCTCTACAACAAACCCACCATGAGGCCATTCCAGATCTGACTGAAGACCCCCATGGAGGGGTGAGCCAGCCTTTCCTGAGGGATGCCCCCCCACCCCAATCTGGCTATTGCCTCATCCACAGCTCTGTTTCCCCACACTGAAGCCTTCAGTTCAGGCAAACAGAATCTGCCACTCCTAAACACGTTCCTCTCTTAGTGACCGCCACACCTTTGTTCAGTCTGGGAATGCCCTCCCACTGTAGCTCCCTCGACTGACTCCATCCCTGCAAAGCCAATTTAAATCAGGCCCTTCCTGATCTCCCCAGCCAAAAGTTTACCAGCTTACCCATCTAGAGCGCTCTTAAATGACGGGTCTATCACACATTGCCTCATGCTGCAATTATCTGCAGACATGTCCTCTGTCCCCAACCACAGAATAAACTGCCTAGATAAGACACCATCTATCTTGGTCATGGCTGGACTTCCCTGCAACATGTAGACCAGTCAATAAATATTTGTTGAATGAATGAATATTTAACTTGGTTTGGAAATACACACATTTGTATCCACACAGAAAGTTCTATACTTAGACTTTTTAATAGATAATTTCAGATTTGAGTTTTTTTGGCTCCTATCCAAGTGTGAGAAAACAAAACCACAGCTAGATAGGAGAGGAAGAAAAACAAATCCCATTTCTTACCGGCATCGCATTGCTTGGATCCTCTCCATACATAAACTGGACCTTTACAGTAATGTTTCTGGCAGAACCTTGGCGATTTGCAAAATTGAGGCTTTGGGGATATACATAGAGGAGATTCCTGCAAAGTCAAGAGTGCAAAAAAAAAAAAGAGTTAGTTTTCACATAAAGAAAAAACATATCAGCAAACATTCTTCAAAGAAAAAGATAACTTGAATAAAAATAAATCAAAGTGAGCGTGGATTCATATGCCGGCTTAAAGTTGAAAAGATGTCTAAAATTTGAACCAATTCCATCTAGCAAACGCTGATCTGTTCTAGTATTTCTAGATCACTGAAAGTTTTTAAAAACAAACTTTCCAGAAGGTTCCAACACTAACTAGCAATGAACAACTTCGTAGGAAGAGACAATAACTTGGGCCTTCAGAGAGAGATCCAAATCTCACTGTCGTCACCTTATTTCACTTAAAACAGTAAATCTGAGGCTGGAAAGGAGAAGTTTTTCATAATAATGACATAGGTCATTAAAGGTCAGGCCTGATTTCTGCATAAATGGTGTTTTATAAAATTTATGCATGTTCTAATAATATATAATTACATATGATACATAGTCAATAAAATAATTAGATATGTCATAAAATCATGTTAATTCTGAAAATATCAGGGAAAACGATAAAGCTGAAGTCGTACAGAGATCTAGCATCTTATCAAATCAAAGACCTCAGAAATCGGAGGCAATTGGGCGGTCCTGTCTCACCTGCAAGGATGTGGAAGAGGGGCTTCTATGCCACACAGTGTCACAGCTGAAGGACTGGAGGTCTGGTGTCACCCCCTCGCTCAGAGATAGGTAACCCAAGACTCAGAGAAGAAAGGGGGCATTGGTCCTAAGAAACACAATAAAGGTGATGGGGCCACATCTGAGCCAGGCCTGGGCCTTGGAGCCTGAAGGCAGGGCTCCTTCCATCACGGCCTCTCCTTGCTCTGCATTTTAGGGCAAGATGCTAGAAGCTTCTTAGAAACTACATATTTCGAAGGAATAAAAAGAAACATCTCCTCGTATGGGTGACTGCTAGACATGGCTCCAGGACATGGCTAGACGTGGTAAAAGAAAAGAGGACCTTTTCTCCTGAACAGAGGGGACAGAGCGTGCACACGCATCACAACAGAGAGAACGCTGGGGAAGGGGGGAGGGATGGAGGAAAGTCCTCAGGAAGGACACCCCAATGTAGCCTCCGGGCTCTGCCTCCAATGTGTCAGCCAAAGCCCCAGGGCCTCCTGCATCTCAGTGCCTTCCTTCTGAGGTGCAAGCTGCCACAGTCACCCTCGGCCCCAATCCATTCCTCCTCTAGCTTCTGTCATCTAGACACAATGGCCAGCATGTTGTCTCTGCCCCTTTAGACTGGGAGCTGCTTGGGAGAGGGACCATTCCCACCTTCCTCTGTATCCCCAGCAATTAACACGGAGTGCCCAGCACAAAGTAGGTGCTTAATAAATAAATGCTCGGTGACTGGCGGTCCATGAGAACAAAAGCAATCATTTATGTGATACCAGCCACGTTCCTTTTATCCACATTCTTTGATTGAAGAACTTTTAAATGCCTCTAACAGTTATTAGTTGCTTTCATTAAATTTAATTCAATTCTAGCTTTCGTAAAGCCAGGATTCTCCTATCATTAAACATTCACATAAATGTTAATGCAGTGCTATTAAAAGTCTGTATTTATCTTGGGCTCTTTCCTAGTTCAACGGCAGCAGAGGGACCAACTTCAAGTTCAAGCTCTGACACTCGGCGGTTCTATGATCTAGAGAGAACCACAAACTCTAAGCCTCGCTTTCCTCCCTGATGATATGGGAAAATACTTTTGCTCCCTATCTCCCTCAGGATATGACAGCAGACTCTGAAATCTTAAAGTGATGCACGTAAGTGTGTGAATGTATAATAGGTGTGCCTATATATAGACACATTTACACGTGTGTGTGTTATTTCAATGTTTTTCAGACATATTAAAAACTTAAGTTACATCAGCTTCCTTATCAGTAAAAGACCAGATGATTTCTCAGGTCCCTTCCAGACCTAACGTTGACTAATTCTACGACCTCTGTTTACAATCCTTGGACTCTAAGGATAAACTGCCCTTGTGGGCAGAATCCGGTTTGGAAGGACAGTGTGAGTGGATTCCCTAAGGACTATCCCTGGGCCTTCACTTCAGAGAGTTCACCTGTCAGCCCGTCTGGTCAGGGGGCTGGATTTGTCCAGGATCAGGCTGTTAGAATTTGTGTCTCCCATTAACACGGGTATTTTGTGTTTTTCCTCCTTTATCCTTTCCCACTGTGATCCCAAGTCTGTGCAGCTCCCCCTCCCCAATAAGTTCCCCAGGGCCTGCGGGTTCCAAGGCCCTCAGCCACCTAGACAGCCCCCAAACACTCGTGCAGCCTCTGCCTATCACTGCCCTCCGTGAACGTCAGGGTCAGGTCACACTGGCCTTCTGGCTACACCTCAGAACAACCGCTCACGTCCTGCCTGCGCCCGCAGCCTCCTCACCTCCATCTCTCGGAATCCTGGGTTTCCTTCAAGTCTCAGCCTAAGCCTCACCTTCCCCAGGATGTCTTTCCTGACCCCCACCAGCTGCTTGTGCCTTTTACCCAAATCACCTTGTATTTAGTTGGTATCCATTTTGTACAGAGTTATTTAAGTTGTCTCTACCAGCTAGGCAGGAAGCCCCTTCTTTGTATCCTCACACCTCCCAGTACTTAGTGCCAGGCACTTAGTAGGTGCTCAATACCAAATGCTTCTTGGTTGACTGACTGACACTTTTATAGCCTCCTCTCACCCATCCCTGCTGCTATCTTCTACATCTCTTTTAAAAATTTAACTTGGTTCATGAGAGTCCTCTGCATGTACACCATTTTTTCCTTCATAAATCTCCCTCTTCCTTTAAATGGTTTCTCTTTTTGTTCTTGTGACCCCCTTCCTGTCTTTCCTGAGGATGGCTTCCCTTGTAAAGTATCAGTGCTTGGCATCCCCCTTGGGCTTTCTTTAGACCCTTTAAAAATCTACTCTCTGAAAATCTAGGCTGCTTCTTAGACTTGGTTTGGCTTTCCTCTCTTCTAGCCTAAATTCTACAATGATGTGGTCACTTCTTCCCAAACTTCCCATCATTTCCGTGCCAGCAACCAATTCCTCTTTGGGAAGGAGGCTCAGATCTGCAACGGAATTTCTTCCCATCGATTCTGCTACTTTGGAAGGACAGACTTGCCACCAAGTCAGGCTGACGCACGATTAGCTGTTCAGTCTACGTGCCCAAGTTTACTCACAGGAAATCAAAGGTGAGTGGGAACAAAGATGCTGAAATAGTGAACCATCAATCAGAAAGTAAGAATTCCTGAGTGAGAAACAATACTGTGTCAACCTTCCCAACATATGTATGCATTTGCCTGGTAGAGAGGCTGGTCCTAGGAACTGCTAACCCCTTGGTCGGGCCATAGGCGGGTCAGCTCTGCCAGAACCATGGCCTCCCAATCAGACAAGGCTGTTGGCTCAGGATGGTTCTTCACTGAACCCTTTTCATTCTCATGCCACAATGTACTTTTCTCCAATCAAAGACCCTTGATTTTATACCAACGAGGGCTCAACTCAGGGCCTTGAGGGGACCTCAGAAAGCATCCAGCCCAATTCCATCATGGTCCAGCTGAGATGAGCTGTCTGCCCAAGGTCACACAGGCGGCAAGTGCCAGAGAGAGCCGCCAACTCGCTGGCTTCACACCCACAACTCTGGAACCACACCAGGCCGGGCACTGGCCACTTCTAAACTTGGGGCAGAGGAGATGCTCCCTCTTCAGATGTCCCCTGGCACTTGGGCCTGAACCTGTCCTTGACACTTCCATCACATGCCCTTGGTATGAGCCCTCATCCTTGTGGGCTCAAGGCAGTGCGGTGTGGTGCAGTGTTCGTAGTGCTGGGATTAGAGTCAGGACGTCCTTGCCTCCACATCCTGTCTCCCACACTGACCAACTGTATGACCACAGGTCAAGTCACCACCGCATTCAGCTTCTCTGGGAAATGCAGATTATAACGTCTGCGTTCACTCATCTGCTTGCCGTATCACACTGATGAGTCACAATGAGCCTCTAGTGAGGCCACTACAACCCCCAGGTCTTTTTCAGGGAAACTGCTGCCTACCTATGGCTCCCCATTTTATATTGCAGAGCTGGCTTTTTAAAATCGAAGGTGAACCTTTCCATGTTGCTGTACTAACGACTCCATCTTACTCGATCCCCGTCCACAGGGTGGCCATCATCCGCCATGTTAGGGATCTGCATACTGGCAAGGATATCGACATCTCTTATCCAAATCCAGGTAGATAAACAGGTAGATATCATTTGCACATCAATCCCTAAATCTACCACCGAGCACACCTCAGACCTTTCACCCCAAGGACCTTGCACTGAGGTGCTGAATAGATGCTTATAGTCCCATGGCGCGGATACGCAGCTGAGGGTCACAGGCCTTCCCTTACAAGTTTAACTATCTCGCCCAGGCTTCATCTCAGGTGACAAACATTAGCCAGTTGAGTGGCCAAGATTACACCCCGATGTAGGAACAGAATGTCTCATGGAAACTGTTGTCCTCAGCAACACTGGAAATAGATTTCTCCATTTGTGAAGAAACTTCTATACTGAACAGATTTGCAAAGAATGAAAAAAATAGCTACAGGTTTTCCTTATACTATTTTTAGGTTGTCAAACTGGGGAAAAGGGGGGAGGACTGAGAAGGTCTGAGAATGAAGTGGAGGCCACAACACAGACAAGACTTAATTCATCACGATTTCATCAAATGCACGGCTATGCTGACCTCCCCTATTGCTAGTCACAGTGCTATCAGCAATGCTCTGTAGAGAACAGTGAGATAATTAGCTTTCCAAAGAGATGACAAGAGTCACCCATAGAACGTCTAAACTTTAGTAGCCTTTTCCTGTATCAAATCAAACCCATCACTGCCCACTGGACCATCTGTTAGGTAAACAAAGAAGCACTTCCTTATTCTCCCAGTTTTTCATGAGCACAACAAAACCCTCCAGAAATCACAGTGAGGACACGCTGGCACAGAGGACTCCACAGGATTTCATTTTTTTCCCAGTCACTATAGGAACTCAACGACAGAATCTGATCTTCCAATTTCCTGTTCATCTTTCCTATCTTCCACGAGGCTCAGCTGACATGAACATTAAGTTAAAGAATTTTTGTTTAGATAAAATGGACAATTTAAATGACATAAAATCCAGATGCTTTTGTACAACAAAACTGATGCAAAATCAACAAAATGTGAAGACAAACTAGCAAGCAGAGACAAATCCGGACATAAAGTTTCACTGACGAAAGCAGAGAATCTGAGACGTATGGGGGATTGACACAGAGGAAGTGAAGAACCACTCCTCTAGGAGACAAGTTATCAAAAAAAAATGAGCAGTTTTCAGAGAGAAAGCTGGCACTTTCTGTAGCAGAAAATTGTGGTTAAAGAGGGAGACAATTAATTGTAGGATGGATAAATAACAGCGTGATATAATACCTACTAGGAGAAATTCAGAGCAACATGAGAAGAGTCAAATGAACAGATCTGAGGGAGGAAGGCAGAAACAGGAGGATAACACGTGGCACAAGATGACAAGGATGTAAATGAAGGTGTCCCTCCCCATCAGCAGACCCCAGCTTGGAGACAATGATCAATACAGGTGCAGGGGGGTGGCAGCAGGTGCAGAGGGTGGTGGCGGGAGCAGGGGGGCTGTGGTGGGTGCAGAGGGACCATGGCAACGCAGGGGAGCCGTGGCAGGCCCGTGGGAGCTGTGGCGGTGCACCTCCCTTCTCTCAGGTTGGGGGGCAGGGGAGAGGCAGGAGAAAGGGCAAGTTCCACCCTCGGATTAACTGCTAAGCACAGTTTTTGTTTTTGCTGCCTTTCTTATGATAGAGTTCACTAAAGGGGGAGGGATGAGTGGAAAGGAAATAGGACATTAAAATAGACTGGTAAAAATGAATCCCTGGTTAGATTCTGAGTCGGTTACTTTGGTCATGTTTTACTACACAGTATTTATCAATGACAGTCTGCTGGATACAGGACTTTCTTGATACATCCTTCCAGGAGGGGAATGGGCCACCATGCCTGACCCTCTAACCATCTGGAGCCCAGGCACTGCCATCTACCCTTCTGTAGCACTCTCCGGACCACTGGGCCTTATGCCGGAGGCCCTGCAACTGAGCCCTCAGGATTCCTGGGCCTTGCCAGTGATCCCTCAATGGAGCCCTCCCACATGTACCATCTCTTCTAATCAGAATATGAGCTCCTTGGAAAGCAAGCATGCTCTGGTGATACATGTTTATAATCCAGCTCCCTAGGAGGCTACGGCACATAGATTCTTCAGTCTGGTAGTTTTGAACTGAAAGGGGTTCTGCCAGTAGAGTGTCCTATTGGGGGTGGTCCGCCAGGCTGCCTAAGGAGGGGTGGACTCACCCAAGCTGGAAACAGGGCAGGACAAAGCTCTGGTGCCCATCAGTGGCAGGATCAGGCCCATGAGTGGCCCCTAAACTCTCAGCCTGGGCAAGATAACAGAAACCAGTCTTTAAAAAAAACAACCCACTTGTACTTCCAGAACTTAGCACAACACTTGAAACATGATAAATGCTTACTAAATACTCTTTTAGTTGTTCAAAAAGAATAAGCACTGATACACTTGTGATTTTCTTCCTTAAAATACAAACAGAAATAAGTTCTTAGTTGTCTTCATTTCTTATTATAAAAGTCTCCTGGAACACAGTAAACAACACTTAATAAATTGCTACTGACTGGGGGATTGTCGATTTCTGAGCAAGTAGAGGGAGTGAAATTTGGCTTCTTTTATCACATGATCATTCAGGTCCATGGGCATGTGTAGATTTTGAACGGAAAATTACTTTGCAATGTTTAATCAGGCCCCTTTCAGTGAGTGTTAGTGGCTGCAGAAGGAATGTGTGGGCAAAATACAAATTAAAGAGGTTACAAGACAAAATAAGGAAGTGGGCTAGAAAATGAAAAGAAACGAAATCCCCAAATGCCCTGTGTGACATTAGGAAATCGCACCTCCGTGGGATTTCACAATCACCACCCCCTCAGCAATCGAGGGAAGATAAAGGACTTTGCTTCTCTGCTATTTCAAACAAGGCTACAAAGCATCCACGTATTTTAAAGGGCTGAGAGCTTTGGGTTGTTCTAAGGTTTCTGAAGTTAAAGAATTCTCTTTTAACTTGCTTGGCAAATTTCCTAGTATTCTTGAAAGCTGATCTTTTTAGTAAGGCTATTTAGGCTATTCTACAACACAACATAACTCCATCAGTTTTATTTGTATAAAGAGAAGTTCAAGGAAAATAGGAGTTCTGTTCCCCTCAACATAAAGTTTAAGTCAGACAGAAGAAATAAAAAAGACAAATGAAAATAATTTCTAAAAATGCTGCTTTTATCCAAGCCTCCTGTCCTGAAGTTCTTTTTCTAGCTTTGGCTAAACTGGTCAGTCGCCTCCTCCGAGTACCCCGTCAGACACCAGAGGTGATCCCCAAGAAAATTAATGGCAAGAATGGTGGCGGGAAGGTGTCCTTTCTGAAGCAGAGCGGTGACAGTCCTACGGCATGGTCTCTTTCAGACTACATGTGGAAGAGAATGTTCTAAACTCCACATTTTAGGAAAGAAATCCATTTTTAAGTTTGAGAATGTGCAGAAAAGGGCACCAAACAGTGATGCACCCCAGCATGCACAACAGGGATGGTCAGCCCCAAGGGAACGGGACAGCTGCCTTCAAGCATCTTGAGCTCTGGGCAGTGAGGGAAGGCTAGTGGGGACGGTTTGGCTTGAGGGCAGAACCAGGGACAAGGGACAGATGATGTAAAGAGGTCATTTAAGTTTGATTCATCGGCGGGAAACACTTCACAACAACTCCCTTGTCATTCGTAGTCTTCAAGCTGGATGACCTTTTGGTATAGCAGGCTTTGGGGTGGACTAGCTGGCTGCTGACTTCCCTTTCAATTTACAAGTCTGGCAGACACACCCACTGTCACCATGGGATCAGGCCACATGTGTCTGCACCTAAAGGGCTTGTCCATCAGGGCAGAGTGAGGGCTTCCAAGACCAGGCAGGAGCAGGGCAGGTCACCTTGTCCAAGCATCTGTGAAACAGCTCCTATTACAGTAATACAAACATCTGCCTCTGGGCCTCTGGAAGCCCCTGGCCCTACAAAATGAACAAAGCTTCTTTAAAATTCTTTAAAATTAAAAGCCCCCAAGACCCAGCAATTCCCACTTCATAAAATGGTGGGTGGAAGGGCAGATCACAAAGCCCTTCTCCTCCATGAGGAAAGAGCTGATGGCAGCTGCCGCCTCTGCCAAAGGCAGCAGAGGCTCTGGAAGGCCAGTCTTCCACGGCAGAGGAGTTTCTGACGAATCCTGGCACTTGCCTCTGTCATAGCCCTCTACTTCTCAGCCCAGCCTCAGGACAGACCTTCTGGCCCCATCCACAAAGTGCTAAATGGGCAGCTGGAGATGTATGCGCAGCCCCGCATGTACCGAGCTTAAATGCTGGGCTTTCAAAACCCTCCACGATCCATGGTTACATGCACAGCCTTGCGGCCTCTTTGTGCTCCCTGCCCATTCCACACGTCCACCAAACCCGACAATTCTCTGGCTCCAGAAACAAGCCAGACATGTGCCTGCTGCCTCCATGTCTGTGCTAAGACCTTTCCCTGCACCTAGAAGGTCTTCCCCTCACCCTGCTCCCTAAAATTCTGCAAAACTCAAATTCACACATCAAACCCCCTACAGAGCCACCCCTGATCACCCTCTTCTATAAAAATAATGATTTACACGGCATCCAATGGTTCACAAATGCTTCACAACTATTTTCAATCAACAAACAGTTAGTGAACCATGTTCTTAGGTACTGAAAAAACTGGCAGGGATGATTGCTAAGCAACTGCTGGTATCACTGGGAGTCAATGGAGAATGGGAGCAGCACCGCGAGACTGCAGGAGGCCAGGGGGTGGCTCAATTTAAAAACCGGCAAGAGAACGAAGGCTATGAATAGTCATCCTAACTGATTCATAGAAAATTATAAAAGGCATCATTAAAGAACTGGTCCACGAGCACCTAGAAGAGAAAGCAACTGTCCCAAAGAACCACTAGGGCTTCATCAAGAGCAGGCCGTGCAGAGTCGTTTGATTTCCTCTTTCAGCAGAATTACAAGATTGGCAGTTCAAGGGAGTGTTATAAATAAATATTAAATGGGGTTTAGTAAAGTATTCAATAGAAAAACTCTCTCCTGGCCTTCCTGTGGACAACGTGGAGATGTGGACCTTGAAGCAGCAAAGCAATGTATTGATACAGACCTCCACATTTCTACCCCTGGATCTCACTGAACAGAAGAATCACAAGAGGTCTCCAACGCAGTGCCCCAGAGATCTGTCCTCACTTCACCCAGTGCTGTTTAACAGTTACATAAATGGCATGCCCAGCAAATCTGCAGAGGACACAAGGGTGGGAAGAACCACCAACACACTGTATGACAGTCAACATTTAAAATGATCTCGACAGACTAGAATACTGAACCAGAACTAATATGATGAAATTCAACTGAGTTAAGCAGAAAATTTTATAGGCAAGTTCAAAAAATCAACTTCACGATTCTAAGATGGAGAAAGTGCAGCCGGAGGAAGCATGTCTGAAAAAGACCTGGTATTTTAGCAAACTGAAGGTCAAAATGAGTTGACTCTACAAGATACGTCAGTCAAGAAAGTTACAGAATTAAGGCAGGTAAAGACTAAAGTAGAAAGGCAATATTCTCATTATGGTCAGCCGTGGCAGAACACATCTGCAATGGTGCTCCAGTTCTAGAAAGAACCTGCGTAAGTGAGAGAGTGTCCAGAGGAGGGCACCGGAAACGATGAAGAACTGGGACATCATCCCAAGGAACAGGGATGCTTGAACTCAGGGAGGAGGAGATTTAGGGAAGTCACCAGAATTGTCTACAACTGTCTGAATGGCCAGTACACAGAAAGGTGATCGTATCTTTCTTCTGCATGGTCTCAGAGGGAAGAAGTAGGGGTAATGGGTAGAGACTGCAAACAGACAAATTAAATTTGATGTGAGATATTAAATGAAGAGGAACGGGTTGTCCTTGGAGGTGTTTGGGTTCCTCCTTATGGCAGGTAGTCAAATAAAGCCTAACTGAGCACTTCTCGGGGTGCTGAAGAGGATGTTCTCCTTCGGGGCCAGACTGGACCAAATGGCCTCTCTAGGCTCTTCCACATTGAAACTCTGTGCTAGAGGTCAACCAAAAGAGTGTCTGGCCCTAAGTGCTAACATGGTCCAAGAAGTAGTGAGCCTTGCCAAACCAGAAGTCAGACAATCATGGATAAAAGTCAGGAATTTTTAGCCAACTAATCTCTTTGAGTCACAGTTTTAACATCTGTAAAATAAAGATAATGGTATCAGTCCTGCTTACAGAATTTTCCAGAGATTAAAATTAATTGAGATAAAAAAGTGAAAGTCCTTTAAAAATGGTTGTTATAAAAATCTAATAAGCAAATTAAGATAGACAAATAATTCCGCTAGATGAAATAATTTAACAAGACATACATAAACAACGGTTAATTCTGTGCACATATCAACGCCGGGAGCATAAACTTAAATTTCAGACTGCCAAATACGTTTTACTCTGGAGCCTCCTCTAGCCTGTGAACACCCAGAAACGCCGTCGGCAAACAAGCACCCTCAAGGAGTACTTCCTGCTCCTCCTGCAACTGCAGCGGAACGACGAATCTGCCAGGGACCGCCCGTCTGCCTTGGAAGCTGCTGCTTGTCACTGGCTGGGGGCTGCTTTTGTTTAGCTCAGCATCATCTAGCGGAAGAGGATAAGAAGGCCTGCAGGAGGGATGAAGGGACAGGGCATTTATTAAGTAGTTACTATGTCCCAAGTGCGGTGTAGACAGACAAGACAACAGCTCTGGATCTCAAGGTGCTCAGGTTCTAATGGCAGGAAGGAGAAAGAACAGCCGGGTTGGGTAAATGTGAGAGAAGAGTGGGAAAAAGCGGCGTGGAAGAAGGGAAGGGCCAAGATAAAGATCACAGGGAGAAAGCGACAAGGAAAGGAGTGTCCAGTGTCCATGTGAATGTGCGCACAGAGCGGGTCTCGATATATTTATGTGGGTTTTGTTTTAAAGAAAGACCTCAGTGACTCTGTTAGCTGCCACATCTGTCTTAGAGGGATATCTGGTCTGAATCAATGAAGGTGCAACTTTCCAATGTGTTTCACAAACAGAACCAGCTTCCTTGAGTAATCCCCCTGAGGTTGGGGACTCTTGGAGAGCCTCAAGGCTGATGTATAAAAAGCTGCCTGTGGTCCAGCCACTCTCCCTTTTCTGGAACCCTCTGGATATCTACACATTTCCACATTTTCAGCCTCCTGCTGTGCTCAAGGGAGCCTCTTGGACGAGAAGTGGCCCCTCCCTGCTGGTGACATCAGAGGCTGGAAAGGGACCGAGCACTCTTCTGCAGAGCTGGACACCCCCATGTCCATGACTGAACACAGATGTCCCTACACTCCACTGGCATGGGGAAGAAGAACCCAGTATTATAGGAGTGTGAGAGGGTCAGAGGGAAAGCATGAGGAAAAGGAACACAAACTTGGCAGGGTGGGGAAGGCAAAGGTCACCCCCGGTGGCACCATCCCCCAGGGAGAAGCAGCTTTCTCCTTTCCTCCCAACCCAACAGGCCCCTGGGAATCTCAAGTTAGGTTACAAGTGGTTGGTTCTGTTGCAGTTGTTTTGAAAATTAAAATGGCTCTCTAGGAAAGGCTCTTGGCATCAAGGGTCCATCTACCTCACCTAGGAAAGACTCTTTATGGAAATTATAAATATAATATATTTATTATAAAAATAAATATAAACCCTCCTAATTGCTAAATAATTTTTAAAATCTCAATATTTCCAAAAGCACAGGTATACATCTAAGTTTTATCCATTACTTCCTCAATGTCAACTGCATTCCATTTTCTGTGAGATAAAGGGGCTCATTGCTGCTTCATAATTTGCTTTAATATCATCATAACCTAAACGTGGCTTTGGAAAACAGAAGAGAAAAAAAGACAAGATTTAATCCAAAAAGAAAAACAGGGAAACTACACTATATATCAGCCATATTAATTAATATTGTTTTAGACTATTTAAAATAACTAGACATTAAAGGGTTGGAATATTGCCGTGGTGTAAGAAATGAGGAGGTGACAGAAATAGAAAAATATGGAAAGACTCAGACTTCTGAAGGGAGAGGGTGTCTACTCTCAGAGAGACAGAGGACAAACAAGTGTAGGACGTAGATGCGTATGAATGCGGAGTATGATTATAGATAGCTAAGCTTATATATGTATGTATGTGTGTATATATGTCCGTGTGGATAAATTCATACATGTGTGTACATGTATGTGTATATGGATATATGTACATGTGTGTGCATGTATGTGTGGGCATATGTATAAATGTGTGTACATGTATGTGTGTGTATATATGAATGTATGTGGGGGGTATATGTCTATATGTGGGTATGTGCATGTGGCGGGGTGTACATCCACACTTAAGTGCTTAAATGTAGCCTTCTGGGGGCAGGGGAGGAAGGGAGACAAAAGGACAAAGTACAAAATGCACAGCAGAGAACAAAAGAAAACTTACAAGGAAGCAAAGAAAAGACGGACACCCTGAACCCTGAACGCAGCATGCAGTATTCCTCATACGGGTTCTCTTGAAATGGAAATTCGTTGCTGTATATTTTGTATCCTCTCACATTCTGCTGGACACATGGCAATGCTTTTTTTCTTTTCTTATTTTGTATTTAAGTTTTAATATTTAAGTTTATAAAATGTTTCTTACTGTGTATTTAAGTTTAAAATAAATTAATTACAATAAAAGGCAGCCACACATCCTTACATGTTAAACTTCTAACACACTTACTTTATAATTTCCTAAAACTACTGCTCAGTAAAACTGCTCTAACTGAATAAAGAAAGGGGTTACCTTTGTTCAGGTTTACACAGTTTAATGATCAACTATTTTTCCCTCTGAAGCTCACCTTTTCTGAAGCAACTAGGGGTATATATAGAGCTCAGCAATCTAGGTCAGTTACAAGAGGAAAGTAGTTCCAAACCTCTTACAAATAACACAAATCAGAAAAAAATGAGACCAATTTCCCTCCTTTTTTTAATTATCCCCCTTGTTATTTCCTCTAGGACTGACCAGGAATATCCCTCGCTTGACTCTCCCCCTTCAGAGCCCAAATCAAGATTTGCTATGCTGGATGACGTCAAGATCTTGGCCAATGGCCTCCTTCAGTTAGGACATGGTCTTAAGGACTTTGTTCACAAGACAAAGAGTCAAATTAATGACATATTTCAAAAACTTAACATATTTGACAAGTCTTTCTATGATCTCTCACTACAAACCAATGAAATCAAAGAAGAAGAAAGAGAACTCCGCAAAACAACATCCAATCTGCAGGCCAAAAATGAAGAAATGAAAAATTTATCCCTCGAACTGAACTCCAAGCTTGAAGATCTCTTAGAAGAAAAGATTCGACTCCAACAGAAAGTGAGGACATTAGAAGAGAAGCTGGCCACGTTAGTTCACAGCCAGCCCGAAGGCCAGGAACAGCAGGAGGTGACCTTCCTTAAGGTAAGGACAACCTGGGCAATGACTAACCATCTCTACTTGAGAGCTTTTCTTCTGTTGCAGGTTTCTGGATCTGAAAACAAGCTCTGGAGGAAAAGAGCTTCAGGAAAATCAAAGCTCATGTAGTATTTCAAATCAGATCTGTGTTTTCCAAACTTCATTATGAAATTGAAAAAAATCAAAGCAAAATGTCTTTGAAATTATTAGTCATTTATCAGCAAAATATAAGATCAAATAATTAGAAAACCAAATTATGAAATGGAAATTTTAAACGAGCACTAAATGGGAAACATTCAGGACTATTGCCCATGGCTAACAGGCAGGTTTGCTTTTTTTTTTTTTTTAAGGAATTTTTAAAAAATCTTCTCCTATTGAAATACTGTATTTTACCACATCCATCTACAAAATCTTGTTAAAAAGTCAATTCAGTAAAAGCTATAAAGAATATCGACTTGAAATCCAACATAGGAGCACATATACAGATTGTTACAGGAAACACCCAGGGAGAAATGGCGGACAAGGGCTCCAGGGTCGGAGGGTCAGGGTGGGAACGGCCGGCCGGGATGACCTTTAACCAGACTCATCTCCAGACTTTTGTAGAGCAGCAAGATCACAGCATCAAAGAGCTTTTCCAAACAGTCCAGGAGCAGTACCAGCAGCTTACCAAGCAGCACGGCCAAATAAAGGAGATGGAAAACCAGGTAAGGCCGTAGCGAAAAGACCATCCCGAGGCTCTGCCATCGGGAGCAGAAAGCACCAGACAGGTGCTCAGGAAAGGAAGCTCCTGTCTGGAAAAGTCCCTCAATCTCAGCAGGACTCAGCTTTCTGGTCTGTAAAATGGGGATATGATCGCTTGCACCACCTCTGTCACAGGGCGACTGTGAAGGAAGTAATCCTTTAAGCCACAAAATGCCACCATTATTAAATGTATTGCTGTTCTCCACTAGGGTCTCCTTCACTGCCTCTGCAATGGGTGGCGGCTGCTCCGAGAGGGGTGGGGGTGGGCAGCCTGTAGGCCGGCTGTCTGAGGGCCTCCTGAGCTCCTGGACAAGTGCTTCCCTCCAAGGGGGCAGGCAGGAAGGGGGCCTTCCCTGCCGCAACGGCCCCTAAGCAACGTCTGGCTGCATCCGGCAGCTCCTGTGACAGCCCTTTAGATGCTGACATAAGTGCTGACACTGTTATCATCGGGTCAGTGGGAGAAGGGCCACGGTGCCTCAGTCACATACCTTTCTTGAGAACTGGAGTGGGCAGAGTTCTGGGCATAGACTGAGGCAGGAAGGAGCAAAGAGTATCTCTGATGTCTGTTAGCTGTGAGCGGCAGCCCCCACCTCACAAGGAGGGAAAGGAGGAGAGGAGGCCTGAGGCTGCTGGGACCCTTGCTGGGGGCCAGGGGTTGGGCTCTCTGAGCCTCATCTGTCTAATAAGAATGAGGACTTGCACCACTTGCTTATTAGGGTTGTCGTGAGGAAAGAATGGCAGCACTGCCTTCGCGTGCTGAGGGGGGTGGCCCCACACATCCTCTGTCATTAGTGGGCAGCAAAGGAAACCACCCTACATGGCGCAGTATAAATGGCCGAGTGTGCTACTGAGGACACCCCGGGGGGCAGGAGCAGGGGCAGAGGGCTCCGAGGTCCCAGCAGGTTTCCAAAGCACATGGGACCCTCTGGACATGGAACAGGGAGGCCAGAGAAATCGAGCCGTCCCTTCTGGGCCGTGAAAAATGGGAACATCGTACGTGTTCCTTGTCCTCAGCTGAATCAGGCCGGCACTCACTCCACCCTCCCCAGCCTGCTCTAGCAGTTTTTAGGAGATTAACCATACGTCCATGTTCCTCTATCAGCTAAGAAGGACGGGTCTTCAAGAAGCCACAGACAATTCCCTGTCTTTAAAGCAAAGAGCGCCGAGGACCATTCCTTCTCTTCAGCCCAATGGAACAAAGTTTGCAGAGCACACCGGTAAGACCACCGACTGTTCTGTAACACCTGCTGGGCGGGATCCCCCACAAACGCTTCTAAACTGGGAATGTTCTACTGAGCCAAGGGACGAAGAGTCTGAACAACACAAAGCCAGTGTGGCTGACAGGAGCCCCCAGCGTGTCCAGTTACAACACTCACCGTGCAGAGGCTTCACAGGCCGTGGGAACTTTCCCCAATCTACCACAATAGGCGAGGGACAGAGTTAGTATAGGAAGCAACCTTAGAAATGACCAAGTCCAAGCCCATCATTTGGCATATGAAGCAGCTTAAGCCCAGAGAGTCTCCTTTCCCAAGGTTACACAAGTAACGAGGTGCAGGCTCAGAGCTGGGAGCTGGGTCCTCTGACCCCAAACCCAAGCGATCTGAGAAACTGGCCTTTGACCATTTCCATCTTTCCTTCATCCCCCACAAGGTTCAATGCCTTTCCTCAGGCACATTTTGTAAGCATTTCCTCAAAAGAAAAGCCTGATCCATCACCAATTTCTTGGCTTTAAAACTCCACCTAATACAGTCGCTGTGTACCAGTGAGGTGTAGAAGGAGCCCTGGTAACCAGCCATTTTGTGAGCAAAGACATAGATAAGACACAGACAAACAGCTCCGGTTCTAGGCCTAATCCCGCCACCTCCCCAAGTCCTTACTGACTCATACTCTGCCCCCACCCCCCCAATTCTAGACGGCCCGGCTGACTGTGCTGCCCTTTACGATGGAGGTCTGCGTTCGAGCGGCATATACCCCATCAAGCCCAGCCAATCTGAAGTCTTCAATGTCTACTGTGAAATGAAATCAGGTAAAAAGATACAGCAAAGGAGAAGTGGGGCGAGGGGGCGGTCTGAGTGACTGGGCAGGAGGGGACCCTCTCTAAGGCCAATGGCACAACCCAGAGCTGTTCCTCAACTACCCCGATTCCCTAAGCGTCCAGTCCAATGACCTTTCCTCCTAGCTCTCACCTTCGCGACTCCTCTGCAGTGTTTCATTCACTAATTAAATATTTAAGAATGCCTACTGTGTGCCATACAGCAGGCCCAATGCTAAAGTGAATCAACTATTCAGGCATTTATCAAGCTTTTGATGGAAAGCACTTTGATAAGTGCCAGGGATAGAAGGCGAAAAGATAGGCGGCCCCTGGCCTCAGAGGTTGAACTCTAAGACAGGGAGATAACATGTGGAAGATTTTAGCTGCGTCACATGGAAAGGCCTAGCGGCTCTTTGGGAGTAAGAGCAAAAGCCAGTGGGGGTGAGAAGGATCGGGCGCACAGTGGTTAGTCTGCTTGAAGGCAGGAAGACCTGAGTTCACCTCAGATGCTTCCTAGCTGTGCGTTCCTGGGCAAATCGCTTAATCTCCTTCTGCCTTCATTTTCCCATCTATAAAACAGGGATAATAATGACACCTACCTCCCAGAGTTGTATGTTTGTTTATTTAGAAAATCTAATTCAAATCAACAAACATTTAGTGTCTGAGGCACTGGTGATACAGAGCTAAAAATTAATATAGTTCTTGTCTTGAAGCGCTTACAGTCTACTGGGAATTTTTTTGTTTGATTCTTTTTAGATTAATTTTATTTTTTTAATTAACAAATTGATTTTTTCATCTCTTCCCACTGTACCCACACCGCTAAAAAAAAATGAAAGACAAAATCCTTGTAACAAAAACCATAGGAGAGCCAAACAACTCTGCACATGGCTCCATACCCAAGCCTTTTGCCTCACTCTGCTGCCTGAATCAATCTCCTCCTATCAGGAGGATGGAGCGCGCTTCTTTGATGCTCTGGAATCACAGGTGCTCACTGCACTGACCAGAGGCCTTGGCACTTTCGAAGCGCTTTGTCTGAACAGAGCCATCATTCCTGCAGAAATGCTTCTCCTGGCTCTGCTCCCTTCACTGTGGATTGGTCAGTTCACACAAGTCTTCCCAGGCTTCTCTGAAACCCTCCTTCATCACATTTACAGCAGGAAGCATTCTTTCCCATCTGAAGTCCCTTTCTTGTCCAGGCTCTCCCCCCGATAGCCACTCCTGGATTTTCAGCTCCGTTTCCTCTTGCATTCACCCTCTCGGCACACAGGCCTAGGAGTCTCTGGCAGGTCCCAAGTGTGCCAGCTGAGTAACCTCGTGGGCTTCCTGCCCAACTGCTCTCCCAGGCCAGCTGCCCAGCCTGCACGTTGCCGGCACCTGATTTCTGCAGACCCTACAGCATCCACCACTTCCTTTTTAGCCAGCTTTGCTCACTGGATGAGGAGGAGGTGGAACCTGAGAACAGCTTTCATTTCCATTCCTCTCATTAGTCATGACTCAAGCATTCTTAGATGGCTACTGAAAACTCTCTGTTCCCGTCTTTGACCACAGCCCAACGGGGGCTCCAGATACTCCTCCAGAAGGAGAGGCTCATCAGTGAGCAGGGGCCCGCACCCACCTCGGTCCTGGCACCCCAGCAACAAGCGTGGCGCCGGCCACAGAGTGAGCAATTAGCAAACGCTTATGGAATGGAACTGAAATACCAACAGATACCAAGCACATCCTAATGAAAATGTATCTGATCAAAATGAGAAGAGGACGACATGATTAGAGGGTCTTCTGGGGGGTCTTGGTTGGGCTTTTCTAGATTTCTATAACTCACAATGAGCAAGGCGGAAGGGAACAGGCATTTACACAGCGGGCTGCCATGTGCTGGGCCCTGTGCCCTTTACATCTCACCCAAGCCTCACGACAGCCCCGGGAGGTAGATGCTGTAATTATCCCTATCTTACAGTTGAGGAAACTCAGGCCAAATGGCTTGCCCAAGATCACACAGCTGGTAAGTGTCTGAGGTCAGCTTTGAACTCGGGTCTTCCCGACTCTACTCACCGGACTGCCCACCAGAAAAACAGCACAGAGCACTTATAAATTATTGTACATTGCAAATGATCATAAAAATAAATATTTTGCACATGCGCTCTCTATTTGTTAGCGTTAAATCACCACAAGTCACTGAAAATGTCTCTTCATCCGTCTCAGGCAGCGCGTGGACAGTCATTCAACACCGAATGGACGGATCACAAAATTTCAACGAAACCTGGGAGAACTATCAGCGTGGTTTTGGGAATCTCAATGGTAAGGTCACCAATGTTCTTATTAACCCCCAGAATGCAAAGAGCTTTTGGGGCAGCTGTACCAGCGCCTGCCAGACGCTCGGGATGCGTGCATTCAGACCAAGAGCCATGGGCTTGGACGCGGCACTTCACTGGTGTGCAATGAATTCTCACATCAGGACGGCCCTTCGCTGCAGCTTATGATCTTAGAGGCTTAACATGAGCAACAATTCTCAAACTTTTAGAGCCTTAGGTTCCCTTTATACTCTTAAAAACGAAGGATCCGTTCCAAGAGCATTTGTTTCTGCGGGTTACATCTCAATATCTACCATGTTGGAAATTAATACTGATCAATTTTTGAAATACATTAATTCATTTAAAAATAACAACAAACAAGTTACATAGTAACATAAATAGTATATTTTTATGAGAGGTAAATATTTTTTCAAAAAAATAAATACTTAGTGAGAAGAAGGGCATTGTTTTACATCTTTCTGCAAATCTTTTTAGTGTCTATAGTAGAAAACAGCTGGATTCTCTCATATCCAATCTGTTCCAAGAGAATGTTTCAATTGAATCTACAAAGAATCCAGCCTCACACAGATATGCAGGTGGAAAAAAGTTAACACAGAACACAGAAAGTCTAATACCGTATTGAAGGATTAAAAATTTGTGACAGAGAGTGTTGGCTGACAGCAAATAAAGTTATCAGAAGCATCTGTGTGAGACAAAGTTTCTATGAACAAAAATACGGTTTCTGGTGACCAAGGACTTTGTGGACACCATCTTCCATCTCTTGGATGAAATCATAAAAATATTCATTGAAATTCAAGTTTCCTTTTTCAAAAATGCCAAATTGGATACGTCATTACCTACCCTATCCTAAAATGAATCTTTCCCCTAAATATCATATTTATAATTTAAAATGGATGATTATTAATGTGATTCCCCACTGATTTCCTAGTCTCATAAAGTCCATTCCTAAGGTATCTGCATGACGGATGTGGAAGGTAAGGCAGAGAGAATCCTGGCTGTGGAGTCAGAGGACCTGGGTTCCAATCCTGCCTCTGATGCTCACTACCAGGTGACCTTTGGAAAATCACTTAAGCTCACTGGGCCTCAGTTTCCACATCTATAAAAGGGGTTGAACTAGATAGTCTTGGAGGCCCCATCCAGCCCTAGATCTATGATCTTATGCGCATTTAAGACACTAGTGACCCTCTGCACCCACTGCTAAGTAGGTGTAACTGAGAATGAATGGCCAATAAAGGCTATTGCTCCCCCCGGACGTCATGTTAAAAGCAAGCGGGCAGCGTCCGCAGGTTCCTTACCCTTCAATGGTAGCCTTTCTCCTCCGAGGTTCATGCGTAAAGAAACCAGCCAACAGTTACAGAGAGTCCTGGCCTCCCTCCTCCTGCCGCCATCAAATGCTTTGTTTACTCTCAAAATTACATGGACCAAACCTCTGCCCAGAGACCCGACTATGTACGTGAAAGGTGCCTTTTCAAGGCCAAATGTCTGGATTTGTCCATGTATTACGTATGCTGCGCCGACTGAAGGAACAGGAAGGTTTGTGAACTTTTCATTTTAAAAAAGCATAAAAACGTATTCCCATACTGAGTTTCGACTAGACAAAACGCATATTACATCATTCTGAAGACATCAGGCAGAAAGAAAAGACTACGTCTACATCTGAAGAGAGAACAATGGTTTCGATTTAAGCCATTTAGAAACCAACTTATATTGCTGCTAAATTTAAAAAAAAACCAACCTTCTGATGGTGCTTGAAATATTTAATCTCTCTTAATAAAAACTCAACGTCACACGTAACTGAGTCCAACAATGAATTTGGAAATGAAATGATCTAACACAGAGCTGACCTAAACAGTTTTCTACAAAGGCAAACACCTAGCAAGGTTCACATATGTCATAGATGGTCCCTTTTAAAAATTGAGCTTTCAACTCAACCTGCAGATTTTAATTTGTTCTAAAATGTAAGAGGTTGCATTCTTATTCCAATCTCTCAGTTTACTCTTCACGAAAGTAAACAAGGAGGATTGCTTTAAGAGACCGTCTAAAATGGTCAGAATATTAATAATATTGATTTAATTAAATCAGCAGATCAAACTCTTTTAAATAATTGCCCTACCTGCACTTCATACTTACGGATTCACGAAACTTTCCTTTGCAGGAGAATTTTGGCTGGGCCTAGAGAAGATCTACGCCATCGTTAAGCAATCCGATTACATTTTACGCATCGAGCTGGAGGACTGGAAAGACAACAAGCGTTCCATCGAGTACTCGTTTAGCCTGGGCAGTGAAGACACAGACTACGCACTGCACCTGTCTGAGATCCTGGGCAACATCCCCAGCGCAATCCCCGAACACAAAGACCTCACGTTTGCCACTTGGGACCACAATGCAAAGACCCATCTGAGCTGCCCGGAAAGCTACTCAGGTATTCTTGTGCAGACCAACGGTCACACTTAATCTGTACGTGTGAGAAACACTGTGCTAAGTGACTGGATAAAAATAATAATATGTAAGTAAATGCTGCTCATATGCAAAAATGTAAAGGACAAGGGTCCATGTGACCTTCTAGCAGCAAAATCTCGCAACTATCACAAACAAAGAAGCTCCTCCGGTGCCGGCTGAACGAGGAGTTTTGCCTTCTTTTCAGCCCCAGGAATGCCCCGTTAGCATACTTGGTGAAACAAGCAACGTTCACCAATGCCTTCAAGTTCTTACCGTGTGAGACATTATCTTATTTAGAGAAAATAAAAGTGGGCTCCCAGGAGACCTGGTAATAGCATCTAGAAGAGGCGAGTATAGATAAACGAGGCGGCGTTGACTGGGCTGAGGCTCAGAACCTAGTCGGGGGGCACAGATCCCGTTCTGAGCAGGATCACCTTTGCATATGCTTCAGAAGGTCACCTTACCTCTCTGCCCCAATGAGAACAGCACCTGCATCTGAACTGTGTGGAGAATGTAGCTAAGGGCAGGGCAAGGACGACGCAGAACTAGCGGCATGAGGCCTTCCTCACCCCTCGAACCACCAGGCTTTTTGGCTGGACGCTGCCTGGGAGAAGCAGAGAGGTCAACCAGGCCAGCTAAGGGCCACTGAGTGCCCCAGACCAGCAAGGCTGTCTGGTCACTGGGGAGCAGAGAATGGGAGGCAGGGCAGGAGTGGAAAACGTGCTCTTGTGGTTCATGCAGTCTCTCTTCCCTAGGTGGCTGGTGGTGGGACAACGTATGTGGAGAAACCAACCTGAACGGCAAATACAACAAGGCACGGCTGAAGGGCAAACCTGAGCGGAGAAGAGGCCTGTACTGGAAGTCTCCCAAAGGAAGGCTTTATTCCCTCAAGACAACCAAAATGTTAATCCACCCAACAGACTTAGAAAGTTTTGAATGAACACAGGCAAGTTTCCAGAAAATAATAAACTGAACATTAAACTCAACCCAAGTTACTGTGGTTTAATAATCAGCAAGAAAGACCTTAAAAAGGCATTAAGAGCTAACTGATGTTCTGGGGTGTTTGCTAGGTCACTTTCACATAGCTTTTTCCTCTTTAATAAGAATTTATCTAGAGTTTAAAATGATTATAAATTTATTTCAAGGTCAAAACTGTCATCACACCACTTCATGAACTTTACCTTTCTCAATCAGATGCCTTCTGACATCGAATGTGCAAATATTTTATGATGTTGTAATCAATTTTAGATGGACTTTTTTAAGCAACCTTGAACACCATGGCAAGGGCACTTTAATTTTCCATTTAAGGATCACCCTATTAACCGGAAACTTACAAAAAGTATTTTGTTTTCAATATTCATAATGCAGTCTGATTTCACAGTTTCACCAAGTTCTTTAAAAATATAAACATGAATAAATGTGAAGGTCAGATACTTTTGCATTTATGAAATATTGTCACATTATTAATTTAAAACTTGAACTGAATCTGCTCAGCAGCATATATGAAAATCCATAATGTAAAACTTAAAATTTATATTATACCTTGCTAGAGAAAAATTCATGTCACATGTTTTTATACTTTATTTATGAAACCAAAAGAAGCAGGATAAATTACTGTATTTAAATTGGCTCATGGTCGTTAAGTAAATGCAGCTGATCATCATTACTAAGTCATATTGACTTTCATATTTTATATCACTGTATCTTATTAACAAGTCTTTTGTACTTTATAGGAGTGTATTAATTTTATAGCACTTTGGCTCTGGCACCTGTAAAAATACTTTAAAAATTATCTTGTCAGAATATAGCAAATGGATAAATATAAGGGCTGCACCAAAGACAGCATAACAGGGACCACAGTCCCCTAAAACAGGTACAAGAAATGATACCGTTAGAAATTTCCAAGTAAAAAAGAAAAATTAAAATCTGAGAAAGAAATGAGTAAATGATTTTGAACTGAAGCAGTAACCCTGACAGGCCTGTATGTATATTTTGCAATTCAATAAATAAAATGTGTATGTCTAAAATGACTGTAACATGTCTAAAGAATCTCAAACACTGGATGGTGTACCCTTCGCTAAAAGGGGTGGGCCTCATAATTACTCCCTCTCCATTCACAAAGTCTTCTTTACTTTTGCTCCTTCTGGGACACTTTAGCCCAAAGATAAACAAGCCTAGGAAAATGGATCCTATAAGACCATGACTAGAAGCTCAAACGCTGAGGCCAGAGAGACCACCAAACCATAAGCAAGCACAGAAATGGAGCCAATCGCCAGTGACTGATCTGAGCTTTCTAAGGGACTTTGCAGTAGCAAGCCACAAACCCAAATGTTTACCTAAACATAGTTTTTAAAAGCAATAGGGCCCTCATTTCATCACCATTTAACCAGAAGTCCGGTGTTGCTTTAACAGATCCCACAAAAATGAAATCATTTTGCAACAAATGATTTTTTAAAAAATGAAAAGCCTTCTTTCGTAACTAAGGAATGATCTTTATACTGCCTTTTCAATATTCAAGATAACAGCAGATTGGTAATTTATTAATTTATTGATTGATTTTTTTTTGTTGATACTATAAATAACTACCCCCAAAATAGATAAATAGCTAGCCAGGTGACTCAATAGTATGAGTGTAGGACCGGGAGTCAGGAAGATCTGAATTCAAATGTAACCTCAGACGCTAACTCTAATCTCACACTTCCATCTGCCTTTCAGACACCTTGAGCTAGATGGCCAGTAGACATCTTTTGGTTTTTTTGGAAGGGGGGAAGTCAGGGCAGTTGGGATTAAGTGACTTGCCCAAGGTCATACAGCTAGTAAGTGTGTCAAGTGTCTGAGGCTGGATTTGAACTCAGGTCCTCCTGACTCCAGGGCCAGTGCTCTATTCACTTTGTCACCTAGCTGCCCCGCCCCCACCCCAGTAGACATCTTAAACTCAATGTCCAAAACTGAACTCATTACCTCTTTCCCCCTCCTGCTTCCCATCCTCCCAGCCCCTGGGGCTCACAATGCATGAGGCCATCTGCATCCTTCACCATCTCTCACCCCCTAGATACAAGTATTGCCAAGGCTTGTTGATTTCACATTGATAACATCTCAAATCTGCATCCTTCTCCCCTCTGATGCTGCACCAACCCTGATGCAGACCCTTCTCATCTCGTGCCTGGATCACCGCGATCGCTGCTGGGGAGATCACCTGCCTCAAGGCTCTCCCCACTCGAATCCATCCTTCCTTCAGTCACCAAAGTGCAGGTCCGACCGTGTCACCCCTCTACTCAATAAACTCCAGTTTCCAGAATCAAACATCAAATGCTCTGTGTGGCATTCAGAGCCCTTCCGAACCTGCCCCCTCCTCCCATTCCAGTCTTCTTACACCTCCCTCTCCCACACGTACCCTCCACTGGCCCCCCGGCTATCCCGCAAACAAGAGCCTCCCTCTTGTGGCTCCTCCACCTCACTGGCTTCTTTGAAGGGCCATCTAAAACCCGCCTCCTAAGGGAAGCCTTCCCCAACCCTCCTCTGGTCCGCATCTTGTCTCCCCCACTAGGCTCGAGCTTCTATGAGGGCAGGTACTGTCCTTCACCTCTTTTTGTATCCCTGGTGCTTAGCACAGTACCTGGCACACAGTAGGTGCTTAATAAATGATTCTTAATTCATTAACCCTGGCCAAGTCACTTGCTCTCAGTCTTCATTTCCTCACCAGCAGAAGGGCAATAATCAAAGCATGTATTTCCCAGGGTTGTGATGATGAAATGAGATAACATTTCTAAAGCACTTTACAAACGTTAAAATGTTATATAAATTCAGTCATTATTATAATGCCAATTATTTATCATTGAATTCACTCTTAACTTTTCCTGAATCTTTTTTCTCAACTTCTACCTTGTGACATTATGAAAGTAGAGCATTTCTCTTCATTCCATTAAGTCCGTGAAGTCCGGCTTGAACAGATGGTGTAGTGGCTCTGTGGGATGCATTACTGGGATGCGACGAAGTTAGAATGGATTCTGTCCCCGATAATCAGCAAGCACTTATTAAGCACTTGCTGGATACATGCTCTATGGCTACCAATGAAGTCCAAAATGCCAACTCTAGAGACCTTGGTTTAGTCCTTATCCTTTGACCTCTCTGTTGGTTACAAGTCTTCCTCACCATACCAACTGCTCCCCCTACCCCGCTTTGCTCCTAGAGACACAATACGGTTCCATCTCTCCACTGATTTCCTATGTGGCTCCTTTGCCAATTCCGCTCACTTCCTTAGGCTCCTGGAGAACCAGGCTTCAGCCCTTTCACTTCTGGGTCTTTTCTTAGGAAACTCACCCTATTTTTTAAAAAATGCCCGTGTGTGTGTGTGTGTGTGCGCGCGCGCACGCATGTGTGTTAAATGTCTATTCATGCCTTTTGTTTCTACATCCTAGTAACTGCTGGCTCTACTTTCTGCATCTTTCCCTCTGCTCCCAGCCACCATGAGAAGTAACTCTTGGTTTCTGTGGCAATTCCCTGTTGTCCATCTTGGATACTACACAGTTAGCAGCAGTATTTAAGGCAAAGATGGTTCTCCCCATTCAAGAGTCTCTCATGATTCTACATGGACTGATTTTGTCTATGCAAAAGCTTTCAAATTTTACAAAAAGAAAATTGTCTAAAATGATCATTTTGATCCTTTAATTAAGAATTTTCTGACTAGCCACACTTGTGAAAGGAACCTCCTTCTGGCCTCTTTAAAGAGAAACAAGAGCTATGACTGCTGACATCTATTTACACCAGCATTCAAAGCTTCTTGTGGTAGACCATGGGGAATGTGCTGTTCCTGTCAAATGAGGACCCCTTCCATGAGTCATTTCTATTCTGAGATTTACTGACTCATGGGCAGCTAGGCTGGACTCTTCCTGGGTCTTGCTCATTTGGTTTTCTCCCCAATTTAGTTGCTTATATTTTGAAAGCAGGACCAGGGAGTTGGAATGAGTCCCGCTTTACAGTGCAGCTTGATGGCTAGAAGGGCTAAGCCCTCTTCAAACCTCCCTTCTGTCACTGCTTGCTCTAGATTCTAGGCTTTTGTCTCCTACAAATGAATTTGTTGTTATTTTGACAAGTGGATCTCCTCTAATTTCATGGCCTTCAACACTAAACATTTGTTAAGCACCTACCGTAGTCATAAAGCATTAAACTAGAGGTTGGGAATATAAGGATGAGAAACCACACAAACCTGCCCCTTGAGGGGCTTCTTAGCTAGCAAAGGAGTAAGAGGGCTACACAGATAAACAGAATCCAAGGGTGCGCTTGAAACGGCACTTTATCGGACATTGTCTCTGATCCTCACAACAAACCTTTGACGGAGCTGTTATTGCTATCACTTAAAAATGAAAAAACCAAGGTCAGGGGAGATGAGATGGCTTGCACAGTGGTGCAGCCCATCCCTGTGTAAGCATCCTCTGCTATAGGATCCTCTGCCTTTCTAAAAAAAATTTTTTGATGCATCGTTTTATTTTTCTCCAATTATATGTAAAAACAAATTTTTTTATTTTTAAAAATTTTGAGTTCCAAATTCTCTCCCTTCTCCCTCCTTGAGAAGGAAAAGCAATCTGATTTAGGCTTTACATGTGCAGTCCTGCAAAACATATTTCCAGATTAGTCAAGCTATGAAAGAAAAACCCAACCAAAAAAGAGTATGTTTCAATTTGCATTCAGACTCCATCAGTTCTTTCTCTGGAGGTAGATAGCATTTTTCATCATGAGTCCTTTGGAATTGCCATGGATCACCGGATTGCTGAGAACAGCTAAGTCATTCACAGGTGAACATCATGTAACATGGCTGTTACTGTGTAGAATGTTCTCCTGGTTCTGCTCACTTTGCATCAGTTCATGTAAGTTTTTCCAGGTTTTTCTGAAAGCATCCTGCTTGTCATTTCTTACAGCACAATAGTATTTCTTCACAATTATATACCATAACTTGTTCAGCCATTTCCCCAATTGATGGGTATCCCCTCAATTTCCAATTCTTTGCCACCACAAAAAGAGCTGCTAGAAATATTTCGGTTACACATAGGTTCTTTTTCTTTTTCTTTTTTTTTTAATCCCTTTGGGATACAGACCTAGTAGTGGTATTGCTAGGTCAAAGGGTATGCATTGTTTTATGTCCCTTTGAGCATAATTCCACATTGCTTTCCAGAATGGTTCTATCAGTTCACAACTCCAACAGTGCATGAGTGTCTCAATTCTCTCATATCCCTTCCAATATCTGTCATTTTCCTAGTCTGCCTTATTAACCAATCTGATAGATGTGGGGTGGCACCTCAGAGTTGTTGTAATTTGCATTCCTTAATAGTGATTTAGAGCATTTTTTCTTATAACTTTGATTACTTCATCTGAAAACTGCCTGTTCATATCCTTTGATCATTTATCAATTGGGAAATGGCAATTTTTATTTATTTAGAAACGAGGCCTTTATCAGAGAAACTTCCTATATCTTTTTTCACAATGATGATTACTGTGTATTTCCCTCCATCTGTTTATCCTACTCACTCTCTCCTTTAAACCTGTCCCTACTCAAAAATGTTTTCCTTCTGACCACCACTTCCCCTAATCCACCCTACTTTCTATCAGCTGCTCCCTCTCTTTTTCTATGCTCTTCTTCTCCTACTTTCCCGTAGGGTAAAATAGATTTCTATGCCCATGTGAGTTATCCCTTTCTTTGAGCCAATTCCAATGAAAATAAAGTTCAAGCATTCCCCCCTATGTTCCCCAACTTCCCCTCCACTGCAAAAATTCTTTTGCATCTCTCCTATGTGAGAAAGTTGACCCCATTCTACCTTTCTCTTTCCTCATCTCTTGGTGTACTCCTCTTTCTCACCCCTTAATTTTATTCTTTTAGATATCATCCCATCATTTTCAACTCTCACCTGTGCCCACTGTCTGTGTGTACTCTTTCTAACGGCTCGAATAATAAGTAACTTCTTAGGCCTTATAATTATCATCTTCTCATGTTGGAATGTAAACAGTTTAACCTTATTAAATCTCTCATGATTTCTCTTTCCTGTTTACTTTTCTATGCTTCTCTTGAGTCTTGTATTTGAAAACAAATTTTCTATTCAACTCTGGTCTTTTCATCAAGAATGCTTGAAAATCCTCTATTTCACTGAACACCCATTTTTCCCCTGAAGGATTACACTCAGTTTTTCTGGGTAGGTGATTCGTGGCTGTCATCCTAGCTCCTTTGCCCTCTGGAATATCAAATTTCAGACCTCCCACTTCTTTAATGTAGAAACTGCTAAATCTTGCATTACCCCGACTGTGGCTCCATAAAATTTGAATTCTTTCTTTCTGTCTACTTGCTATATTTTCTCCTTGACCTGGGAGCTCTGGAATTTGGCTATAATGTTTCTGGAAGTTTTCATCTGGGGAATCTCTTTCAGGAGGTGAATGGTAGATCCTTTCAATTTCTATTTTACTCTCTGGTTCTAGACTATCAGGGCAGTTTTCCTTGATAATTTCTTAAAAGATGATGTTCTTTTTTGTTTGTGTTTTGGAGAGGGAGGGGGAAGGAAAAGCAACTGGGGTTAAGTGACTTGCCCAAGGTCACACAGCTAGTGTGTCAAGTGTCTGAGGCTGGATTTGAACTCAGGTCCTGCTGACTCCAGGGCCAGTGCTCTATTCACTGTACCACCTAGTTGCCCCTTAGGCTCTTTTTTTTAATCAGGGCTTTCAGGAAGTCCAATAATTCTTAAATTATTTCTCTTCAACCTATTTTCCAAGTTAGTTGTTTTTCCAATGAGATATTTCACATTTTCTCCTTTTTTTCTTCATTCTTTTGATTTCGTCTTCTTGTTTCTTAATGTCTCATGGAGTCATTGGCTTCCACTTGCTGAATTCTAATTTTTTAAGTAATTATTTTCTTCAGTGAGTTTTTGCACCTCCTTTTCCATTTGGCCCATTCCGCTTTTTAAGAAGTTCTTTTCTTCAGTGCATTCATGTATATCTTTTTTCCATGTGGTCAATGTTACTTTTTAAGGAGCTCTTCTTTTCAGTGAATTTTTGTGCCTCTTTTTCCGTTTGGCCAATTCTGTTTTTCAAGTTGTTATTTTCTTCAGTATTTTTTGTGTCTTCTTTCCCAAGTTCTTGACTTTTTTCATGATCTTCCTGCATTGTTCTAGCCTCCCTCCTGCTATGTGACCAGCTCATCTTTTCCAATCAACCAAAAAGCATTATGAAGCACCTGTTATGTGCCAGGCCCTGCACTAAACACTAAGGATCCAAAGAAAGGTAAAAACAGCCCCTGCCATCAAGGAGTTTACATTCTTATGGGGGAGAAAACATGGAAATTTCTAGGTTTATACATGAGCAGGTGGAAGGTAACCTCACAGGGGAAGACAGCCGCGCTGGTGGGAGACAGGTTCCTACCCAAAGTCACAGTTAGTAAGCCTGAGGTGGGTGGGGGAGGGAGGGGCATGGTTTAAGCCAGGTTTTCTGATGCTAAAGCCCAGTGACTTCCTGGATGTCCTTCCTCTTCTCCCTGATTCCACTGCCTCCAAACTCTAATCCATCCTTATTTCTGTAACCAGACTTGCCCTGATTATGGTCACTCCCCTGCTCAAAAAGCTTCAGCAGTCCTCCTGGCTGCTGAGTCAGTGGGAGCTCCTCTGTCCTGCACTGAAAGTCCTCCCTCCCCAAGCTGATGCCAAATGGCCTTTCTAACATTCCTCTAGACCACACTGCATGCATGCTCTCTACTCCAGCCAAACCGGTCTGCGCTCTGTCCTCCAGAACTCTCTGTGCCTTACTCACACTCTTCCTTATGGATAGGATCACCAGAGATGCCAGATCTCTTCTCTGATACTTCCTGCCAGAGCAGTAAGGGACCTTGGACTGGTCGCTTCCTTCTCAAGTGGTATGAAACCTACTTTTCCTACACTCCGCTTCTGACTCTGCTCAGCATCTCCTTCCTTGGACGTTACAAGTTACATGGTTACTCTTGCCCGTGGTTCTCATCACTTCCAATTTAGCAATTAGCTTTTCCTCAGGGGTCAGAATTAAGTCCTCCACCTTCCAACAGATGGAAACTATAAAGAGTGCGAATCAAGAACATCCAATTCTCAGCTCTCAGAGGAATAAGGCTTCCGTATGTCGTCCTGAGAGTTGACATCGCTGAGTGTGGGATTTTAATTAAGAAACCATCAGCCCCATGCTCCCTGTGTTTGCTTCTTCCTTCCCAGTCACTTCACTCACCATCTGTGGATGATACCTCCTTTCCCCTTCCGTACTGTGCAGCTCTAGCGCCCAAAACTCCTCTCCCTCTCCTTTCATCCCCAACATCTGCTGTGTTTCCATATTAGCGTATAAGCTCCTTGAGGGCAGAGACTGACTTGCTTACTTATATTTATATTCCCAGCACCAAAACAGTGCTTGGCACAGAGTAAACTCTTAATAAATGTTTTTTATTATTTATTTATTAATTCATAATAAATCACGCTATCAAGTCTTGATCATGGGCCCGTATGTTCCAAAATTTAACATACCACCTCTGGTCACATATTACGTGGTATTTTCAGATATGCATTTCCAATGAAACTTGAGGTAGGCTTTAATTAAAATATGTGATTGACATCTTCCTCCTCATCATGTATTTGAGTAAGAATATGACTTATTTTCTAGAAAATACAGCAGTAGGGAAAAGGACTACTAAGGAGAAGGAGACTAACCTGACTCGACTACTTCCATTTCCCAAACTTTGTTCACTTCCTCGAGGATGCCCTTCATTTAGAAACTAATTAATCTCTTTCTGGAACAAAATAATGTATCCTCCTTGCTTCAATAGCTCTCTCTGGTAACATATTACTCACGTAGCAGCACAATCATCTCCATAAAATATGAAACTTAATAATCTTCACGTCACTTACCACAATTTATCAATGGTAAGGTTTGTTAACAGGTTATGAGCATTTTACTGGAGAATTTTTTATAGGGTTGCACAAAATACAAGAAGGAATATGGTTAGGCACAATTTTAACCTGAAACCAATTTACCCTGATGAAAACTCTTAAAGTCTATGGCACGGGCTCGTGTTCAATAAATGTTTAAAAGGAACACGGCTAACCTTATTGATGAGCATAGATGGGGCTGCTGTTCCCTGGGAATAAACTGCTCACTCATGGGAGAAGAATGAACCCTTCTGTGAGATTTTTAATGAACCCAAGAAAAAAATTTTGGCTCCTCTATTACACTCACCATTTAATGCTTGGGATGAACGTCAGGTTCTGTAATTAGCAGGACAATTTACAGTGGGATGGTCTAGATGACCTTTCAAGGCCTACTCTCACGCTCAATTTCCATAAATCTATTCCTAAAGCTGAATGGTTTATTTTCAGAATTGTGTAGACCTTTAATAAAACAGCGTAGGATGAAAAAAAATGGTACCTCAAGGTACTGCTCTAACAAGTAAGCTCCTTCATGGTGTGCATTTACATCAAGTATATCAAACAAATGATAAATAAATATCAAATAAATCAAAATCAAAAGCATTCCAACCATTTTGCCACACAGATCTTTCCAATCTGTCAACGAAGGCAAGGCCCTGAGCCCCTGTGGACCATCAGCCACATTGAGATCAATACGGGAGTGGAAATGTTATTGATCAGTGGCCTCACTGGCCTTCCTGGCAGTCGTTTCATAGCGCCACCGCTGCTGCCGGATGTTTTTAGCACTGAGTACCACAGTGACACGCTATGAAATGACGGCAAGAAAGGTCCATGTAAAAAAGACACCTTACTACACATTCTGAAAGTTATCTCTACTACAGTAAACATTTCTTAAATATTTTAACATCTAATCTTAGCAAAAATCACACTTAGTCAAACAACTAGCTGTTTTTCAATCAGGAACAAGAGAACAGGACCTCCGCACAGTAGACTAAGGAATCCGTGTGTTTTATATACAGTCAGAATGACTGTTATTTAAAAGCCAGCCTATCTCCCCTTGGACTCATCCATCTTCACTGGTGATGGGGGCTGTGGAACTATTCGTTTAAAATTATAGTAATTAACCGGTCGTAACTGCTGATACTATTCTTAACATTTAAGGAAAATGTCAGTGTTTCTCAAGAGCACTTTAAAAACGTTTCAGCTTTTCCAATAATAAAACAAAGGCTGAATGGAATCTCTGAAGACTTTTTCATTGAAAAGCAAGTAGGCATCTTGTCCACTATACCACCTGCCCCAACACTTATAATTACTGACAACAGTAATAATACACGCTCATCCGTGGATCACTGAAGTTAATGAAAAGCACACTCAGAAATATATAACCTTTTGAATAACAAATCGAAAATTTAATCCAAAACAGATACAATATTGATCTGCTAAAATAGTGCAGAATGCCATGTGCAAACAGAGTTTAACGACTGGGTCCATGCCCCAAACAAGCAGGGGTTCAAGTCTAAACCTCAGATCAAACATCTGTTGAGCTTAACTAAGTGACTCTCTGGGATGCAGTTAATTTTATCTATAAAATGAGTAAATTGGAATAGAGGATTTCTATGTCCTTTCTAGCTCTAAAATTCTATGACTCATACCAAGAGGCGATAGAAGAATTCATAAGGGGTTTCAGAGAAGAGACAAAAGACAATGAAATGGTTAAAAAAAAAGGCTCAAGAAGAAAGGTTAAGATGCTGCAGTCATTTCACCCAGCAAAGGAAAATTTGCAGAATGATTGAATCGTCTTCCAATATATGAGGAGTTATACAAAGGACAGTAAAAAGCCATTTTACTCACCTGGTCAAAACTGAACACAAGGAAATGAATTTAAACATGAAACAATATCTTTAGGTTAGCCATTGGAAACGTTCCTTGGGATAGGACATTTTTAAAGACTGAAATGGATTAAAAAATAGATTCTGGAATTATCCAGGCAAAGGAGGTTTAAAAATTTCGTAAATTCCTGACCTCTCAACATCTGCTTCTATTATTAAGATTTTATGAAGGTGATTTCTTTCATTACTTCTAAAGGCTGTGTTAAGGGGTTCTGGGAGGGCCAGAAGGCTGGAGGAGGGGGTACTAGGTTTCTTTGCACTGTGAGTCCGCACATCTTTGTCTCCTCCTTCACGCCAGGTTCTACGCTTGGGTCTTTAGGCAGTTAATCTAATGCCCCTTCCTTGACGTCAAATGAAAAGCTCTTACCTGTAAGTCGTGTTAGGAACATACACATCTCTGGCAGGAAATTCCAGAATTTCCCTAGTAGGTCTAACTCTGCTGTCAGGGTAGAGTTTGACTTGCAGCAATTCGGGGGTCAGGCAGTAGTGGGGATTCTCTGGTGCAGGAGAAATGTCGATCTTCAGCTGAGCTGCACATTAAAAAAGGATTACTACAACAACGAAAAGAAAACAGAGTTCAGAATCTGTATTCAAACTGCTTTGGACAAAGGAGCGACCTGAATGTGTACAGAGTTCCTTATCTGGAAACCTAGAGAACCTCCAAAAGGAACAAAATGAGTAACCATCTAATTCTCTTCATTTCACGTTCCTCATTCATGACCCAAACTAATCCAAAATTGAACATGTTGTTGAGAAATTCAACAACCATTTGGTAAGTGACTAGTATTTGCAAAGAATTTACAGATGGGAAAGCTATCTATTCAGTCACAAGAGCTCTAGAGGAAGACACTCAATGTTTCAAAAATCAGATAAGATTTCCCACATTGGCAACGGACTCTTAAAGTACTTTGCTCTCTGCAGCCAGAGTAGATAAGTTGATGTCGACTTTGGAAGGAATAAGCAAAATTTTACTCTGAAATGTGGCCTCAAGTCAATACTATTTTTAATAATTATTATGTTCACAGTTTTTAATTATTATAAAAACTTACTGAAAAATTATTGCTTTTTCCTGTGTGGGGCGGAAAAAATCTATTTTTAGACATTGCGTGAAACTATCTCCCCATTTCAGCGAGTAAAGAATCAGTTTCCCAATTCCCTTGTGTTCGAGCTATATATCTTAAAAGTTTAATGAGGTGAAGGTGAGGCATTACTGTCACATGGAACACCTAAGGACGTAGGGCACATCTGTGAAACAGGAGAAATAAATAACATGGCAATCAGAAACAAAACAAAAACGCTTCTAATCCTGTTCCTCCAAGATCAACACGTACCTGTGATGGGTCTTAATCTCCGTAAGACAGAAGAGGGTCTTCTCATATCAGCAAGAAACTTGTATAGATCCTCATCACTTAAGCGGTCTCCTTCCTGTTTTGAAAAAAGAAAGCACATGTTTTATTGGGAATATGCAACTGAGAGAAGAAAAATTCAGATTTCCTACTGCCCTACTGGAACCGGTGAAGTGGTTCCTAAGTCAACAGAAGTATGATTATGAATTAGCACCACTTATTCCCTGCTCTTATTCGTCTATCTCTCAATCTTCTGTATGCATTCAATCACAGTTATAGTCTGTTCAGCCTTTGTGAAGCCACAACTCAAGGGGGTTACATTGTCACTCAAACTTCCTGATGTGGGTTACCAAAAAATACCTGCTTAAAAAAGTTTGTCACTGTGAGGGTCGCCGGTCGAAAGGTTGTAAGACTACAAGCCTCGTCTCCACTTGTTGTTCTTTCTAGGGACCGTCTGCCAACAACACTGGAATTTCTCCTCTCGGACCATGATCCTTTGCGTTCTACCAAGGGAAGAAAATAGAATGTCCAGTGAATTAAAATCAGTTTTAAGCCAATAATTCTAAATACAGAAGTATTCTCGGTAGGGAGAAACCATGGAAAAAGCACATAGTTACGCTCAAGAGCCCACACTCCTGAAGCACCAGAACCTGCCAAGAGGCAAGGTTACACATCAGAGAGAGGACAGGTATCAGGAGGAGAAGGCTTAGATATGAGCAGTCCCCCTGACCCTCACTGAGTGTGTGAGCACAGTCAGGGAACTCTGAGGAACCTCAGTTTTCTCATCTCTGAAATGGAGGTATGCAGGGCCTAGGGGTAGAGAGAGGATCAAAGGAGACGGTGTACTTAGAGCACTTGACAAATCTTACAGAACTATCAAAGTGGCAGTTATTACTTTATTCCTGCAAGTAAGAGAGATCTATGGTTGTTTTACCACAATCCCACAGGTGTGCTATTAACTAGCCTAAGTATTTATCGTGCAAGATTTACATATGGCTCCTGTGGGGGGAGATGCAGTTCCTGGTTTCAAAGACACTCAGAATTAGCTAAAGGGATGTGCAGTTGGCGATTCTCCACTCGGAATGCACCCTCAGCCTTAACAGGGTGATCTGAAACAAAAGCAGCTGCCTTGCCTTGCTTCCAAGCAGCCCAGGGGCTATATATGCGGTTTACTACTGAATCACACTGTATCATCTCTGACTCAGATTCCAAGGACTAGAAAGGCCAGGAAGAAGGATCATCCACAAGAGTTGGGCCGCTCCTGTACCTCCAGTACTGATTTCTACATCGGTGGAATCTCTTTCCAAACTCCCAGCGCTGCTGACGATATTCATCAGGTGAATCGCTGTCCAAGCAAAAGGCATGCGGTACTTCCCCAGTCTTTGACAAAACTGGTCTGCTTGGCTCCTCAGCTTCTCCAGCTTTTCTTTGTTCTGCGAAAACAAGCAGAGAAGGCTACATGTTCTATTACTGTGCTAGAAGAGGTCCAGAAGCGATCGCCTGAGAGAGTCCTCCGGAGCAGGCAAAGAATCCCCAGCACTGGCCATAACGGCACTGAGGCCATGCAGAGACCAGCCCCCTGCAGGGACTCGAATGGATTCAACAACCTCACATTCTGCACAAATACAGATAGGTACAAATACTACAGATTAGGTATTTTTCTCATCTCCCTGCCAATGAAAAGTTCAGCCTCTAAAGGTATCATTCATTCATTCGCTGATTCAATAAACCTTATTGGGCAACTAGTACACGAGCACTTGAGACACTGTGGGGGATGCAGAGATGAATAAAGGTCAGTCTCTGGTCCTCACAGAGATGATAATCCAGTACATGTAGGAGATTGGAAGAAAAAGAAATGGAGATTTAGTTAGACAAGCTCCCAAAACTGAAAACACTTATCCTCTTGCAAAAGACTGGGGGCAAAAGAATTTTGGACACATCTGATTTACAGTAACTACGTCACAAGAATAATCAATCTCAGAGCTATAAAAGTGTACAAGGAGTTCCAGAGGTTAGGTATTTATTACAATTCCAAATAATTCAGAGCTGAACTATGAGACTTAGTCTAGTATTTCTCCAAATGGTAGGCCAGTTTGCAAGGCTGGTTCAATGGTTTATCTCTAGCTTAAAAAAAAATTATTTTTCATTTTTTGGGGGTTTTTTCCCTCAATTCCATTAGTATGACCCTCTTCAGCACAGTCACCCTTTCCACATCAGTGGGGTCAGAGGCACAGCCCCCGTGATCTGGAATATCCACGTCAAATTTTTTGGCCCTCTCTTCATACCAGAGAAGCAGTCTGAATTTTTTCTTTTTCTTTTATGGGGTGTTTACAGTATCTTATTGTAAAATCTGGGTTAAGCATTCGGTCATAGGCTATATGTAGGTCAAAAATACTGTATGAAAAAGAAATTTTAAAAATATGAAATAAGAAAATGGTTTAAAAAAACAAAACAAATTTGAGAATGATACTGAACATACGGCATGTATGACAAAAGACATTTTTAAAAATAACCTTGAATAGCTTGTGTGGTGTGCCTGAAATGTCCTTATGACCCTCTGATCAAGAGGCTGCATGAGAGACCCTGTGCTAGGTGGCACGTAGCCCACGTCAACACCTTCACTGTGGAATTCATGGGGTTTTGGGTGGCTGGGAGCAACGACACCTTAAAGGGGAATCCCTCGCTAGCAAGGTCTTTTCTAACCTCAGGCACAAAACACTGATGGAGCCAGTCAAGGAAAAGTGCTTTGGTCATTCATGGTTTCTTACTGAACATCCTTAAGACAGGCAGCTGGCACTTGTCTTTTCCTTTCAAAGCTCGAGGGCTGGGCAGCTTTCTATATCAGGGCTGTCTTTATTATGACCCCTATGACGCTGGCACAAAAGAGCAGGGCTACCCTACCCTGCGCAGCTTTGAAACCTGGGGCTGGCTTCTCGTGGCTGACACATGTCCTCAGAGGCATTTTCTCCCACATGGGGCAGTTTCGTCGGCACTAAATATCTGTTCCAGTTTGTAGCCTTTCTCTTCAATCAGATTCTCCAGGGTTTCAGCAAACTCCCCAGCTGCCTCTCCTACTACTTTTAGATTGTGTAGGCTAAACCTTTCAAACCAGCCTTTGCAGACCTGAAAATCCATAGGGGTAGACCTTTGACCTTCATTTTCCTTTAGGAAATCATATAAGAACTTAGCCTTTTGTCCTATGATGCCAGAGTCTACCAGAATGCCTTTTTGGTAACAACTCTGAACCCAAAAGAAGGTTGCACTTTCTATGCAAGAGAGATGTAGATCTCATGGTTTATGCAAATGCTCTGCAGCGGTTGGTGTAGCTGAAACCATGGCTTCTAGGATTTCCTCCTCTTTTTTCTTGATTATGCCTGAAGGTCGACTCATCAACACCATAATGATGTCCAACCACAGCAGCCATTTTGCTGAAGGAAGCATACCTAACAATTCTAGTTTTTCCTTCAAGCTCCTCACTTTTCTCTAACACTTTCCGAACCACTAGGAACACGACACTTGGGACCCATGATTTTGATAGAGTTTATGATGTTTAAACAACACAAGATATAAGAAACCTGAGATACAGAGATCACTGCAACAACCCTGTGAGAAATCACATGAGACTGCCGTAAACACGCGTGGCATCCCAAACCAGCACGTGGAACTGCAGTTCCTTTACTACAAATTTAATCTTAAAGAAAAAAATTGCGTACCCATTCATTTATGCTATTAAACAGTAAAATGTATGATGTGCAGGTAATATTCTACCTAACGATACCATACATTTAATGCATTAGTTACTAAACTTTTTAAGCTATCTCTACATTTCTAGCCTTTGTGTTTCCACTGCCGGCTTTCACATTCTTTTCACAAACTCTAGCTTTTTACTTGTTTTAACTTTAAAAAGAAATTGTGTATATTTATGGTATTAAAAGACAAAATGTTGATATTATACAATAATTTGTGTCATTTCTGAATTTCTAAACATTTTTCTGCATCGTCTGCTGGCCTTTGTCATCTGCGGCTTCCACAAAACTTTGCCAAAATTCCCATTTAATTTCTTATACCAACCCATGATATATCAAAACCACAATGGAGAAAGTCGTGATATGGAAAGGATAACTGTATGTAGGACCTAAGCTAAGAGAACTGAATGTAAGAAAAAAGGATGCCTCAGAAGGTACTGAGATCCCTGTCAAACACAGAGGGCTGAGGGATCACCTGCCAGAATTACTGCAGATGGGGTTCAAGACCAGGGTCAGAAATCGACAATTTCCATGGTTCCTGCCAACTCAAGATCTATGAGCCCATGGCTTGAATGGGCTTTACGGAAGCAAGGAGGCCAGTCTGAATTTCTACTAAAAAAGAAAGATTGTTAAATTTTGAAATTAATATTCTATTTCCCTAGACAAAAATGAAGAGAGAAAGGGAGAGATCACCTTCGTGGCATCTGCTTCTTTGAAGATCATATATGGCTCTGCACATTCTCCAATGTCCCCCTGTTGTAGAACTTTTTCCAGCTGAGAAAAGAAAAAGAGGACTTCAGGTTACGTTTACAACAAATCACCAATTTAGCAATGCCACAAAAAACCACCAAATTCCACCACGATGCAAACAGAAAGAACAATGACAAAAAGCCACTGAATCCTCTGCAATTGTCCTGGCTGAGGCTGGCCCTGGAGAAGAGAGCAGAAAAAGCAGGTCCTCCTTCCTCCAGCACAGTGGGTGGGAGAAAGTGGGAGAAGGAATATTTCATGGACTGTCAAACGCCCTGAACTCAAATTGCTTTTTGACTCTTTTTAAATCATTTTCACAAGAGATGGTTCACCAGGAAGGGAAGGGCATACAGCAATGATAAATTCAGAAACATGTGACATGAAAGAAAATTCTGAAGAAAATTTAAGTCTGTCACTATCTAAAGACAGACTTCTTCACCTTTGGCAATCTAATGAAGCCAAATTTGTTCTTTTTCTACTTTTTTTAGTTGCATGCCCAATTCATTGATCTGCTTTTTCTCTGTTTTACTAATGGAAAGCAATTGGAGATGTTAATTTTCCCCTAAGTACTGCTTTGGCTGCATCCCATAAATTTTGGCATGTTGTCTCACTGTTGCCATTTTCTTTAATGAAATTATCAACTGTTCTTTGACCCACCTATTTTTTAGGACTAGAATATTTAATTTCCAATTAATTTTTATCTCTCCATTGTCCATTATTGAAAGTAATTTTTATTGCATTATGATCTAAAAAGAATGCGTTTACTATTTCTGCTTTTCTGCATTTGGTTGTAAGGTTTTCATGTCCTAATACATGGTCAATTTTTGTGTAGGTGCCATATACTGAGAAAAAGGTATATTTTTTCTATTCCCACTCATTTTTCTCCAGAAATCTATCATATCTAAGTTTTCCAGAATTTTATTCACCTCCTTAACTCCTTTCTGGTTTATTTTTTGGTTCTGAGAGGGAAAAGTTGAGGTCTCCCACTAGCATAGTTTTATTACCTACAAACTGTACTTCATTTAACTTCTTAAAAAATTTAGATGCTATATCACTGGTGAATATACGTTTAGGATTAATATGACTTCACTGTCTATGGTACCTTTTAGCAAGCTATACTTTCCTTCTTTATCTCTCTTAATTAGATCTACTTCTGTTTCCGCTTTGTCTGAGATCAGGATTGCTTCCCTGCTTTCTTTGCTTCAGCTGAAGCATAACAGACTCTGCTCCAGCCCCTTACCTTTACTCTGTGTGGATCTCTCTGCTTTAGATGTGTTTCTTGTAAACAACATATTGTAGGATTCTGGTTTTTAATCCATTCTGCTATCCACTTCTGCCTTTTGGGTGAGTTCATCCCATTCACACTTGTAGTTATGATAACTAAATGTGTATTTCCCTCCATGCTATTTTTTGCTTGTATATCCCCCTCACTATCTTACGCCCTACTCTTTCCCTCCTTACAAGTATTTTACATCTGATTATCACCTTCCTCAATATGCCCTCCCTTTTATCAGGCCTCTGCTTCTACTACCCCTGTCCCTTTTTACTTCCTTATGGGGTAAGACAGATTTCTATATCCAAATAAGTGTGTATGTTATTGCCTCTTTGAGACAATCTTGAGGACTGTAAGATTTAAGATTTGCCCCCTCCCCCCATCTTCCCTTCCATTATAAAAGTTCTTTCATGCCTCTTTTGTGTGGTATAATTTATTCCAATCTAAGCCCTTCTTCTTCTTCCAATACAATTTTCTTTCTCACCCTTTTATTTTGTTTCTTGAGGTATCATCCCATCAAAGTCACCTTACAGCCACACTTTGTTTACACATCTAATTGCTCTTATAGTAATAAAGTTGTTAAGAGTTATAAATATTATCTTGCCATATAGAAACATAAACAGTTTCAGTAGTTTCTTATGCTTTCTCTTTCTTGTTCTTTTTTTACCTTTTTAAGTTTCCCTTGAGACTTGTATTTGGAGGTCAAATTTTTTATTCAGCTCTGGTCTTTTAATTAGACACGCTTTTGCCCTGAAAGATTATGTTCAATTTTTCTGAGTGTTTCCCGGTTGTAACCCTAACTCCTTTGCCTTCTAGTATATCACATTCCAAGCCCTCTGGTTCTTTAATGTGGAAGCTTCCAAATCCTGCGTAATCCTGATTGTATCTCCATGTTTCTTTTCGACTGCCTGCGATACTTTCTCCTTGATCTATGAGCTCTGGAATTTGGCTATGATGTTCCTGGGAGTTTTCATTTTGGGATCTCTTTCAGGTGGTGATTGGTGGATTCTTTAAATTTCTATTTTTCCCTTTGGTTCTAATATAAGAGGGCAGTTTTCTTTGATAATTTCTTGAAAGATGCGGTCCAGGCTTTTTTCTCCCGCATCATAGCTTTCAGGCAATCTAATAATTCTAATATTATCTCTCCTGGATCTATTTTCTAGGTCAGTTGTTTTTTCAATGATAAATTTCACATTTTCTTCTATTTTTCAAACTGTTTTGATTTTATCACATTTTAATATTTCATAAAGTAATTAGTTTCCACTGGTTCAATTCTAACTTTTAAGGAATCATTTTCTTCAGTGAGCTTTTGTCCTTCCTTTTCCATTTGGCCAATTCTATTTTTCAGGGAGTTGCTTTCCTCAGTAATCATTTCCCATCCTACTGACTCTTTTTTTTTTCCATGATTCTTTTGCATTACTCTCATTTCTTTTCCCAATTTTTCTTCTACTTCTGTAATTTGCTTTCAAAAATACTTTTTAAGCTCTTCCAGGAATTCTTTTTTGGCCTGAGACCAAATTACATTTTTTCTTTGAGGTTTCACATGTAGCTATTTTGACACTATTATCCTCTTCTAAGTTTTGCCTTGATCCTCCCTATCACCACAGTAACTTTTTATAGTCAAGCTCTTTTTTGCTCATTTTTTTCTGCCTTTTTTTTGTGATCTGCTGTTTTGATGTGAGAGTTGGGCTCTGGTCCTGCACTGTCCCAAGCTTTGGTGCTGGGACTTTGGGTCTTACTGATGACTTTCACTGGGCTTCAGGGCTCAGCTGCTTGCTATCTCCAGAGGGTAGGCATCCCTTCTGGCTTGTACCAGGTTAGGGAGTGCCTCCCTGTTGGCCTCCCCTGAGTGTGGGGGTTTAGCTGCTGGCCTGCTCCAGGGTTGTTATGGTAAAAGTCTTTCTGGTGGCTGGCCCTGAAGGAGGGATCTTGTTGTTAGCCTGCCCTAGGGGTGGGGCCCTGCTGTTGGGTTGCTATGGTAACATGCCTATGCTGGTAGGCCCCAGGGGCGTGGTCTTAGGACAGGGGCTTCACCGCTGGTCAGCAATAGGATCAAAGCCTCCCTGAAGACTTGTCCTGGGGGTGGGGTAGCTGGGGCAGGGTCTTACCGTGCTGCACAGACCGCTCACTTGCCCTAGAGGGCCGCTGGGCCCTTGCTGGTGGACTGTGCCAGGCTTGGAGGCTGCTGTGAGGCTGGCCGCGGCTGCTGCCGCTGCTCTTGGCCCTGGCTCCCCTCCAACCCCAGTGAGATAGACCCTTCCTGCTGGGCTGTGAAGCTGCTCTCCGCTCCCACATCAATTCTGGGGCAGTTTTCTGGTTTGGAGGAGAACGTGGGAGGGCTTCAGAGGGCTCCTTCCTCACTCTGCCATCTTGGCACCGGAAGTCTGTGCAGTGGCATTCTTTTTAATAATGAGTCAATGAAGGATTTAGATAATAATAAACGCCTCTTGATACCAAAAGGTATCAAGGGTTTGAGGCAGGGGAAAGGATGCTGGATCTGGACTCCATGGAACACGGAATCCAGCCCTGGCTCCGGCTCCTCCTGCCAGGGCTTCAGTTCCGTCATCAGCCTGAGTGGTCAGGACTCAAGGGCCAACACCTTCCTGCACAGAGCGATGAGGACTGAGAAAGGGCCCCTAGGCTTAGCCATTAAGAAATGATAGACAGTTGTGGAGAAGGTGAAAGCAGGATTTAGGACCGTTTGGAAGAAGTGGGAGGAGAGGAAGCGAAGGCACAAGGGCCCGGAAGGAGTACAAGGGTGGGAGAGGGCTCACAGGGACGGCCTGGCGAGGCCCTTTGCTAGCAGCCGCATCCACCCCTTTGCACAGGCCCCGAGTGCTCTCCATGTCTCAGCTTGGGTGGGATGGTCTGCACAAGGTACCCCCTGACCACCCCAATGGCTAGCACACACCACAGGGCTGTGACTTTCCGGCGACCTTCTATATTCTGCATTCACTTCTGCATGTGTATTGTTTCCTCCCAGAGTAGAAACGCCCCTTGAAAGCAAGGACTATTCCAGGCTTGTCTTTCTACGGGCAGAGGCTTGCCTTGTGCCATAGGATACAAAGTGCGGAGCCTGCAGTCAGGAAGACCTGAGTTCGAATCCTGCCTCAAACGTTGACTAGCTGGTGCCCCTGGGTAAGTCATTTAACCTCTATTTGACTCAGTTTTCTCAGCTGCACAGTGAAGATAACAAAGGCACCCACCTCCCAGGGACGCTGTGAGGATCAGATGAAATAATCGTTGTAAAGCACCGAGCACAGGGGCTGGAACGCAGGGCACTCTGGAAGTGTCAGCTGCCGTTATAGTCACTAACCACGATAATAATGACGGCATTATTAAATGCTTGTGGAATCCCAAACCCGCCATCCAGGAAGAAGACAAGACCGAGGCAAGGAGAAGGGTGGCCACGTGCCCACCAGCAAGTAATACTAAAGATTTCAAGACACATTTTTGGTCTTTAAGGAATTTAAAATACACCCTGGGAGACAAGACTGGAGAAAAAGGAGAGCATATATTAAAAAGTATCATTCTTACCTTTATTACAAGAAATACATCTTGGGACGGATAAGTGATAGAAAAAATGGCGGACCTTGCCAACGTGGTGATTGCAGCAGGGGGCACATGGGGGCGCAGCATGCCTTTCATTTGCTCAGAGTTAAGGTCAAAGTAAAAATTCTCTGAAATCTGAAAGAGAAGGTTTTTTGGCTTTTTAAATGCAGTTAAAATTCATTTTATTTAGCCATCAATTTAATAAAGCTCCATGTACTCAATCAAAAAGATTACAGAAGCAATTATAAAAGTCTCTGTTAACATAATTTATGAAACACAGAACTACAACCAACCTTTTGATGCCCAACTCCAAAAAAGCTGACTGTATATGAGGGTAAACTACGACAAGAAAAAAAATCTACTTCTCATAAAAGCTACTATTGTACTCTCAAGAATCTTGTTTCGAATTTGTTTAGCAGACATATTTCTCCATGTGACAAATCAGCATAAATGCTCCCAAACTGTGTGGTTAGGTTTTGCTAAGAAGGCCTGGTAAATCTTAACATGCAAAGTGCCGTCAGATACAAGTCCTGTCGTCGGACAGAACCCAAGCAATCTGGGAGATGCCATTCAGAAGCACCGACATCCCATTACCTATTTCTTCCCCATAAACAAAGATTTAAAACAATAAGATGTGCTAATTTATGGAGAAACACTCCTCCCCACTCCCGCCCCCAGACCCCCACCACCTCTAACACTATGTGATTTTCTTAGCGAATATGCTGGGAAATAACTGACCAACGAAGGGGGCTAAAACACCGGGACAGAAGTATAGGGTCAGGTGACCCCAAAGCTCAAGATCTCATGAGGTTGGCAAGGAAGACAAAGGCCACCAAAGTAACTTTTTCCAACTTCTACTGAGGAAAAGGCTGAAATACGGGCAAGTGGCCCAGCTTGGGCTCTGCAAGTAAGGGTGTCCTATGGCAGAGACAAACCAAAACCCTTCAATTCTTAGTCTGCCTTCAGTCAAGAAGAATGATCTCTGACCTAAAACGGGCAGAACCAACACGGCTCATCACAGCTGAAGCGAGCTTGGGCAAGTTCACGAGCCGAGAAGAACCGGTCACACCAACGATCGGAGTGTGCCGCCGCCAGGCCACCCTCCCTGATATCAGAAAACCCCGGCCAACGGCAGCACCACAGCAGATTCAGCAAAGGGCAAGTATTTTTGACGAGATTTTCAAAAAGCACAAGAGAGTGGAATTTGAAGGCTGTCGGCCAAGGAGCTTGCGCTTGAATGGTGGCGAACCTCAAGAGGGCCAGACACAAGGAACCAGCACAACTGGTAAAGAACAGTCACAGCAGCCAACCTAGGAGGGAAGGGCAAATCACTAGGAAGATCGCGGCAGGATGAATCGGCCAATCAAAGCACCTCATAATGACCATCTTCCAAGAAGCAGAGGAGGTGCAATCTGCACTGGGGAAGAGAATCGACTACATCATGAATCCATGAAGATTACATTATGAATTTTTTATTTATACTTAAACATTAAAAGACCACACTTAGTTCCTCCTTACCACCTCAGCAAGCAAAAAGTGAAAAAGGACAGGTCACGGCAGACTAACATTATTTCCTGTTTTGGGGAGGGTGGGGAAGAAGACACAGAGACAAGACGACCAGGTCCCAAAAGGAGCTTCTACAAAATGTCAAAGGGACAGATACCTTTCTGGTCTGGAAGATTTCATATTATTATCACTGACGTGGATAAAAGTGGCTTCCTTAATCATATCTGCAGATGATAAACATTTGAGGAAGATAGTTAACACACTCGATGACCAAAAGGATCTTAATAAGCTTGACTATTGGGTGGAATCTGATAAGAGGAAATTGAGAAAATTCAGGTTGACCCTGTATCATTTTCTTATTGATCCTATTTACACGTGATTGATTTTGTCCTGTAACAGCTTAAGGCACGGCTCAGTGTTTCTGAACTTGGTTCAGGATTCAGCTGACCTGTCACGGGCTAACTTTAGAAATCCAGCTTTGCAGCTAATTACTGATCTATTCCTGCCTCGAGGAATTTAACTAACTTTGCGAATCTGTGCGAATGCAAGGGAGTCAGGCCTGATGTCTGCATCACCAAGCTATTCTCCAAGGATGTCTGCTTTGCTGTCCCAAAGTTTGGGCCCGTTATCTGGCATCTGGACTCAACCAATGAGCACTCCATGCATTCAGGAGAGAAGAAAGGCCAGGGGTAAGGAGGGGGGGGAGATTATTACCAGCCCCCAAGACCAAACTTCCAACCAATCATGTTTGTTCCCTGCACCTTAGCTTGGTAACTAATCATGCTGCCCTCAATCCCATGACATCATCTGTCCTTTTGCTCAGGTCTCTGGCATAAAAGGAGGCAAGTCACTGACCCATTAACTGACAGGCAGCATGCCCCTGCTAATTAATGTTATTTTGTGCAGAGATCTGCCTCAGTTTACCCTTTTGTTAAATTTCAAGAACAACAACATTCAGTAGGGATCATTGTAAAGTCACACAGTTGGGGTTCAGAAAAATCAATGGCCCAAGTACGGCACAGGAAGCATAACTAGAGAGCTCACCAGAAAAAGAGCGAGGTGTTTCATGAACTGTAACGCCAGCACGAGTCAAAAGGGTCACATGAAAATCAAAGGGGGCGTCATTTCAGGTGGCGCATCACGCCAGACTTCAGAGAAGGGAACGTGGCGGTGCCACTGCCCTCAGCTGACCACGCCTTCCATGCGTCAGTTGTAGAAGACACATCTTAAGAGGGACGTCACCAAGCTGGATGATTGCCAGAAGAGGCAGCCAGGAGAGGGAGGGGCCTGGGGGCCATAACATATGAAGATTGATGGAAAGAACTTGGGATGTTGAGCTTAGAAAATAGAATGTTTCTCTAAAAGGATCCTCACGTTCGAGTACTTAAAGGGCTGTCACATGGAAAAGAAGGAACTCTCCTGGTTCTGAAGAGCAAAATTAGAAACAAGGGGTAGAAGCTGCAAAATGACAAGTTTTCGTTCCAAATGAAGAAAAACGTCCTAATAATCAGGAATCTGAAAAGTGGAACAGACTGCCTGAGGAGCTCACAGATTCCACGTCATTAGAAGTCTTCAACCAAAGCCCGGAGTGGAGGGTCCTGTTGAAAGCATTCTTAAGGGCAGAGCCAAGATGGCGGAGTGGCAGGAAGCACTCTGGGGAACTCCCCTCCACAACCTCCTCCAAAGAGATCTGGAAAATGCATCAGACTGAATCTTGATGGGGAAATCCAGAAAAAGTCCCATGAAGTCCTTTGTCCAGCCCAGCTCAGCACAGTACACAGACAGGTCTGCAGACACTAGGGATGGGATTGTTCTGGGAGCACGTAGGGTACAGAGCACTCTAGTGCCCCAAGGAAGTCCTAGACCTATACTGGGTCCCTGTGACAGGGTCAGGTACAAGCCAACACTTTTGTTGCCCATTTCCCAGTTCCAAGTCACAGATCCAGGGCAGACTCAAAAGGGGACCCACACATAAGGGAGTGTTGTTAGCAGTCAGGAGGCCCTGGGCATTGTGCTGAGAAAGTAAGAAAATCAAGAGCCAGCTGCAGCTGTAGTGGTATGGTTCAGGAGCAAGGTGCAGAAGAGGACCTTATTCCACCACCTGGCCCAGCCTGTAGAGGAATAACCAGGGCAGGAATCCCAGACCAAAGAGGACTCTATAATTCTGTTACTCTGAACTAACAGCTTCCCAGCTGACTGACAAGCAGGGGCCGGCCACAGTCAGCTTTTGTTGAGATCCAAACCCAGGTCAGAACTTGCAGAGCTTGGACCAGGGGGTGCAATCAGACTCTGTTCTGGATTACACCCCTTTGGGAGTTCTGAAAGCTTGCAGGTCTCCAGACTGTCCCTGGGATTCTGGAGTAACATCATTCTCAGTGCCCCAAGAAAGTAGCCACAGGGCCAGCCCAGACCTTCCCTCCAGAAGTGCACAAAGCTGGCCCTAATATTAAGCCCAAAGACAGGAATAAGGCTAGAAGAAAGGGAAAACAAAAAAAGAATCCCATCACACTAATGGTCTACAGTGGCAATGATGGACCTATGGTGACAGGGATGCTCAAGACACAATTATAGAAGAAGAGAATGACTCCAAAGCTTCCACAAAGTCTCAGAAAAAACATGGCTTAGGCATAAACTCAGTTAGATTCTCTGCAAGGGATGAAGCAAGAGTTTAAAAAATAGCTTTAAAGTGTTTTTATAAAAGAAATGAGAGCTCTTGAGGAAAAAAACTGGAAAAGAAATGAGAGCTACGGTAGAAAGAATTGGAAAAGGAGTTAATTAATAGTTCAGCACAAGATGTACAAAACCTGTCCAAGTAATAAACTCCCTGAAAAGTAGAATGTTCCAAAGAGAAGTCAATGACTCCATGAGGCAACGAGAAATATTAAAACAAAGCAAAAGGGTTGAAAATGTAGAAGAATATGTAAAGCAATCTGCAGCAAAAACAAATGACCTAGAAAACAGATCAAGGGGGAAAAGAATTAAAGACTGGACTATCTGAACACCATGACCAAAAAAGAGTCCACACATTCTTTTTCAAGAACTTTTAAAAGAAAAATTACCCAGAAGGCAATGTGGAAATGGAATCCACTCAGTGATCTCCTAAAAGAAGCCCCCAAAATGAAATCTCCCAGGAAAATTACAGCCAAAATAAAGAATGTCAAGGTCAAGGAAAAAAAATTTCCAGCAGCCAGAAAGAAAGAATTCGAGCAGGAAGGAGCCACAATAAGAATCATGTATCATTTAGCATACACTTCTATAAAGGAAGAGAGAGCTTGGATATGATATTCCATAAGGTAAAGGATATAGGCTTAAAGGGAAGGAAGGTTAGGGGAAATTATCTCATATAATCAAAGTGCAAAAGGGTCTATCTATACAAACAAGGAGGAGGGGATAGGGGGTGTGGCTGACACCTGAACATCACTCTCACCAGAACTACACACACACACACACACACACACACGCGCGCGCGCGCGGTACAGAATATATTTCACTCAAGAGGGAAATAGGAGGGAAAGGGGTGAAGGGAAGAGGGGAAATTAGAGGGCAGATTAAGGGAGTGAGGGTCAGTCTTTTAAGCAAAACAAACTCTAAGGATGCATGCAAATCTTGATAGCTCTTACTGAGGTGGCAAATAATGGGAATCTGAGGGGGCACACATCACCTGGGGAAAGGCTAAACAGGCACAGTATACAAATGGGGTGAAATACTACTGTACTGAACTCTTATCAGCAAAACAACCAACCAGAAATCTAAAGCACTAAATGAGAAAACCTGGTAAAAAATGAAGGACTCAGTGTGCACAATGAGACAAATTTTTTTTGGACATGGCCAACGTGGAAATTTGTTTTGATTCACCATACATATTTATAATGCTTTCCCCCTGTATTCTCAATGGGGGATAAGAGGGGGATGGGAAGGTAAGAAGGAAGATCTTGGCTGATTAAAGCACATAAAATATTAAAAACAAATTCAGAGCAATGAGAATAAGACCGGTCTAAACACCCACACTATGAAGACAAAGTCAATGAGAAGCGAATTTTGCCCAAATTACACGAAGTCTCTCAGGGCAGAGTATATATGCATGTGTGGTTGGATGGAGGGATGTCTGAATAAATAGAGAGACACATACACACACATACAGATACATAAGAATATCTATGGATAGAGGATGGCTGTTACTCAATGGACAATAAACTTGGTAAAGAAAGAGAAAATGATCCATGAAGTAGTCATCTATGAAGTCCTTTCATTGACTCCAAGCTTTGAGTCACTACAACAGTGTCTTACAACAGTCTCTCTCTTTCACACCAGTTCTTACTCAGGGATGCTTGATGTCCACGAATCATCTGACACCATAAACCTGAAAAAAACAAAATGACACATACCCCAAAGGACAATAGAACGTTGCCAATGAAACATCCACACCAATATCAGGACAGAAGCTATGGAATAACAGAAAGGCTGTGCTGGAAGGGACCTCCGTGACCATCCATTTGACTACAGGAGACAGTCTATCATCCAGCAAAAATTCGGGTCCACAAACGCAGCTGGGGGCATTGGGACAAACATTAAAAGTGCCAGTGCTGTCAGCCAGGCTCCTGGGCTCAGATCCCAGCTCTGACCTAGACTGCACACATCTGTAGGAGCTTCTTTGGCCCTTGGTCTTATCATCTCCCAAATGAAGAGGCTGCATTAGCTCACCTCTAAGGTACCTCCCCAATGGGAATGTCTGATCATCTGTGCATTATTACACTGGTCCTCCTGAGATATTAAAAGGACCGAAACTGACCTCCAGAATGGTGGGTATGTATGTATAGTCTCGATGTAGCACTTACTTTTTTAAAGAACTGGACAGGATAGGAAGGTATAAAGGTACCAATTTACATCAGTGAAAGAAGTACTCAAAGCAACAAGATCACTGCTATTAAGCCATTAAAAGAAGCATATCCTTCAAAACAGAATATTCTAAAACCAAAAAGAGTATCATTCTAGCTATTGAAAAAAGCAATGAGAACATTCCATGACTATCATCGTCTTAGTATCTGCTTGAAACGCCTTTCCTCTACGACCAAATTTTTTTTATCAATAACAACATTCAAGAACTTTGCCACTCATATCTAAGTCTCTATATTGTTTACTTTTGACATTTTTTCAATTAAATGAAATCACTAAATCACAATGGAGTTTACCATCAAGTTTGCTTCAAAATAGAAAAATGCTTAACATTCTTTAGAATTAACATTTTTACCTAAAATTTCTATTTGTTTTTTGTCAAGATAGATCAAAAACCATTTATTAAATGCCTACTATGAGCCAAGAACTTGGCAAAATGATGGTAAAAAATTACTGTTTCCTAATTAATTACTTGGCAATTTAAGTATTTCATATATACCTTGAAAAATAATATTCTAAGAACATTTTTAAAAATTATAGCCTATGAGTATAGCTAAAAATATCAAAATAAGAAATAAGAAAATTTTTTAAAGTAGCAAATGATGATTGACTGAAAAGCATGTTCCCACACTCCCCAAACTTACCTTTTTCTTTTCCTTGACATCATATAAAGCCAAACTTGCAAAAATGGGTTCGATTTCAATTTCAAATCTAAAAAAATAATAACAATATGGTGAATTCCCCTCAAGATGAAAACATTACATTTTAATAATTTAAATTATTTAATTAATTTAAATAATAAATTTTAACTGATGCATTTTTCACATATATGACAAATCACTTCTGAAAATACCTAGCTGTATCGAGTTTTAGAGGGGAACATGATTACTGTTTTCAAATATTTGATGGGCTGTCAGATGGAATAGTATTAGAATTGTCATTCAGAACTAGAATGCAATGGGTGGAGACTTCGTGGAGGAAGATTAGAGTTTGATGTAAGGAGAATTTCCTAACAAAGCCATCCTGAAGCGGGATGGCCAGGCTGCCTCAGGAGCAGTGAGCTCCCTCTCCAAACTAAGGCTGAACAGCCACTTCTCCCTGATGTTGGGAGAGGAATCCTGGTCAGATGAGGCCTGGGCCACATGGAGCCTGGGCTCTCCTAGAAGCTGACTTCTGGGACAAAGAAAATCATTTCCACTATGCTGAAGAATTTCCTCTTTTCCTGGGCTCCTCACCTAGAGACATGGGACAAACTACCAAAGTATCTGCAATTCCAATCAGATAAAACTCTGAGGAATTCTGATTCTTTGCTCCAGACAAGCCATCTACCTATGAAAAAAGCCAAGAGATGGAGGGTGCAGCATGGCCCAGTGGGGGAGGAGCCCCTCCTGGAAGTGCCTCGGACTGGCCACACAGTCCTCTGAGATGCTTAACTTCACACAAGTGGCTAATCTGCATTAGTGAAGTCATCTCTACACAGACAGTTGCCCCACACCTGTGAAATCTTAGGTCTGATACAAAATAACACTAATAACAAAGAAATGGGCAAAAAGTCAAAATGTTTCATGGCAACCCAGCCTTAGGACGGTTCTTTGCCATCATCAATGCCAGGAGACAGATGAAGTTAAAACTTGCAAACGCCCCTCCCCCCAAGAGTCCTGTGTCCCCTTCTCATGGCGGCATGTGCTGGTGACCTCAGTGAGGGGAAGCCCACTGAGGGCAGCTTCTGTGGATCCCACCACCAAGAGCTGCCATTTCTGTGGGGTTTACATCATGGGAAATGCTGCCCACCCTCCCCCTTACTGGAGTCTTAGAAGCCTGGGAAGGAGGGGCTATAATCCCCATTTTCAAGAGGAGGAATATGAGGCAGGGACAGAAAAGACACTCTTGTGCACAGGCCACGTGGGAGGAGGCGCCATATTAGGAATTCTAACACAAGCCTGAAAGGCTAATGCTTGGGAAAAGGACTTTATGGTTGTCTAAAGATGAATCAAACTAGATTCAAAGAAGGTCATCAATCAATCACTGAATATTTATTAAGTGAAGACTATGCTCCAGGCACTGCTAAGTCCTAGGGATACCAAGAGTCAAAAGACAGTCTCTGACCTCAAGGAACTCAGGACCTAATCGGGGAGACAACATGCAAACAAATATATAGGACATGAGTCAGAAAGCATGAGTAGGGGGAAGGCACTGGAATGGAGAGGGCCAGAGCAGGAGGCTTTTAGCCAGGATGTGGCGCTGCTGAGGCCTGACTGTCTGCAGATTAAAAGCTTTTGGCTACAGCGACTCTGTGAGTGTTGGCCACGAGGCTACAGAGGCCTGCGGCCTTCATGGGCAGCGGAAGTGTTCATGCTAACAGATTAATAGATGCAGAAGTGCAGACGTTCACCACCAGGCCTGACGCCTGACACCAAGCTTCCTTGTTAATGAAAAACCAATGACACAACATGAAGAAAACCACACAGCACTTTGCCCTGAACATATAGCACAGCAGGTGAATGGCAAGGCGGGAAGGAAGCACCATGGCCGGGGTGCAGGAGGACTGGCCTTCAAAGCCTGCTTCAGACACTTTGGGGCCAGGGCCCTTAACCTCACAGTCTTCATGTCCTCAACTGTAGAATGAGGACAATGAGGGCACCTGCCTCTGGGGCTGCTGTGAAGCTCCTAGCAAAGAGCCTGGCCTGAGGACCTCTCCCCTCCTGGACTGTGCCTCCCAGGTACTCTGCAGACACGTGACTTACAAGGTGAAGTATTAGTGGAATTAACGGTGAACTGATTTTTCTTCCAAGATGAGGGTGGTTTTCAGTCTACATATTTCATCCAGAAAGGGAATTCCCTTTCCTTCCGTCTTGGAGCAGTTGGGTCTCCCACCCTTCGGTGTCAGAAGCACGACCTGACCCCCAACTCTAGCTCTCAGCCTGTGGCACCAACACGGAGCAGGCCTCCCTGCAGACTGTGCTGCACTCTGGCTGCGCCCCTCTACCCCAGCCCACCCACTGCACACTCAGCCACAGCCAACCAGTGTTTCTTCTGGTCACAGGCCCCTGGGGCACAGAGCCTGATGAAGGAGCACCTTCTCCGAATCACAGTATTCAAGGCATGAAATAAAATACATGGAGACCAATTATACAGAAATGCTGTCATCTAAAGAGTGTAAGAAACAAGTCCCCAGACCCCAGTTAAAAGACCCCAGCGTCGGGGAGTAGGGGGAGGGGTGGGTGTCTATAGCGAATGCACGCACAGTTCTCCAAATGGTCACTGGCAGGAGCTACTACCCAGAAATAATAATGGCCAAGAGCTACAGGAGGCTGTGAGGTTTATTTTGCAAAAGGCTTGGGATCTGATCCTCACAACCACCCTAGGAGCTGGGTACTACGGTTATCTCCACTTTACAGACAAGGAAACGGAAGCAAACAGAGGTTAAGTGACTTGTTCAGGGTCACACAGCTATTAAGTGTGTGGAGCAGGATTTGAACTCAGGTCTTTCTGACTCCAGGCCCGGTGCTCTATGCACTGCTCAGCCTAGCAGCCTAAATAACCATAACTACAACAACTTTTTGAACACAGTGTGTTACAAGAACAATGTGTTCTGGATGAATCCCAAACTTCATGTAGCTGAGATTAACACAATGCTAGAATCAAAAGAACATGGACTCAGGAGGCTGGACGCCAGAGGGATGCCTGTGCACTTTCCTTTATTCCGCCTGGCCGGGGATGCCTGTCTGCGTGACGCCACTTGTCCCTGCTCCCTCTCTGGCAGGCTAGTAGGGATCGATGACCAAGAGCAAGGCCTAGGGAGGGCAATTTGGCCTTTCCTCCAGGAAAGGGGCAGAGGGCCAAAAGCAGAGGCCAGTGCTGTCCACATGCTCTACATGGCAGGGGCTTGGAGTAAAGACTCGAGTTCAAACTCTGCCTCCTACCCCTGCTGGCTGTGGGACCCTGGCCACTCGGTGACCTCCCTCATCTGCTAAGTGACAGGGCTGGCCTAGAGGATCCTGCAGCTTGACAGCTAGCATTCTGTGATCCATAATATGCAGACACTTCCTCCCAGGCTGATGTAAGGATCAAACAAAATGACATAAGGAAGGTGCTGTGCAACCTTTAAAAAAAAGCAGTATTTAAACATGAGCCATCGTCATCATCATCACCATCACCATCATCATCATCACCATCATCACCACGATCACCATCATCATGATCACCATCATCATCATTACCATCATCACCATCACCACCATCATCATCACCATCATCTCCATCATCACCATCATCACCACCATCATCATCATCTCCATCATCACCATCATCTCCATCATCACCATCATCGCCATCATCATCATCACCATCACCATCATCATCATCACCATCATCATCACCATCATCACCATCACCATCATCACCATCACCATCATCACCGTCATCATCACCATCATCACATCATCATCGTCATCATCACCATCATCATCATCATCACCACCATCATTACCATCATCACCACCATCATTACCATCATCATCACCATCATCTCCATCATCACCATCATCATCATCACCACCATCATCATCACCATCATCTCCATCATCACCATCATCACCACGATCACCATCATCATGATCACCATCATCATCATTACCATCATCACCATCACCACCATCATCATCACCATCATCTCCATCATCACCACCATCATCATCATCTCCATCATCACCATCATCACCACCATCATCTCCATCATCACCATCATCGCCATCATCATCATCACCATCACCATCATCATCATCACCATCAGCATCACCATCATCATCACCATCACCACCACCATCTCCATCACCACCATCATCATCATCATCATCACCATCATCACCACCATCATCATCACCACCATCACCATCATCACCATCACCATCTCCACCACCATCACCATCATCACCATCACCACCATCATCATCATCATCACTATCACCATCACCATCATCACCATCACCATCATCACCGTCATCATCACCATCATCACATCATCATCGTCATCATCACCATCATCATCATCATCACCACCATCATTACCATCATCACCACCATCATTACCATCATCATCACCATCATCTCCATCATCACCATCATCATCATCACCACCATCATCATCATCTCCATCATCACCACCATCATCTCCATCATCATCATCATCATCGCCATCATCTCCATCATCATCACCATCATCATCATCACCACCATCATCATCACCATCATCATCATCAACCATCATCATCATCATCACCATCATCACCACCATCATCACCATCATCATCACCACCATCATCATTACTACTACTCTTACTATCCAAATGAGTATCACTAACACACCATGCTAGATTTGCAAAGATGGCTCTAATATAATTAAAGACAAAAGCGTTATTTTTAAGAACATAATTTTCATGGGCAGCTAGGTGGTGCAGTGAGTAGAGCACCAGCCCTGGAGTCAGGAGGACCTGAGTTCAAATCTGGTGTCAGACACCTGACACACTTACTAGCTGTGTGACCTTGGGCAAGTCACTTAACCCCAATTGCACTGTTTTCCCCCCTCCAAAAAAAAAAGATCATAACTTTCTACAAATGACCATAAAAAAAATAATTTCTGCCATTTTCTGAATTTACACCACATCCGTGTTCTCTGTCCCCTTGCCCCTTTATGAAAGGTATATGGATGAGGCCGTATCTCTAATACCACCGGGCCAAACTGGACAGCTGGAGCAAGCAGGGCTAGCCTAACCAGGGATAAAGAAGATGAACACGGCAGGCAGGAACTTTATTCCTCTAAGGGAGCAACAGTAAAATTTCCATCTGTGTTATTAGAGAAGAGTTATGGGCAAGGACCCAGGCACAGGGAGACCTATGTTCAAAAGCTCCAGCTCATTAAACCTGCCTAACAGGTTTGCAGTGAAAGGTCATTAAATGTATAAAACTCTTAAAGGGTGGTTTTCAAGTGGGTCCGTAAGGTCTAGAAGCTGTTTTAATGCTCTTAATTGTTACAACATTTGTCTTCTTTTTTCTCAAATATTCTTTCTTCGAAGTAATAAATGACAAGATAATTAATTCTGACAGAAACAAAGCAAGATCTGCTAGAATCCTAAGGTTTATCAACTTGCTCATCGGTGGCCAAAGGCGAAATCACATTCTACAGGCAAAAAGAAATTCCCTGCAAAATCCTGGGAAATAGTGCCTTAAGCCTTCAAAAATCATTTATCGTCACCTGCTGCATGTAGCAGATACTGGCATCTAAATGGAGACCCTGGAATGTTAACGGAGACCTTGGACTGGACCTTATGTGGAAAAGCAGAGCGGGCAGGAGTGGCAGGAGGGAGGAGGTATACGCCACCTTAGTGCAAAGTCCCTTGGAAAATAAACTTGAACGGGAAAAGAAATAAATACTCACTTGAGGGACAGGCATTTTACAAGAAGTCTTTGACCAAAATGTTCTTTGGGGATTTCAGGAATGCTGAGTCGTTCTATGGGTTCTTCCTACAAATCGATGAACAAAATTAAAAATGAACAAGCTTTTCAAAGCTTAGCTGGGCAGCATACATTTTCAAAAGTCATCCTACCACAAATCAGACATGATGCTATACTCACTTTATTTGTAGGGACAGCTAAAAAGATGTTGGTGTTTCTAAATAATGAGCAGCAAAGGGTGTCTGAGCACAATTCAAAATCACAAAAATGTCAAAGTGGCTCGGCTGAAGACTGAGTAATGGCATGAGAAATGCATTTTTTTCCAGCAATATAGCTTTGAAAGTTAAGCAACTGAGGCAAGCTAAACGCTTTTTTCTCCCACAGAGTTTAAAATTTGTTCTAATATTCCCAAAGTTTCTAATGCAGTCAATTCAACAAGCAAGAATTCTCTGAGTACTTCCTACATATGTGCAAGACATTATTCTGGGGGAAATCAGTGATGAAGGCTTGCACTCCAGTAGAGGAGACCAGAGAGTTACACAAGGAGCCAGAACAGAGAATGGATTCTGAGAGCAAGGGAGAAGCCCTCGCACCAGCAGAAGGCACAGGAGGGTTGGCCTCACTTGTCCCCATCATCCGTGAACTCAGCGTACCTCATCTGGCGCCGGGTGAAGAGCAAAAAGCTCCTTGTGCCGGTTGGACTTTCTTTGGTCATCATTCTGATGGTCTATGTCTTCATTTGGAGTCCGATCGAGCAGGCTAGGGAGCAGAGCATCGGGCAGAGAATTCTTCAAGTCAAAGATGCTGCAGGCCCAGCTGCCCCTCGGAGTGTCATCGATGGACATGGATCGTCTCTTAAGGTCATCCTGTGATGGGGAACATCAAGCATACAAAGTCCAGTGAGCGAGAGGCACTTTTTTTAAGTGCTCAAGTTAAAAATAGCTTTTATGGCCAAATGTAAAGAATATTACTTGTTCATCCTGGTAGCTGTTCCCATCGGTTGCTTCATCGGATTCAAAGATCTGTTTGGGCAAACCTTTCTGCCTTTCCTTCTGTTTGTCTAATGTGTTAGGATTAAAGCCGGTTCCCAGTTTGTGATACCTATTAAAAAATATCAAATATTTGTCGATAAAAAGTATCGAACCTTCGCCAAACTCTCAATTCATCTGTGTCATTACTCAGAGAGTACATATTTCTTTGCAATATTTCCTGCCATTTTAAAAATAATGCCCAATAGAATGGTAAATGTGTGCAGTAAACAAATGGCCATCCACCCAAGGTGCCGTAACATTTAACATTCATTTAATAATATTCACTGTCTTCCAGTCCCATTTCCTTGTACTCTCACAAGTGTGTGTGACAGTGAGTCAGTCAATAAATGTAAGTGCCTCCTGTGTGCCAGGCACTGTACTAAGTACCTGGGATACAAAAAAGGAGGGAAAAAGGCAGTCTCTGCCCTCAAGGAGCTTAGAATCTAATGGGGGACACAGCAGGCAAACAAATATATACCATATAGAAATATATACTAAATAAACCACATGCAGGACGAACAGGAAATAATCAACAGAGAAGATTACATGGGGTTGGGAAAGGCTTCTGGTAAGACGTGGGATTTTAGCTAGGACTTAAAGGAAGCCAGGAGGCAGAGAAGGAAAAGAACCTTCCAGCCACAGGGGACAGTCAGAGAAAATGCCCACAGCTGGGGGGGGAGGGTCTTGTTCCTTGTAGAGGCAGGAGGCCAGGGGTCACTGGATTAAAGAGGATGTAGTAGGGAGTGAGGTATGAGAAGACTGGAAGGGTAGGAGGGCCCTACGTTATGAAGAGCTTTCAATGCCAAACAGAGAAAGGGTGTGTGTATCTGTGTGTGTGTGTGCGAATGTGAGTGTGTGTACGAGTATGTGTGTGTGTCTGTGTGTTGGAACAGACCTGTACTTTAGGGAAATCACTTTAAGGGCTGAACAGAAGATGGACTGGAATTGGGAGAGGCCTGGAGCAGGCAGACCCCCCCAGCAGCTGCTGCCATAGTCCAGGTGTGAGGTGAAGGGGGCCTGCACAGGTTGGGGGCTGTGTCAGAGGAGACAGGCTGCAGGGGTGAAGTCACCAGGCTTTTTATCAACAGCTTGGATGTAGGGGGTCCCGAGATCGTGAGGAGACCAGGATGACTCGGGGGTGAGGATGGTGGTGCCTCTACATTAATAGAGAAGGGCTGAGCGGGGAGCATTTGAGGGCAAAAAACAATGAGTTCTGTTTTGGACATGTTGAGTTTAAGATGTGTACAGGACATCCAGTTAGAACTGTTTGAAAGGCAGTTGGAGATGGGAGACTGGACGTCAGCAGAGAGGCTGGGCAGGATGGTTAGATTTGAGAATCATCAGTACAGTGGCAGTCATTAAATCCATGGGAGTTGATGAGAGCACCTAGTATAATATAGAGGGAAAAGAGAAGAGGGTCCAGGACAGAGCCCTGAGGGACAACCACGGTTAGAGGGGGTGAGCTGGTGGAGTAACTAGCAAAGGAGACTGAGAAGGAGGAGGAGAATGAAGAGAGAGCAGTGTCCTGAAAACCTAGAGACAAGAGAGGATCAAGGAGGAGAGAGTGACCAACAGAGGCAGAGGCTGCAGAGAGGTCAAGGGGAGTGAGCATGGAGAAAAGGCACCTGGATCTGGCAACTATTAATGTGTGTGTAATTATATACCGGATGTAAAAGCCCAGAAGATCTTTCCAAATCCTAGTTTTACTGAATCAGGATATTCACTCTAGTCAGCTGGTGACCTAAGAAACTAGAGAAATGGAAAGGAATGATGAACTAGCTGAGATCAGAGGAAGAGGACATCCTCATTACACAGCACGTGGGAGGAAGACCCTAACCCGAGTATTCGGCAATGATTAGTTGAAAGGTAGAAGAAAGACTGAGAGGCCAAGATAAAATATAGGAACCTGAGGTTTAAACCCAGAGTAGCTGAGACTGCAAAGAAAAGTTTAATTTCAGAAATTAAGGAAGCAACATATCTACCAACTGTTGCTTGTGTGAAAGATGACCTTAAACAGCAAAGAGGCCAGTTAATACCACCCCACCACTGTTACCCTCCAAATGCCCAGGCTTCAAACTATGCCGCTGGGCCGACTCTTCTTTCCGGACTCTCCTGGGACGCACGCACTGATAGTCACTGTTGATACACACGATCTGACTCCTCATCAATTCCAGCACAGCAAGGACAGGATGGGCTCCCAGAAGCCTTCATAAAGCACCTGCTGCCAGGCATTCCTGGACCAGCATGAGGGCCATGCCTGAAAGGAATTCCTCTCTTCCTGTCTCCTTCCTACAGCCATCCAAACAGAAGCAAGCAACGTTCGAGTCGTGGCAGAGACAAAACGTGGGAGGGAGCACGCTTCCTATCTCAAGAAGCACTGCCAGAAAGATACTGACTAATACAAATGCAGTTGTTGTGGTTATAATTCATGTGCAGAGGGTTTAATTCCGTTATGAAAATTTAATTTTGCTGCAAATCGGCAAGTTTTGCTTCTACACCACTTTGACAAATCTGAAAAATGGTGAACTTCCTTCCCTGCAATGCCTTTTCTATTTATAAGACAACTCCTCACTGCCTGGGCTGCTAAGGGAAGGCTCTGGACTTAACAGAAGACTCTCCTTACAACCGTCCTGGGAAGCAGAGAACAGAGGAATCATCATCCAGACACAACACCTTAAGGCCTGAAGTCCCAGGAAAAAGAAGTGATGCCGGTAATATAATCAAATTAGGGGAAACTGGAAAAATTTTCCTGTCAGATCTATGGATAAGGAAAAGAGTTTATGATCAAACAAGAGGCAGAGAGAATAAAACGGATAATTTTGATTGCATTAAATTAAAAAGTTTACACAAAACCAATGCAGCCAAAATTAGAAAGAAAGCAGGAAATTGAGGGAAAAAACCTTTACAGCAAGTTTCTCTGATAAAGGCCTCATTTCTCAAAGATACAGGCAACTGAAGCAAATTTATAAAAATAAGAGTTATTTCTGCACTGATAAATGATCAAAGGCTATGAACAGGCAATTTACAGGAGAAATAAAATAGTCACATAAAAAGGCTCTAAATCACTACTGACTAGAGAAATGCAAATTAAAACATCTCTAAGATTACCACCTCACACCAGTCAAACTGGCCAATATGAAAAGGAAAATGACAAATGATGGGGGGGAACACAGGAAAACTGGCACACTAATGCACTGTTAGCGCAGTTGTGACCTCGTCCAACCATTCTGGAAAACAATTTAGAACTAGGCCCCAAGGGTTATAAATCTGTGCATAGCCTCTGACTCAGCAATACCACTACTAGGCCCGTATTCCAAAGAGATCAAAGGAAAGGACCCATAGGTACAAAAATATTTATAGCAGCTCTTTTTATGGTGGCAAAGACCTGAAATGGAGTGGATGCCAATCAATTGGGGCATGTGGTGTATGATTGTGAAAGAGCACTACTGTACTGTAAGAAACGAGAAGCAGGATGCTCTAAGAAAAACCTGGAAAGACTTACATGGACCGATGCAAAGTGAAGTGAGAAGATCTGGAGGACGACTGTACAAAGGAACAGCAATATTATACAGTGATCGACTGTGAAAGACTTGGCTGCTCTGATCAGGGCAAGGGTCCAAGACGATTCCAAAGACCTCCAGAGAAGAAAGCGATGAGCTCAGTGCAGAGTGAAGCAACTGTTTTCTCTTTACTTTTCTTCATTTTTTTATAACATGGCTAATGTGGAAATATATTATGCATGACTGCACATGTATAATGGATATCATATTTCTTGCCTTCTCAATGGGTGGGGGAATGAATAAAGGGGAGAGAATTTGGAATTGAAAATAATTTTTTAACCTTCCTTTCAAAAGAAATGCCTCTTTCTGTTTCCGCTATTAAAAAAATAATTTGTTCCATCAGTCGCATGGAAGGCACTAGTACATAAACACTGTTCATGGTGACATGAATACACTGAAATCACAGACCAGCATCAAGGCGCTGCCAGTCTCACAGCTTCTAATCTCACTGAAATACTTCTTTTTAAGTTTTATTGAAGCTTTTCCTATTCCTGATCACTTCCCCTTTGCAGTGACCGCTTCATGGCACCAGTGGCCCCCCACCCCACCCCCACCGCCAAAGAAGTCCAGTTAGTGAAAACACATCTTCGGCACCTGCCATTCCCCCTCCTCCAGAAGGAGAAGGGAGACAAGGTTCACTGACACCATGTAGGGCCAAGCCTGATCACCGCATTGATCAGACTTCAGATATTTGTCAACATTTTTTCCCATTACATTGTTGTGGTCACTGTAGAAAATTGTTCTGACTGCTTTTTTCACTCTCATTTCAAGTAAGTCTTATTACCAAGAATCCCTGAATTATTCATATTTACTCTTTCTTACATCAAAATAATAATATTCCCCAATTGACAGGCAATCCAAGTCCTATATGAGTAGAGAGATTAAGGATGCTAGATGTTGAAGATTTATTAACTGATCAGATATGAGGCTGCATCTATCAGGCATCATCAGCACAGAGATGATCATTAAACCCATGGGAGTTGCCATAGTCACTAAGGAGAGAGTGCAGAGAAAGGGGAAGAGGACCTAGGACAGAGCCTTGGGGAATACCCACAATGAGGGGAGCACAACATGGAGGAAGATCCAGACAAAGAGAATGAGATGGAGCCACTGTAACCAAGAGCACAGCATCACGTAAGCCCAGAGGAATCGGCCAAGGACAATGTCGATTGTGAATACAAATTATGAAGTCCCGAGGAGGACTTCAGTGGGAGATTATGAGCAGGGCTGAGTTATAAAGTGATAAGAATCAGAGGAGGTAAAAACCAGGCAAAGAAGGCGTCGAGAAGCCGCAGTCACGCCAAGATGACAATGGAAACAACAAAGGTGAAAAATGTAAAAAAAAGGTAAAGATTTTTGAGAAAAACTTTTCACTATCAGTAACAACGGATCCAGCACATCTGGACTCCAGCGCCAGTTACAAAGTGGAAATGTTACCGAAGAAATTAAAGACGGGAAAGTCAGCAAACTAGACCGAACAGCCAGGGAGACATCTGAGCTCAAGGCAGAGCCGCCTGAGGGCAGGCACTGAACTCAATGCAAAGCCAGCTTCAGACACTCGCTGGCAAGTCCTCTAACCTCTGCTTGCCTCAGTGGCCTCAGCTGTAAAATGGGAAGATTAATGGGACCTGCCTCTCGGGACAGTTGTGAGGATCAAGTGAGACAGTATTTGTAAAGCACTTAGCACAGTGTTAGGCACATGGGGGATGATAAATGCCGCTTCTCTTCTCCTCAGTTTGGGAGAAATTGTCAAGGTATAAAGAAGGGAAAATATCAAAAGTCTGGGAAATATCTCAGGCCTTACTGTTACTTCCAAGATGAATGAGATGTGATCGATGACTGCCTACTTTCCTAGCTCTACAAAATTAATATAAAATGAATTAAAATAATGTCTTGAAGAAGCTATGAGAAAGGAATGGGAAGGTTCCACAAACTATACACCACGACAGACCACAACTTTTGATGCACAAAAGACCGAAAGATACAGAGAACATAATATTTCACAAACGGATGGATGGACGGATGGATGGATGGATGGATGGATGGATGGATGGATGGATGGATGGATGGATGGATGGACGGATGGACAGATGAGTATGTGTTAAGCAGTTAGTAAGTGCCAAGGCCTAAGTTAAGGATGGGGGATAAAAATGTAGAAGCAAGGCATTCCCTGCCCTCAAGGAGCCCACATTCAAACAGGGGAGGACAACATCAAATAAAAGGGTGGCGGTCAAGGAAACACACTGACTAGGAGGTGGAACCTGCCACCATCACCAAGGAGACCCAGTGGAAGAATTCTCTATGGAAAGTGAGGTCTTCTAGAAGACGTTGTGTGGATTGTATCAAACTCAAGAACCCTGCAAGGTTTCCTTCTTAAAAAGACCCACAAATACTCAAATGAGTTTGATCTAACCAACTGCACAGGAAAAATGACTGTTATCCATTCTCTGGTGCACATATGGATGGACAACTCAAAGCCTCGTCCATCAGTACATATAAATCAGACGGGTATGGCAAATATACACAGAGCTGAGTCCAGAACAGAACTAGAGGAAGCCAATGGAGCAGAGTCTGGGAACATGAACAGGGCTTTTAATGGTCCCAACCATTCCTTGCCCATCTTTTCTAACATGACTTTGGGACCGTATGGCTGCAGACCATGGAGCACTACAGTCTCAGGGTCACTCAAAGGACAGAGCAAGGCACATGGTGGCTAAGAGCAGAAATACTATGTTAGCAACAAAACACTCTGCTGAAACGTAAAGCGCGTCATCAAAGAAACGTATCGCGTTGGACAAAAAGGCAGGGCCTGCAGCAAGAGGGAGGGCCGGCCGATGAACGGTCTGGTCACTCCACTGGCGTGAAGGCAAGATCCAAACATCTAAACGTCTTCGGTATGTTGAGCAAGATCCCTTTGTAAGAAGACCCGGGCACCAGTCACGTGGCCAAGCAGGGAGGGACAGGCTGCAGTGAGCATTCTGGACACGTATGATTGTGGCATAAACGGCTAATTAGCGACTAATGACACCAGCCACAATACAGGTGAAAAAAGTGCATTGTTTAGCTGAGTTCCAAGATCTTAATTTATGCAAATACCTTCACACTCACAAAACTACGTTGGTATGAAGCGCAGTTTATAATTACACCAAACAATAAGAGGAAGGTTGTGTTGGAAGTGAATGGTCAGACAGCAAAGACAAGAAAGCAGCCCACACCTCACAGAGCACACGGCAGATTTCACTTAGGCATACGGTCTTTTGAAGAGGCCGTCTAGTCAGACTCCAACCATAAATACATACATAGTATGGCTGGGTCTAAACTCACACATGTGTCAGCAGTAACTGCACCTCTGATACATACACACACACACCCTTGATTTCCTGGTTTTCACCCTTCTGCTCAACAGCTAAGAGACAGTGAGGGGTCAAAGCTGCAAGTTTCTTTGCCAAGGCCTACAGCCCATGTTGTTATTCAGTCACTGAAAAAGCATGTTGGCAGCACCCCCCAAGGGGTTTCATGGCACCCCATGACACCCAATGAATTGTGACAACTAGCCCACAGGCAGGACAATAACCGAAACAGCCTTTTTCAGTACATGCCTTCAAAGGGACAACTCCACACGTGGTCAGGGTAGTTACTGTCAGTGACCTCATTCTCTTAGGTTGATTCAAGCAGCATTCCCTAAGAGCTTACAAGGTATCTCATCAGATTACAATCAGGAGTCCTGGCCCTCAGAGATGGGTGGAGGCAGGGGTGGGTGGAGCAGAGGAACAAAGGGACACAGACATTCTCCTTCCTTTCTCGCTCACCTCTGGGGGGGTCTTGGCTCTGCTGGAGAGTCTGGTTTTAAGAGGGAATCCTATCAGTGGCAAAGGGAAGCAAACTGGGGAAGTGACCATGATGCAGCAGAAAGGACTCACTAAGGAAACGTCCGTCCAAATGTTCCCTTTCTTCCTCTCCTGTGTTTGTCAGGAGTTGTCTACCTCTTGGGGCTTTTAGTAACTGAGCTTGAGCTACTGAAGCAGCGACTGCAGACAGACACAAAGCGCTGGTGACTTACTTTCTGTTCACAATGGCCCAGTCTTCGGTGTAGCTCCTTACGCAGTCTCTAACGTGTGGGTCCATTTCACTGTTTAAGAGGAAAATCCATTAGTGCTGCCGTCAGGAAAAGTACTCGGATAGGAGGAGACCCCAGCCCACCACCCCCCTTGGCAGGCTGGTGAAACCTATGGAACTCTTCTCTCAATCATGTTTTTAAATATATTAACACAGGTTTACAAAGCAAACAAATCACACTGAAGTAATTACCAAAATATTTTTAAAAAACAAATCCACGGGTGCCACGTTGGGAGCCCCTGCTTTGTACGTCAATATCCATTAATGACACAATGACGGGAGCTGGGCTCCATTCCCATAATCCAGCTGGGGTCACCTGAAGACTTCCTTACCTCTCTTCAGGTACAGCTGACACAAGGGTTCGACAGTCCCTGGGATTGTAAACAACTTCGATGTCATCTGGGGGAAATTCAAGCAAATCCCTTAAAGGCCCAGACTCCACAGCTAGGGGATGAGTGATTAAGTAATCTTCCAGATCCACCGGGTCCACAGCTTCAGTAAGGGGAACCTTAAAAAAAAAGTCATAGAAGACTTTTGAATGAGGATGATAACTGAGCTAAATTTTCTTCTGGATCTGAAAAGATCTCTCGACAGATCCCAGGGCTGATCCCCCAACTCTTGCTCATGAAGGAGGCGTTTTATCCTGCTGGCAGACCACCTCCTCCATAACTTCTGCTGACTCTGAGCTGGCTATCACAGAATCTCAGCGGCACAAGGGTCTTCAAAGGGCCTCTAGTCCAGCCCATGCTTGAACCCCTCCAGTCTAGAGGCCCCTTCTGCTACAGACACTCAGCATGGCCCCTCTTCATGCCCATCCCTGAAATCACAGGCTCCACCTCAGCCAAGGACTTCTGCATTAACTCACGCCCCATGGTACTCAATCCAAGATGTCAAAGACCAGAAGCCAAGCAGACACCAGAGAACCCTCTCAGCTCCCTCTCAAGACAAACTGGCAACTTCCAGCTGCTCTGGCACGAGGGTGATCGGGAGCCCTTAGGCATCCCGGAACACAGAGGGACGGAGCTCTGGTTGACTGCAAGAGACCTACTTCCAACTTGACATCAATCGATCAAGGCCTCCTAAGGACTTCTGTAAGGCCCACAGCCCGAAGAACAGTCTTGCTGCCTTGTCTCCCGCTGCCATTTCTTCATTATATTCCTTTTTCATTGCCTGGCCTCCTCCCACCCCAGTGGTTTATTCTAAGCCTCCTCCCCTAGTGGGTGTTAAGACAGGCCATGAGAAAAGGCCTAATGCTTCCTGCATCACAGCTCTGTTCTAATTCAGTTACATTTATCTCCCTTATAATTTATTAGATTCCACCCATTCTTCTAAGATGTCAGCCTTTTGGGATGTTAACCTTAATGGGTGTCATCTGTCCCGCCCAGCTTGGTGCATTTGCAGGTTTGATAAGCAGGCCTTCCACTGCCAGGGAAAGCAAGGGCCAAAGACAGCATCCCCAAGGACAGTGGTGCACTGGGGACCATCTGAATCCCCCTCCTCATCGAAGTTCTATCTCATCCAAAAGGCTGTCGCGGGAACACTGTCAAATGCTTTGAATTAACCTTAATGACTACATTAAGCTTTAACTATAATTGTCATGTATCTGTAGAGAAAACACAGCATAAAATAAAGCACTGGAATTGGGGCCAAGAAGATGCCAGTTCAAGTACAGAGAGCTTGGGTAAAGGTGAGACGGCTCCCAGCACCAAATGACACACTAGGACCTCTCTCCCAAGTCATCCAAGAACCTCTATCTGGTCCCTGACTGTACAGAGACCCTTCTGGGACTCGGGAATTAAATGTCTACTGCAAACACGGATATTTCATTAGAAGACAATACAGAAGCGACGCTCTTCTCCACGTTGGAAGGGACCCATGCAGCCCACCCAGAATCATCTCTCTAACATTCTGGACCAGGGGGGATGAGCCCTAAGATAACCTAAGGTTGGACAGCCCTGTCCTAGAGCATTAGCTCTGCCTACATCACCCTCCCTACTCAACAGTCCCAGAGTCCCCCCATTTGTCTTTTAGAGCCCTTCACAACCTGGCTCCTTCCCATCTTTTCACCCCTCTTACTCTTCACTCCCCACATTAGGCAGCTAAGGGATACAGTGAAGAGAGTGCTGGGGCTGGAGACAGAAGGACAAGTTCAAATTCAGCCTCAGACAATTACTACCTACTACTATGACCTTGGCTAAGTCACTTAACTTCTGCCTGCCTTAGTTTCCTCCACTATAAAATAGGGATCATAACACCAGGTTATTATGAGGATCAAATGATTTAACATTTAAAAAAAACCCCACAACGCCACTTAGTATAGTGCCCAGCACACAGCAGGGGCTTAATAAATGCTCTTCCCAGCACACTCCCCACCACTGTTCTCTGGACAGGACAGGCCTCTCCCTGCTGTCCCTTTTCACCGGCAGCCCCATCCTTAGAATGCTTCCTTCAAGAGTTATTTCAGATCCCACATTCTGCAGGAGCCTTCTCCCAATATATTCCAGGGCTCCTTCCTCCCCTCGGAGACTACTTTCCACGTCCACTGTATATACAGTTACTTTCATGCCGTCTCCCCGGTAGAACATGCCTTAAAAGCAGTCACCATGCTTTTGTCTTTCTTTGTATCCCCAGTAACTGGTACACAGTAAGCACTTAATAAATATTTGCTATCTTATCTCAACCCTTCAAACAACTGTCCTTTTCCTTTTTATCACTTTTGAGATTCTGACCCTCGGGGTTGTTTTAATTTGAATTTTCTAATTATTCATGATTTTGAACCTTTTTTTCTTATGATTGCAGAATGTTTGAATTTCATGGTGGGGATGGTTGTCATTCTTAGATATCTGGATCATAGAGACCAACTAGTCCCCAAGTTTTTATTAAGTGCGAGTATGGGCCAGGCACTTTGCTAGGCATGCAGGGTAGAAGTACAATGAATTAAACAAGCCCTACTCCAAAGGAGCTTCTGTTCTCATGGGGAAGACAATTATATACACCAATGTGGCAGCATAAACAGCACGTGAACAAATACAAACATAGGGGACACTAAAAAGCCAGGCAGTTTGGCCCTCACAGTTGGGGGGAATCAGGAAAGGCTTGATACAGAAGAGGGGACCGAAGAGGTTGTGCTCAAACGAAAGGAGGCATGGGCTCCAGGCGAGAGGGATGTCCAGTGCACAGGTCAGGAGAAGCCAAGGGAAGACCCAAGGAGCTGGATCAGAGAGTGCAGGAGGAGGAATGCTGCCCATCCACTGAGGCTGGAGATGGCGGCAGCCGCACAGCCCAGCACAGGAGTCCAGATCTGATCCTGGGGCAATAGGAGGGTCAAGGAGCTAGACTCTGGTTTCAGGAAGGTTCCTGTGGTGGCCCTTTGCAGGATGGACCAGAGAGCTGAGAGGCCTGAGGCGGTGAGACTCATTAAGAGCTGAGTTAGGTCAAATCCACAAGCTTCTTATTCAGCACCTACTATGTGTCTGTGTGCTGGGCACCGTCGAGTGATACAAAGAAAGACATAGAAACTAAGGGGCTCTCAAGGGGCTCAGTCTGACGAAACAGACAATACGCAAAAACAAGACGCGTACACGATAAATGAAGAACAGCTTCTTGCAGACGGCAGGACTTTAGGGAGCCTTGAAGGGAGCCCTGAGACAAAGGCTACTTACTGCAATCATCCAAGTAAGAGGCACTGAGGGTGGGTGGAAATGGCAGGTCTGACAGCGACTGATCTGTGGACAGAAGGATGACCCTGAGACCCTGAAGTGGCAGCACGTCCCAGTGGAAACAGGGGAGTTTGAAAGAGGGTGTGGTTTGGGGGAAAGATTACAAGGACAGTTTCAGACACGTTGGGTTTAAAATGTCTCTGAACATCCAGCTTGCAAGGTGCTGAGATCTGTTTCCAATTATAAATTCTCCTATAATTTTAACTGCATGTAACCAGAATGAACTTTGTTTGCTTTGAATGACTCAGCTTACCTCATTGAGCTTCCCTGGACACTGGACTGGGGCTTGCTCTTCCAGGGCAGGAGGCCCAGCGACCATGCCAGGGATTGGAGAGCTTCCTGTGTGATGGGTCGTGGGGCTGGCTGAGGGGAGGTGTGTTAACGTGGTCTACGCTAGGGGGAGGGGCCAAATCAAGAACCAATCGGCCCTGGTCGTTCAGGCGGCGCTTGATGATGTCAAAAACTCTATAAGAGGGGAGAGGACAGCTTGAAGATCCTCCTTTCCTTTTCCGGTTGGAGCCAGAGACGCCTACAGCCGAAGCTGAGCTGCCGGTAGCAGAGCTGACTAGAGGCTAGTGGGTAATCTTCTTACCGTAGAGGGGAAGCATGTATACGATTTTGCCTTATACCATCTCGCTTCTCTGTGGCCTCCTGGTTACCCTTGTAAGGCGGACTTATTGGGCCTGGAAGCTTTTGATGAAAATATCAAAATGGGGACGCTGGTTTGTGGGCTTGTTATTGTGGAGTGTAAATACATGCTTTAGTTCTCCTGCCTTCTGCCTAGAGAATTCCTTATATCCTGCGGTTCCGGACCTTTTAGGCACATATGAGATTCTCTTTGAAATCATAAATTCTGCCTTCCTAATATACTGCATTTAAAAACTTTTCAATTTTACATACTCAACAGTGTACCTCCTGTGACCTTCTCCATACCTTGTTTGCTCACGAACACTCCCTCCAACCATCCTCCTCAACGGCATTTTCTCCCTTGCTCCTCTAATTTATAATGTGACCATTTATGCACGTAAATCGAGTGTTTTGGCACACGGTATAAGGTGTAGATCTACCTGCTGCCCGGGTCCTCTCCAGCTTTCCTGGCGGTCTCTGTCACTGTGGTCTTTCAGTTTATCAAACACCTTATCACACTATTTGGTTGGTCTGAATGTTATGTACTAAATCTAAGCTACTGATTAACTTTACTATTTTTTAGCCAGTACCAAACCATTCTGATAGGACTGCTTTGTAGTACAGTTGAAAATTAGCCTCCCTTCCTTCCCACTTATGTCTGATAGGTATGGAAATGAGTAAATTAATTTAGGAAGCACGGTCATTTAGCATATTAGCGTGGCCCCACCATACACAATCTCTCCCGATTTATTTAAGTCTATCTGTCTTTATGTAAGAGTGACTTAAAATTATATTCACAGAATTCTTGGGTATAGTTCCTAATATTTCTACATTTTATAATTATTTTGAATGAAATTTCTTCCTGTTGGATTTTGTTGGTAATATATAAAGAGACATAATTTGCCATTGTTTTATATCTTGCTACTTTCCTCAAGTTATTATTTCAATTAATTTTTTGATAACTTTGTAGAGTTCTTGAATGGATCATCTGCAAACGGCAACAATTCTATTTCTCTTTCCTCTGGGATTAGTCCCGCAGCGTCTTCTTGTCTTACTGCTAGAGTGGGCATTTCTAGCACAGGGTCAAGTAACAGTGGTAATCACAGTAGCACCTAGTAAGTGCTTAATACAGGTTTACTGTCTGACTGATGATAGCCATGTTTACTTTTCCTTGGGCTTCAATAGAAAGGCCTCTAATTTATCTTGATTAGATATAATTGAGGCTCTCTTTTGTTCCCCCAAGGATAAATACTACTTACCGTGTTAAGAAAAGGTGTATTTAGTTCTTTGCTTTTTGGTGTTTTTATCAGAAATGCATATTGAATTTTGCGAAACCTTTTTCCACATCTATTGAAATAACTATGTGATTTTGTTATATTTGCACTTGTCTTAATATTGACCCAATCTATAAATCCTAGCTGTTAAAAGCATACAATCTTTTTGAAACATTACTGTAGCCATTTGCTAATATTTTGTTTACAATTTTTACGACAGATTTTTTTTCTATAATTTTCTCCTTTTCATTTTGTCTCTCTCTGATTTAGGTTACGAAGACCATCATTGTATGATATAATGAATCTGGGAGGATCCCCTCTTTTCCTGTTCTTGCAAACAGATTATATAAAATTGCAATTAATAGCTCTTCCAAAGTTTCATAAAACTCATTTATAAAGCCATTTGATTCTGGGATCTATTTATTTGGGAGTTCATTTGTTATTGCTTGATCAATTTCCTTTTCTGAAATTGGGTTATTTAAATTCCTTGTCCTGTTAATCTGCATGTTTTACATTTTTTCAGCATTTCATTCACTTCCTTTAAATTATCAATTCTGTTGGAATATAATTGAGCAATAGCTTCCTTCATTTCTTCTCCGTGCGTTTGTTGTGATTTCTCCTTTTTCATTTTTCATACCGGAAGAGCAAGCTCGTTAATAGTTCGTCAATTTTGGTTTTTTAAAGCATCTAACTGTACTTACTGACTCAAGATTTCATCTGGTGACATGGTCTCTTTCAAGTCTCATCCTTCATATGTGAGTGTGTGTATGTGTGGGTGTGCATACATACACGTATATGTATACACACGCATACATGTGTGTGAGTGTGTGTGTGTGTGTGTGTGTGTATTCCTCACAGCCGCTACAGTGATTTCCCTAAAGCACAGGCATGACAATAACAACAGGAACCAGCATTACAGAGCACCTACTATGTGCCAGGCGCTGTACTAAGCAGTATAAACATGGCCTCGTTTGATTCTCACAACAGTTGTGGGAGGTGGGTGCTATGATTGTCCCCATTTCACAGATGAAGACAGACAGGTAGAGGTTAAGTGACTTGTCCAAGGACACCCAGCAAGTAAGTGTCTAAGGCGGGATGTGACCTTCCCCGCCCAGTGCCTGGGGTTAGCCAGGTCACTCCCCTGCTTACTAGAAGCATCCATTGCTCCCTACTGCCTTGCCTTTAGGATCCAAGATCAACAGCTTTGTCGGCTTGTAAAGACCTTCCCAGAGTGGCCCCAACCTGCCCTTCGGGCCTTACTGCTTTTACTCCCCCTCTGGGCCTGTCCAGCCTTGCCGCTCTTCCTCGCACTGAGTACTCATCCCCAGGCCCTCACACTGACCGTCCCTTTAGAGGCCAATGTTCACGAAGTAACCTCTCCCATCTGCCAGGAGAGAACTGAAGAAACAGAAAAGCAGCTAAGTTTGTGGGTGGATGGGATTGGGTCCCCCCGGCTGCTGCCCGCAAGCCCAGGGGGCTCAGAGGTGGTAGGCTGCTCCTTGACCCTGTTTACCTCAGATTCTTCTGACATCTCTGCCCTCTTCTCCCCTGTGCTTTATGAGATTTTTCCCAGCTGCTGTGTTAGGAAAAGCTCATGGTATCAGAAATAAAGAATCATCTGCTGAAAAGTCTGTTTCCAGCAATCTCTTGCACAAGATGACTGCCCAGGGTAACTGCAGGACCTTCGCCCCATCTCCCAGAACTTTCACAGTGCTGTTTCCTAAGAATGTTACCCCTGTGAAAGGTGAGGATGGACTGTATTTACTTATGTGCAGATTTTCTCCTCCTCTCCCTCAAGAGAATGTAAGCTCCTTGTGGGCAGGGCCCATTTAACTTCAGCCTTTTTATTCTTGGTTCCCAGGAGAGCTGGGCACCCAATGCGTATGAAGAAAGGGAATGAGCTCCAACTTGTTATCATAATGCAGATCAACGTCTGCTTCCCTAATTCCCACATCTTGGGGGAAGGCAGCTTGGTTAACACCTGTCCTTTTCAGGAGATGCTCCTGAGCCTCTTCTGCACTAAGTGGACAGAGCCCACCAAGCCTGACCATCTTATTCTGGACACAAAGCAAAGCAGGTTATGTGCCCTGTGCAGGCAGATGCTTCAGAGACGGCTGGCTGCTCCCTCGCCTCTTCCCTGATTTAAATGGATCTGAGGCAGCAGAATCTATCAAAGAACCCAAGACCTCGATCCAGCACAGAAAGCACCAGTGCAGGTGACATTAGGATGACACTTCCAATCACTTACTTAAGTAACTCAGACATATGAAGTATCCACATTGACACCTGGGGTTCCATCTGGAGCTCCTGCCCAGGGAGTCTCTGGCTCTTCTTATCCAGTCCTAGAGGTTGGTACTTTCTCAGGCCATTGCCCCAACTCCACCCACTCATGGAATTTGGGCATTTAAATTGTCTAGCCCTTGTTCTGGTTATCTAGGTGTTTTCTATTTTTTACAGGTAGTTAACCATTTCTTCTAAACTATCCATTTTCTGGCATATAATTGGGCAAAACAATTTCTAATAATTTCCTTTATTTCCATCAGGCAGTCAAGAAATACTAAGGGCTTACTGTGGCTGTGAGCTGTTTTTGGAAGGTGAGTCTGGGCTAAACCTTGAAGGAGGCCAGGGAAGGAGAGAGAATTTAGGCTGGGGTGGGGGGGAGAGGGAGGGGTGTAACTAGCCATTAGGAATTCTTTTTCTAATAAGGGCAATTTGTTTTTCCTCTTTAAAAAAAAATCGGATGACATAATCATTTATTTTGTTAATTTTTTATTCAAAAGAGCTTATAGTTTTATTAATTCAAGTTTTTGTTTTCCATTTTATTAATTTCCTTTGATTTTCAGAATGTCTATTTTAGTGTTTGGCTGAGGTTCTTTATTTGTCACCTTTTCAATCTTTTTAGTCACTCACCTAATTCACTGATAAAGTGCTTAGAAACAGCCCCCTAAGGACCCCTCTGACTGGACCACAGAAGTATCACCCCATCAGCTGCCATGGATTTCATGACCACCTCTACACTGATGATTCCTGCCCTGACCTGCTGCCCTCAGACTCCCATCTCCAACTAACTGCCTTTCAGACACCTCGAACTGGATGTCCAGGAGGCAGTTCAATCAAACATTTGTAAAACTAAACTCATTTTTCCCTCTCCACTCTCCCTCCCTGATTTCCCTATCATAGTGCACGGCAGCACATCTTCCCAGACCCCCAGGCTCCCCCATATCCCAGCTGTTGCCAAGGCGTAGTGATTTCTCATTTGCAATGTCTCTCAAGAACATCCCCTCCTCTCAGGCCCTCGTCCCCTCATGGATAGATCATGGTGTGGCTGCCTGCCTCCGGGCTCTCTGCACTCCAGCCCATCCAGCATTCAGCTGCCAGGGTGATTTTCCTAAAGCGCAGTCCACCCCCCCTCCAAACTCCAGTCACCTCCCTGTCACCCCCAGGATCATACTCCATTAAGAAGAGAAGGGGCCCTTTGCTGAGTGTCTTCTTTCTCTCCTTCTCTGTATCTCAGAACACCTGGATGTCACACCCACGTCTCTCCTCCACTGTGAGGTGGAGAAGAGGCCCTTCTCTCCAAGGCTGATGCCTCTCTGTGTGACCTTGTAACACAGAGAAACTTTAAAAACTAAAGAGATGATGTGATAGGAGACAGCAGGGAGTGACTAGCTCAAGTACAGACCCTTCTCCAGGGCACTGACAGCCTCTTACTAACTGAACCTGCCAGGACTATTAGGTCACACATCGATCTCCTCCCTGCATTCTAAAGCACTCACACTGTCCCCTGCTGTTCTTCCCACAGCACACTCCATCTTCCACCTCTGCACCTTTGCACTGACAGTGACTCGTGCCTGGAAAGCACCCCCTCATCATTGCTGCCTCTGAGGATTCCTACTTTCCTTGAGGAATCAGTCCCAGCATTCCCTTCTACATGAAACTTTCCTGATCCCTCCTCAGCTAGGCTGCCAGCCCCACCCACCAAATTACCTTGTATTGAGTCTATAATATAGATTTTGCCTATACATGTCTAATCCCAATGTTTCATTCTCGTCTGTGCCTCCGTACAAAGGCTGGCACAAAGCAAACGCTGAAGAAAAGCTTGCCGACCCATCTGCCTCCCTGAAAACAGAGTATCCTGGCTTTGTCACTGGGTGGCTCTCCTCTACCTCCAGCATCACTGACCTTGGAACACCACCAGGAGGGACGTCGAGCAATGGGATGAAATCCGACCCACGAAACCAAACTGTAGGTAACGGAGTGCACGGATGCAACACCGTTCTAATACACGACGATTCACGGAGGCGCGGATGTTAACAGTTCATCATATAATGGAATCCCATTCAACTACCACATCTGACCTGCTGGGGGCGCTCTTCTTGTGCTATATAATGGCACCTTCTTGGGCCAAGGGAAGAATTTGCCAGTGCACTTCCCCGCAGGCTACACAGCTTTTACACACTACACACCTTTTGTTGTGACTCTCTTCAGCAGTATCTGAGAGAATACACCAGGAAACAGCATTTTTGGGGGTCATCTAAATACGTCTCCATCAAAGCAATGAATATCGGCATCCACCATTTTACCAGAATTGCCCAAGTATCAGAAAGACCTAATTTCTACCATACTCTGTGTACCTGTTACTAGTTAACTCACAAGCTCAATACTCTGTACGAGAAGAAAATCCCTCCAAACACCTCTGCCCTCTCTGGATAGCTGTGTTTCCATGCCTCTTTACAGAAGGAGGGGTGCTTAACAATGATTATCTAGGGCGTATGTGTGTACACGCACGCACGCACACACAAGGGAAGACTGGAGGGGAGAGATGAGGTGCAGGGCCCTGAGGCTCCAGGTGTGGAGAGTGACGTCCCTCACAGAAGGAAAGGAAAAGGTCCCCTGGGGTCAGCTGCACGCTCATCCTCCCTGGAGTCCCACTCGAGCTGCAGAAAGAAGATCCAGGGCACGTGGGGGAGGCCCCGGGGGCCAAGGAGCCTCTCCTCCTCAGTCAGATGCCAGTTACCTGTAAAATGCTTCCCACAAATGGTTGTGGCCTCATCGGGGACGGGCCATCACCGACCCCATTTTTGATGCACTACTTACACTTGCGTGGTGGGAAACACTGCCCACAAGGCTGAGGTTCTTGAGAAGCTGGGGCGAGCCGCTGTACTGGCCCGAGATCTGCTTCCTCACTTCAGCCGCCACCGTTCTAGGAGGAGGAAAACAAGTCACAGATTAGAAAAACCTGTGCAGGTGGGAAAAGGAGCGTTGGGGACAGCTATTTTGCACCAATGTTTGTGCAAAATTAATCACAATTAACTAAAATATGGTTCTGAGAGATGAACACGCGGGCAGTAGGAATAAATGCAAGTGGAACACAGCGCCGCTTCAGCAGTGAGGCGCTGGCACTGTGGAGGGAGCACTGTTCAATTCCTGCCGTGGGCACATGAGCTGTGGACCTGGGCCAGTCACTTACATGCGCTCAGGCTCAGCTTTCTCACCCGAGAAATGGGGATGATAACAGCACCTCCTTCACAGAATGTACACGAGGATCAAATGAGATGATTCCTTCAAGTGTATTTTGCAAACTTAAAGTACTGGACAAATGTTAGTGACTAGTTTATCGCCGCTGCTGTTCAGTTGTTTTCAGTCACGTCTGATGGTCCATGGCCCCATTTGGGGTTTTCTAGGCAAAGATACAGGAGTGGTTTGCCATGTTCTTCTCCAGCTCATTTTACAGATGAGGAAACTGAGGCAGACAGGGTTCAGTGACTTGCCCAGGGTCACTCAGCTAGTAAGTGTCTGAGGCAGGATTTGAACTCAGGAAGATTAGTCTTCCTGACTCCGGCCCTTGTGCTCTACACACTGCGGCGCCACCTCGCTGCCCCCATTATTATCATGACCCCAAGCCTATAAATGAACTGATTCTTCAAAATAAAAAAGGAGAGAAACAATGAATTCATTCTGAGGCTTGTGAATTTGGGATGTCTGTGGGACGTCTCTTTAGAAGTGTGAGAGCGGAGATGAGCCGGGAGGTTATAAAGCTGGACCTCGCAGGATGGTGATGAAGTCCGTGAACACTGCTGAGATCACGGAGGGAGGGGAGAAGGGGCCGAGGACAGAGCCCTAGGAAACACCCACCATCAGCAGCCAAGTCCTGCATGAAGATCTCGCTAAGGAGACCAGGAAGAATGGCCTGATGGTAGAGAAGCAGTAGCCAAGGGGGTGTCCAGAAAGCCTCTCGAGAAGAGTGTGATGGATGGATCAAAGGCTGCAGAGAGGTGGAGGAGGGGCACTGAGAAACGGCCACTGGCTTTGGCAAACAAGAGAGGGCTGTTTGGGGGAATGAGGAGGGCTGGAGCCAGACTGAGAGCCAGGCAGGGAAGGGGAGTGACACAAGAGGACGAGGGGAGAAGACGCAGCTCCTGGGGAGCAGGTGCCAGCTTTTCTGTAACAGATGGGGCCAGGTTCTGTGCTGGGAGGCTCAGGGAGGGATGGAAAGCCTTGGAAGAGCTGCTGTGGGGAGAGGGAGCGCAAGGTGGGGCTATAGAGGGGCTGCCCAGAAGTAGTAAGGGCCCAGCTGGGTCTGGGTAATGTCAATCTGTAGTGGCCCAGCCACAGCAGGCGCATGTGGGGGCAAAGGTAATGCCTGGTGGATCCAAGGCTGAGCCTCGGCTGGACAGGAGCAGCATGGGGGAACAGGGTTCCAGGCCTTCAAGGGAGGGTAGAGTTGACCTGGTTCACCCAGGGCTCAGCACGAGGAAAGAAGGAGGTGATCTGGGATCTTGAGATGCAGAGGAAGAACAGGGATGCTAAGGGCTCGTGATCATCTGAGGGAATTTCAGAGTTCATGGAAGCAGAGCACGTCGGGGTGCCTGTGGCCATCTTTGTGTGTGGTTGAGATGGCGTGGGAGGGTGGGCATCTGAAATGAGCCATCTGAGAACCAGAGTGACAGTGCTTGAGGAATGACCACTTGTATGCTCATGTCCCCAGGCAGGAGGAGGAAAGACTGTTAGCCAGCTCCTGAGCACACAGGAGGCCCGCAGACAACTGCTACTAGAGTTCAGAATGGGTGCAAAGTGTGGACTGAAGGACCCTGACAGGCTGAGAGAGGTCACTGGGAGATGGTGGGACAGGGAGACCCTGGCAGGGGCCACGGGAACAGGGAGGATTCCTACTCCCCCCACCTTGACCAGTGAGTCCGGGCGAATGAGTGAAAGTATAGCCAGGGTCAGAAAGGGCGTCCAGGGCAGCCAGGTCATCAGGAGGGAGCCAGAAGATGGAAGGAGGGGGGAAGTGTATGACTCCAGAAGGCATGGAGAAAGGGCTGGGTTCTAGAACAGGACTCGGAAGGAGCTGGTGGGAACAGAAACAAGAGACCAGGCAGTGGGAGGCAGGGAATCAGTTCTTTAAAAAAGTGCTTCATAAATATTAAAGTACTATATTATTATGCAACTCCACTGAAACAGCATTATTACAAACGTGAGCTGCCTCTGTGCTCGCCCAGAAGGTCCAAAAAGCTCTTACGTCCAATGAGTAGGTAACATAGCGAGAGGCACCTTCTAGGTGCAGGTTTATTTTTTTTTCTATTACAAATTTAACAGTCATCAACAAAACAAACATTTCAACATCCAAAGAATAAGAAGGAGGACTGTATAAATGGTGAATTTCTGCTGCACGTGGTTTAAATTTAACAAGGTAGAAAATAAAATCACTCTTTTGTCTTCCCTTCTGAACACTTTTTCTTTTATGCATTAAAACCAATGCTTATTGATGTCCTTTCATTTCCACTCCTATCACTACCCACAAGAAGCCTTCCGTAAACCCACTGAGGCATTGGCCATGTCTAGCATCTGGGCACCAGCTGGCGGTCTTTAGAGCAGGTGACCTCAGCGATGACAGGGCCAAACCCAAACTCTTCTGTTTGCCACTGAAGGCCTCTCACACGCTGTCTCTTCCCTTCACTTACTTCTGATCCCATCAGACTGGCTGCCTGGATGTTCCTCACACACAACAAGGCATTTCCAGCCTCCACACCTCTGTACAGGCCATTTTCGAGGCCACCTCTATTTCCTGCAAAGTTCAGCTCAAGCATCACCTTCTACATGAGGCCTTTCCACATGTCCCCAACAGCTATAGCCTCCCCTCAAAAAATCTCTTCTATTTAGGCATGTATATTGTCTGCGTTGGAGGTATGAGGGTCAGCATGACACGGTGGCTAGAAAGCTGGCTTCAGTCAGGAAGGAAGGGGTTCAAGACCATTTCTGACACATGCCAGCAGTATGAGTCACCAGCGTTACCCAACTGTCGGCCCTCAGCCAACGGCGACAAACTCAGAAAGAGGGCCACTCGATGGTATGAAAGGATGCCTGCAGGCCAAACGGGCTTAGAAAAACCACATTTTATTTTTTTAACTATTATCTTTGAAAAATTACTATTCATTTTTAACATTTTTTTTTAAATTTTGAGCTCTGAACTCTCTCCTTCCCTTCCAGCCCTCTCCTACTTATTGTGAAGGCAAAAAGGTGATATAAATTATACATGTGAAATATGCGAAACATATTTCCATGTTAGCCATGCTGCAAAAAAGAAAAAAAAAGAAAGTGTTAAAAATGAAGCTTCAAACTGCATTCCAACCTCTGGAGGTGGATGGCCACAGAAAACCACACATTAATATTATCTATATTCCATTGTATTTTGATTGATCCTGTTAAATATTTCCCAATTATATTTGAATTGGTTCCCCTCACTAAGACTACAGGGGTGACTAAGACTATAAGACAATAAGGGGTGCTCCTTTATCCGCCTAGCTGTACATGTCGCCTGAAGGCAGTGAGGCCTTCTCTCTTGTATCTGCATCCCCAGTGCCTAGGAAGCACCTGGCACGTGGGGCGCTCCCCAGGTCACACAGGTCACCAGGGCAGTGGCAGGCTTCACCCTCAGCTCCCTGACTCTTTCCCTGGGCCGCCCTGTGTCCTGGTGTTAACAGAGCTCTGAAGCGACCCCAAGCAAGCAGACCCGTGTGCTAGAGTCACTTGATGCTGCGTAGACGTGGTACCGGATCTGAGGTCACCCAACCAGCCAGCCCTTTCAGTCTATTTATAACAAAAAAATTTAATAAATGCTTGTTAAATTAAGAGGCTTTATTGAGATTCAAATGAGATGATATTGGGAAAACTTAAAGTGCTGGATAAATATGAGCTATTATTATTATCATTATTTAGACACAGACACGGATACTCCTCTAAGACCCCAGTCTGCACCAATTTCATAATCAGGCAATTAAACTATTACCCGGCTGACATCCTGGAAGAGAGCTGCTACCTACCGCGTCCTCAGTCTCGTGCCTTCCCAGCACCCTTTTTCCTTCCTCCCCCACGACCAGCACTTGCAGGCACTCCTTTCCAAACAGCCCAGGCAGCATCCCCACGGTGGAGGAGGTTTCCCTCCAATGGAAAGGCTCCCACTGCACACCGAGGCTGCCAAGGGCACACACAGAGCCAGCTTCCAATCCCCCGACTTAGAAAATCAGGTCAGGGTGAGAAGAGAAAGAAATGAGAAGCTTCGAGATGGGAATCAGCCAAAAGAGAAACCGAGTAAAAGACGGTCGTCAGCCTCTAAATGCAGCAACTTTTCTCAAAATCTGCTTTAGCTGAGAAACTCACGGATGAACAGAAACAAGGACATAGGAATAGTCTCTGAGGACTGAGCTTGTCACCCATGAATATTTATTTCTAGGGGAGAGCTTCCCAAATCAGAATTTAAGATCAGCAAAGTCCCGTGAAACAGAAGCATTCCCCACTCTCCTGAATTACCACCTATTCGGAAACTCAGCCTAAGTCATGTTGTTGGAGTTTCACTGAAAATGCTAAAATGCCTCCATCCTGTAATTCCAAGGAAAACGCTGCTGCAGCGTCAGGGACCCCATCCTTCCCCCAGGATGTCACTGACAGGCTCATGAATGAAATTCCCTCCATTTGGCCAGCTTTTGGGTGGTCACCTGTTTACTTCTGGGGGGCTATTTTTAAACTGGAAAAAACATGTTACCAGCAGCAGCTCCATCAGGTCACTGCCAACCACAGAAGACTGAATGAGAAAAGAAAGGCCTTTGATTCCCGGCCGATTAGAAAGCCCCAAAGCAGGTCTCACAGACATTGATCACCAATAACAAGGTCCATGTTTATGTGGTCTCAAGGATGCATCTTGGATCTTGGGGACACTGCTGTTGGCCAACATACAAGGTGATGGTCTAGTGAACGGGGAGCATTGTAAGAGGCATCAAAGGCCTGAATCTGTGCATTGAATCCCTTGTTAACAGTGTGACTTAAACATCGTCTAACTTTCTTCTGTCAATTTTTTTTAGCTTGAAAACTGTGACATTACTGAGCCCTACTCCACTGCACATAGTAAATAATTTTTAAAAACTAAACATGCAAGTAATGGGAGAGTTTAAAATTTTACATTGGTATCTGAAAAAAATAACACGCTAAAAAAATTCCACTCTTAAAATATTCAGTTCCAGAATTTGAGATGAATTTTTTTTTGCTAAATCCCACTCCTTACTCATACCAAATAAAGCAAGATTGGAGAACAGTTTATGTTTAGTAGTTTTTCTATGTTATAAGAGAGGATCAATTAAGGTGCCATCTGTAAAAAGATGGGAAAGCCTTAAAAGCACTCCATATTTGTGAGCTGATGTCAGAAAATGGCTGTTTTAAATAAGTGGAAAAAGATAAAGCCGAGGCTTCACTCACTCACACGTAAGGAGCAGATGATGGAGGACGCATTTCAAAGTGTGAATGGCATTATGTTCCAGGATGGCCCATGTTCAGAAACCAAGAGAACTAGAAAAATGCCAAGGGCTGTTTAAATTTGGAAAAAGTCTGTGCCTTTCCCAGCGCTTGGGAGGAGCCTGATGTACAGTGGGAGCCCAGGGCTCGGACCAAGGGTGAAAAGGCGTCAGAGCAGAAGTGGAAGAGCCAGCTTCCTTGGACATGTGCTTGGTGCTTGGTTTTCTCTATTTTAAGGATTCCACAAAATTACTGTTTTCTGCATTTATCCTTCCTTTCCCATTTAGCTGAAGTCAGTCAACAATACCATGGTTATGTCCTGCCCTCTTGGTCCCTCTTAACTTTTAAAAAAAATGTTTTGATGACTGTACTTCCATAGAATTGGTTTACTCTGCGATCCTAAGATTCGAAGCAGGGATCTGCAGGCACCACTGGACAGCCAAAGGGGCCAGTGCCAAAAAAGGGCTGGTTAAGCTCTTTGTGGGCAAGGGCTGTCTCTCATATCTGAACTCCCAGTGCCTTAGAACTCTTCCCAGCACACAGGAAGCGTGTGTAAATGCTGCTTCTTTCAGTCATTCTCGGGACAAAGTCCAATGGTCCATTTATACATAGAGGACCTTAGTTTCAAATACATCAATCTCCATCCATCAGTCGATCATTAAACATTTATTAATCACCTACTGTGTGCTAGGCCCTGAATAAACAAAGGAAGGTAAAAGACTTCCCTGTCCTGGAGAAGCTCAGGATCTACAGGCAAACAGCAAGCTACAGGTGGATAAACTGGAAGCAATCCAAAAAGGAAAGGCCCTAGAACTAAGAGGAGCTGGGAAAGACTTCCTTGAGAAGGTGGGATGTGAGCTGAGGACTGGAAGAAGCCAAAGAAGCCCTGAGGCAGCAGCGGGGAGGCAGGGTCCAGGCATGATGGACACATGGCCAGAGAAGATGGAGCATCTTGGGGAGGAACAGCCAGGAGGCCGATGAACCAGACTGCAAAGTACAAGGGGGATGTGGGAGGAGGGAAAGAGAGATCATGAAGGGCTCTGAGCACCAGCGGAGGACAGATGCTGGACCCTGAAGGTGCTGGGGGCCACTGCAGTGCATGGGGTGGAGGTGGGAGGGGTGTCACAGAGTCAGGCTTCTGCTTTGGGAAGTTCCCCCGACAGCTGATGGGGGGGTTGGCTGGAGTGGGGTATAGCTTGTGGCAGACCAGTCAGAGATAAATGCAGAGACTGGTGGCCAGGGTAACTATGACAGGGTCTCCCAAGATAAAAAAGTGCGGAGAGGCAAAGTCCCTGTGGAAATTCTGCTGCCAAGCTCAGCCACTCCACACCTAGGTGACCTGGCACAGCCTGGTCCTTCTCTTTCCCCCAGCACCACCATGCTGTCGTCATCGATCCTCACCCAGACTATGCCCAGAACAGCTCACTGCTATAACAGCAGCAGCAGCTAACAACTGTCCTCCCCACTGGTCTCCCAGCCTCGTTCTTCCCCACTCTGATCCACCATCCTCACAGTGACCATGGTTTTCCTTAACTCGGGAAAGTCACATAGCTCCCCTCCTCAAACTCCAGGGGCTCCCTGTTATCTCTAGAACCAAACGCCACCTCATGTCCTCAGCATTTCTGCCACATCTCCCATCATCCACCATGCCCCTTCCTGGCTGCCACTGCCCAGCCGGGCTGGTCTAGGCTGTTCCTCAGGGGCTTCCACTGCTTAGATTCCGGTGCCCACTGATGCTCACCTCAAGAACCACCTTCTACGTGAGGCCTTCCTGGCTGGGGGCAGCTGCCCCCCCAACTTAGCAGGTCTTTATTTGGTATGTGCTCTATGCAGACACACTTTATCTCCCCCAAAATAACATGGAGCTCTTTATGGGCAAAGACTTTGACTTCTGTCTTTGCATTCCCGGCATTAGCACACAGCCTAGACCAGAACAGTGCTCACAGATGCTCTCGGTTCACCTGACCCAGGATGAAGGGCGTGGGCTAGCCCAATGACAGCTGGATCCAGTCAGACAGCCAATAAACAATTACTAAGGGCCTACTATGTGCCAAGCCCTGTGCTAAGCACTGGGGTTACAGAAGAAGGCAAAAGACAATCTTTGTTCTCAAGAAGGGAGAGAACATGCAAACAGACATGGACAGAAATGCTATATCCAGGATACAGTGGGAATCATCGGGGATTAGGAAAGGCTTCCTGTAGAGGGGGGTACAGGACTGACTGAATGACCAGGGGTCTCACCAATGGCCCCCCCATCAAGTTACTGACGTGCCTATTGGAACAACAGTGACAGTGATAATAACGAGGCTTCCCCAAGCTTCTTCAGGTGGGCCCCAGAGGCCAGCCTTCGTGTGAGAGATCAAAGTGGCAAAACGCAGACGTGGGCTTGCTGTGTGGACAAACTCCTTTGAGAAGTGAGGCCCTTCGCTTTGTCTTCATCACCCTTCATCAGGAAAGCTCTCTGGCTGAAGTGTCAGCAACCAGCCAAACCGGGGAGGGAGGGAGGTCCTGCCCGCTGCAGGAGGTCTCCAGGCAGACACGGTGAGCATCAATTAGAAAAGGAGCTGGGACACTTTGGGAGCAAGGAAGAAGAACCAGAGATACCAGCACAAGAAGAGACACGGAGATCAGAGCCCTGCATGTTATACGTTCTGGAGCCGATGGTAGAGACATCAGCTGAAGTTGTAGGGCTCTATGAACTCAGAGTAGAAATGAGCTTGAGCAGAAATAGAGAGAGAACTGTTGGCAGTCTTTGGAAGCCATGCAGGCTGGAGACAGGCAGAAGTGTGGCACTACAGAGAGACAGGATTAGAGAAAGGCATTGGAACAGCCACCTCTGGAGGACAGATTTGTCAGAAGCAGTTGGCCATCAGGGTGGAAGACTGTAGGAAAACCAAGAAACCCTGGATCTCAGGAAGCATTTATATATCTTGCAAAAAGATCATTGCCTAGAGTGGTAGATCAATGGAGTAGATTAGGTACAAATTACATTATGGTAAAAGACCATAGTAATCTAGTGTATAATAAACCAAAAGATCCAAACTTTTGGAACAAAAACTCATTATTTGACAAAAATTGCCAGGAAAGCTGGAAAACAGTATGGCAGAAACTAGGTATAGACCAACATCTCACACCATATACCAAGATAAATGTCAAAATAGGTACATGATTTACATATAAAGGTTGATAACATGGGCAAATTAAGAGAGCATGGAATAGTTTATCTCAGATTTATGGATAAGGAAAGAATTTAGGACCAAAGAAGATATAGAGAGAATTACAAAATGTAAAATAGATAATTCTAATCATATAAAATTCAAAAGTTTTTGCACAAATGAAACCAATGCACTCAAAATTATGAGGGAAGCAGAAAACAGGGAAAATTTTTGCAACAATCTCTGCTAAAGGCCTCATTTCTCAAATATATAGGGAAATGAGTCTAATTTATAAAAATATAAGTCATTCCTCAATTGATAAGTGGTCAAAGGACATGAACAGGCAGTTTTCAGACAAAGAAATCAAAGTGATCTACAGTCATATGAAAAAAAACTCTAAATCACTCCTGATCAGAGAAATGCAAATTAAAACAAATCTGAGGCACCACCTCATATCGATCAGGTTGGCCAATATGACAGAAAAGGAAAATGACAAATGTTGGAGAGTATATGGGGAAAATTGGCACACTGATGTACTGTTGGTGGAGCTGTGAACTGATCCAACCATTCTGGAGAACAACTTGGAACTAGGCCCAAAGGGCTATAAAACTGTGCCCATCCTTTGATCTAACAATACCACTGCTAGGTCTATATCCCAAAGACTTCCAAAAAAAAGGGGGTGGGAGAAGGACCTATTTGTACAAAAATATTTATAGCAGCTCTTTTGGTGGTGGCTAAGAATTAGAAATCAAAGGGATGCCCATTAATAGAGGAATGGCTAAATAAGCTGTGGTTTATGATTGTAGTGGAATATAATTGTGCTGTAAGAAATGACAAGCAGAATGACTTCAGAAAAACCTGGAAAGACTTACATGAACTGATGCAGACTGAAGTAAACAGAACCAGGAGAATGTTGTACATGGTAGCAGCGTGTGAATGACTTGGCTATTCTCAGCAATACAATGATCCAAAACATTCCCAAAGGACTAATGATGAAGCATGCTATCTGCCTCCAGAGAAAGAACTGACACTGATTGAATACAGACGGAAGCAGGCTATTTTTCACTTTCTTTCTTTTTTTCTTTTATTTGAGTTGTCTTGTGCAAAATGACTAATATGGAGATGTCTTACAAAGTTGCTCATGTATAACCTACATCTAGTTGCTCATCATCTCAGGGAAGAGAGAGGGGTGGGAGGGAGGGAAGAAAGGATACAATTTGGAACTCAAAACTTAAAGAAAAATATTAAAGAATTAGGGACAAAACCCAAGATCACTGCCAACCTCCAAGAGAACAGTTCCATTATCAAAGTGGGAAGAGGGGCCATATTACACATTGTGTGAAAAGAAAGTTGAGGCAGTAAGTGTACACCCCACATTCCAGGTGTTTGACAGCAAAAAAAAAAAAAAGGAAGGAAATGACTAGATGGTCACTAGAAAGGGCAGCAGAATCAAATGGGTTTATTTTAGTGATGGGGAAAACCTAAACATGTTTAAAGGTCCAAAGGAAAAAAATTACAGATGTTAGAACCAGAAGGGATGAGATGGCCTAACGTCTAGAAAAAGTGGGAAAGGATGGGATGCCCAGGGCGGTACAGACTTTAGCATTGGCTAAGACAATCTATTCCTCTTAGACTAAAGATAATGATGACAAAACTGTGGCAGAACCAGCAAAATGTAGAGTGAAAGCTGGAGATTCTTTAAAGGAGCTCACAAAAATTATCATATTTTCCAAGGTCGGAGGTGAGATTATCTGCTAAAAAGAAATGGGCAGGAAAGAAATAAGGGTTTAAGACCAAGTCTAGACTAAGTGCTGTGCTATGAAAAACATTAGGGGAGAAAAGAAAAGTTAACTCACTTTATGGGGCCCAAGTTGAAAATATCCACTATGAAGTTATTTTGCAACATCAGCCCAAGTCTCAGACTCACAAGCTTGCCTGGATCATACCACACCAGTGAAACTTCTACCGTGACATATGATTTCACCGGCAGCCCGTTCGAGGCTGCGACTTGAGCATCTCGATGGCCAGTGACACATGCAGACTGACAATGGAGAACCAAGCCAAGATGGTGGAGGCAGCCTTTGGGAAACTGAGTGACAAACCCATGGCATCATTTTCTTGGACCTCCCAGAAACAACATGTCATCTAGCTGGTTAGGCCACTTAGTCAATGCTGACGACTGAACATCAAGGGAGAGACGCAGGGATTCACTAAAGCATACTCTCAAACAATCAAGCACTAATCTTGGACAGCTGAAAAACCCATCAGAACAGAGGGGCTCACCTCCTACACTGAGGCTTTTGGCCAGGTCGGAGTCTAAGAAGGAGCCGAGAGCGCCAGGCCCAAGCTGACCCAGGGCTGACCCAGGCCCCTCCCTCAGAGAGAACCTTTCCAGCACCGTATCTATCACGTAGGGCCTGATTATTTTCATGTGGTGACTCCACCTGAGAATGGGAGTGCCTGGAGGCCAGGGCCGGCGTTTGGCCTTTCTTCGTAACCCCAGCACATAGTAAGGGCCTGGCACCTAGTAAGCAATTAATTAATATATGTCTGTTGACCAACAGCAAAATCCATTAACTAAGGATGCTAGTAAAAAGCCAAACTTCCTAAGTTTGGAGAAAAATCTGGCTCCCAAATTGATCTTAAGTCACATCATAAATCCTCATGGCCACTGAGAAACGTTTAGTAAGGATAGGGGAAAAGTCCCATTTCCCAGATTAAACAGTGAATGGAAATCACCAGACACTCTAAACAGCAATAAAGGACTGAGCCGGGCCAACCAGGTCACAGCACTAATGAATAGGCTGCACTCGGAGAGGCAGAACATAACACGTACGGACGGCATCTCTCCCATTCTTTAACCCAGGTCAAATTTAAAATAGTATTTTTTAAGTTTTGAGTCAAAAATGCCATAAAACTATGTCTACTCAATTCTCAAACATCTATTAAGTACCTACTGTGTGCACTGTGCTACGGACACAATGACAAAAACAAGTCTGGTGCAGCAGCCCTCAAGATGCTTCCACTCTCCTGGGAAGACACAAATTATGTGCAGCTAAGGAAACGCCAGCTGGTTTCAGGAAGGAGACAGGACCAGGAAAGAGCCCCAGTAGACAGGGCTGGAGCTGACCGTGGGAGGAAGCTGGAGGTTTCAGCTCCAGGTGCAGAGAGTGGAAAACAGAGGAACATCGGCAGAGGTGGTACGGGAAATGTCCGGATCCCCTGGGAGGCCGGGGCTGAGACAGTGCCTGAAGGGGAGTAACCCTGGAATCAGGGTGGAAACTGCGGGCGGGCGGGCTGACTGCAGAGGCCGGAAGGCCTGGGTGCAGACTGGGAGAGGCTGGCCACAGTCCACCGAGGGATTCTATCTTTGCACTGGGTGCCCCAACTAGAGGGGAAGGTCTTTTATTCGACCACTTGCTGACCCAGCCCTTCTCACCGGACAGCTCCCATCATTACAATCCTTTAGACACATCTCATCTGCAGATTCACATACAACTGTCAGTCTCCTTTTCTTTCAGGATAACAAACGGATGCTCACAGATGTTAGGGGACTTGCCTGCATTTCACAGCACTTGCAGCCATAGACAGGGCCGTAAGCTGGGATCCTAGGAGAGCCGAGGCCAAATCCAGCCTCAAGTGCCCTACCAGCTGGTGACCTGAGGAGAATCATCTAACATCTGCCTCAGTGGCCTTCTCTGTAAAATGGGGGTGATAACAGCTACTTCCCAGAGCATTGTATCACGTGGGGGAGTATACGTAAACACTCTGCAAACCCCGAGGATCATCGGATGGGGATGGAGGTGACACTATCTCCTGACTCTCCCAGATGCCTCTTAACAAACTTAACTGTTTCACTCCTCGTCTGCTTCAAAGTCTTCCCACCCATTCACCCTCCTCCTTATTCTATCGAGTCTAGGACGACTCCAGGCATGTGCCTGGCAGCAGAGAAGGTGCCACCCTGCTTGGGAGAGCGGAGGAGTTTCCCCACCCTGGGAGGGCCTTACTCCCAAGTCTAGTCCCTGTCCATCCATGACCATGAATCACTTGCTGCCTGCAAAGCCTCTACCCTTCCAAGATTCCAGTGCCCCCACAACCATCCTGTCTGCTTCTCTTCAACACGCCAAGGCCAGCGGCCATCTCAAAGTTCCATCTGACTCACTCCCACCTAAAATCTGACCCAGACCCGTTACTACATACATTCCCAAAGTTCCTTCGTATGTCTCTTGCAGTCCTACAAACCTACAGGAACTGTCTCTTGTGTTGTCTTTATAGAGGATTTATGAATGCCTTACATGTCCCATTGTAGATATCTTAACCCACCTCTGTTCAATTATAAATTCCTACAGAGGTGCCAGCCCTGGAGTCAGGAGGACCTGAGTTCGAACCAGCCTCAGACACCTGACACACTTTCTAACTGTGTGACCTTGGACAAGTGTCACTTAACCTCAATTGCCCTGCCTTCCCCTTTCCAAAAAAATTTTTTTTTATTTAAAAATAATAAATTCCTACAGAGTTAATAGACAATGTCTTGTTTATTTGTATCTTCCCATGTTCTATGATACAATACTGAGCAAAATGTTATTGAAGGAACAATTTACTTAGGGATTTTAAATGTTTAAATGGGCTTTATTTTTCCTGTGAATGTTTATGTAATGGTGTTACGAATTCATGCTAAAAAAAAAAATTAAAGTTTTGTTTTGTTTGCCAGAAATGAGAACTAGCAATCCCAGGAGCTAATATACAAACCACAGCCACAGTCTGTAGTCATGATTATCACAATACTCAAATGTACACAAGAAAAAGAGGGGAAAAATTATGACATTGAAATTTTATCTTCAAAACACAAAGGTTAAAGAAAAAATGTGATTTTCAAATGAAAGGGGACAAAACACAAAATAGGAAGTTAAAAGATGAAGCTCCAAGACAAGGAGTAGGAGAAAAAGAAGCTCAGACAAGAGAAAACTAGAAACCAGCCATCAAACAGAAACAGAAAGCCCCTCAAAAGAACAGTGAGTACCAGCTAGCACCGGTGAGAAGTTCACTGTTTTTATTTACTCTGCTTCCTTCCACGGGATCTTCAGAGTTCCCTTTTCCTTGACTAAATATTATAGATTATGCCTCTCTCAAAATCATTTTTTTTCCTTCTCATTTCCATAACCTCTCTGGGTCTCAGTTTCCATGTCTATAAAATTTCAAAGTTAAATTTTAAGTGACCCAGTAGATAGAAGGCTGAGCCTGGAGTCAGGAAGATCTGATTAGCTATGTGACCCTGGGCAAGTCACTTAACCTCTGTCTGCCTCGGTTTCCACATCTGAAAAATGGAGATAATACTAAGCACCTACCTCACAGGGCAGTTGCGAGGACTAAAAGAGGTCACGTTTGTTCAACTCTTTGCAAACCTTTAGGTGCTAGAAGCCTGCGAGGCCCTGTCTGCTGAAGGAGCGCAAGAGAACCTGACCAAGGTCTCCTGGAAACATAGCCGCTCTCATGAAATGGAATGGGCTCTTTCCCAGAAGCTTCCCAGCCGGGATGACCACTCACTGAGGAAGAGCCAGGGGACAGGCTCAGCCACTCCCAGGGGACCTCCAGCTCGAACAGTTCGAGAGTCGGGTGCAAGTGGAGTCTGCAGCTGCACCAGAGGCAGGGGAGGGCAAATCTGAGAAGATGCACGGGCTTGGCACAGGCCCGGGCACGTACTGCCCGTGGGACCTTGGGCCTCAGCTTCCTAGTCTGTACAATGGACTTGAATGAGATTGTCTCTAAGGTCTCTTTCAGCTCTAAATCTCAGATTATCTGATCTGTAGGGATATCGTCCATCACTGTATATGTTCAAGGCAAGACCAGTGGAGAAAGAGAGCATTCCAGGCCCAGGGACAGACAGGGAGAAGCAGAGTCAGCAGATGGACAGTGATCTTTGAGAAACAGGCCAAAGGCAGGGGATGCTGGATCATTCTAGTATCTGGAGGGAAGTCAATGTACAAAGACTATAAAGACAGGAAGGGCTTCAAAAACCAAAAACTAGAGTGTCCTTTTGATCATGGAGGTAATGGGGAGTCAGTGGAGTTTACTGAATAGGGGTTGACATGGTCAGAACTGGGTTCTAGAAGGTTGTTCAACATCTGATGGAGAGCGGGACTGGACTGGAGGCAGGTAGACTCACCAGGAGGCACAAGGTGGGGAGGGCTGGCCCCCAAGGGCGGTTTGTGAGGGAAGAGAAGGTGACATGGAAAAGGGATGCTGGGAATAGAGATACAAGTCTTGGGAAGAGAACAGGTATGGGGGTAAGAGAGAGCAAATCCAGGATGGCACCTTGGCGATGAGCCTGGGTGACTGGAAAGATGGCAGTGCCTGCCACAGCAATAGGAAGGTAAGAAGAGTGAAGGGTCAGGGTGGAGGGGCAGGAGTCTGAGGTGTCTATGGGACATATCACTGAAGATGTCCAACAGGCAACTGGTGATATCAGATGGGAGCTTAGAAAAGAAGTCAGACTGGAGAAACACATCTGAGAATCATTTTCAAAGAGGGAATGACTGAACACAGAATTCCAGAGAATAGCAAGGAGATTAGAAAGTTTTCTTAAATGAGCAATGCAAAGAAATCGAAGACAGCGATAGAATGGGAAAGATGAGATCTCTTTGAGAAAATTAGAGATATCCAAGGAATGTTTCATGCGAAAATGGGCACGACAAAAGGCAAAAATAACAAAGACTTAACAGAAACAGAAGAGATCAAGAGGAGATGGCAAGAACACACAAAAGATTGTAACATCACCGATACCTATGATGGTGCGATTACTGACCTACAGACAGACATCCTGACAAAGAAGTCAAGCGGGCCTTAGGAAGCATTGCTTGCAATAAGCTAGCGGAAGTGATGGGATTCCAGCTGAGCTATTTAAAATCCTAAAAGATGATGCTGTTAAAGCACTGCACTCAATATGCCAGCAAGTTTGGGGAACAGTGGCCATAGGTTTGAAAAAGATCAGACAGCCTGATCCTAAAGAAGGCAACACCAAAAACTGCCCAAATTACTGAACAATTGTGTTCATCTCACACAGCAGCAAAGTCCTGCTTAAGATTCCGCAAGCTAGGTTTTGGCAATATGTGAACTGAGAATTACCAGAAGAGCAGACTGGTTTTTGAAAAGGCAGAAGAAGTAGAGACCAAATTGCCAACATTCATTGCATTCTGGAGAAAGCATGGGAGTTCCAGGAAAAAATCTACTTCTGCTTCACTAACTACACTAAAGCCTTTGACTGTGTGGATCATGACAAAATGTGGCAAGTCCTCAAAGAGATGGGAGTATCAGATCATCTTACTTGTCTCCTGAGGAACCCGTATGTAGGCCAAGAAGCAACAGTTAGAACAGAACACGGAACAACTGACTGGTTTCAGATTGGGGAAGAAGTATGATAAGGCTGTATATTGTCACCTTATTTATTTAGCATATGCAGAGTACATCACGCAAAATACATGGCTGGACTAATTAAAAGCTGGAATTAAGGCTGCTGGGAGAAATATCAGCAATCTCAGCTATGCAGAGGACACCTCTCTGATGGCAGAAAGTGAAGAGGAATTCAGAAGCCTCTTGATGAGGGTGAAAGAGGAGACTGTAAAAGCTGGCTTGCTGCTTAACATCAAAAAACTAAGATCTTGGCAACTGGTCTCCTCCCTTCCTGGCAAACAGAGGTAGAAGAAATGGAAGCAGCGTCAGATTTGATATTCTTGGGTTCAAAGACCAGGGCAGAGCCATGAAATTACGAGACGCTTCCTCCTTGGAAGAAAAGCTATGACAAATCAGGACCGCTCACTCAAAGGCAGAGACCTCACCTTGCTGGCAAAGGTCCGCAGAGTCAGAGCATGGCTGTGAGACATGGACTATAAGGAGAGCTGAGCACCACAGAATGGACACTTTTGAACTGTGGTGCTGGAGAAGACTTTTGAGAGTCCCTCAGACAGCCAGGAGATTGAATCAGTCAAAACTTAAAGAAATTAATTCAGACTCTTCACTGGAAGGACAAATGCTGAAACTGAAGCTGAAATACTTCGGTCACATAAAGAGAAGACGGAACTCATTGGAAAAGCCCCCGATGTTGGGAAAGATTACAGGCAAAAGGAGAAGGGCACAGCAGAGGATGAGGTGGAGAGACAGCATCATGGAAGCAATGAGGGTGAGCTTGGACAGACTTAGACAGATAGTGGAGGACAGAAGAGCCTGGTGCGCTGTGGTCCATGGGATCACAAAGAGTTAGACACGACTGAACAATAATCGAACCCATGGGAACTGATGGGACCCCAAGCGAGATAGCGTAGAGCAGAGGTTATTAACCTCTTTTGTGTCCTGGACACACTACCTCCCAGCCCCAGGAGTCTTGGTGAAGCTTATGGGCTCTTCAGAACAATGTTCTAAGATGCATAAAATACTCAGTATTACAAAGGAAACAAATTATATCAAAATATAGTAATCAAAATATCTTTGTAAAAAAATTAAAATAAGGGGCAGCTATGTGGTGCAGTGAGTAGAGCACCAGCCCTGGAGTCAGGAGGACGTGACGTATTTGCTGGCTGTGCGACCTTGGGCAAGTCACTTAACCCCAATTGCCCTGCCTTCCTCACTCAAAAAAAAAAAATAAATTAAAACAAGTTCACAGACCTCAGGTCAAGACCTTCTAGTAATGAGGGAGAGAAGGTCCCAGGAGAGACCCCTGGGAAACACCCACATGTGATGATCATGACCTGGAAGAAGATTCAGCAAAAGAAAGACAGATAGGGCAGTTACAGGGTAGAAAGAGAACCAGGAGAGAAGAGTTATCATGGAAACCCAAAAAGGATCAACATCGGCTGTTCAAGGCTACTGCGGGCAAGGAGGAAGAGGATGGAGAAAAGGCCATTTTTGTTGTTGTTTGGGCTTTCAGTCATGTCTGACTCTTCCTGACCCCATATGGGTTTTCTCAGCAAAGATACCAGATAGTTTGCCATCTCCTTCTCCAGTGGAAAAAAGGCCATTAGAAGTGGCAACGAAGAAATCATTGGTGACTGGAGAGAGAGCTTCGCTAAGGGCAGAAGGCAGAAGAGGATGCACCCAGAAGAGGGTGAGAGGACTATCCGGACACAGCTCTCTGGAGAGGAAAGAAACACGGTGGCAGGGAGCAGGGATGGCAGGCTCCAGTGAGGGTCTCTGAAGGTCTGGGTAGACGTGAGAGTGTCTGCAGGCAGCAGGGGAGCACCAGTGGGGAGAGGGACACGAGACTAGTGAGAGGCTGAGGGAGGAGAAGGCCATCCGTTGGAGAAGAGTTCTTGCAGCAGGGGTCACCTGGGCAAGGGGAAGGGTGTGAGACAAGGGGTAAGAGAGATTTTGTGGGGCAGGACTCCAAGTGATATGAGGTGGGGGGTGGGGGTGGAAAGAGCCTCAATGTTTTCAGGGAAGTCAGAGGCAAGGTCCTGAGGAGAGGGGCAGAGGGCGGTGTGAAGGGTTGGGAAGGCTGCTGTGGGGATGGGGATGGCAGAAAGGCCTGCTGGAGAATATGTAACATAAACCATGGAGGACCCCGGCAGCGGGTTTTTGTGATTTTCTCCTGCTCCACTCAACAGTATGTGAACAAGAGAGAAAGAAGAGGTTGGTGAGCGCGATCCAAGGCATGATGGGTGACAGGATAAAGGGCTGAAGTCTCCTAGCAGGAAGGCAGGTGAGGTGAAGAGAAAGACCCTCCCTGAGAAAGGGCAGTGCCCGGGGGTGGGGGGTATAGAAGGAACTGGCCCCCAGGATCTTGGTTGACACAGATTTGGACTGAATGACCCTCAAAGGAGGGGGCACTGCTGATGGATGGTGGTCGAGGTGGTGCCTAGAAGGGGCAGTGGGGACCACTGAGGGTGAGGGAGACATGACTGAAATGCAGCCAGGGCTGGAAAAGGTGGACATGGCCTGCCAGAGGGCAACAGGAGGTGGGAACCAAGATGAAAGGAACAGAAATGGAAAAGGCTTAAGATGAAAGTGAGACGAGGAGACCAGGAAAAGCTGCTTAGAGGAGGTGGCTCTGACAGTCTGCACACGAAGGAGGGGTTCCAAGAGACAGGAGAAGGCGGGGTGCATTCCAGGCCCATCCCAAGTCAGTGCCAGAAGAGAAGCATGTTGTCTGCTCTGTGATGGGGCAGCTGGTGGCCCAGTGGGTAGGGTCAGGAAAACCTGAGTTCAAATCCAGCCTCAGACAGTGACTCACTGGGCAACCCTGGGCAAGTCATTTCACTTTCGTCTGCCTCAGTTTTCAAGCACCTACATCATAAAGATCAAATGAGTCAACATCTGTAAAAAGCTCCCAGCACACAGTAGGCACTACATGAATGCTGCTTTATTCCCTTCCCCTTCTTATCCATCAACAAAAATACATAACAGGAAAAAACAAGAGCCCTAATTCCAGAACACGGATCCAGTGATGCACATCCACTGCACAAAGCAATTCCAACCTTCCCCCCACCCCTATTCCTTAAGCCCCAGCTCACACACCCTCTCCCTGAGGAAGCCAGGGGGTCACAGCACTTTCAGGGTCATGGTGGGTGGGATTTCTGCAGTCACTAAGTCCACCCACACCCCCAACTAGGTGGACGCAATATATCCCAGCAGGGACCGGCCAACTTCTGTTTTCAAAGCTCCAGTGGGGGGCAGCCCAAGGCTCCTGAAGCAGTCCAGTCCACTTTCTGATACATCCATTCTCCTGTTTGCCACCTGGACCAAGTCCAGCTCCTGGTCTTGCTCCCTGGGACTGAGAGAACAGGCCTTCAGGCCATCCAGAGCACCTTTAAAGGCTCCTCGGATGGCACAACCTTGGGGTCACTTCCCATGTGGGCTACCCTCCTCTGGAGGACTCCCTAACGCTTGCAAAATGCTCTCTGCTTCTGTCTCAAACACATCTGGGAATGTGCTTTATGCCAGAAAGATACTCCAAGCTAGAGCATCTGGCGGATTGCTTTGCACACAGCAGGCACTAGATAAATGTTTGCCCAATTCCTGAACCAGTCACCAGATCCCTAGGTAGCACTGAAGCACTTTACAAAGCTACCATCACAAAACAACCCCCTCTATTCGCCGGCCTTCGTGGGGTTCCTGGGCATGCCCACACCATCCACTTCAACATGTGGCAGACCATAAACTCTGACTGGGCCCTGCCTCGGGCACTGGCCAGTTGTACAACCACAAGCAAATAACTGACCATCGATGACTCCTGGGAGAAGTCCCCATGTGTCCCACGCAGCACTGGTGCTCTCCACAATGGCCCCTCATGTGTACACTGTGCTCCCTCCTGACCCCCTCCACCACCGAGGAGCCCCTCATCTTCAAAGGCCTGTTAGGTGCCTTTCCCTCACCTCTTTCCCTCCCCCTCACTCCCCCAGAGAGCCAAGTAAGAGCTCTCTAGAAAGAGTAAAATGTAAACACGTAAATCAGTTAACTAGCATTCAGTAAGTGCCAACTAAGTGCCAGGCACCCTGCTAAGCCCTGGGGACACAAAGAATGGCCAGACCAGTCCCTACCCTCAGGGAGCTTCCAGTCTAACCAGCAGACAACAAGCTAACCACCAGGCACAAACAGCCACATAGCAGATAAATGGGAGATAATTAACTGAGGGTTGGGAAAGGCTTCCTGTGGAAGTAGGATTCTAGCTGGGAGTTGAAGGAAGTCAGGAAGTGGAGAGGAGAAGAGAGAGCATTCCAGGCAGGGGGCACTGCCAGAGAAAATGTCCAGAGTCGAGAGATGGAGTAATCCGTTAGAGGAACAGCCAGGCGGTCAGTGTTCCTGAATCAGAGACTGGAAAGGCAGGAGGGAGCCAGGGGATGAATGGCTGGGAAGGCCCAACAGAGGATTTTGTATTTGATTCTGAAGGCAATGGGGAGCCACTGAGTAGAGGGGTGACACGGTCAGACCTGGGCTTTGGGACAGTCATTTGGGGCCCTGGGTGGAGTTTGGACCCCAGTGATGAGAGCCTGGGGCAGGCTCTAGACCCCCAGGAGCTACTGCCAAAGTGCAGGCTGTGGGGATCAGGTCTGCCCGGGGCGGGGGAAGGGAAGGTGGGTCCTCTTTTTGTCTCGGCGGCCCCAGCCCTCCGCACACCACGCAGGAGGTCTGGGGTCTCCCGGAGGTGAAGGCTCCCTCCAGTGACGCCGCCTGCACCCCTCGAGGCCCGCTAGTCCCCTGCAGCTCAGGGGTCGGCTCTGGCGCTGAGCCCGCCCCTCAGAGGCACGGACGCCGCTGGTAACAAAGTATCCACATTGCGGTCAGGGGAGCCCGGCCCAGCGCCGTCTCGTGGTCGGCCGGGGATGGGGGGGCATCCCCAGCTCTCCCTCTGTGATCCCCCAGCCCCATCGGGCACAGAGCCCCTCCCGCCTGCACCCTCAGCTCCCCGGGCCGGGGACCCCCGCCCCTCCGGGGGGAGGCGGCGAGCAGGAAGAATGGGAGAGAAAGAGAAGGCGAGGAGGAGGATGGAGAGGGGAGGGGCGGGGGGCTCCCGGGGGCGGGGCCGCCGAGCTCGCCCCGCTTGACCTCCCCTCCCCTCCCCTCCCGGTCCGTCGGTCGGTCCGCGCGTCCGTCGGTCAGCCAGCCCCCTCCCCCCAACCCACCCACCCCTGCTCCCGCCCGGCCTCTCCCGCTTGGCGGCGGTGGCCCCCCCCCCCCGCGCCCGCCCAGCCCGAGCCCCCCCTCCAAACCCCCCAGCCGCACGCTGCCCGCCCCCCACCCCGGGCCCCCAGCCTCGGGCCGCTCCCTCCCTGGCTCTCGCTCGCTCTACCTGCTGATCTTCTGCGCGAAGGCTCGGCGCTCCGCCATGGCTGCGGCGCCCGGGGCCCCGCCGACTGGGATTGCGCGCCCCCGCCCCCGCCCCGCCGGGCGCGCGCCTCCAGAGCGCGCCACCGAGTGCCCCGCCCCCTCTCGCCCGGCCCGCGCGCGGCCCCGCTGGGATGCTCCCTCTGCGCAGGCGCGCGGCCCTACCTCCCCCACCACCACCCCAGGCTGGAGGGCGTGGCCGCTGGGGCGCTCCCAGGCCTCGGGGCGTCGGAGCACAAACGTGGAAGGAATGAAGCGGCTTTAAAGAAAGGGCACTGCCCTCCCAGAGCTTCCTTTCGGGGGAATGCGTACACACCCCCTCCCCAAACCTGCGGGCACGTGGGGCGGAGCGCTTCCCAGGAGATCTGCCCCCGCCTCGCAGAGGGGGAAACTGAGGCACGGGGGCAAAGGTGGGGTTGATTGTCCTGGATGACCCAGTGACCAATGGGGGGGGGGCTCTGCCCGCGGCACCGCCCAGGACTATGGGTCAAGGTGTCTCTACAAGGACCCCCTCCAGACCCTGAGGACCCCTGGCACTAAGTAGGTGGTTAATGTTTGCGGATGGATTAATTGGGTTGAATTAAATTGACCCAGAAGTCTGATCCACTTCACACACGCTTGTCCCGAAGCAATCTGGAACTATGACCAAAAACCTGTTGCTCTGTGCACACCTTTGACCGGCAACGATGCTGGGCTGCTTGGAGACCCCAGAGAGGGAAAAGAAGAGGAGAGGGCCCGCATGTACCAAACGGAATTAAGCCACCCTGTCCCAGAAGCCTGCCTGGCATCCCAGTGATGCACTATCCAGGATCTCCCGGTTCTCCTGCTCCTTCCTTAAAGTCTAAGTAAATCATCTCCCAAAGACTGGACCCACTGAAACTGACACGGATCCACGGGCCCCTCCTCCGCCTCGGATTGGAGAGGGGCAGAGTGGGTGTGGCTGAACTCCTCCCAGGTCCTCCCCTTAAGAAGACGCCTAGGGCACCCAGCTCAACGCCTCCCGTTTGGCTACCAGACTTTCAGGTCCCCGCGCCAGGTACCGTTCCCCCTTCCCAGAGTCATGCTTTTAAGTCAATTTTTAAAAAATATGTTAAGATTACAAAGGAGTCAATTATGCTGAAATACGGTTATCAAAATGACTTTTACAAATTTCACAGACCTCAGGATAAGAACCCCAGCTCTATACCTTGGTCCCTTTATGAGATGGAAACCTCTTTGATTAGTTCTAGAAGGGAAATTTATAATTGGCTAACCAAACAGGTTAATGGGGCCTCCGGGGGCCTTGGAGCAGGAGGAAGTTCACGGGATTGCCTGGTTTATCCGAGGCTTGGTCAAGCCTTGCTTGGCTCCGGGCAATAGAGTCACAGAGCCTTTTGCAGGATTCCCGAGGGCAGGGAAAGAAGGCAGATGTGAGCCGGTGTGGAGTGTTAGATTCCTCTCTCCTCCACGTCATTGGAAAGGCTAGACAAAAGCCCATGGAAGACTATAAGTGGGCTGCCTTTCCTGGTGTCTTTCCTTACAAGCCAGACCAGTTTCTTTGTGATAGCCTTTACCTGTTTGAATGCTTAAGTTCTGTATCTGTCCTGTGACCGTACCCTTTTAAGAATACAAGCTAGCGTGAGTTGTTGGGACTTTTCATTCTCAAATACAGGGCCAACCCTAGCACTAAGCTTAGAACACCACGGAAGCTCATCTCTCTTTGTTTTGTTTTTTACTTTTAAGCAGACTTAGACTGCTTTAAGTAAGCACGTGTCTTGAATCTAGACAGATGGTCTAAGAGTCTTATGGACCGAAGGTCACAGAATCATAGAATTTGAGAATTACAAGGGCCCTCAGTGGCTATACACAGAAGCCCCTAGTCTGATCTCCCTCACAAGTGATTGGCAGAAGCAATTCAGAACTATGGCCAAAAAGCTCCTAAACTGTGCATACCCTTTGACCCAGCAATGATGCAGCTAGGTCTATACCCTAAAGAGCTTAAAGAAAGAGGAAAAGGACCCACACGTACAAAAGTATTGATAGCAGCTCTGTTTGTGATGGCAAAGAATTGGAAACTGAGGGGATGCCCATCAATAGGGGAATAACTGAGCAAATCATGGTATATGAGTGTGATGGAGTACTACTGTACTACAAGAAATGATGAAGAGGAAAGTCTCAGAGAAACTTGGGAAAGTTTGTTAACGATAGGGTGCTTGTGCTTGGACCCTAATTCTAACATCCCTTAGCTTCTGCTTGGGTGCCTGTGCCTGAAGTCCAGTTCTAAAATCACATCTCTCCCTAGCTTCAAAGCATTGGCCCTAGCAGTCTCTCTCTGTAGCTGAAGGGCAGTGTGCCCTAAAGTTATCTCTGCTTCTTCCTCAGTAAGCAGCTATGCCCAATTATAGATTGATTCCAGCTGCTGATAATTGACTATATGCTGAGTCTAACATGTATCCTAGACATAGTCAAATGTATACTCCCCTACATTAATCTTGACTAACAAGACATGTGATGGAATCCAGCTGGATATTGCCAGACAGCTGTGAACTTTTGGTGACTTAGTGACTTTTCACAGTCAAAACCACACCCACAGGTAGCACCGCCCCCCCACCCCTTGGGCTATTTCCCAGTGAACTCTGGGTAAGATACCTGCACAGTAGATACAAAAAGGGCATGTTCCTTTAAGAACTGACCACCCCTTAACCACTCCCTAATCCCACCCCTAAACACCTAATTGACAGGTTTCACCCCTAAATCTTGTACTTAAACTTTCCCTGTAGCCCTGTAAGGTTGCAGGTTCCTTAAGAATTCTTGCCCTCTGTAAAGCGTAATAAATCTTTGCCTCCTTGACTTAAAGAATGCTTGGGTCGGCGAATTCATTCTAAGTGACCTGGGAACTTTGGTTTGGGATTCCTGCATCCCCAGGTTTCTTTTCTCCGTCAACACTATGAAGTGATGCAGGGCAAAGTGAGCAGAATGAGGAGAGTGAGAAAAATTAAAATTGGCTTGTATTTATTACTGCTATTTCTATGGGAATCCATCCATTTCCTCAGACTGCAACATCTGAAGGTCTGGCAGCGTTTCTGAAGGGCCTAATAGTGGTTGTTGTCCTTCATTCTTGAAGAGGACCAAAATGACATCATTATGCTAGGAGTCAAGTTTCAATGTGTCCAGCTGTGGCTGATCAGACCAATACGAGCTTAGAATGCTCTATCACAGGTTGAGCACAAATAGTCCATGAGAACATTTGGGGTGAATACTCTGAACTTGCACATTCTTCGTTTCCTTTGAGGTGTTTCAGTTCTGCTTTGCTCATAGAGCACAGCACCTTCTCTTATGTGGGCACACCATGCCAAGCAGTCCTGTGCCAGTGTCTCCCATGTCACACAATCAATTCCAAAGTTCTTGAGAATATCCTTGTATCACTTCTTCTTACCACCATGTGAACACTTGCCCTGTGTGAGTTCTCCATAAAATAGTCTTTTTGGCAAGAGTAAGTTTTGCATTTGACCAACGTTGCCAGCCCATCGGAGTTGTGCTCTCTGAAGCAGAGTTTGAATGCTTGGCAGTTTAGCTGAGTAAGGATCTCAGCGTCTGGTACCTTATCCTGCCAGGTGATCTTCAGAATCTTCCTAAGACAGTTCAAATGGAAACGATTCAGTTTCCTGGCATGATGCTGGTAGACTGTCCAGGTTTCACAGGCATACAACAATGTCCTGGTTTCATGGGCATACAACAAAGAAGTCAGCACCAAGGCTCCACAAACCTTGGGAAAGGCCTAATAGAATAAGGTAATTACTCCCAGCCCCCAAGGCATCTGCTCATTAACTAGCTTGGGCCATGCCCCAGCCTCTGTTTGTTATTTTTATTATTGTTGTGGTGGTGGTTGTTCAGAGAGGACCTATAACATCACAGGGTGATGTCTTGACTCTGCTGGAATTGGACTTAAATGAGGCAGTGACACAAAGTCTTCAGCCTCACTCCCTGCCAGAGACATCTGTCCGGTGGCAAGACAAAAAGCAGGACAACCGGCAATGGCCTGGGATGCAGTGGGTAACCTTGGCATCTTTGATGTTCAACCAAGCTCTGAGCTCTCCACATAATGCACAGAGCTTTTCTATTTACCCCAGCAGCCAGTTTGAGCGAAGGCCCTCCCCAGGGGACATCCTTATTCCCCTCAACCCAAAGATGAAGTAATAGGAAGGAGCTGAGATCTCTCTTAGCCCACTCTTCATTAAAATGTCCACCAATCAGGGTTGCTAGGGAAGGTCCAAATGATGCAATGTCAGGCCAATCAGAACAGACATGTCTAGGTATAAAAGGCCCTGTCTAACCTTGTTTCGGTCTTTTGACCCAAATGGAGGCTAGCCTGTAAAGCCACTTTGTTACCAGGCTGCATACCTCTGCTAATAAAGGATATAATAGTTACCAAAGGACAACAACATTGTAAAGGATCAACTTTGAAAGACTTAGTAACTCCAATCAATGCAATGACCAAGTCCAACTCCACAAGACTGAAGATGAAACATGCTACCCACCTCCAGAGAGAGCTAATGGACAGTCTACAGATAGCATTTTTTGTTTTTTTGCACATGGCCAATAAGGGGATTTGTTTTGCCTAAAGGTGCATATTTGTAACAGGTTTTGGTTTTTTTGCTTTCTCATTGGGAGGAAGGAGAACAGGAAATAACTGAAAATAAAATAAACTTGAATTTTAAAAAATAAAATAGAAAACAAATGGTTGTCCAGCTTCTGCTTGAAGACTCCCAAGGAAGAGAAACCAAGGACTTCCTGAAATGGCCCGTTCCACTTTTGAACCAGTTCTGATTATTATGAAGTTGCTCCTGACAACAAGCCTCAATATGCTTATTTGTACCTTCTGCACACAGTTCCTCATTCTTCCCTTGGGAGACAGCTAGAACAAGTCTAATACATCCTCCTCCATGGGACAGCCCTTCAAATACAGGTATTATGAGCCTCTCTCTCCTCTCAATCTTCTTTTCTCCAGGTTAAACATGCCAAGTTTTTCAACTGATCTTCAAATGTCACGGACTGGTAGCCCTACCCCGTCTTCGTTGCCCTTCGGCTTATCAATGTTTTTCTTAAATCATAGAATCAGCCCTGAGTGTGATAGCCTAGACAAGGCGATGAAGGCAGAGGACTGTAAGACTGTGTCACGTCCTCATTCCTGGAAGCTATGCCCCTCTCAGTGCATTCCAGGTATGAGGAAAAGGTCTAGGAAAAGGTGTGCAGACAGAAATTGAATCATTAAGGTGTCTGAAAAAAATGAGGCTCAGAGAAAAAGAGGGGCCTAGAAACCATCTGGTCCAACCTCTTTCCTTCTGAGGAGGAGGAAACCCAGGAGGCTCAGAGAGATTAGGTCCAACAATAACAGAGCTAAGATTTGAACTCAGTTCCTCTGACTCTTTATCTGTTCCAGAGAACAATTGGAAGAAAGGATTTTATAAGGAACCTAAGATCTCTAAAGTTCCCTGAAGCTTTAAAATTAATTCTATGGAAACCAGCCTGTTGAGAGTCTGTTTTGCCAGAAAAGATGGATGAAAAACATTGAAGGGGAACTGATGGATCCCAGAATTCCATTCCATAACATTTGGCAAACATTAAGCAAGTAGATGTGCTAAAGACGGTTTGAGGAATACAAAAACTCAATAGCCTCAGCCTCTACTGCGGAAATGCGGCAGAGAAAGAAATAAATTTCAATTACAACCCCAAATCATTGTCCATTTACAGTGTCTGTCCAAGATATTGCTGCTGATGGATGAGTTCTGTTGTCAAACTGAATTCACATCAAAGCCTAGACAATACAAGATGATTTGAACATAGAGAAAATACAAAACCTCAGGGCCAGAAGAGAACTCAGGGGCCCTCCAGGCCTGCCTACACCTGACCCAGAATCCCTCTCTCTATTACACATGACAGGTGGTTGAATTTGTAATTATTTAGTTCCTACCTAAGTAGTAAAGGGTGGGAGGAGGGCAAAGGGTATCCCTGACAGTGAATGGTAAGCTCCTTGAAGGCAGGGACTGGGTTGTTGTTGTTTTGGGGTTTTGTATCCCAGTGGTAGGCCCTAAACAAATGATCCATTGAGTGAATCAATTTTACTTTGGCCCCAGAACAGAAGGGAAAGGAATCTCCTTCCTGCTGCTCTAGGACCGTAGTGACAAGGACAAGAGACAAAAAACAAAAAAACAAAAAACTAACAAACTCATACTTTGAAGAGGATGGGTCTTATTGGAGCAACTGCTTTTCTAGCTTTGGTTATTGGGAAATTTTTTCCAAAAATGAGCTTAAATCTGCCTGTCTGTACCTTAAGATCACAGGAACATAAATGCTGATCCGGAAGGGGCTTCAGAGGCTGTGGAGTCATGGGATCATGGCTAATTCCTATATATAGCACTTTATAAATATGACCTTGTTTGATCTTCCCAACAACCCTGGGAGGTAGGCACTGTTATTGGCCTCATTTTATGGCAGAGGAAACTGAGGAAACTGAGTCGAAGTGAGAGCAGCCACATCCCAGCCCACACTAGTGCTTACAATCCCAGCAACCACAACCAACCTTCCAGGCCATAAACTCATTAGGAAGATGCTTTATATTACAAGCCCACCCCCACCCAGCAGTCCTATGGGTCTAGGACTCTACACCCCAACTTGTCCTCAGCCCTCATTCCCTGCACCTGTATTTACACTACAACCACTAGTCCCTAGGAATACCCTCTCCTCCCCATCCCTCCCCCAATTCCTTCCTTGACCTGTCTTTGTATTCCTTTTATTTGGAGAAAGCAAGAGAAGCCAGGAGGTGGTGATGAGGAAGGAGAGTGTTCCAGGTATGGGAGATAACCAGTAAAACCTCCTGGAGTCCACAGGTGGATTGGCCCATTCTATGACAAGGAGGCCAGTGTCACTGGACAAAGAAGTAGCCTCGGAGCCAGGAAGTCCTAACACATACTGGCTACGGGGCCCTTGGAATCACTTAACATCTCTCTGCCTGGTGCAGATCCCCAAGAAGGCCCATTCAGTCATGGCAGAACAAGGTCCTCACTGGCAGCTCCCTGTACATGAAATCAGTCCCCAAAAAAGTATTCTTGAAATGTTTTCTAAGAAAAAGTTAGCCCTCTCTCTTTCTTGCAGGGTGACTTTGGTGGGGAGGTGGTAAGTAGCCAATCATCCCACAGGTATCCTTCTAGTCCATTGGTTCAGTGAGTTTAATTAGAGGTCTTCTATGGGAATCCTCCTTTATAATCCATCCAAAAGGTTATTACAAGTATTTGTTAGCTTTGTCTGTGTGGCCACAGAGTTGTCACACAGTTGTTTTTGCAGAAAAGAGAAGAGTCTGTCTTGACAGGTGCCAGACAATTCTGAATCAAATCCAAGTTCTGCTACAGACTAGTTCTAGTAAATCACCCAAGATCACTGAGATCCTATCTCCCAGCCTTCCAAATAAAAGCAATAAAACCTCTGGTGGATTTCGTGTGGAGTAAATAATTCTGCAAAGTAGAGGGAAGGTCATAAAAAGAGAGAGAGAGAGAGAGAGAGAGAGAGAGAGAGAGATGTATGCAGTGACATTACTAAAATCGTCTTAATGCAGAAAATGCAATTAGATGGCATTTTTACCCCCACTGTATTCCCTTTCCCTTTTTTCTGCTCAATGTGTCACTGATGCTCACTTCTCCTTGGCATGTTTTGTAAGACCTACATTTCCCTGCTTCCAGCCATATCTTCAATAGTTCTTCATGACTTGGAGATGACCCTGGACTTTCAAAGACCATGGGCAGTGAGATGCAGGCTCTGGCAGGTTCTGCCAAGCTAAACAGGCTTTGAATACAGCCTAAGTGTATCCTCTGATGAGTAGCCTAGCTAAACTGAGAGAGACTCTAAGCAGGTCAGCTGAAAGAGGCTTAATTTCTCATCCTGAGCAGCCCACCAGGTCCACCTAATAAGGAAAGGAGGGATTGCACTATCAAGGGGGGAATTCCCACACCAATGAAATCATAGCTGAAGTACAGTATGTGCAGTGTAATTGTCTGATTTTGAGTGCTTGAAGTGGACAATGAGTCCAACAGAATCTAGAGACCTGAGTTCTAATCCTGAATTGGCCACTAGCAATAGGAATAGAATCAGCACCTCATTATTCACTGGCTTTATGACAGTCACAGTCTTTCTGAGCCTCTGTTTCCTCATCTGAAAAAGAGAAAATTAAACTAGATGGACTCTGAGGTCCCTTCTAGCTCTAGATCTAGGATCCTGTATTATAAAGGCAGAATTTATGATTTCAAAGAGAATCATATATATGTCTGAATGGTTCAGAACCGCAGGATATAAGGAATTCTCTAAGTAGAAGTCAGAAGAATTAAAGCATTTATTCAAGCTCCAAAGTAACAGACCCACGAACCAGTGTCCCCATTTTGATATTTCGATCAAAAGCTTCCGGGTCGGCTCTGCTACCGGCAGCTCCTGCTTCGGCTTTCTCTTCAGCTTTGGCTGTATCTGTCTCTGGCTCCAACAAAAATCAATCTTCAAGCTGTCTTCTCTCCTCTTTTTTTTGTTTTTGACATCATCAAGCATTGTCTGAATGATTGGTTCTTGAGTTGGCCGCTCCCCTTAGGACCCTGGGAGGTTCACATCCACATAGATTAGGTTAACACCTAATAGGGCATGGCTCTGGAGTTAACATCTCCCCTTAGCCGGCCCCACCCCAGTCACCAATCCACACCCACCTAGGTTCCACACCTAATGGGGCTTTGGGCCTGGGGCTTAGCACCTAGTAAGGTTTAATGAAATACACTGAGTTACTCAAAGAAAACAAAGGCCATTTTGCTTACCAACACAGATCCTATGGTGTTTTAAGGCATCCAAAGCACCTTTTGTCCCAGCAACTGACCTACAAGGTAGGTAACACCAGCAAGAACCCATTTCTCTTCATTTTATAAGGGAGAAAATGTATTCATAGAAGTTAGGAGACATGTACTTAGAATCATATATTGAGTAAGTCACAGAATAATGGAATCTGATCATTGGAAGAGATCCCAGTGCCCATCCAGGGTAATACAAGAAAACATTCCCCACCTTAATGTAAATGAGTAGTCCTCCAGCCTTTACTTGAAGACATCAGGTAAGAGAAAACCCAACACCTCATTGCACTTTTGGACAGCTCAGACTGTCAGGGATGATCATCAAGTCTAAATTAGTCTCTTCGCCTCTCCCATTCAGCTACCAAAGTTATCTTCCTAAAGGGCTGACAGTGTCACCCACCCACTAAACAAACTCCGGAGGCTCCCTACCATCTCTGGGATCAAATAGAAAGTCCTCTGCTTGGCTTTGAAAGTCCTGCATGACCCATCTTCTCAGCTGCCTTTTCAGGCTTTTTACATTTACTTCTTTCCATTTAAATACTCTTCCTTCCATCCTTTTTGCTTTTTCTCTAACTGGACACTTGAGCTCCCAATTCTGTGCATTTTCATTGGCTGTCCTTCATGCCTGGAAGGCTCTCCTTCCCCATCTCTGCCTCCTGGCTTCCCTGGCTTCCTTCAAGTCTCAGCTAAAGTCCCCCCTTCTGCAAGAAGACTTTCCCAAACCTCCTTAAAGCTTATGCCTTGCCTCTGAGATCACTGCCGATTTACCTTGTATGTATCTCAAATGCATACAGTTGTTCTCATGTTGTCTCCCCTAATAGAATGTGAGCTCCTTGAGAGCAGGGGCTGTCTTTCCTTTTCTTTTTGTCCTCAGAGCTCAGTAGTGCCTGGCACACAGCAATAATCATGGCTATTATTATAGCTAACATGTAGAGAGCTTTAGGGTTTGTGATACACTTTACATATGCTATCTGACTTGATCCTGCCAACAATGCTGGTTGAGTCATTGATTCCAACTTCCTCTCACCACCCTGGTTCTATCCGGGGGCCAGGCAAGTGTCCAGCTGAGGCCTCCTAACTCCAAATTCTGGGCTTTCCCCACCCTCCCACACTTCCTCTCAAACTAGCTGTGTGACCTTGGGGGAGAAGATATTAATTAGCATTTCGAAGTACTTCTGCTCTTTTATTGTGGGTGCTCACTAAATGCCACCTTTATAAATATGTTCTCTGCATTTGCTTCATCGAATATGAGACCTGGGATTATTCTCCATGAGCTACTGCTCCCCTTAGTGCAATTGCAGGTGAAATCCTGATGTTCTGCCTTTGAGAACAGCTCCCCAAAATTATGATTATTACCCCTGGAAAGTTCTTGCCAAAGCACAAATGATCTGGAGGATGCTCTCTGACTCTTTAGCTGGCTCTATTATGCAGCATTCAGATAATTGCATTGAAACACTAGTGCCCTCCCTCCCAAACTTCTTTGTGTTTAGCTACTTTGTATATGTGTTTATTGATTTTTATATTTATGCTATGTATACTTAGATATGTGCTACTTTTCTCCTCCATGAGAATGTAAACTTCTTAAGAGTAGGGATTGTTTGATTCTTTGTACTTACATTCCCTAATGCCTGGCACAGTGCCTGACATATAGTAGGTACTTAATAAATACTTGGTAATTGATTGAGTGTGTGATTAGTATTGGGACTTGAAGGCAAGGTACTGCTACAACGGACATATACCCCAAGGAAGCTAAAGACAGTGTCTTTATGTGAGACAACTGGAGTAGTGGATAGAGTGCTCTCCTTGAAATCATGAACACTTGAGTTCAAATCCTGCCTCAGAAACTTACTGGCTGAGAGATGATGGGTGAGCCTCTTCGGCACTTCAGGCCTTGTTTTCCTCGTCTGAAAAAGGTTGGACTTGATGACCTTTGAGGTTCCTTCCAACTCAAAATCTGCCATCCTTTGATAAAGGTCCCACATTCATCAGCATATTTATCAGAGCACTTTTTATACCAGCAAAGAAGTGAAAATAGAGTAGATTCTCAGCCGCTGGGGAACGGCTAGACAAACAGTGGTCCATGAACATAACCAAATATAAGAAATAACGCCCCAAGGAACGATGAACCTAAATAATTTCAAAGAGCACCAGAAGACATGTATGAACTCACGTGCTGATGCAGAAAGAAGTGAGAAGAACCAAGAAAAAACCGTACCCAATGACTGCAATGATGGAAGTGGGAAGAATAAATAAAGACAACTGAATTCGAAATAGTTGTAATGACCCTGTTTGACTCCCAAAAAGAGATGGGAAAACACAACGCCCTCCTTTATTTGCATAGGTGCAGGACTATGGGTGTGGGGCATTGCATACACTGTCGTACTTGGTCGATATGTTGGTTATTTTGCTGAACTAACAAGGGTTGGCTACAATGAATGGCTCTCTGGATAGGGGGGAAAAGAGAGAGAGAGAGAGAGAGAGAGAGAGAGACAGAGAGAGAGAGACAGAGAGAGAGAGACAGAGAGATGAATGAAATTAGAGGGGGTGGTCAGCAAGGAAATTTGTCATCTAGATATCAGTGAGAGGGGTCAGTATGGTAAGGGATTATGGTTATAGGAAGGAAACATCTTAGAATTGAGGCAATGATTTTTTTTAATGTATTAATGTCTTTTTTTTTACATCATCTTCATCTCCACATATTTCCTTCCCCCTTTCCCCTCAAAAGAGACACAGCAACAAAGAATAAAAAAAGAAAGATGAGGAAGAAGAGGTCAGCAAAACTCACACATGTCCCATTTCATATTGATAATCACCTACCTCTGAAAGGAAGAGAGGGAAGTGCATATTTTGTAATATTACTGAAAAAGAAGTCATCCTCTGGAAAACATAATAGAAACAACAATAACAAAAACTGAGTTTTTAAAAGTTAAAATTTTGTAATGCCCGAAGATCAATGTGCGGGTACTATCCCCCTGTAGCCTTACTACAGATCTATGAGGGAAGGACTATAGGTTCAATTCCCATTTTACAAATGAAGCTTAGAAAAGGTTAAACAGTTTGCCTGTGATCACGTAAGTATTGACTATCAGGCAGGAATCTGGATTTAATTTTAATATCCTATTTTCCAGTCAAGGCTCAAGAAGAGATTGAAAAGACTCAGATCATAGGTGATGGGTTCATTAGATCCCCATACATAAGGAGAGATGAGAGATTGATGGTGGGATAGATAGCTAAGAAGATGAACCAGAATTTAAGAATATTTCAAAGAATCAAGTTGCATAAAGTAACACAGAACTTTTTATCATTCATAATTTTATCATTCATTTTTTATCATATCATCATATCAAAGAAAATAGAGATAGGATGAAAATTTTCATTTCAAAGTAAAATTGTAATGAAACTTTTGCATCAATTGACATGCCTGGACCTTCTAATGTTGAGGAATCTCTCCTCATACTCTCCCCTCCACCACCCCCAATCCCCCCCACCAGTAGATAGTACTTCCAGAATATGGATTTTCTTAAAAACAGAATCTCGGCAATTCAGGGACAAGGAATGTCCTATCCCACAATATTTTTGACATAGTTTTCATGGTTTCCTATCTCATAGCCACATAGTTTTGTTGATCATAGGGGTGCTAGTTTGGGTAAAATCCAAGAGGCAGATACGGACAAAATATTTGCCAAAATACAAACATAGTGCATGCCGCTGTATGTCATTTCCTTCCTTAAATCTTGTTTTGAATGCTGCCTGCATTCAGAAGACAGGGAGAAGGAAAGGGATGCCTCCAAATATTCTCCCCCGAGTCCCTACTCGGGCCCACACGTGTTAAGATGCATCTTTTCCCCATTAGAATATCCTTGAAAGCACGAACTGTCTTTGTTTGTTAGTTTGTGTTTGTATCCCCCTCACTTAGCATAGCGCTTGGCACATAATCAGCATTTATTAAATTCTTGTTGACTTAACTTTCCTGACTCCCCCGTGTTATGAATACCCTTCCCTCAGAATTACTCTATTTATTAGTCTTGTATGTAAACTTGCTGTTTCTCTCTAGTAGAATGTAAGTTTCTTACTTTTATTCATGTATTTTTTTGAGGCACCTGGGGTTAAGTGACTTGCTCAGGGTCTCACAGCAAGTGTTTGAGGCTGGATTTGAACTCAGGTCCTCCTGATTCCAGGGTCAGTGTTCTATTAGAATATAAGTTTCATGAGGGCAGGGACTTGGCCCTGTGCTTGACACTTATTTCTTGTTTCATAGATTTAGAATTGGGACGTCAAAGATCTTCTAGCCCAATGCTCTCATAATATAGATGAAGACACTTTGGGCAGAGAGATGAAGTTACTGGCCCGAGATCACAAAGCGAGTGAGGAGCCAAGCTACGACTCCTGGCTCTAAACTCTGGTCTCTCTGTCCAGGGTGCCCCCTGCAGTAGGCTTTCAGATGCTTGCAGCGGTGAATGGAATACTCCAATCTAATGAGGGACCTGCCCTGGGGAAAAGTCACTTGATTTTGTGGCTCTAGCGTTGGGTTTCAAAAATCAAACAGTGAATTCAGGTGTTGAGGTGTCCTTTGGTTATCTAAATTGGCCTAATTTCTGCTTGCTGTCATATGGAAATGGCCTTCTTATGAGTGAGTACTTGACTCGCAGAGAGCCTTGTGTTCATTCGGAGCTCTTGGGATGCACATGAGCCAGCACCGTCAAGCCTGGAGTCTACAATCAGCCCATTCATTCCTTACAAAAACCTACTCTCTCCACTTGTCAGCCCAAAAGAATCACCCTCTGGTTTTCATTCTTTAATTCCATTTTTATTGGGGGTGTTGCTTAGGGAGTACATTTCCAGAAAGAAGCGTTGAGAGAGGAAAGATGATGTTCTGCCTCGGCCTAAGAGCCTGCTTACATAGATGATTCCAAATGTAAACTTCCCAGGCAGTAACAGAATGGGGCAAAGGGTGTCTGGGTAACTGATAGCACGATCTAAATGAGGCCCATTAACTCGACTTTCCTCTGGGTTTATAGATCACCAGCTAACGCCTTTAGGTGCCTTTCATTTGTCTGATCTAAATATGAAAATCTCTAAACCCAATGAGCCTTAGCAAGAAAATACAAGAAAAATAATAAAAATGTCAGTCTTGTTTTCAGAACTCAGTTATACTCTACACCCACCCACCCACCCACATACATACCCGGGCACTTGGGCACACACACACACACATACACACATATGCCCAATGCTAGGTGCTACAGATACAAAGACAAAAAGGAAATATTCCTGCCTCCAAGGCAGAAAAAATCATGGAGGAAAAGAGTTTAGTGTTGGGGTAAAAGAGTGGTTGAGAGAGGCCTCTCTGGCACTTACTGTATGGCCTTGGGCAGATCACTGCACTTTGTAAGTCACTTGCCCACAAGCCTCATTCCTGGGGCTCAGTTTCTTCATCTGTAAAATTAGGGGTTTCTCTCATGGGGCCTCCAAGGCCCCTTCTCACTACAAACATGTACATAGATGAGTCAGTACAGAATACATGCACAGCAAAAACCATACCATCTTTGGGATGGCTTTTCTCTTGGGCTTCCTTCATCCACTTCTATGCTGGGCTTTGCTACCTGCAAAATCTGGCATGAACACCTTTTCTGGCACCTTTGGTGGCTCACCCTCTGGATCATTCAAATTTCACAAGGTCAGTCAGACGTTCCTTCAACTGAGAAAAGGGTAGAAAAAATGCAAAGAGGCAGAGAACAGAGAGCCATCTTCAAAGACCCAGGTGTCTCCTATTCGAAGAGTTACAGCATGTTTTCCTCTTTGAGCCGGTCAGGAAAGGAAAAGGTCCAAATCACCTAGAGAGTGCCTTTTGTAGACAGTCAGCCAATTGAAAGGCCCCCTTTCTTCTCTTGGTAACCAGACCAGAATCAGTACTTGAACATGCTTTGAAGTCGATGTGGGGAAAACACTGAGAATGCTCATAAGGACTGGGTCCTTTTTCCACTGGGAAAAAAAAAAACATCAGTTGCCACATGCCTTATCATCTCACCTCTATTTTAAAGAAACTATTGTATCATCAAATTTAAGAAGATGATGTCATTTTAAATAATTTATTTATTAGCTAATTTTCAATCAAGTGGCAGAACCAGGATTCAAGCCTAGGCCTTCTGACTCTCAGTTGGGTGTTCTGATTGTTGACTGAAGAAGCTCATCAAGAAGACATTTCAGTACATCCGTTTGGAAAGTCCTAGTTGATCAGCATATCATAGGATCATAGATCTCACACTGAAAGGGACCTTAGAGGACATTTGGTCTAGCTTCCTCATTTTACAGCTGAAGGAACTGAGGCCAGGCTTTTAACACAGGCAGGCAGTGTCTGAGGAGGGATTTGATCCGGGGTCTTCTCAACTTCAAAGTTGGTGATCTTCCCCATGCAACGAATAAAGTACTGTCTTTCTAATTCTTCTGCTGGAAACCCATTTGCAGCAGATACTTTGGTTCTTTGCCAGCTAGAAGACTCTGTCCTCCCATAGGCTCACCCCAGAGGAGTCCACCCACCACACTGGAGGTCGTCCTCATTTTTTTTTTTTTGATGTTTCCAGGATCCTAGTGGAGTGTGTGGTGTGTGGTCCATCTAATTATTCCTTGCTCTTGCCACATGACCAGCCCATTTGATTTTTCAGTCTTTCATTTTTTTAATGATATCATCTCCTGTTTTCCTGATTGTTCCTTCTGTGTAATATTTTTGCACTCTGCCTCCTACTTCTCCACTGACCTCTGAATCATAATGATTTTAAATTGTTCAAAGACCACAGTTTTCCGTGACTATTCCAGGAGAATATGAGGATTAAAAGGATGAGCTTTTATTTCTGGGAAAAATTGGGAGAAGACCATTAAAAGAGCTTGACAATTTCCCAGGAGCAACCTGTGCCCTGTTCTTCCCCTTAAATGATTCTCGGGTCTGCCTAAGATATCTACGTGCTGCTGAGTGAACTTTATAAGCCATCCACATATCTGCATGTACTGGCCTGGACAATAGCCATTCTCTATCAATGGTCTTTTGAGTAGTAATACCTCCTCAAACCCTGTGTGACCCTGGTTAAATCACCTCATCTCTCTCATCATTAGTTTCTTCACCTATAAAATTAAGAATAATAACAGCACCGCCCTCACAGGGATGTTGTGAGGATCAAGATATATAAAGTACTTTGCAAACCCGAGGTTCTGTTTGAATGCTGGCCGCTGGTACGGCCCTCATCCCTGCAGCATTGTGGGGCTGATGTGGCCAGTGCTATAGCATCTCCAACAGAAGCAGCTGGAGGGCATCACCATCCCCAGGGGATCTCTCTTCAGCTAGATGGGGCTTCTTAACCCGGGGTTCCTGTACTTGTTTCTTTAGTATTCTGATGACCATGTTTCAAAATAATTGATTTCCTTTGTACTCCTACATATTTTATCTTATGCCTTTAAAAACATTCTTCTGAGAAGGGGGCTCATGGGCTCTGTCAGATTACCAAAGAAATCCAGGATTCCAAAAAAATTTAAGAACCCCTAAAATGTGGGAAATCCCAACCTGAGGTATTGGCTTCTCTAAAGAGGCCTTTTCTTATCTCCCCTCCCCCAAGCCACCCTGCTCTTATGGTATTTTTTGGTACATACTTATAGACTGTGTAAACATTACCTTCCCTGATGGAAAGTAAGCTTCTCGAGCACAAGAGCTGTTTGTTTGTTTTTTCTTTGTACGCCCAACATCTAGCGCACTGCCTGGCACATAGTAGGTACTTAATAAATACTTGCTGACTGATTTCACCTAGATCCTGCACTCTTGCTCTCTTCCACAGCAGTGGTGAGCACTTTTGGCAAGCACATTTTCCCCTTCTCGCTAGATGTAAATGGTCAAAGGTCCTTTAAGAAAGTAATCTCTGCCATTTTATCTTTCAATCTGTAATCTTTGCATAAACATGGGAGGAAAACCTTTTTTGCTTTCTTAAAATACAGCCACAAATGCACAATGGGATATCATATTCATTACATCTTTCAGTCAATCATGTGATGGCAATAATATTGTTACTCAGAGCCATCAAGGATGCTGTTAATGGGTGTGTAGATCACTGTCGTAAGAATGTCCACGTAGCGGGACCAGGGGCTGGCTAGACTGGTAGATGATGATGCCTATTCTTGCTCTTCTTTTTTTGTAATCATAAAGTCTGAGCCATTTCTCCACACTTTTGGTACCTTTAGATAGATTGTGAAGGAATGCCTCAGTGCCCTCCAACTGTGCTGCCTCCAGCACAGATCTCCTCTCTGTAATTATGGTCCGATATGGCAGCTTTGCCCATCTTTGTTCTCTTCAATGCCATTTCTAACTCATATAAACACATCCAAGGCTGCCATGGCAGATTCCAAATGTAAGACACTGGCCTTGTTGGTGAAGAGGGTTTACAACAAAAATCTTTGCAGATCCTTTCCATCTTCCATTTTTTTAGCTGTCCTCCTCTCAATTTCATCTTCAAATGCCCTCAGTTGTGTTTCTTTGAACTGATTTTCCCTCTTTCCTGTTTCCATTTTATGAGGTGAAATGGCTCATAATTTTTCACTATCATTCTCTATAAAATTTTACAAACAAGTTTATATTCTAAATGTATGTTGACCTTGTATATAATTTTTTTTTGCTTGCGCGTAAAGGAAGTCTTTGCTCATTTTGCATTTTGCATTTTGATTTGCATTTTAGGCTCCTTTTGTTTTCATCATGATATTTGATTTACAGGAGTTAAAGTTTAGTGTGGAATTTTTATCTGCACCCTTTCTTCCATCTGTATCCCATTTTTTGGTATCAATAACTCATTGAAATTTAAGTAGGTTGGATTGAGGATATTTTAATTTCATGCTTTTCTCATTCTGTTGCTTTCTTCTAGCTTTGCACTAATTTTGATCTTTGTTCTAACAAATCTGCAGATAGGGCTGAATTCAAATTCCTAATAACATTTCTCAGACTGAGATGTGAACAAGTCCATTGTTTAGAAAGGAAACATTTGCACTTCAAGTACAGGAAATCACCAAACAATTAACTTCCGTGGAACATGTCTACTCCGGGTCAAGTGAGTTTCTTTGTTTCATGTCAAGCTATTGAGGAAATGTTTTGCAGGCACAGATCCTGGTGGTAATGTCACCATGGAAGCCTTCGAAATAAATGGAATCAGCTGTGAGACATCAGCTGTCATATTTATATTTATATCCATGTCCAAACTCTCTTTAAGGTGGCCATGCAGTCTTAATCACCATATCCAGTCATTTTTCCAGTACTCATTGTGGGGCAGGCAGGCTGGCTTGGCTGAAGCAGCAGGGCACCCAGAGGGAGAGACAGGAGGCAGCAAGTACCAGGCAAGTCAGACCACTATTACCACTTTGATCACCACCTCCCCTCAGACCCTGGAGGAGACAACCCAAGACTCTGAACTCAAGAGCTTTGGGAATAGCAGTGCCCTCCAAATCGTAAGGCCTGCTTCCAGCCTAGCCTAGCCCCAGTAGCAATCACTGAGGGAGAAAGTCATTGGGGGAAGGGGGTCCATCTTTCTCATCACCAGCAGCAATTGCTAACAAGGGCCATTAACAGGCAGATGGGTACAGGAGCCTTGGGAGCGACAGCCCCCCGGACCACCAGTCCTAATTCAATCCCAGATTTTACGGCCATCATGTGGGAAAGCAACTCCTGTGGAGAAGGATCCAGTGAACTCCATTAACTGCCACACCCAGGGCAGGCAGGCAGCCTAGCTGAGGGAGAGACCAGAGGCAGCATGTGCCAGCTAAGTCAGACCACCAGTACCACTGTCAGCACATCTCTCAGACCTGGATGGAGACAGCACAGGACCCTGAACCCAAGAGCTTTGATCCTTCCAGCCCAGTGACCTCAGCCATCATGCTGGGAAGTGGCCCCAACAGAGATGTTGCCTGGGGACTGCTTCTGCAGAGACTGCAGCCACAGCTATTGGAAGCCTAGAGAGGAAAGCTCTTAACGCCAAAGTCCTTGGCTCTATCCAATGTTCAACCTCAGAGACTGATGATTTTGACGGTAGAAATAACTTTAAAGAAGAGACCTTTCTGCTTTGCTGCTGCCCCAAAGGACTATGGGACTTCTCCATTTGACTTGCAGCTGAAACCTTCCTTAGGTGTGGTCTCCATAGTCAGAATGTGAACTTCCTGAGGGCAGGCACTACCTGACTTCTCTGTTTGTATCCCCAGGTCTCAGTACGGTGCTTGGCACGAATAAATGGCTTAATAAACGTTTCCTCTGCTCATCCGGTTTTACTTCAAATACATATTTCTCTTTTTGGTATTTAAAGCCCTTTGCTTCCCTTTCCAGCCTCCAGCCAGCCATAAGGGCCTTGCGGGCTGTTTTCCACTCATGACACTCCCTTTCTGGTCTCTTGTCCTATGTACTGACTGTTCCCCACACCTAGAACATTTTCCCTCTTTACTCCTGACTCTTCTAATTCCTTATTTCCTTCAAAACTCAGCTCAAGGGTGACCTTCTACACAGTCTTTCCTGATCCTCACAGCTGCTAGTGCCCCCCCTCCAATTTGCTGGCATTTATTTTGTATGTGCTTACAGTGCAGAGGCAAAGTTTGCCTGGGGCGGGGGGGGGGGGGAGGGGGCGCCCACCGAGAGGGGCAGAATTCCAGGGAGTATGCAGAGCTTCCTTGGAAACTTCTGGGACTCTGAGGACATAGTGACTCATTGCTTGGGCCTTTTGGAAATGACTAACTTCCTGGCTGCCATCTGCCATGTGAAAGGATGTGCTGTTTTGATATGAAGGGGTAGATCCTGAGTGGCGCCTTGATCAACCTTCCTCTCCACCTGGCACACGCATAGAGATATCAGGGTCCTGTGTCTTTTAAAAGAAGAGAGCTTCTGGTTCACGCTCTCCCTCCTCACCTCCATTTTCTGGCTTCCCTGACGCTCTTCAAGACTTAAAATTGGGGCAGCTAGGTGATGCAGTGGAGTCAGGAGGACATGAGTTCAAATCTAGTCTCAGATACTTCCTAACTACATGACCCTGGGCAAGTCACTGAACCCCAATTGCCTCTAAAAAAAACACAGCTAAAATCCCACTTTCTGTAATAAGCATCTCTCATTTTAATGCTGGTCCTTTCCCCCTGAAATTACCTCCTATTAGCCTGTATATATCTTGTATGTACAAGGCTGTTTGCATGTTGCCTCCCCCTTATACTGTGACTTCCCTGAGGGCTGGGACTGGTTTTGCCTTTTTTAATGTTCGAAACGTTAAAATCCAAAGGTAGTGAGGAGCATATATAGAAAACACATGTGGCAAAGGGATCCCGGAAGGCCTTTTCCCCCTTGTTAGAGTCCTTAGGAAGTTATCCGGAGCTGTAGCTCTCTGCCAGCCTGAGCCTCTACCTACCAGGACAGGGTAACATGGTACCCTAGCCAGCCTCTAGCCATCCTTTCTCTCTGCCATGAAGAGCCATGCTCCCTAAAGCTGCCTTTTCTTGGGGGATAATCCTGCTCAGCCAGATGTCTGGTGTCCAACTGGTCCAATCCCTCCAGGGACATGGCCAGTGATGGGAGGAAGGAAGAGAGAGAGACAGTCTCTCCTCCCCCTTCTATTCCTCTGTACTGCCTCAAAAGCAATTCCCTCTCAGGGGCTTGGCTCTGTCTCTCTCACTGGAGTCTTTGACACTACAGCTAGGCCCCGATTACTGTGAATGATGAATCCCCTGATGTAGTCCCATGTAATCAAATCCACACTATTCAAAGTTTGTTGTTGAGTCATTCTAGTCTTGTCCGACAATTTGTGACCCCATTTTTGGTTATATTGGCAAAGATACTGTAGTGCCTTGAGATTTACTTCTCTAGCTCATTTTACAGATGAGGAAACCGAGGCAAACAGGATTAAGTGACTTGCCTACGGTCACACAGCTAGTAAATGTCTGAGGCTGGATCTGAACTCAGGAAGATGAGTCTTCTGACTCCAGGTCTGATGTTGTATGCACTATGGCGCCACCTAGCTGCCTGGTAGTCAAAGTTAGAATTACGTAAAATAGGTTCATTGGGTCCAGTCCAATGGAAAATAGGCAGTGTGACCACATGAGGGGATTCATCATTTGCACTAATCCACCTAGCTGTGGAACGCTTCCATCTCCAGACAAGGTCACTGCTTGACTTACAAACGCTGAACTAGTTTGTTGTCTTTATGTTTAACCCTTTCTTATCCAGTCAGACTGAGCCCCGTTAAAGACTTTAGCTTAAAAAGGCCAATATCTCTCCCTGCACCCAGAGCCATCTCCAGTCATCCTGATCTGTATCTGGCCATTGGACCCAGATGGCTCTGGAGGAGAAAGTGAGGCTGGTGACTTTGCACAGCCCTCCCTCACTTAAATCCAATTCAGGTATACCTCGTGGCATTACCCCCCTGATGTCACGGTCCTTTTCAAGAATGAAGGACAAACAACAACAATATAACCCAAGAGATGTAATTTGGTCTCCTTAATTAATTACAAGATATTTCCTGTGCAGCATCATCTGCTTTTCTTCTAGTGACCAAAACCCTTTCATTCTCTCTCAAAGGATCAATTTATTCACTCCTGCTATACACTTTGATTCAATCAAGATGTGATTGTGTTTGTGTGATTACATGACATCTTTAGAATTGGAATGTCAACCCTTTCATTTTCCTGTTGAATTGCTAAACTATCCTTTTTAGTCCAACTCAAATTGTACCTATTTCATGATCTGTTTCACCTCTAGATTTCATATAACCCTCTCTATTGTTTTGGGTTTTTTTGTTTTGTTTTGTTTTTGTTTCTGGCAGGGCAATTGGGGTTAAATGACTTGTCCAAGGTCACATAGCTAGTACATGTGTCAAGTGTCTGAGGCCAGATTTGAACTCAGATCCTCCTGACTCCAGAGCCGGTGCTCTACTCACTGTGCCCCCTCTATTGTTTTTTAATTATAAAATATTATGTATTCTAGTGATTGGTATTGGTATCTTATCTCTTTAGTAGACTGCGGGTTTCATGGGAGCAGGGAGCATGTCCCTGGGTGCCTAGCACAGCTCTGTACACTGAAGGTACTAATAGATGCTTCCATGTATAATGTGAACATTTTCTTATTTATACAGAAAAGAGGAAGCTCTCAAGGAGCTGAGCTTAGATTCATATTTAAAAGTTTTCAAATTTATTCTAGCTGCTAGTACTTTTCTTCAAAAATTGTTGTCCAGTTATTCAGTCATGTCTGACTCTTCGTGACCCCATATAACATAGCAGAGCAGGCCCTTCTGTCCTCCACTACCTCTCTAAGTCTGTCCAAGTTCATGTTCATTGTTTCTATGATTTATTAATCCATCTCAGTCTCTCTGGTCTTTCCCCTTTTCCTTTTGCCTTCAATCTTTTCCAACATCAGGGTCTTTTCCAATGAGTCCCATTTTCCCATTATGTGGCCAAAGTATTTAAGCTTCAGCTTTGTTTTTTGACATTTAACCTGAATTAATTTCTGTAAGTATTGACTGATTTAATCTTCTTGCTGTCCAAGGGGCTCTGAAAAGTCTTCTTCAGCACCAATTCTGCAGGGGATGCTCAGCGGTGCTCTGCTTTCCTTACAATCCAACTCTCACAGCCATGTATTGCTACTGGAAAAACCATAGCTTTAACTATGTGGACCTTTGCTGGCAAAGGGAGGTCTCTGCTTTTTAATGGGCTGTCTAGATTTGCCACAGCATTCCTGCCAAGGACCAAACATCTTGTAATTTCATGGCTGCAGTCTCTGTCTGCAGTGATCTTTGAGCCTAAGAACATCAAACCTGACACTGCTGCCATTTCTTCTCTCTCTGTGTACCAGGAAGGGATGGGACCGGTTGTCAAGATCTTCGTTTTTCTGATGCGAAGCTGCAAGCTGGCTTTTATATTCTCTTCTTTCAACCTCCTCTTCACTTTCTGCCATCATATGCTCATGGATGTATTTGTCGACCCTCAATAGAACACAAGCTCCTTGAGGGCAGGAGCTGTTTCGTTTCTGTCTCCAGTATCCTCATCTCCTAGCCTAGTGCCCAGCACTATGAGGTGCTTAATAAATGCTTGATTAGTTCACTTAACAAATCACTTAAAAAACAGATTGCTCTTCCTTATCGCCTTTTCATTTTTTTCCTCTTCCCTTGAAACAATAACTAGCATTTATCTAGCTCTAAAGGTTTTGAAGCCTTTACCTAAGTTAACTCATTTAAAATGGTCCTCTCGACTTTGTTAAAGACTGATTCACCCCTAGTTTGGATTTTTGAGGCAGCTCAGATAGAGTTCTAGACTTGGAGTCAGGGAGAGCTGAGTTTGAATCTGGACTCAGACACTTACTAGCTCTGGGACCCTGAGCAAGTCACTTAACCTCTCCCGGACTCAGTTTCCTCATTTGTAAGTTGGGGCTGATACTAGCACCTACGTCCCAGAGTTGCTGTGAGGATCCAAGGAGGTAACAAAACCCACGTAAGGTGCTTTGTTAGCTGTAGAAGCACCTCTTATCTTTATGACTATTATCATTAATGTTGATTCAATCAAGGCATGATTACATTTGTGTGATTAAGGAAGCATACCAAATAACTGAATCAAAGTTCTTTTTTTTTTTTTTTTTGCCAGAGGAATGAGTCCAGCTTAAAGCAGTTCCAAATATCACTCTCCTCCCTCCCCCGCCTTTTTTTCTCTTTGCCATTCTTTTTGACGATCCTATCGAATTACTCCCACTCAAAAGCAAGGAAAGAAAAGCGAGCCAACTTCTCCCATCCCCCTCTGGAGACAAACAGGAAGAACCCAATCATCTTCAGCTGTGGCAATCGGAATGCCAGAAAGAGTTTGGAGACACACTTTTACTCTCTGGGGACAGGCCCTTCCCCTCATTTCATTGGATTTTGCCGATAGAATACTAGTAGTGTTTGGGTCAGCTCCCCCAAATTCAGTTCTAATCTGGTTACTTGGAAGACTTCATCGTTCCTGGCAAGTGATTTTGAACAACTGGAAATGAAAGGAGGAGGAAGGCTTTCTGCCTCTCTCCCCAGTGGGATAGAAGGATTTCTATTTTCCTTCAGCAAGGAAGCTGAAACAGACTGAGGCCATGACCCCTGCTCATGCCACATTAAATCCAATTCCTACTCGGTAGTCTTTTTTAAAATAATATTTTATTTTTTCCCAATTACATGTAAGAACAATTTTTAACACTTATGTTTTTTTAAATATTAAGTTCCAAACTCTCTTCCTCCCTTCCTCTCCTACCCTTCTCTGAAGTGGTGAGCAATTTGACATAGGTTATACATGTGCAATCATACAAAACATACTTCCATATTAGTCGTGTTGTAAAAGAAGGTGGACCAAAAAAAAAACTCATGAAAAAATAGATTGAAAAATCGTATATTTTGATCTGCATTCTGACTCCCACAGTTCTTTCTCTGGAGGTGGATGACATTTTTCACGAGTCCTTCAGAATTGTCCTAGGTCATTGTATAGCTGAGAAGAACTATTGTTCACAATTGATCATCACAGAGTGTTGACGTTACTGTGTACAATGTTCTCCTGGTTCTGCTCACTTCACTTTGCATCAGCTCATATAAGTCTTTCCAGGTTTTTCTGAAGTCATCCTGCTCATCGTTTCTTATAGCACAATAGTATTCCGTCACATTCATATGCCACAACTTATCCAGCCATTCCCCAGTTGATGGGCATCCCCTCGATTTCCAGTTCTTTGCCACCACAAAAAGAGCTGCTATGAATATCTTTGTATATATGGGTCCTTTTCCCTTTTTTATGACCTCTTTGGGATATAGACCTAGTAGTGATATTGCTGGATCAAAGGGTATGCGCAGTTTTATAGCCCTTTGGGCATAGTTCAAATTGCTCTTTAGAAAGATTGGATCAGTTCACAGCTCCACCGACAGTGTATTAGTGACCCAACCTAACTGGTAGTCTTAACAAACAAACCTCTTTGGGGAGACTGCCATGTTAGTCACTGGCTCTTTGGTATCCCGAAGACAGAAAAAAATCATGAGGTAAAGGAGTTTAGTGAGGTGGGGGGGGGCAGGTTGGGAACAAGGGGACCTGGGTCTAAAAGCTGTCTCTGGGACTTCCTCCCTATATGACTACAGAGAAATCACTCGCCAGGAAGTCACTGGCTCCTTGGTCTACCAAAGCTGGCCCCTCTGAGAGGAGTACAAGGGAATGAATGGGGCCCTGTCCCAGGAATCAGGAGATGGAACTTCCAGCCCCAGATGCTGCAGGCTAATGACTTAACAGACTGTGGCCCTGAGAATAAGCATGTGACTGGGCGTTAACATCCTCAGCCTTTCTATGAGATCATGGAGGGGAAGATTGGTCTGTGGCCCAGGAGGTCCCTCTCTCTCAAAGGGCTTTGACTCTGTTCTCAAGCAGCAATAGGTTCAGTTTTGGGGGAACCTAATCCCAAATTGGGGGTCTGGCTTTTCTGACCTCTGGCCTGTAGTAGAAACCTGGGGGAAATCTCTAAAACAAGGCTTAAGTGTGGGTGACCTTAGGGTCTTTCCAAAGAGGATTAACAAGGTTCCAGTAGTGGATATTAGGCACAGGACAGCTATTTATTTCCTTCACCACTGAAAAGAAATGCTTAACACACACACACACACACACACACACACACACACATACACACATACACAGAACCTCATAAGTGCAAACTAGCAAATATTTAAAACATGAAACAATAACCCATCACCTCTGTCATACCCACTTTAGAGTCAAAAACTCCCAAGAGACCCGTGAGCCTGCTAAAAAGTAACTTTCCATCACCCTGGGTGTACGCTGGCTAAGCTCAGCACCAGGCCTCACTCTTCTGCCCTCCCAGGCATGGACGAGTCTTGCTTAGTCCTTCTAGCTACACCAGATTCCTAGAAGTGCCCTCCAACAAGGGTGTCATCAAACAAGGCACCTTCCATTGGGCAACCAACTAACCCCAACTCAGAAACTTTCAGCCTCTGTGGTGACAGAGGTTGGACACATTCATCTCTCAGGATCAACGACTTATCTGGCATCCACTTGACTCTTATCAAGACAAATTATAAAGAACAAGCCAAGAAGCTGCTAGAATTAAGTGGAAAACTCAGGGAAAGAACCATAAAGCAAAAAGGGCTGCCAATGTTTCAGTCTCAGGCTCACTGAGGCAAGTACTTATTCTCTAGCCATAGACATGCAGGCGACATTGCTGGTGGGGGCAGGGGGCAGGGAAAGCAAACCCCTTGGCAACTTGCCCTAGAAGTCCAAGGGAGGGGTGGCTTTGCCTCTGTCCCTACATAGGAGACACCTTGAGAAAGAATGGAAAACATCTCTTCCTGTTCCCTAGAGCCCACAATGAAAGCACTTCTTCTTCTTCTCCTCTTCCTCCTCCTCCTTTTCCTCTTCCTTCTCCTCCTCCTTCTTCTTCCAATTATGGTTAAGTCACTTGGCTAGGATCACACAGCTAGTAAGTGTCTGAGGTCAAATTTGAACCCAGATCCTCCAAAGTCAATTCTTCTTGACCCACTTGCCAATCTTCTTCTTTGCTGCAGTCTTTAGTCACAGGGATTTGAAAAGACCAACTTGGAATTGCTGGTCCCACATGTCCATGTCCTTTAGCCAAGGGCCAAAGCATGTGGAGCCCTGGGAGGGGTCATGCCACCTGCTCAGCCCCATGCTTCTTGTTACAACCACATGAAAAGATTTAAAGAAGTGAAAGGCAAGGGTGTCTAACCCAGTTCCTCATCTGTAAAATGAGCTGGAGAAGGAAATGGCAAACCACTCCCGTATCTTTGCCAAGAAAACCCCAAATGGGGTCACAGAGAGTCAGACTGAACAAGAACCAGGGGAGCAAGTTTGTGTATTTGTGATTATACCTTTTGAAGTAAACATTTCTTTGTAAAAGTTAATTAGACCATGGTGATGAATGGAACTGGGGAGCAGCACCCCATAACTGAGGGGACACCTTGGTGGGAGCTGGAGTCAGTGGTAGAGAACTTAGACTCAGTCCGCCTGAAGGGCAGTGGAGAACCATAGAGGAGGGAGCAGGGCACCGGGAAGCAAGATTCCTTAAGGTATTCAAAGAGACTTCCTATCCTCCATGGAGAGCTCAATGGGACCTAAGTCTAAGCCCTTCCTTTTACTGATGGAGGAGTTGAGACCCAGACAAGTGCAATGAGTGGCCTTAGATCACCTAGATAGGAAGATGCTGGATGGGGATTTGAACTCAGATCCTCTAACTCCAAACAGAGTTCTCTTTCCCTTGTACCATATTGCAATTGTATGAACCGATGCAGAGTAAAACAAGCAGCACTGGGAAATTGTCTACACTGTGGCTGCCAGGTAGAAGGGTGCTTTGCGTACTATTTTCTCTCTTTTTCTTTCTTGTGGTTTTTCCCTTTTGTTCTGATTCTTCTTTCACAACATGACTAATGTGGAAATATATTTAATATGATTGTAAAAAAATAAAAATGTTAAAAAAAAAAGAAGGGTGTTCTGGAGTCAGATGGCCTGGGTTCAAATCCAGCTCTGATATTTGGTACCTTAGGGGCTTGGAGGAGAAATCACAGTTACCCTCCTCATTTATAAAATGAAGGTATTGGGCTAGATGGCCTCTGAGATTCATTCCAGCTCTAAATCTATGTAAATCCAAACCCTCAAAAATCCTGGCCCAAAGAAGATGAGAGGAGATGCACCACCCTCCTTTTCCGTGGAGAGGTGGGGGACTATTGGTATGGAAAGCTGCATACACTGTTAGACATGAATGTTGTGTGGGTTAGTTCCACTCCATTGTTTTTCTAAGGGAAGACTCACTGGGAGGGAAAGAGTCCATCTGAAAATCACTGTAAAACAACACAAAAGGCATCGATCAAACTTTAACGATTAAAAAAAGTAAAAGCCATGAGCCTTTGAATGGAGGTGGGCGCAGTTGTTTGAATTTCAAGTTAATATGGGCCATGCCACATTTAGAGGAAGTTTCTGGACAAAAGCCTTTTGATTGTGTGATATTAGGTCACAATTAGCCAGGCTCATATTGCTCTATCCAGTGGATTATCTCCTTATAGATAAAATCCAGAGGGAAAAAACCTTGTGGTCAACAAAAGCATTGACGGCTATGCAGGCCTTTGTGTGATTCAGGCCTTGGCAGTGGTCAGCCTCTCAGGCGGTGTAAGGAAAAACCAGTGCTCCCAGATAACCAGCCCTGGCAAATGCAGGCCTATAAAAATGTTTTCAGGCTTTAATTATTAATGTGCTTCTTTTCAAATTCTGTTTGCTAATGGCCATTATCAGGCCAGAACTGGGTGTGCAGCCAGATGATAATTCTTTGTCAGGCCACATCTGCTGGGTTCACTTCTGGGTGCCCCGTTTTAGGAAGGACATTCTTTGATAAAGTGGCTTATATCCTATTGAGAGAAGCAATATATATTCAGATACGTATGGCCAAAATGGTGGGGTTGCGGGGGAAGGGCAGGGCACTGACAGGCGGAGGAATCTTTATGTATGGTGCCTGGCATATGGTAATCTCTTAATAAATGCTTGTAGATTGGTTGATTGAGAGAGGGAAGGAGGGATTTTAAAACAGCTTTCAGGAAACTAAGAATTCTAAGAGGTGGAAGTGAAGAGGGAGTGCATTCCGGGCGTGAGATACAGCCAATGGAAAGGCAAAGAGATAGGAAGTGATATGTGTGAGAAACAGCAAATACGCCAGGTTAGCAGGAACAGAGTGTGGACAAAGGGGGGGGGGAGCCCAGGGAGAGACTTGGTGTAAAGCTAGAAAGGGAGGCTGGAGTCCCGCCCTAAGGACTTAGGTGCCAGCAGAGTTTGTATTTGATGTTAAAGGCAAGAGGGATCCAGAACTAGATGCTACACTCCATGTTTGCTCCATGTGTGGCACCTTCCTGCAGCCATTCTATCCCCTGAGCGAGGACATAGCACAGACGTAAGATTTGCCCAGACACAGCAAGTCACAGAATTTCAGAGTTGGGAAATCACAAAGACCCAGAGCTGACCAAGAAATCCTTCTACAATCTACATGACAAATGGCCATGATGGTGATGACCTCATCGTCCTGAAGATCTCACCTCACTACCCTCAGCCTCTGTGATTGAACCATGAACTCCAAACCTCCACATAAGAAGAGAGCCCGGGGCAGTTGGGTGACACAGTAGATGGAGGACTGGCCCTGGAATCAGGAATATCTGAGTTCCAACCTCATCTCAGACACAAGCTATGTGACCCTGGGCAAGTCACTTAGCTCTTTTTGCCTCAATTCCTCACCTATAAAATGGGCACAAAATGGAAAAGGAAATGACAAACCACCTCTTGGATGTAGTCCATGGGCTCATGAAGAGATGAACATGACTGAACTATAGTCTTCCTCCCCTCCCCAGAGACTGAGGGAATTATGCCCCCATATGTTATGGGGGAGCGTGTTTGTTCTTACTATGCTTTTAAAGTACATATTTCTTTGTAAAAACTAAGCTTGTATATGGTTAAATGAAACTGTGGTAGAGGGCACCCTCTTAAAATTGAGGGAACATCACTTGTTGGGGGCTGGAGCCAATGGCAGAGAGACCAAGCACCCCCACGCTCCTGTAAGGGTACCAGAGGACTGAGCTGGTGGGAAGGGCGACATGTGACATGCCTGGCCTCTGTTATTCAGTCCAGTTCCTGTTCTTCTCCTAATTCATTAGATCAGACTGGTAATGTAAAGCATTTCTGTGTTGGGATAATACATGAAGAAGCTCCTCGGGCCCCATTTTCATTGCACACACATCCTGAGACTCTTCTGTATCTATATCTCTTCCTGGACACTCTCTTCTCTCAGAGCGTTCAGAACAATCTCTTCCTGTCTTTCTGACTGTTCCTTTTCAGCTTCCTTTGCTTGTTCTTCCTCCATGCAATGCCCACTAAACTAACTGAGTGAGTGTCCCAAGACTGAATTCTGGGCCCCCTTCTCTTTTCCCTCCATTCTATCTCACTTAGTGATCTCATAAATTCAATTATCATCTCTGTGTAGACGAGACCTGGATCTATCTATCCAGCCCTAACCTCTCTCCTCCACGCTAGTCTCAAATCATCAGCTGCCTTCAATTGTGAACTAATTGAGAGCAAGGACTATCTTTTGTCTCTTTTTGTGTCCCCACATATCTCCACTGTGCTGTGCTTAACACAGCACCTGGCACACAGTAGGTGCTTAATAAACATTCATTGACTGTTATGGACTGACTGTCTCTTGGACATCTAGAACTGGATGACATCAACACGTCTAAAACTGAACTCATCATCTTATCCCCCAACTCATCCTCTACAACTTCCCCGTCACTGTTAAGGCCAACACCATCCTTCATGTCACAGGGTCACGACCTAAGTATCATCCTGGATTGTCATCCCAGTATCTTTATCTATAAAACAGGGATAATATGAGCACCTCCTGAGATAATGTTTGTGAAGTGCTTAGCACAGTGTCTAGTACACAGTAGGTGTTACGTAAATGTTAGTTGTTGTTATCCTTTCCTCTCTCTCTGACTCCTCCAATACACTCCCCACACCCAAATCCTGTTATTTTTGCCTTCACAAATTCCCTTGTGTCTATACATACCTCACCCACATTCCCCTGGCTCTGAGAGGTGAACTCTGCCTTATTTTGCCAGGGACCGGGCCTTCACTTCCCACGAACTCCACTGCCAAGGTCCCAGAAACAGAGGAACCAGGATTGAAACTAAGGTTCCCTGAGTCCAAATTCAGCATGGCTCCCTCTGTAGCACAGTCACTGCTAGACAATGATTTCTTCCAATTCTAATAATTCATCAAGGATGACTTATTAAAGGAACTTTCTTTATCATCACTGAATTTAAGTCTTTAAAATGTGAGGTCCTTAAGATCAGGGACCGTCTGGTTTCTCTATTTGTATCCCTCAAGGCTTTGGACATAGTAATCACTTAATAAATGCTTCATTCATTGAATAGTAAATAGAAAGGAAAAATAATCTCTGAGCCAGTTTGTTCATTAATCCATCAAGCAATAAATCTATAAGCATTTATTAGGAGCCTACTATGTGTCAGGTATGCACTGAGTGCAGGGAATAGAAATTTTAAAAATGAAATAATCCACATGAGTCCTGCTTGATCTTCCTAATTCTGTTACATTCACTTTTGATTTTGCAGTGTGTCATTCTTTCTATTTACATGGTTATAGTTCTGTATATATTTTTTTCCTGGTTCTGCTCCCCTCTCTCCGAAGCTGTTCATGTATCTTTCCATACTTCTCTGAAATTGACCATTGCCATTTGAGGAGGGGGGTCATCTCTGCCAGTCTTCAGGGTGTGAAATTTTGATCTGCATTTCTCTTTTTATTAGTGGTTTGTAATATTTTTAATGTGGTTGTGAATACTTTGTGTTCTTTTGAGAACTCTTTGCTCATATTCTTAGACCACTTATCTAGTGGGGAATGGTCATTAGTCATATATATTTGTAAACACACACACACACACACACACATATATATATATATACACACACACATATACACATATGTTATATCTTGGGTAGAAATTTGATCCAAAATATTTTTCTCATTCAACCACTTCTCTTCTTATGCTAGGTGCATTAATTTTGTTTGTGCAAAAGCTTTTCAACTCAATTTTAAAATTCAATTAATGTAATCAAAGTAACCTATTTTATCTTTATCAGACCTTATTGGAATCTTCAGTTGCTTCTCCCCCTTTGATTGGAGGAATAAAAGCCTTCTCCAAGAGCTTCCTTTTTAAAGAGCTCAGAATCCCTGTTTGCCCTTTATTTGCCACCTGCTCAGTTTCTACTTCACTACCTTCAGGATGCCCCTTAGGAATTAGGCTTAGAGAGACACCATACATTACATTCCACACTATATTTTAAATGGATATATGACTTTACTATGAAAGATCATACTCTAAAAGAATTGGAAGACAGGCAATCATAGACAGATAGGAGATGAAGTCTCAACCAAACAAGAAGTAGAGGCAAGCACAAGACAATACCATAAGATAAACATTTATTAAGCTCCCACTGCATGCCACGCACAGTGCTAAGTGCTGGAGATATAAAAAAGGAAAAGACAGTGTCTACCCTCAAGAAACTCATATTCTATTGAGGAAGACATATTCACATATTGGTATGTATGTCTTCTCTGATGTATATGGAAATGTTTGTTTGATTTGGGGCAGCTAAGTGGTAGAGCAGATAGGATGCCTGGCCTAGGGTCACCAATTGTATTCGTCATTTAATGTCAAACTAAAACAAAATAAAATGTGTTACAAAAAACCCAAAGAGACAACCTCCACGTGGTAGGTGAGGGCATGAGGGAGCGAAAAGGAAGGAAGGCAATTCTTGGAGTCTAGAGGTTTTAGCAGAGGTTCGGGTGCAGGGCTAAGGGCTAAGGGCTGAGGGCTGAGTGAGGGCTGAGGACAGGCTGGTGGGTAGAACAGCAGGGTTGGGATGGGCTCAGTCTATGGCCTGGAGGGTGTTGGTGGTGTCCTAAGCACCTGTGTGGGCTGGAGCATAGCTGCCCTTGTACATGGGGGTCTGGGAGCCATACATGTAGGGAAAGGAGCCTGAGCCATAGGCAGGCATCTGGGAGCCACAGCTCCACTCCCCTGATTTGCTCCTCAAACTTCTGCAGCTCGGAGAGCGTGGGCTTCACTCCCTCTCTGATGATGGCTGAGAGGGTGAAGGTCTTGAAGAGGAAGCCTCTGTGGCTGTAGCGGTTCCCTTTGAAGGTGAGAAAATCTCCATCTGCCCCAACCTTCCCTCGGAGGTATTGGATCTTCTGAGCATCAAAGAGCTTCTGTGGGGGGTCTGCTGAACCTCTTCCTCTTGGCAAAGCCATCTTTCTGGTTGCTGGGGTTTGTGATGAGGCTGTAGTCAATGCGAGGAATCATCTTGAGGGAGACCATTGCTTGGCCGGGCTCTGAGAAAATCACCTGAGCGATGTCATCCTTGTAGAGGCCTGTCCTGATGCTCACCCAGCTCTTGGGCTGCACGCTGGGGGCCTCCTTGACCAACACCTTGAGCACCTCCATCATCTCCTGGATGGGCACCAGGTGCTGGCGCTGGCAGCCCTGGAGCAGGCTGGCTATGCCTTTGATGGCCTCCACCACCTGGCTGAGCTTGTAGGCCTCCACATAGATGTGACCCTTGAGGTATTCCGGAGCCACCACCTACTTGATCTGCAGTGGGCTATTGGTGAACTGGGAGACCATGAACTTCCTCATGAGGGTCAAGGCAGCGGCTCTTTCCTCCCTGAGCTTGCACTTGACCATCCACAGTCTGGGATCCCAGATTCCAGGGAGCAGCAACTGTTGGCTAATGTCCTCTGGGAGCTGCTCAGAGACTCTGCAGGGGGCTTCCCAGCAGGATTCAGTGGCATATTTCTCCATGTAATAGTGGGCCAACTCATCCTCCTCTCCTTCACCCCTCCAAGCATTCTGGAGGCTCCGGGCCCAGGAGCAATCTTCCTTCCTGTCATCAAAACCCGCGCTGGGGCCATCTAGCCCCTCTCTGTCCAGAAAGTCCTCCGCTCCTTCCTCCCACTGTTCTTCTTCCTCTTCATAGTCATCATCCACCTCAGCCTCATCTAAGATGAAATCTCTAGGTTTCAGTTTCTTTCTGGAAGAGGGTTGATTTCTCTTCCTCTTCATTCTCCTCACATTCCTCTTTGATTCTGATTCTGATTCTGATTCCAATTCTGCCAGCGACACCAGTGACATCATCGCCACCACTACCAACACTACCACCGTCACCAGCACTATTACCACCACCATCAGCTCCATCACCTCCTCCATCTCCACCTCCTCCATCTCTACCTCTCCCACCACCTCCCCCTCCCCCTCCTCCACCTCTACCACCTCCTCTAACTCCTCCGCCTCTACCACCTCTATCTCCTCCATTTTCTCTACTTCCCTCACCAGCTACTTCCTCTGTTACTCTCTGCCCTCAGCAGCCTTCTTCTCAGCCTGAGTCTTGGCCTTTGCTGTCCTCTTTCTTAGCAAACTTTCAAGTACCACACTGGGATATCTTCAGTAAGATTATCTGGGACACTTTTCCAGGCTCCTGTTGCTTCAGGAATACCTTCTCATACTCCACAACTCTCCCAGATCTCCCAACGCAGAGTCACTGAGGCAGAAATAGTGAACTCTTTCAGTTCCATTGTCTTAAATACTCTCTTGGGTCTGCTGTGAACCCACTGAATTCATACCTTCTTCCATAGGTATGATTTCTCTTCTGGGGAAAGAACTGGAATAATTGTGGAAGGAAAACCAAGTCCCTTGTCCTCTTTAAATTTAGGATTATTGAGGGAATGAGGTCTCTGGTTAAATCACTAAACAAACATTTACTAATCACTTGTTAGGTCCTAATTATTGTACTAAGAACTGGGGCTGGAAAGAAAACCAAAACCACTTTGTCCTCAAGGAGCTCATAGTTCTAATCTAATGGGGGAGATAGCACATGAAGAATCTGTTATATACAGGATGGGTATAGAGCGGGTGGCAGATCATTTGAGAAGGGAAGTTTTGGGGACCTGGAGAGCCTCCTGAAGAAGGTAACAGTTGAGTAGGGTCTTGAAGGAAGCTAGGAAAACTAAGAGACAGAGGTCAAGAGGGAAGCTTCTTGCAGTCAACCAAGCATTCAACAAACATTTATTAATCATTTATTCTGTGTCATGCACTGTGCTCCAGGGGCTCACCTTTTAATGGGAGAGACTAGATGTCCAAAACTTAATACATACCAGATATACACAGAACAGAATGTGCTAGCTTCTGTCAGGATGGGAAAGGCCACTGGGGGAAGGAAGGCATTTGAAACCAGTGTTGCAGGAAGCTAGGGGATCCAAGAGGCAGAGGTGAGGAGGGATAGCATGCCAGGCCTGGAGGGACAAGCGGTGTCAAATCTTGGAGTTAAGATGCAAAATGTAAAGGTGTGAGGAATGACAAAAAGGCCTGTGTGTCTGGTTGGCTCTTAGAGTGGGCAAAAGGGAGAAGAATGGAAGACTGGAAGCTGGGAAGAACTTTAAACAACATGCAGATGACTTGATGTTTGATCCTGGAGATAATAGGGAGCCACTGGAGTTCAGTGAGGGGAGAGACTGACATGATCAGACCTATGCTTCAGAAAAATCACTTTGGTGTCTTATTAGAGAATAGGTTGGAGGGGGGAGAGATTTTAGGCAGGCAGAAGAGTTTAGAAGGTTAACGCAACAGTCCAAGGAGAGGTGATGAGGGCCTGAACCAGGGTGGCGGCTGCATGGGTGTAGAAAAAGGGAGAGACATAAATGAGAGATGGGAAGTTAGTAAAGACTAGGTCTGACAATGGATTGGATTTGTGAGGTGAGTGAGAGTGAAGAGTTCTGAAAGATACTGAGCTTTTAGACCTAAGCCTGGGAAGATGGGTGGAGTCCTCAACAATAACTTGGATGCCTGGAAATGGGGAAGGCCTGGGGGAAGGGGAATATAATGAGCTCAATTTTTAAGTTGAAGAAGTCTATGGGACATTCAATTCTAAGACAATTGGAGATATTTGACTTGTGGTCCAACAGAGAAACTAGGACTGTATTTCTGAAAATCACCTGCAAAGAGATGATCATTGAATACATGGGAGCTGATGAGCTCAAGCAGCAAGATAGCGTGGAGGGAGGAAAGGAAAGTCCCAAGGACAGAGCTGGTTGGGATAATCACAGTTAGTGGGAGTGGGGGTGACTAGGCTGAAGAACCAGCAGGAGGAGTCGTTGGACAGATAGGAAGAGAACCCAGAGAGATGATATTAATCGGTAGCGTTGAAATAGCCGGTAAAGTTTTCAAGTCACTTGTTAACTCACTGGGTCCTCACAATTACTCTTTCAAGTAGGTGCTAATCTTTTCTCCATTTCTTCAGAGACAAGCAGGACAGCTGTGAAAGTTACCTGTTGCACCTGGAGAGAGTTGTACCGGCCAAATCCTCGAGAAGGAATTATATGGTGGCTGGCATTGGAGTTGGGGTTGGGGTTAAGGATGGGGGGGAGGGCCTTAACCTACGTTCCCTCTTCACCAGAAGAAAACCTCAGAGAACTGGAAGATTTAACATCCCGACAATGTCCCTGGGACAGTGGTGGCTAGTAGTAGTGTCTGTATTGGGGCAAGAGTGGGTGGAGGGAGAACAAATTAGATCAGCCGAGGAAAAGGTAGATCTAAGGCCAGCAGAAATGCAACACTATACCTAAGGGGAGTGTCTGGAGGACTAAACTTTTCTGGGCCTCCATTTCAAAGGGTTTCAACTACGTTGGCCCCTAAGTTCCCTTTCATCTCTGGATCTCTGATCCCATGAGTTGTGGAAAGCCTTTCTAGACCCATCATTCAGGCGTCTGTGATGGGGGCAGGGGTGGGAGGTTGGGATGGGGCGGGGCACTTAATTGGGCAAAAAAGCCAACTCAGAAAAGGACTCATTGCAAATTAAGAGAGCCATCTGCTGGCAGCCCAGGCAACCGGCTTTGCTGATTAGGTTCTTGTGCCCAATGTAATTTACGTTCTCTCCTAGGTTCCATTGCCAAATTTAATCTAAGACACTGACATGTAACCCTTGGTATCAAGTAGAAGGAGGTGTTTTAGATTGAAACCAAGTTCTTCAGTATCTTGCTGAATCAACATAGCCTAAAGTAGCAAGGTATCTCTTGAGACACTTATTCTCATGTACACCTGGGCAAGAATCTCTTCCATGACATCTTGAACAAGTGGTCACCCAGCCTCTGATGGAAGATACCTGGTAATGGAGCGCTTCTCCAGGCGGCACATTTCACTCTAATTATTAGGAAGTTTGCTCTTACATTAAGTCAAAATCTGCTCTCCTACAGTTTACAGCCATTGCTGCTGTTTACTATTGATAATAACTGACATTTCTATATCATTTTAAAGTTTGCAAAGCACTTTGTAAACATTGCTTTTTAAAAAAATAGTACTTTATTTTTTCTAATTACATATAAAGACAATTTTTAACATTTTTTAAAAATAAATTTTGAGTTAGAAATTTTCTCTCTCCCTTCTTCCCCTCCACTCCCTAAGCAATAGGTTATATATGTGCAATCGTGTAAAACATATTTTCTTATTAATCATCTTGTGAAAGAAGAAACAGAACAAAAGGGGAAAACCACACACACACACACACACACACACACACACAGAGCAAGTGAAAACAGTATGTTTTGATCTGTGCATTCAGACTCCATTGGTTCTTTTTCTGGAGGTGGATAACATTTTCCATTGTGAGGCTTTTGGAATTTGTAGACTGTACTTTGCTTAAGCCTCAAAGCAACCCTATTAGGTAGAAACAGTCTTCTGTAAGGATGAGGATCCTGAAATTTAAGAGACTTTACTGTCTTTATAAAGACAAAAGCACTGTCAGAGGCAGGATTTTCACCCAGGTATCTGACCCCAAGACTTACCAAAGGATCTTAGATCCCACGCTAGAAGGGAGGCATCCCAGAGGCTATGCAGTCCACTCCTTCATTTCATTATTTTCCCACTTACCTTTATTAGCAAATAGATGTGGTTAAGTTAAAACCAGCCCCAAGGAGCGCTGCCCCCAGGCCTACCATGAAGAAGGAAGGCTCATCTTAGTTCCAGTTGCCAAAGACAGTCCTGGACTCTGCTCCAGATGGTGTCATTGTGGCCATGGATGTGGGTAGAGAGCTGGTAGTCTTTAACTTATTCCTAGGGGTTAGGGAGGTGGGATGACAGGAGGTGGGAAATCTCTGCCCCTGATTCGATTCACTGAGCGACCTGGCCTAAGTTTCTTTCCCTATTCCCAATTTCTTCCTCCCCTGTCAAGTAGCCAGGAAGGAGATGCTAAAAGGATGATGGGTCAACTCAGTTTTTCTGGAGCTTAGCTAGTGAAAGGCTGGTGAGGGAGAACAGGAGCAGGCAAGGAGTAGTTCAGAGGCAAGTGCCCTGAACAGGGAGGGAAAAGAGCTGGCTCTGGTTTTGGCTCTGCCATTGATCTTCTGTGTGACCCTGGTCAAGTAATTACCCCTCTCTGGGCCCCAATTTCTACTCTGTAAAATGAGAGGTGACCACTTGTTTGGGATGTTAAAGAGGGGGTTCCTGTTCAGGCATGGATTGGACTAGATCCAACCAGATTAAGTAGGTAAAGATCACTGGCAACCCAAAGGGGCCATACACCACCATACACTACCACATGTGGTGTGTGATGGGATCAAGAGCCTGAAAACACTGTCTATGACTTCAAGGGTTATTATAAACAGCAAAACAGCTCCCCTGGAAAAACTTGCATGTGACTATAGACCACTTTTTGGCACTAAACCTTCTTTGTTCTGTTTCTATGGAATATCTGGCTAGACCGGGGTATGGTGTAATGGTCTACCACATCCTGCTCCTGCCTAGGACTGGCCTTGTAAGTAAGTTCCCCCAATAAAACCTATTTACTAGCATGCTGGCATGGACTGCCCCTCTTTCTTTGGTATCTTGGTACCTTTCTTGGAGGTGGGACCATCCCTCTGAATGGTCTGCCTCCCTACAGGTGGTAGCTTTTACTCAGATTCCATAGCCTTTGAGGTCTCCTCCAGCTCTGAGGTCCTGCAGGGATTCTGAGGGGCTTGAACTACATGGTCTTTAGGGGACCTCCTACTCTAATATATTACGATGTAGTGAGGCATACTGGGCAGGACCCCAAGGGAGACAGACATGCTCCCTATTCTATTTTCCAAATTTGCCATGGGTCCTGCTGTAAGGGGAGCCATGGACAGCCAGGTCCCGAGGGGGAAGGTTAATAAGGTTAATCTTAAAGCCATGATTCCCCCCTACCAAAACCCTCAACTTTCTGTTCACACAGGAGCTGCTGTTGGGGGAAGCATTGTAAGGAAGGGCTGCAGAGAATCCTCAGGGCTAGAAAGAACATCAGAGACCATCAAGTTCAACCCTGCCCCCAGACCACATTTTACAAATGGGCAAACTGAGACCCAGAGAAGGGAAACAACCTATCCAAGATCACAGAGGGAGGTTGTTTCTGTCCCATAGCTGGGACTAGCAACTGGATTTCCTGAATCCCAGATTGATCATTTTAGGGGCAAGAGTCACCCTGTAACTCCAATACTTCCTAGTTGCCAGGGTTCTTCACCCTACTTCCCTTTCTCTCCCTCTCTCACAAGGACTATCATCTTCTACACTCCCCAAAACCCCTCCAGCACTCCCAGCCTTGACCTCATAGGCATGCCTGAGTGAAGGATTCTTCTTGGCAGAGAAGTATGACTGACTGGTTAGTTCTCATTGGACATGAATTTCTATTGATTTCTTGTTGGCTGCTGAGCTTTGATTGATCCAGGAGATCTTCTGTTGTTCAGTCATGTCTGACTCTTTGTGGCCCCTTTGGGGCCTTTCTTAGCAAAGATTCCATCTCCAGCTCATTTTACAGATGAGGAAACTGAGGCAAACAGGGTTAAATGATTTGCCCAGGATCACACAACTAATAAGTGTCTGAGGTTAGATTTGAACTTAGGTCTTCCCAATTCTAGGCCTGGTAATCTATCTACTGTGCCACCTAGCCGCTCCAAAGAGATCTTATTGGTCCTATATTCTTATTGGCTAATATGTTCCTAATGGCCATTAGTTTTGTTGGCCACCGAGCTATTCATCATAAATCATTTCTTGCTGCTTGTGTCCTTACTGGTCAGAAAGTCTTCTTAAAAATATATATTTTTCCAATTACATGTAAAAACAATTTTTAACATTCTTTAAAAAAAATTGAGTTCCAAATTTTTTCCTTCCCTCCCTTCCTTCTTCCTCGATGAGGAAAATAATGTGGTATATGTTATACATATGCAGTCATATAAAACATTTCCAGATTGGCCATGTTGCGAAACACAAGCCAAAAAAAAACCCATCCAAGAAAAAGTAAAGAATAAAGTTTTAAAAAAAGTATTGCTTGATCTGCATGCAGACTCCATCAGTTCTTTCTCTGGAAATGGATAGAATTTTTCATCCTAAGTCCTTCAGAGTTGTCTTGGATCACTGTATTGCTGAGAATAGCTAAGTCATTCACTGTTATTCATCTTACAGTATTGCTGTTACTGTGTACAATGTTCTCCTGGTTCTGCTCACTTCGTTTTCCATCAGTTCATGTAAGTCTTTCCAGTTTTTCTGAAAGCATTCTTCTCATCATGTCACATTCCTAGTAACTTGATGAAGAGTTCTTTTATGGCCACAGATTTTTAATAGGCTAATGAGTCCTTATTGTCCCCAAGTTCTTATTGGTTACAGTAGCCACAAGTTCCTATAAACTGATGAGTTCTTATGGGCCGCAAGTTCTTATTGGCTCATCTAGATTCAGACTAGAAAGTACATCACTGGAAGATCAGGTTTTTTCCTCTAGGTTTAAAGAGCAAGAGAAGAAGGAGGAATCTCTCCCCGGGAGCACCTGTGGGGGGAAAATGTGAACAGACTCTTCACCTTTGGAATTGTGAGAGCCAAGGGGAAGTCAGGAAAGAAAAGGAAAAGATAACTCATCTTCCTTTCCTAGGTTGATCTCGGGCTGAATTTCCTCCATGGACATAACTGAATCCCAGGCTCTCACTACTTCTCATACAGGACTACCAGGCACTTCCAGAAATTCCAGGTGTGCTCCTCCTGGAAGAGTCAACTACATTTTTGAAGGAGGCATTGGTCCTAGAACCATGGACAGCGATCTTGCCTAACTTGGGGAAGACAAAGGAAAGATGGAAGGAATGAAGAAAGGTGGAAAGGAAAGAAGGAAGGGAGAGAGAAAGCAAAAGAAAGAAGGATTGAAGGAATGAAGGAAGGAAGAAAAGAAGGAAGGAAATGCTTATTAATTACTTATTATGAGCCAGATGCTTTGTTTAACAGCGGGGATACAAATACAAGCAAAAAGAGAGACAGTCTCTACCCTCAAGAAGCTTACTTCCAGTGGGGAATATGACACATAAAAGGGAACTTAAAAGTATGGGGGCATGGGAGTGGGGATGGAAGGGGAGTCCAGAATGTCAGGAACAGCTCCTGGAGGGGAATGAAGGCAGGCCAACCTATGCCTCCAGGAGGAATGAGCCGAAAGGGGAAGGGGGGAGGGGCAGGTCTTGTGGAGGGTTATTCCAGGGTGAGCAGGCTAAAAGGATGGTAGGCTATTCCAGGGCAAAGAGGTCCTAGGCACCGAGGGGCATTCCAATATGAGACAGTAGTAGAAGCATGGGTTTGATGTCCAAAAGGCCAGGAACAGTCTAGCAGGGGACTGAAGACAAGCTAGCTCCCTCTGGGAAGGACAGTCCAGAAAGGTGCCATAATCAATGAGCTCCAACAGTTTCCTCCAGGATCAACCAGAATCTACTACAAAGTTGTCTGTTTGGTTTTAAAGATCTCCATAATCTGTCTGCTTCCTACCTTGCCAGTCTTCTTCCTCCTCAATACTATTCAGTGATACTGGTCATACGTGACAATCCATGTTCCAATTCTGTGTCTTTCCAGCGGCTGCTCTCATGCCTGGAATGTCCTGTCCCTCACCACCACCTCTTGACTTCTTTGATTCCCACCCACTTCTGTAGGAGGCCTTTCCCTGTCCCCCGTCCCCACCCCCTCCAACTGCTATGCTTTCCCTCTGAGCTTGCCTTTCATTACAGTGCATACGTCTCACAGGCACATCATTATTTACAGGTTGTTTTGACAGTTGGAATGGGAGCTCCTTGGTAGCAAGGGCCATGGTTTTTGCTTTTCTCTGTATCCCTAGCACTTAGCACATTAACTAGCATATGGTAAGCACTTGATAAATGTTTGTGGATTTGAACCCAGGTCCATTAACTCTATAGCCAATATCTTCTTACCAAGAGTCAATTAGTGCTTACTGTGTACTAGATATGGTGCTAAGCACTAGGTACACCCAGAAAGCTGCTCCCCCCATCCCCTCCCCCAAAACAGTCCCTGTCCTCAAGGAACATATATTCTAGTGGTGAAGACAAAATGTAAATAACAAGGTACCTAGAAATTATTTGATTAGATAAAGTTACTCTGAAGAAGGAAGGCAGCAGCAGCTGGGGTGACCCAGAGATGCTCCCAGCAGAGGTTAGGTTTGAACTGAGCCTTGAAGGAACCTGAAGAACGTAGGGGGTGGAGGTTAGGGGGCAAAGCATTCCAGGGATGAAGGGGCAAGAGGGGCCTGGAAAGGTACAGAGATAGGAGAATAATACAATGTTGTAGTTGGATCATTGTGTGCCTGGAGGAGAATAAGATATAAAAGAAAGCTACAAAGGTAGGAAAAGACCAGGTTATTTGGGCTAAGTGGTCTTAATGCCCATAAAAACACATTGGCAAAGACAGTTTGTGCTTTTCCACTGTAAACTCAGTGTCGGGCAGATAATGCCGGTAGTTTTTGTTTGAGTCAAACTCTTGACCAGCTTCAGTGGTGTAAGCCAGTCATCTTTTCTGCTGCCTTTCATAGTTAACATTAGATCCTCCCCCCAGTTTGTGATTTTGATAAAGAACTTCCCCCTAAAAATGACAAATGTAGGAGGGGAAAATTGAGACATTGGTGCACTATTTGTGGAGTTGTGAACTGATTCAACTATTATGTAGAGCAATTTGAAACTATGCACAAAGGGCTATAACACCAGGCATACCCTTTGATCCAGCAATACCACTACTAGGTCTGAATCACAAAAGGGACAAAAAAAAACAAAAAAAGAAAAGGACCTACATATACAAAAATATTTATAGCAGCTCTTTTCTGGTGGTAAAGAATTGGCAATTGAGGGGATGCCCATCAATCCGGGAAATGGAAAATGGGAAAATTCTTGGTTTTTTTTGTATTGTTTTATTTTATGACATGACTAATATGGAACTATGCATTGCATGATTGCATATGTATAGCTGTAGTAACAATCTGGCTAGCAGCTGTTGTGGGGTGTAAGACCCAACAAGACTAGCAACAAGAGCTGCCAGCACAGGTTCTTTTGACCTACTTTACTAAGGAAAGTAACTTTAAGGGGTTAACAATCTTACTTTAATCCAACATACAAATATCACTCAGTTAGTTCAGGAGGAAAAGCCAGTAACCTGAGCTTCAGAGCAAAATACAAACAAATTACAAACATACATTATAAACAAACCAAATACAAACCAACATCTAGGTTATCAAAGTGGGGAGGGGGTGCAGTTACAGCAGCTTGCCCAGAGTCACGCACCACTCTTCCAGTGAGTGAGAGCCCCAAGCAAACAACTCTGTTTTCTCTTTTTATGCAGTCCCTAGACATCATCTGATCCACCAGAACTTAGGTGCATACCATTGGCTCTGGTCTTAGCAACTCCCCTTAAAGCCCTGAGGGCTTCCCGCCTATCTCAGACTAGAGAACTAGTTTACTAACCATCCTAGGGCTTCATATCTAATTAGTAAAAGGGTGTGGGCCTGGGGTATAGCACCTAGTTAGCAAAAGGGTATGTGTCTGGAGCTTTGCACCTAGTAAGACTCAATTAAAGACACTCAATTAATTTAGCATTCTAAAACAGTAAAAAAGTCTCATACACTCCATCCCTGTTCAAGGATACTTGGCTTTACATACTCTAAATAGCCATGGATCCTGGAACAAATAGAGGCATTCAGAGCAAATACAAACAAATTACAAACATACACAATATAGACAGACCAAATCACAATTCATAGTTACCAGGAAAGCATCAACATCTGGGTTGACAAGCTGGAAGGCTCTTAACAACTGCTTGCCCAGAGGCCACTCTTCCAGTGGCTGAAAGCCCCAAGGGAGAACCCCAACCTCTGGGTTTATATATCTTGTTCAGGGTCATGTGGCCTAAAAGCTTCTGACGTCACAAATATGTGACTCAAACCCATGTAAACTAGGCTTTCCCTTGAGTCAAGGAGGTCATCAAAGACTCCTAATTTAATCAAAGAAACAAAGGCCAAACTCAAGGGCACTTGATTAAATAAGTGCTAAAAGCCCACCCTAATTACTGATACAATAGCCTATATTAAATTGCTTGCCTTCTCAGTGAAGGGGAGGAAGGGAGAAAATTTAGAACTCAAAATTTTAAAAACAAATGTTAAAAATTATTTTTACATGTAATTGGGGAAAAATAAAATGCTAAATAAATAATAAAAAAGAAACTCCCCCTATCTGAGTCTCCCACAAGCCTAATATCATAGATGACCTTGAGAACTTCTCCACCACATCTGGGTACGATTAGGAATGCCCCCTCCCACATCTGGCATCAATTACCTGCTCTAAACCAAGACCATTCTTAGGGAATATAATTTTGCCATCTGAACGTTCACTTTGAGTGCGTTGCCTTCCTGACACTTCTCGCTCCCCATTGCACTGGTTGAATTTCTCATATCCCTGAGGACAAACCTCTTTCTGAACATATCTTCATCTAGTGTACATGTATGTGCTTTGGTTTGCCTGCTTGCTGCACCACATGAAAATAAAGTTTCTGTTTATATCAGCTCCCCAAGTACTGATTTCTTAGAAATTCTCCAACCCAGGCCTTTGCTTTGACCTGGACTGTGAGGCCAAATAAAGCAGGTTTTGAATGAAAGACAATGAGCTCTATTTTGGACGTTTTGAGCTTGAGATGCCCTGGGGCATCAAGATGTCTAAAATTGGAGACATGTGACCACTTCAGCAGAGGAACAAGGGCTAGATATATAATTATCTGCATAGAGATGATCATTGAACCCATGAATGCTGATGAGGTCACCAGGCAATATAGTAGAGAGGAAGAAGAGAAGAGGGCTGAGGACAGAGAGCCTTGGGGGACAGCCAAGTACATGTGTCATGGATGTCTTCTTCTACCAGCAAAGGGAAACTGAGGCGCAGTGGTTGGACACATAGGAGGAGATCTAGACAAAAGCAATGGCATGAGCACCTAGAGCCAAGAGAGTTTCTAGGAAGAGGTGACAACAAAGTCCGAGGCTGCAAGGAGGTCCAGGGGAGTCCTGAAGCCCAGAGAGAAGAAGGTATCATGAGAGGAGAATGACCGCCCCCTCAATGAGAAGACAAAACACTTTTTATTTTATTTATTTATTTATTTATTTTTATTTTTTTGATATTTTTTTATTTTTAGTTTACCACACACGGTTCTACATAATTTTGAGTTCCAGATTTTCTCCCCTCCCTCCCCCCTCCCTCCCCAAGACGGCATGGAATCTCATATAATTACCATGTATAACTTCGCATTGAATTAATTTATACACTAGTCAGGTTGTGGAGAAGAATTATGACCAATGGAATGAATCATGAGAAAGAAGAGACAGAACCAAAAAAAAAAAAACCCAAAAACAAAAACAAAAGAGAAGAAAGGTGAGCATGTAGTGTGCCTCAATCTGCAAAACACTTTTTAACTCTTAGCAGCACTGTGAGCTAGTGTCCTGATTGATTTTTTTCCTGATTGCTGCTTCCCTTTTAAAAGAAATTGTTTTTACAAATATTTATTATCTCCTCCTTTGATTCCTTCCCCGATTGAACAATAAAAAATCAAAACCTCATAACAAATATGCATTTTCAGCAAAACAAATTCCTACATTGTCCATGTCCAAAATTGTCCATGTCATTTTGCATTTTAATTTCATCACCTCTCTTCCTATTAGTTTAAGTGCCATTATAGCATAAGTAAGGGCAGCCTAGGTGATGCCTTGGATAGAGTGCCTGGCGTGGCATCAGGAAGACCTGAATTCAAATTTGGCCTGAGACACTTACCAGCTGTGTGACCCTGGGCAAGTCACTTCACCCAGTTTGCCTCAGATCTGCATTTGGAAAATGATCTAGAAAAGGAAATGGCAAACCATTCTAGTATCTCTGCAAGAAAATCCCAAACAGGGTCACAGAGTTGGACTTGACTGAACAACAATAAATGGTGTAGGTAAAAACTTCCAGAACTATCAGCATGCTAGCCCTATGGCAAAATAACATGTGATTGGGAGGTGGAGAAATCTATGCAAATATCTATGGGGAAGAAATGAGTAAGAACACTATGAGGTGCTTGCCGTTTCCATGACCAAAGACAAGATTCATCACTGAATAATTGTAGGCGGAGTAGGAAGCGTTCTTGCATTTAGAATCAAGATCTGGGTTCAGATCTCAGCTCTTCCCCTTACTGCTTGTGTGATCTTGGAGAAGTTAATTAACCTCCCTGAACTTCATGTATCTTTTTTGTAAAATGAATGGGTTGGACTGGTTGACCTCTGAGGTCCCTCCCAGCTCTAAATGTATTTCACTCAACATCACTGGAGTCATCTTCGAATTTGGAGGCTATTTTAGGAAAGTGAGAGAAGATCTAATTATTCTCATCTTTTGAAATCCTGTGGGGCTGAGCCTGCAAAACCCTTTCAGTATAAATCAGGTCTGGAGTCAGAGAGAGTGATCTGCATAATAATCAGGGGTGTAATGTAGGATTAGCATAGTTATTAGCACGCTCATAATCATTCCAAGTGAGGCCTCTGCTGATCATCCCTCTGCCTCCTGAGATTTATAATGAGGTTGACACAAATCCTCTATGATGTTATCTCCAATGAGGTAGGTAATGGTGCAAGAAGAGGTCTTCCGAAGGTGTCATTTAGGAGATCATTTTGAAGGTAAGATTATAATATCCCAGCAAAGTAGCATCTTTTCCACAAAGAACTAGGATACCAGGGAACAGGCCAAGTAGATTATAATAAAATCTATATTCTATTTCTCACCTCAGATGATGAATGCAATACCGTAATAAAATAATACAGTTAATGTTTTCAGCCTCCGACAATCATCATGCAGGCTTTCCCAAATATTTAAGAATGATTCCATAACACACACACGAAACTGTGTTTCTGGGTCTTATAAATGAGACTTTTTATTATTATCTTCATTTTCATTTATTCATTTGTGATGTCCTCTCATTTGAAAATGCCAAGCATCTCTTAAGTGATGATTATGTTTGCCGCTATACTGTTATGTTTGAAAATTAAGGTAAACGGAAAGACAAGATTCTGAGCATGATCATTTATTAGTTAAGGTAGCAGCAACCAACAAATTGGGTCAATGGCCTCTCCCAAAGGCCAAGAACCCTGAATGAGGGCTGACAGGATCTTTTACACCTAGGTGTGTCTTCCTTATGATTGGCTTGACAGCATGTCATTTGGACCTCCCCTGCAAAGGTTTTTGTCGTTCATCCTTCATTTTCAGACTTGTGAATGAATTGGATTTAAGTGAGGCAGACACGCACAAAGTCATCAGCCTCACCCTCTCTTCCAGAGTGATCAGAATCCAGTGGCAAGACAAAAGTCAAGATAACTGGCAACGGCCAGGAATGCAGCGGATGATCTTGGCATTTTCAACATCTCACCAAGCTCTAAGCGCTCCACAGCACCTGCTTCAGCCGCTTTCATGGCTGTTGGGACAAATCGTTCTCATCCACCCATTATGTCTGGGGAAGCCTTCACATGCTTGGGGTAGACATCCTTCTAACTCACCAAAGGATGTGAGGCCTGTCAGTTACCCTCAACCTGGCTTAGCTGTCTACTGAGATGGTTTACTGGGTTGTGACTGCTGCACATGCTACAGCTTCTTAGAGTCACAGGTGAGAGTTGAGTGACAAGTGAACAACAAAGGCAAATGCACAGCCCTGAAAAGGGCTCTGTAAGCCCTTACACCGAAGGTGCTGGTCTTCCCTGAACACCCCATACACTCCCCTGCAAAGGTGAGATAACCCTCATTGGTAGACATTTTAATGGGGAGTTTGGTCAAGAGTTACTTCAGCTCCTCACCAGTACTTCCTGGGAGATGGGAGTATTCCTCAGGTGCTAGCCAAGGGTGTGGTCTGCAATGACTTTGACTGAATCAACTTGAATTTGAGTTAAATGGGTGGTGAGTGAGGTTACTGGGGCAGCTCTGTGGTACACTATTGGGCCTGGAGTCAGGAAGACTCATCTTTATGAGCTCAAATCTGGCCTGAGACACTAGCTGTATGACCCTGGGCAAGTCACTTTAACCCTCTATTAGCCTCAGTTTTCTCATCTGTAAAATGAGCTGGAGAAAGAAATGGCAAACTGCTCTAGTATTTTTTTCAAGAAAACCCCAAATGGGGTCATGAAGAGTTGGACACAAGTGAACAGCAACAAAGGGTGAGGTTACAAAGGAACTTGAAAGGGTGGTGGGTTACAAAGGTGGTCAATACTAAGGTGTAGCTGTTGTTGTTCAGTCGTTTCAGTCATTTTCCTGGCAAAAATACTAGAGTGGTTTGCCGTTTTCTTCACCAGCTCATTTTACAGATGAGGAAACTGAGGCAAACAGGGTTAAGTGAGTTGCCCAGCGTCCCACAGCTAGCAAGTGTCTGAAGCCAGATTTGAACTCATGAGTCTTTCTAGCTCCCCAAGGTGGAGATACAAATTAAAATAACGGAATTCAAATGAACATAACGGCCTCAAGCAACTGAAGGCTGCCTGAGTAAAAGTGAAGGTAGTTACAAGACAAAAGCTTGATCTTTAGGCAGGTTTCTCCAGAATGCAGGTGAAGTTACCAGGGTAAGGAATTTAGATTCACAGAGGTGGGTGGGTGGGGGAGTATTAAGACCTACAAAAGGCTTAAGTCTTAGAAATGGAAATAAAATCAATGTTCGATTTTAAAGTTTCAAGCCCTTGACAAATACTATCTCATTTGAGCCTCACAATGACTCTGGGAGGTCGGTGCTATTTTTATCCTTATTTGTTTGTTCTTTTGTTGTTTGGGAGAATGAAAGATGAACAATAAATCTCCTTATTTTACAGTTAAGGGAACTGAGAGAGACAAAGATTACCCAGCTAGTAAGCGCTCAGGTCTTGGTGACTCCTGGCCCAGCACTCTAGGGTGCCACCTAGCTGCTTCTGCCTAATTCCATGTGGCACAAGTTGCTTATGCCTGCCATGCCCTTTCCATTGAGTGACCCTTGATGTTAGTTCTTTAGAGACTCAGGTGCAATGACTCTCAGCAATGACACGCAATGCTAGAAGAATGTTGGTGTTTAAAAAATGGACAAGTCAGCATTTGTTAAGCTACTACTATGTGTCAGGCGTTTTGCTAAGTCCTGGGGATACAGAGAAAGGTAAGAAACAATCCTTGCCCTCAAGGAGTCCACAATCTAATGGGGGAGGCAACTCACAAACAACGATGTACAAACAAGATATATACACATATATGTATGTATATACACACATATACACATATACATATATATATATATACACAATGAATGGGAAATAATCAACAGAAGAAAGGCACTAGCATTAAGGGGAATTGGGAAAGGCTTCTTCTAAAAGGTGGGCTGAAGGGTAAATGTCTTCAGAGAATCACAAAGGCAGCTATCTACTCATGTGGAAGAAAACCTGAGTAAATTACAGCAGTGATCTTGAGCCCATGGTGAGAAGGGTTTCTTGCAGGCTCCTCTCCTCCCCATCCTCAAACTGCATTATGTGAAGCTCCATCATCCCTTTGCTCAGACAAATATTTGAGAGACCAACAGCATGAAATAGGGTAAGAGTATTAAAACTGAAAGTCACAGGAAACCTGTGTTGATTTTTGCCTAGTTATGAGACCATAGGCAAGTCAATAAACTTTTCTGAGCTTGTTTCTTCATCTGTAAAATTGTCATGGTAATAATACTTGCAGTTCCTACCTTCTAGGACTGTTATGAAGCTCAAATGAGATCATTTAGATTAAAGAACTTAAAACCCCTTAAAGCATTGCATAAAATGAGATAATATATGTGTAGTGAGTACTCTCGAGCTCACTGTCCCAGAATCAAGCTGCTATATCTCACTGTCAGAGTTCTAGGGGTACCCCTGAGGGGCTGGAGAACCGCTTTTTACTGCCATCTGATCATTCCAGAAGTGTTCTTTCCATTGTTAGCCACCAGTGACCTTTGAGTTAGCCACTCAGTTCCTTTGAACCATTTACTGTGGATTGATGTTTACCAAAGTATATTTATTTAAAGATACAAAAAGAACAGAAATACAAATATTCACCCCACCAATACCTAAGGGATACATTCTCCTCTCTAGCACCTCGGTCTCTGGGGAAAGTGGGCTCAAACTTAACATCAGTCCCACCAAGTTCACATCCAAAGGTGACATCACTGCAGGGTGAGCCCTCTTCTCAGCAGCTGATGAACTTGTTCTAGAAGATTGTTTCTCCTTTCTCTGGACAATGAGGCTGGTCTGGCTGCAAAACCTGGCGTGGACTCAATGCTAAGACTCCAGGACCTGGAGTGCTTCACTCTCTTGACCCTTCTTTCAGCCTCCAGACTAACTCCCTTTACCTAAATGGAAGAACAGATGCTGTGGAAAGTCCTCTATTACAGATGTCAAACACTATCATTGGTGTTGTTATTGTCACTAACTGCGACAAAGACCGTAGCAACAGTAAAATTAACAAGATTGGCCGCCTTGCCCAGGGGATGGAGGGTTGGTTTTGGAGTCATAAGAACTCATTTCAAGCCCGGCCTCTGGAGCTTGGACAAGTCCCCTTAACCTCTCAGTTCCTCAGACAATTCTGTAAACTATAAAATACAAAAATACAAAAAATACACATCATGCAAGACCTGCCTTAGCGACCCCTCCCCCCAATTAGGCGACCAAGTCTGTAGGAAGAAAACAAAGACTTAGATCTTTTAAGCCTGTGTGATTAATCTCTTTGTATCACCAACATGTAATTGGAATTTGTGATCACTGGGCTAGAAGTCCTCCTCTTCTCTCCTCCCTCCCTAATGCCATTTCCCAAGAGGACTAAAATTTATCCACTAAAGTTGATGGTGATCTATGGAATCCCCAACCTTCCTCTGATAATGTGTTACATTCCCCTTATCTGAGAGAAATAGAACCTTAGAGCTGGAAGGAATCTTAGATATCTTATCGTTTGATTAGATTCTAACCCAATACCCTCATTTTACAGATAAGGGGACTGAGGCCCAGAGAAGGGAGCTGCCTTCTCTAAGGTCACATGGCCAGTTAATGGCAGAGTTGGGACTAGAAGCCCTGATTTCTTGATTCCCAAATTCATTATTCTCTATGTTGAATGGTCTTATGCATATTAGTATCAGTTTTTTTGCTGTAGACAAGAGCTATTTAAATACTTCTGTCCAGCCATGAGGTCATTGATGTGGGTACAGACCAGTCCCCCACCTTCTTATCCTGTGCAATCAGTCCTGCTTCATGTCATGTGACATATCCTCCAAGTGAATTATGGACCTTTTTCTAAGACCATTCTGACTGCAATCCATCTGTTATTCTTCCCTCTCTTCCCTTGGCTATCTTCCTAGTAGTATTGATAACCAGCCCCCCTAGTTTTCCAGTCATGCATTCCTTCAGTAAAAGCCCCTTTGTAAGTCCAGGTAATCAGGAGAAATATACCACTACCTGTTTGGTTTGTGTGCACCATGTCACTTTCCATTGCTTTTGGGTCACCTGATGCTTTGATCAATAAAATGCAGTGGAATACAAGGATGGTCAGCGAGTTGGCATAGTGGACACAACACCAGACCTGAAGTCAGGAAGACCCATCTTTCTGAGTTCAAATCCAACCTTAGACACTTAGTAGCTGTGTGACCCTGAGCAAGTCACTTAACCCTGTTTGCCTCAGTTTCCTTATCTATAAAGTGAGTTAGAGAAGGAAATGGCAAACCGCACCAGTATCTTCACCAAGAAAACCCCAAATGGGGTCATCAAGTGTCAGACAAGACTGAAATGAAAACATTGATTATGAGTATTATCACTTCCTGCAAAAGTTCAAGTGATGTTAAACAGTTCCCACAGTGAAGGAGGCCAGAAACCTCAGCCAGTGTGGGAAAATTTTATGGCACTGTTTGAACCCTATGTGGCTAAGAAACCAGATCTGTTGCTTAGAGACCAGATTAATTTAATGCTTAACTCAGGACCTAGATTATGCTGACCAGAAATCCAGTCTGAGCCAAAGATTGATGCAAGAAATGTAATGGGAGTTTTCTCTCATTATACATCTCATGCAACCTACGTGTCTTATTGGGAAACTGGCTAATCAGCTGCTGTTTCCTTGTGTTTTTGTTTGGACTCTGTAAGATGTATAACTTACAGACATTTGGGGGAATTGGGCCACCCCTTTTTTGCTCTCCCCTTTGCTGAATGTTAATAAGCTTCTTTCTAAGTTATTCCAGTTACGAATTTTGTTCTCAGCTAAGACCAGCACACACCAGGGAAAAGGGACAGGCCGACTCACACAGAATATGGACACAAATGTATTTGTGAAATACTGTGGAGCAGGATTGCAGAAGATAACAGGAAGTCCCTCCTTTTAAAGCAATGAAAAGTGGCAGAAACAAAATGTAAGACCCAAATGAGCCATACCCTCCCAAACAGCTTTACATCCTCAAATATGCCTATTGAAGCTGTGATTTCATTTAATTGGGAGTTCCCTCTGATGATGCAGACAGCAACCCATCAATGTCTGCACATCCTGTGGAACTCTCATCCATGGCCTTCCAAAAGTTCACCATAGAGAGGTTTCCCAACTTGCTGGAGCCTTTCCTTTCTTTCTCCCACTGTGAGGGTAAGAGTGGAACACTCTCACTGTGCTACTGCCATACCTCACTCTTGCTATATGATTAGCCCGTCTTCTCTTCTTCTTGTACATTTCCTTCATGGCACCCTTTATGCTGTTTTTCTTCAGAATTCCTTGTTGGTTATATTTTGTAACCCGTTGGTGCCTACCATTTGTCTCTTCATGATCCTCTGTGTGATACTAATCTTTAGTTCTTTGGAGGCAGTGATATTCCATGTCTTTCTGCCAAGTGGCACCCCGGATAAAATGTTAGTATTGAAAATATGACCAAAAAGAAAGAAAATATGACCTTGGGGATCATAGAATAATAGATTTAGATCTGGAAGGGACCTAAGAGGCCATCAAGTCAGATTCTGTCATTTTATAGATGAAGAAATTGAAGCTGACAGAAATTAAGTGACTTGCTTAGGGTCACTCAGGAGGAATATTCAGCAGAATTTGAACTCAGGTTCTTCTTGACTCTAAGTCTAGTAACTTTGCTTTAGTGAGAAGGTTGGGGTCAGTTAAAGGCTTTTGGAATTTCCCAAAATCATTCCAGTCTACTCTCATTCCTTTCCTTTTCAACTTTGGGTCCAGCTCATTGTCTATCTGTATTGTGTCTCCCAGATATATGAACTGTTGGACAAGCTCTACATTGTGTTTATCTAAGCGCATATTGGAATCTGGGCCTCTACTTGGTCTTCCCTGTGTGGATAGATAGGTTAGATTCCTTTGAGTGCTTACAGATCTCTTCTAGGGGGCTAGATGTAATCAACCCAATATCATTCCAAAATAAGACCATGTAGAGGATGTTAGCATCCACAGAGAAGCCCTCCTCAGTCTGGATCTCTGCCATCACAGTGGGGAGTACCTTTGGGGAAGCTATCTCTTCTGACTCTTCTGATCTTTATTATTGGGTGATCATTGAATAGTGTCATTGCAATTGTTACATCACCCAAGGATTCTTGAATGCCCTTGATATATAGATGGGATACAGTTTGCTATAAAAAAGCCTGTAAAGTGACATTTAGTTCTACCAAATCAAATAACTTCCCATAATTGGCAAATAATAAGTACAACGGAACCTTCTATTCCCTATGTTGTTCAAGTAAATGTGAGACAGTAAAGATGTGGGCCATTGTTGACATCAGTTGTGGTTGTTTGCTTGCTCTTTACTCATAGAGCATCGTCATAGAGGATGCTCATCATTCATGGATAGATGACTCTCATTAAGATTTTGTACAGATGGAAGAGTAGGCATATAGGTTGGTAGTTATGATATTCTCTTGCTCACAATTTTTTGAGTGTTAGTAAGATTCCAGATTTGTCCAACATTTGGTATTTTCTCCTTGAGATACCTTCTATATCAGACCCTCAGTGACTTTATAATTGTTATCACCTCCACTATGGATCTCCTCTGAATATGTGCTCCAATGTGGTTGATTTTTCCATTTTTGTACTCTTTTCTGCCGTTTTTACATTCTCTATGAACACTGCAGGGTTTAGTCAAAATGTTTTTAATGGATATTTTCCATTCTTTTCTTCTGTTTGTAACCTTTCCATTTTTATCTTAGAATGCCCATTGGGATGATGGGGCTTAGTTGGCTCTCTTGTCAAGCTTTCTTTCAATTGATTTTTATGTTCTATTGTTTCTCTCTGCTTTATGGGATTATATTGCTTATAATCTTCCATCATCTTTCTTCATAAGATTTTACAGACAAGTTTACATTTGTACTTGGTATTGCCTTTGGCAGACATCTTCTTTTTTTTTTGTTTAGTAAGTCAGATGCTTGCTAAGACACTTTCTGAACTCATTTTTGTCCCCTTGTTATGGCAATTACTCTCTATTGGTTGAACTTATGGATAAAGCAATTATACTTAGTATTGATGTCATTTCTCTCATCCATTTCCCACTTTTGATTTTTTGTAACATTTGAATATTCATGGTTAATGTGTGTCACATTATTTTTTTAAAGTATTTTTAATCAGTAGTTTTTCAAACAAATTCTGATTTTAGCCCTGAGAAGTTGATGATCTATGAATAAATAGCTGCTGATTCAGGGATAACTTCTCAGCAATAATAAATATTTTCCTGTCTGTTAAAATGTAACCAACATTCTTCATGATTTTTGGGGGGTTTGCTTTATCTTTTTTTGAGGAAAGTGTTCATGATATAGACATATGAGGCTTCTCTATAATCTTCAACTCTTTAGCTTTTCTTATTTCTTTCTCCTGAACCATACTTTCACACATAATTCTCCTTATTCCCACCTTTTCCAAACTTTGCACTGAAATCACTGAGTATTTGAACATATATTGATTTAATTTGGAGGGTCGCTAAAAGTTTGTAATAGAATTTGTCTATGTTGATTTAATTTGGAGGGTCTTTAGGAGTTTATAATAAAATTTCTTTATCACTTTGTCTTCAGCAACTGATGTTGGTGCAAAAGTTGCAGCATTTTTTGAAAATACTTATCATTATTACTCAATACACGATGACCAAATATTCCATGAAATAACATTATGGGCATCCTTTTATTTAGCAGCAACTTTCTTCTTCCTTTTAGCTTTATTTATAGGAAGAATGTTAAGACTGGTATGATTCAGAGCCTCCACCAATATGTTTGTTAATTGGTCATTGGATGAGGTTATCATAATTAGAATACTGACAGCCACATGGAATGTTCTTGATGGTTTAACAGCCGTGTGATTCTTCCCATCCTCTCTCCTCTTTTCTGCCATGGTGTCACTATCACTGGTTACATAAGACCAAAGGACAAGCTTTATTTTTCTTCATTTCATGGGTTGCATACCCCCATCAGATGGCCAGCCTGTTGGTGATTTGCATCTCTGGAATTAGCTAGGTGGGTCCTTGTAAAAAGATGATCCGCTGAAGCCATACTCATAACCTTTCCAACAACACAGAAGGCTTCAGTGCTCCACTGGCATATCCCTTGTGAATCTGGGGGTGGAGGAGTCACCCCTATACCAAGGTAGGCACTAGAGTAGGATTTTGCAGAAGATCTTAGAAAAGCTGAAAGAAGTTGGGCAGCTGAAAAGGATCTCTTGTCAATTTGCCTTTTATTTACTAGTTTTAAACCCACAAATGAGAGGCAATATGATGTGATGTTTAGAGGACTGGATTCAGAGCCAGGAAGACGAGGTTTCTAGTCCTGCTTCTGATACATCCTGATTGGGAACCTCTCAGTGTTCTGGACAGCCATATATAGAGAAAGTGCTGAGCTACATTGACAGAAGAATCTTCCTCATATCAGTGACATCACACGTCCTATTCCTCTTCCCAATCAAACAAACAAAGAACTTGGAAAACATTGAAAAGGCTATGTCGCTAAGACCAAATAATGATCTGAATTCTTTTTCCGCCTTGGCTGCCCTGGCCATTATCACTAATCGATATTTTTGTAATGCTGAATGATAGTGAGCCATAGTTGGATCCAGAAGAAATAGAATGAGGGTAGTGATTCTTGAAAGAGAATGTAGTAAAGCTCCAGGGTTGCTGTCCTGCTACTTCGGCCTCCTTCCTCCACCTGACCTTCGGGGTGGCAGAGCTAAGCTGCCACATCCCCTGAGGGCTGTAGAGTTAGGGTTAGCCCTGATGAGTTAGAGGCCATTTTTTCTAAATGCCCCCAACAAGGTTCTCCCCACCTTTTTTGCTAGGTGATATCAATTAGTCAGCTAGAATGAGTTAACTTTAAGAAAAGGGGTATTGACTAAGGTGGAACTTAGTAAAAAGAGTTGGTACAAAACACCCCCCCAAAAATGGGTACACATTGTCCCATAAATACATATGGACTCCCAGGGAAAGCAGACCAAAATTTAGCACATATGGTAAGGCTGTAACTCCTGGTTCCCAAAGACCTTAATTTGTACTTCGTGGGGTACTCATGAAGCTTTCCTTAGTTATGGTGTAGCTTTTATTCGGGGTATTTGTTGAGCTGTAAGTCTGTATCCAGTCTGTCCTTGGCTCACAATGTAGACATTGCCAATTAGAAATATCTGGGGATATCACTAATATATTGATGGTAAGAAAATAGGAATTCTCCCTGACCTCTAAGGTTCATGAGATCCCCCTCTGGCCAAGTTATGAGATGGTGACTGAGACTAAGACCAGGTGGATCTGCCAAGCATTGTGCTTTCCTCCTACCTGCTCCAACCCCCCACCAATCAATTCTTTCTTATGGTTTTAGCTTCTTTCTGTTTGAATCTCTTTTGGACCTGAATTTTCTTGTCGCTTTATAGACAACCCACAAGTATAACCAAATTTCCTTGGTTCAGTCAGTAAGAATTCTCTTTACCGCCCTGCCCCCACCTCTGCCCATGTCTGTTCCAGGGCCAGGGTGAACATCTCAAATTGTTTTAGCTGGTCCTCATACAGCATGGTCTCCCATCTGCTCATTGTGATGGTTGCTCTCCTCTAGATATTCCCTGGTTTATCAATGTCTTTTCTAAAATGACACCCCCCAGAACTGAACACAATACTCCAGATGTTGACCAAAGGAGACCAGCTCCAATGCTCTCATTTTATAGATGAAGGCCCAGAGAAGAATGAGGCCTAGAAAAGTTTGATGATTTGGCTTTTCATAGCAACCAAGTGAGGGGCAATCTCGAAACATGTAGGGAGTAGGTGAGTGTGCAGCAGACCCAGTAGGTCAATCAAGAAGTCAACCTTGGCTCATTCCATGGAGAAATTCTATGTATAGCTGGACTAGGGCCAAGAACATAGCTAGCCCCAAAAGATTCAATAGGAATAGGTAGGGCCCTCATGGAGCCAAGGGGGAGCTCCGAAACTAAGTCCATAGTTTCTAATTATCTAATTATTCTAATTAAGTAAGCAGGAAGATTTGCCCCCATAGTGACACATTCTCTTCCTGTAGATCCTAAGGAGTGCTTCCCCAGGAAGTCTTCAGTCCCATGAGAGTACTCTACCACAAGTTCTGTCAGATGGCTAGCCTAAGGCCCCAGGGACCCTCTCTACTGTAAATGGGGCCAGGCAGGTTTAGGCTGGAAGGTTTCATCAATAAATATCTGAAAATGAGCCTGGCATCAGTTCTGTTACACAGATGTGAAATTTGAGAGTAGAACTAGGCAAGTAACTGGGATCAATTACCAAAAAGTAAGTACCAAGAAATCTGACCAAAGGAATGGGTAAGAGTGTGTTGGGGGCCAGGATGTAAAAGCAGGTGAAAAGAGAGTCAGGGGATCCTTAACATAGTAGGCCGCTTGGGTACGATGAGAAGAAGTCACAGGCAGACATCAATGCTAGGGAGATAATGTAAGCAACAGAATCAGGGTCAAGAGGGCAGGTTGGGCCACCTAAAGAACCTGAGAGAACAGAAAGGTGAGCCAAGGTCACAGGATTTAAAGCTGCAAGGGGGCTTGGAGATCACCTGGGTTAGCTCCTTTATTTTATACATGAGCAAGCAACGGTCCAGGAAGGACAGACAGCTTGCTCGAGGTCAGATATCTAGTAAGAAAGCAATGAGGTAGAACATTAAGGAACAGCTGCTGGCCCAGAGGGCTTGGGATACTGTGCCCACTCCATCACCACTAAGAGAACCATCTGCTCTGAACCCACACAGGCCATCTGGACCAGCTTCAGCACTTGAGTGCCTGGCCTCTAATGAAAATCAGTCTAGGATTTCTTCTCTCATAATCTTTGGCTTGTTAAATTACCACCCTGGCACCCATGGGACAAATTATTTAAAGCTTAGGGTTAGGGTCACATCTAGGGTTTCCCCAAAGTGGGAGAAGAAAGATTCTTACAATACAAATTAGGTGTTCATTTACTATGCTTAAAAGGAATGCTAAATACTCAAGCAGGCATTTGACAAATACTTCAAACAAGATTCAATAACTTAATTTATAACTGCCATTACAGTCTGCTATGAGGTTGATATTTAAACCTCATCAGCTCATAAAAGAATCTGTGGGATCGCTGATTAGGCATTCTACATTTCACCGTGACTTTGCTCTGTCCAAACAACTTCTAGTACGTGTCTGTTGGGCCAGTCAGTGGTGGTCCTCTCTAACAGCACTGGGGTAATTCCCCTTGGTGCTCTTTAGCTCTGACCTTATGGGAGGCAGGATCTCTCAGACTCCTAAGGTCATATCCGTCTTGGAAGAGAAACTTAGTCCCTCAGCTCAGGGAAGTACAAACACAAGAGGGGCAGCCCAAACCTGGGTCAGGTTTCCCTAGGCAGGATGTGTAACTCAGCTGCGATATTGTGGAGGCCTCATGGAGGACCACGCAAGGGGAGGGAGCGAGTTGCTCTTCCACCAGCCTCTCTCTGAAAGTGCCTGGAGACAGTTTGGACATAATTCACGGCCAGCGTGGAAGAGAGAACTGATAGTGGTGTCTTTTCATCGTATGCTGAATCATCAGCTCTCCGGCCAAAAATAAAAATGGTGTCCTCTGTCAGGTCAAAGCCTTTTAGCCCTGAGTCGCACATGGTCAGAAGCAGGACCCAAAGTTCCCATGTGGACTCCTGGGGCCAGGGATGTCAGTTCTCTGCGGGCTCCCCATAGGAGCAAGAGGTCTCATGCCATGTCCCCTAGAGGTCAACTCAGCCTCTGCTACAGTAGGGTCAGAGCATCAGAGGTTGGGAGGTGGAGAGATCTCAGAGGCCATCTAATCCAGCCCTCTCATTACAGATAAGGAGGAGACTGAAGCACAGGGAGGTCAGGTGGCTGGCACACAATGGGTAATAAGTGGCAAAATAAGGATTTGAATTCAGGTCCTGTGACTCTAAGTTCAGCATTCTAAAGAATGAATGAGAATTTATATTGCCTTCTATGTGCCAGGCACTGTGCTAAGCCCTTTGTAACTATTATCTTCTTGGATCCTCACAACAACCCAGTTAGGTAGGTGCTGTTACATTTTACAGCTGAGGAAACTGAGGCATATTAGTGAAGTGACTTGGCCAGGGCAACATCGATATTAAGTATCTAAGGCTGGATTTGAGCTCAGTTCTTCCTGACTCCAGGCCCAGTACTCTTTACTGTGCTGTCTACTGGGAGTATGGAGCCTTGGATTTGAATCCTGCCCCCTATGCTCAAGGGTGTGCTTCTACATCATTCATTTTGTTTAGAACTAATCCTTCCCTTAATATACCCTCTCTCTAATTCCTTGCACCCTTATCCCCCTTTCCTTCTATTTTCCTGTTAAATGGGATGGATTTTTGAACCCGACAGTGTGTGCATGCATGTGCATGTGGGTGCATGTGTATTCTTCCTTCTTTCGACTAGCTCAGATGAGACGAGTATCAGCCACTCCTGTTTACCTTCTTCTTCTCGTTTGTATAGATGTCCATTTGTGCACCCCGGTTATGAGGTGATTTTCCGTAAGCTTCCTTTCTTTTTCCCCCAATATAATTCTCTTCCCTTTCCTTTCCATTGTTTTCTTAAGATTATCAAGACATAATAGGACCACTCCCAGGCCTTGTCTACTTTGACTCTTTCTATGAATACTGATGATGAGTGGGGTCAGAGGGATCACATGAACCATTTTCCCATATCTGAATGTAAGCAGTTTATCCTTGTTTAGTCCTTCATCATGCTTCATTCACATTTACCTTTCAATGCTTCTCTGTACTCCTGTGTTTCCACTGCAAAGTTTCTACACAGCTCTGGTCTTTTCATCAGGCATGTTTGAAAGTCCTCTATTTCATTAAAGATCCATTTCCACCCCCATCACTCCTTTGCATTATATTCAGTTTTGCTGGGTAAGTTATTCTTGCCTATAAGCCCATATCTTTTTCCTTCTGGGATGTTGTATTCCAAATTCTATCCTTCTTTATAATGGTGGCCACTAAATCATGTGTGATCCTGACTGTGACTCCTCCACTCTTGAATTCTTTCTTTCTGGCTGCTTGAAGTCATTTGTTCTTGACTGGGAAACAATGGATTTTGGCTCTGATATTTCTGGGAGATTTCATTTTGGCATTTCTTTTAGAAGGTGAACAGTAGATTCTTTTTGTTTCTACTTTGCCTTCTAGTTTTAGGAAATCTTGGTAGTTTTCTTTTAAGATTCCCTAAAATAGTATGTCTAGGTTACTTTTTTGGTCATGGCGTTTTGGTAGTCCAGTGATTCTTAAATTTTTTTCTCCTTCTCTTTTTCCAGGTGAGTTGTTTTTTCTATGAGATACTTTATATCTTCTTTCGTTTTTTGAGCCTTTTGGACTTATGTTTCTCATTGCCTCATGAAGTCATTGGCTTCTATTTGGTCCATTCTAATTTTCAAGGAATTTGTTATTTGAGAAAGGTTTCGTACCTCTCGTGCCAAGCTGTTAATTTCTTTTCCATTTTTTTCTCCTCTAGCTTTTGTCTCTTTTTAAGTTTCTCCTCTAGCACTCTCATTCCATTAAATTTTTAAAAAGCCATTTTAAATTCTTTTAAAAATACTCACTCCATCTCCTCCAGGAATTCTTGCTGAATTTGTGCCCCAACTGTGTTTTCTCTGAGGCTTTGCTCACAGACATTTTAGTCGTTCTCATCTTCTGGGTTTGCGCCTTGAGCGTCCCTGCCGCCATGATAGCTCATCATGGTAGGGTTCTTTTTTTGTTTGCCTAGTTTTCCAGTCTCCTTCTAGACTTTGCACTTGACATGGGGGCTGGGCTCTGCCACATTTCTGGAGGGAAGGCCTGGGGGGGTCCCGTTGCTGCTTCATGGGAGTATTGAATGTTGTCTCATTCCAGGATCCCAGGGACCCGCTGGGGATTTTCAAACCTTCTTCAGTGTTCCCAAAGAGGTCTGATCCAGGAGCAAATCTGATTGCTGTACCTCCCCTTCCCCCATTTGTGTTCTGCAAGTTCCTAACCTGGGTTTGGGTCTGTGAGAGCTTAAAGTTCTGCAGGACTCTGCCTCTATCAGTAAGATTGAAAGCTCAGTTGGCTGAAAGTGGCAGAATTGTAAGATACCCTTTGGTCTGGGTTTCCTGCCCTGGTTATTCCTCTGTAGGCTGGGATCTGAACCACATCACTGTTACTGCTGGCTTCTGAACTTCTTTTTTCTAGGTACGCTGCCCAGGATCTCTCTACCTTGGAAAGGTAACACAATTGCCTAGCTGTGCCATGTACAGGTCCCTTTCTTACTCTGCTCTGGATCTGTGTCCCAGGATTGGGTAGTAGGAAACAAGGACACCACTTGGCACCTGTCCTCATTGCAGAGCCCTAGTATGGGTTTACTGGTGCCCCAGTGGGGATCTGGGACCCCCTTTGTGTTAGTGTACAGATTCTTCCTGGGTATTGGCATGTTCTACACACCATTGTGGGCCTGCCCTGACTGTCACCAGTGTCTACAAACCTCTCTGTCTGTATTCTTGTGCCAACTTGGGTTGAACAATGGACTCAGGTGGAATCATATTCCCCTCTTCAAGGACTGAGTGAAATTCCCAAAAGGCCTTTCCTTTCCCCAACTTCTCCTCCCCATGCTTGTCCAGTAGCAGATGCTGCAATATATTCTGTTTACTTCTTTTACCTCTGTTTCCTGTATCTTTATTTTTACTTCACATATCGAAGAGCCAGGGGTTAACTGGAGATACACAGAAATATAAATTTGGGCAGAGATCCAAATTTCTGTTTGAATGTTAGGAAATTTTCCCCTCTGGGGGCTATGAGCTATTGTGATTATACCAATAACTATTCATTTGATATAAAGTCCATAAATAGCAAAGGACCAAGTGAAACAGAAGGCCTTCCCCCCGTCCCCCAGCACCCAAATGAGCTGCTGTAATAGAGAGTGCTTCTCTAGAGAGAAAGGAGGTCAGGATCCTAAATCATTTCCCAAGGAAAGGTTATATGCAAGACCTGAGAAAGATTCAGTTCTATCGCCGTCCAAGAGGAGGAAGGAGGAGAAAGGATCAAGTGCTGGCCAGCCGGTTCTACTCTCCACAGCAACACTCAGCACTATTATAGTTTGATGATGAAGTCATGGCTATTTTTCCCTCCACTGAACTTCATACAAACATTCCCCACCATGCTTCTTCCCTATGGTTCCTGGATTTCCTTATGACAGTATAGTTTCTTAATATATAAAGTTATACCAATATTTCCCTTTACCTATCCTTACTCTTTTAAAAAATTTTCATATTTTATTTTTCCCCAGTTACATGTATATTTTTAACTTTCGTTTTTAAAACTTTGAGTTCCATATTCTCTCCCTTCCTCCTTCCTCACCCTATTCTTTCTCTTTAGAAAAAAGTATACCCTTCCAAAGCCACATCTTGGTCATTGATTTGATCCCACTGAATCTCAATGATACCTGCCTCCTTTGGTTAGAACCTCTAGTTTTTATTGCATAAGCTTTGGGGAATTTACCTGTAGACATATAAGGCAAAGGGTTTTATTTCTGCCTACTTTCTTGAATTGTGTCTCCTATGAATTTTTGAGTGTCTCAAATATTATTAGTCTTTATTCACTATAACAACCCTATATAGTATTTAGTTTGGGTCTTAGATATGCAGTCTTTTCCTTAGTCTCTTCCATGACCTATGGGAACAGGTAGCATGGGATTCTCTTACCCTTCTCTCTCTTCAAAAGATCAGGAGGGTGAGCAGTGGGAAGTTAGGAGATACTTGGGTAAATGCTCCATAAGATAGGACACTTTACAGTTTTGTTGCAATTTTATTTTATTGTGTTAATTACACAATGTGACCAAAGAAAAATTAATTGCCTATGAATTACTTATATGATTGGTCAACAACAGGAAATTTCCTAGAGGTGGCATAGGGGCTAGTACCATAGAGATTTCCATATTTTAATAATCATTGGCCGTATTTCATAGCTAGATTTGTTCAGAACCCAGGTCAGTAAATATTTCTCTTTGCCCAGCTCTTTGAAGCTGAGGGGCTCAGCTGTGTAGCTTGGGCAGGCACCAAGCTAGCTGGGTTATTTTGCACCGAGTCAGGGCAGACAGGACCTTGGGATGGTGGTTGGAGTAGCATGCCATCTGCTGGGGAAAATTATAAATTAAACTCTCCTGCTGGTTAATGGTAAAGTGACATTCTTTCTTTGTATAGGTCTATAGAAGGCAAGATACTGACTACTGTGGCCTGCTCCCACCAGCACAGGGCCCCAGGTAACTCCTGCACATGCAGCTCATAAGGCAGCCACAAAAGAGATGGTAGCTGTTTCCTACACTCAGTTCCCAGGCCTGAACTTGAGGTCATAGGTCTTCTGCCCTGTCCACCTTCTTCCTTCCTCTTCTGGGTCGATCTGTTGCCTCTAAGCTCTTCTTTTGGCCTTTAGAGAAATCAAGGTCTTTCCTTCGTGGGGTTCTAGGTAGAGCCTTTCACCTTTTGGTTGCAGCTGCCCTGGGTTCAAGAGTCAAATCAACAAGTATTTATTAAGCTCTACTATGTGCCAGGTGCTGCGCTAAGCATTGGAGAGACACAGAAAAGAAAAAACAATATTTCCTGTCCTTGAGGAGCTCGCAGTCTAATGGTGGAAGGGGATGGCGGGGGGGGGGGGGGGGGTGGAAGGTGAAACCATGGAAACAATTATGAAAAGGCAAGATATAAAAAGATAAATGGAGATAATCATAACTAACTCCATCATCAACTTCAATCAATAAAGGAGCATTTCTTGACTTCCTCCCCTGTGTTGGGCAGTGGGAGTACAAACACAAAAGTGAAATAGCCCCCGACCCCAGGGAGCTTCAACTCTACCCCAGGACAAGACTTCTTAACCTGGGCTCCAAGAACCAACCCTTCCTCCCTCTCTCCCTCCCTCTCCCCCATTCCCTCCTTCCCTTTCTCTCTCTCCATTGATACAGATTTTACACATACTGTCCAACTCTCTGTGACCCCATTCAGGGTTTTCTTGACAGAGATGCTGGAGTGGTTTTGCCATTTCTTTCTCCAGCTCATTTTACAGATGAGGAAACTGAGGCAAACAGGGTGAAGTGACTTGCCCAGGGTCACACAGCTAGGAAGTGTCCGAGGCCACATTTGAACTCAGAAGAGGGATCTTCCTGACTCCAGGCTCAGTGTTCTACCCACTGCACCACCTAGCTGCCTTAAATAATATAACATATATAATATTGCATGTAGATTTATATATATATATATACATATATATATATATACTGTACATAAATTTGTATGGATTTTATAGGTCATATATTATACACATCATATATATAAAATCCATACAAATTTATATGTCTTAAAAAAGAAGTTTTATATATGTTATATATATATATATATATGAAACTATTTCAATACAGTTCATTTCCTTTGTAATCCTACGTATTTTATTTTATGTCTTTAAACACAATTCTGAGGAAGGCTCCATAGGTTTCACCAGACTCCAAAGAGTTCCATGACATAAAAAAAGATTAAGAACCCCTGTACTGAGATACACTATATTAAAAACAAATAAAATACAGTATAAATACAAAATAAGTGTACACTAATTGGAGGGTACTCTCAACAGGGGAACCAAAAAAGGCCTCTTAATTGGCTGAAAATTAAAGACTTACATAGGATAATAGAAAACGGCTCTATTTCCATCAAATACGTCTACATACCTGACAGAAATTTTAAGTTTAATGATATTAGTGGAGAATGATTCAACTTCCTAATTTCCTTTTGGAAATGACTTTGAGTTCTTGAGACAAATGATATTATGTATGTACAATGTATATACAACTAAGCAACAAATTCTCTTATGTTGAATGGATAGAGCCTGGGACATTATGGTTATTCAAATAGTTGGTTTTTTTTTTTTGTTTGTTTGTTTTGTAGAGGGGGAAGGCAGGGCAATTGCCCAAGGTCACACAGCTAGTAAGTGTGTCAAGTGTCTGAGGCTAGATTTGAACTCAGGTCCTCCTGACTCCAGGGCCAGTGCTGTACTCACTGCACCACCTAGCTGCTCTTTATTCAAATACTTGTTTACGGTGAATCATTAGTTATTGGCAGACTCTACCTAACCTGGTTAATTGGTCCATTGAAAATATAACATTTTAGGTGAAACAACATCATAGGGGGCAGTTATTTTCACAGTAATAATGTTATAAATGGGAGATAAGTTTATAGGCAATCACAGTTCCTAGGACAATGGTTTTAAATTTATCTTTACAGGAAGCTAAGTGTTTCAGAAGGAGCATGCAGCTGGGTGAGGGGGAGGTGGCTCTCTCATAGGCAACAAGCCTTGTGAACTTACCCGAGAATCCTTGAGGTTTGCAGTGTTCCAATGGGCATCTGTATAGTATGATTTGCGAAGTTCTTCAGATCTGTAGTGCCTGGGGATATCCTTAGCTCCCACGGCAGGGACAAAGGACAGCTCCTCCAGGCTCCATGCACAGTGTGGGTTTGCACCCCCTAACACTGTGGTGCAGGAGCTCCCGCTTATTCACTTACCATTAATAGTGGGAGAATACAATTAGTTCCAAACAAAGGCATTTCATTTTTTTTTTGGAGGGGGAAGGCAAGGCAGTTGGGGTTAAGTGACTTGCCCAAGGTCACACAGCTAGTAGGTGTCAGGTGTCTGAGGAATTTCTTGAAATTGCTCAATAAGAAAAGCACCAGTAAAATCTTTTCTAGCAACATTTCCCCCAGAAATCTAGAGCTCGTTCTCCAAAAAATTCATCCAGCCGCAGAGGAAGAGTGAGCACCCAAAGAGACCACATGCAGAGAGATGTCTACATGTAGGGAACATGTATGAGCCAGGTGCACACAGACAGGGTCACACGCATGGATGGCCATGGCCAGGGCAAACATGGTCAATGTCACATTTCCAAGGCTTCAGGGACCCTCCTGTCTTCTAGTGACATTGGAACACGCAACTTCTGCTCCCCGCTGGTCTCCACCAGATGTTGCCCTGTTGCTTCTAAATGCTGCTTGGCTCAAGTCTCTACTGGCTCCAGTTTGGCTGGGTTGGAATCCTTGACCTTTTCCTTGCGGGAGGGGCTGCCATGCTCCCAACTCCTCCATAGCTGAGAGCTCAGCTCTTTTATAAGATTAAGAAAAAAGTTTGCTTTGCCACCAGGAGAAGATTCCCCCCTCTTCCTCCCTCAGAGGCTCAGCTACTGCTCCTTCTTCATTTTTCCAGTGGGATCTTCCCAGCACCTGACACTAACCTCTTTAAAAAAAAATAGTGTTATTCCAGCTGCCCATGCTACTTCCCACCCTCCCCACCCTTGACCCCTTGTATTTGTACATGTTTTGCATATGTCTATATAACCATGGGGGCTGCTCCTGTGAGCAAGGCCAGGAGCCCTCTGCTCCTAGATCAATGGCAACCAGCCAGCCATGGCCTGGGAAAGCTCTTCTGAGCATAATCAGAGGCTTCTGAGCACTGCCCACTAGTCCCTCATAGTTTTAGTAAAGCCCCACCCCTAGGCTACTGCATCAGCCTCAGCCACATCACAGGAAGCCTGAGGGTGCAAATGTGTCCACAGACACAAGAGACACCTTTGTGATTCGCTCTACAGTGTATCTTTCTGGCTCAGTTTATGTGATACTCAGGGTTAAAGGAATCCTTAATCTATCACAAAAAAATTCATAGGGTCTTTCTCATTCTCTAATTGTCTTTGACCTCCACCCCCACACCCCTCCAGCTTGAACTGATGGAGAACATCTCTTATTCCTTTTTTGGGAAGGTTAGGCTCCATGTTACCATACATGTTGTTCTCCTATTAGAATGTAAAAGCTTTGAGAGTAAAGGCCATTTTGCTTTTGCCTTTGTATCTCCAGTGGCGGCACACAACAGATACTTAATTCTTATTAATTGATCTATGAATTGTTTCCTCTCCCTAGTCCAGGGTTTGGGCCCCTTGTTCAAGGACCTCACACACCTTGTGGTGATTATTCCATATACTTCCCATTTTCAGTCTTTGAAGGTTAGATTACAAACAGGCAAAAGCTATTTGCCTAATAATTACCAAATAGCTCTGGAGGTTTCTCAGTTTTTAAATCTCAAGTCATTTTAATTCTCCCATGTATTAGATAAGTGGGTAGAGAAAAAAGTGAGCCAGCAAGTCATTGTCCCTGCTACTTTCTCTCTGCCCTTTCAGAGGCAGATTTGGCCAAAGTCAGAAATGTTCTTTGCTCCACATTTGGACATCCGTTATCTCATTTGGACCTTATGACCACCATGTGAAGTGTTAGAAATATTGGGGTCATCTCCAGTTATCCTGATCTATATCTGGCCATTGGACCCAAATGGTGTGTTGGTAAACAAAATGGGCTCTTAGCACTCAGTTCAACCAAGTGCCCTTGAAGAGTTTGGCCTTTGTTTCTTTGATTAGATTTGGGAGTCCTTGGAGTCTTCTTTGCCTCAGGGAAGGGCCTAGTTTACACACGAGTTTGAGTGACATGTTTGGGACATCAGAGGCTTTTAGACCACATGGATTTAAGTCGCCTCTTTGTGAGGATTCTGGGTCACGTGGGTGAGTCGCATGTGTGACTCACCCTTGACCCTGAAAAAGATATAAAACCAGGGGTTGGCTTTCTCTTATTGGGAGCTCTTACCCACAGCAGTGGTGGTGCGCATGACTCTGGGACAGCCCTTGTTATGAGCTCCCGGGCTGAACCTAGATGTTGGTAACTATGAACTGTATTTGGTCTGTCTGTCGATGTTTGTAATTTGTTTGTATTTGTTCTGAAGTTCAGGGTGCTGGCTTTTTCCCCTGAACTAAGTGAATGGTATTTGTATGCTGAATTAAAGTAAGCTTGTCAACCCCTTAACATTGCTTTCCTTACTAAAGCAGATCAAAAGAACCTGGGCTTTTGCAGCATTCTTGTTGTTGGGCTTGTGTTGGTCTTTCACCCCCACAACAGCTGCTAGCCGGATTGTTGAAACAGATGGCTCTGGAGGAAAAAGTGAGGTTGGTGACTTTGCACAGTACTACCTTACCCAAGTCCAATTCAATTGCAAGTCATGTTATCATCTCCCTGATGTCATGGTCCTCTTCAATAACGAAGGACAAACCATTTTTGAGCTACAAATGTTATCCTTCCTAGTTTAGAGATGAGGAATTGGCACTCAGACTTGTTAAGTGATTTGGCCAGGGTCACACAAGAGCAATTGCTGGAGGAAGGATTCAGGGCCACCGATCTCTTCATTTTCCTCCTGTTTCTAAGCACAGCACACCTTCTATTATGCTTTACTGGCAGGGTTTGTTGTTGAGTAGTTTCAGTGTCTGATGATTCTTCATGACCCTATTTGGGGGTTTTCTTGGAGTGGTTTGCCATTCATTTTCTTTTCCAGATCATTTTATTGACAAGGAAACTGAGGCAGACAGAGATTAAATGACTTGCCCAGGGTCACACAGCTCCTGACTCCAGGCCCAGTGCCTTATCCACTTTGCCACCTGGGGAGCTGGTAGTGGAGAATAGGGTATTTCAGCTGCATAGCGCAACTTGGGGATCTGGAGGGTAGTAGCCACCAGCTTTTGCACAAGAGAGTGACATGAACAAGGTCTTTCAAAGGTGCTTGCTGAAACTAAGTCTAAAAGGTAAAGAATCCAGTAATATTCCAGAAGGCAGTTGGGAAGAGGGGCTACCTTGGTGTTTCCCTTGAGAATTCTCTGAGAGAAATTATTATTTTCTATTATATTAATAAACAGTTGTTAATTAGGATCCAGGTTTTTATTTCCTCCTTTAGGGCCCAGCCCCTGTAGAAAGTCAGTCTCTGAAGGACGAGATCTGTCTCTAATGGATGATTAGGATTGACCTAATCATTGGGGAACCCATTCCTCCAGGTTGGGCAGGATCACACCCAACTAGGAGACGGTTTTCTGTTTAGATGGTAAACAGAATCTAGATGAATCTTGCCCTTAGGGAATAAGCCCATGTCCTTGCACCCCTCCACTGGAGGTTAGGGTGACCCAGCACATGAAGGAATGAGTCTGGGAGGAAATGGATTCCTCTGTTCAGACCACTGGAGGTGGCTGAGTCTCATGTTCAAGCCACATTCTCAGCAGTAGGAGCCGAAGACTTTTAACCCACCTTCTCATTTAAATGTCCACCAATCAGGGTTAATTTCTCTTGTCAGGGGCATTCTTTTTCAAAACAATATTTAAGACATTCATTGTCTCTGTTAGGGGTCTTTGGTTACCAAGAAAAACCATTGACCATCAATTTATTGATTATTAGCTAGCCTAATTAATAAATTGATTATTAATTACCCAGAAACTGTCTCTTCGGCTTTTTGTTCATCACACCTGCAGCCTCTAATTTAAAATATTGTTAGAGATGAGGATTCACACATCAATTTGGATGTTGATTTTCAAATATATCTATTTCTCTATATCTATGCCTGTGTCTTTATGTATATTTATATCCATGTTTATATCTATTTCCCTTTTCAGTGGGTCACTGGATTTTTTTGTTTCCAGTTATTTACTCTTACAAAATAGCTATAAATACTATTTGCACAAAGAAGTTCTTTCTTTCCTTTCATGGCATCTTAGCATTGGGGAAAGAGTCCAGGAGCTATTAGTGTTCCCAGGCCCTGACGATATCACCTAAGTCTTCTGTCTAATAGCCAGCACTTATAAGAAAAAATACTGCACAGGGAAACACCACCTGGCTTAGGCTGAGCTTGAGCCAAGTTCTTTTCACATGTGATCAAAGTTTTGCCTTGAGACCCTATTTAAACTCCAGCTCAAGGGCAGCCGTAGCAAGGGACCAGGTTCCTCTGTTCCAACAGAAGTACCAGTTTACATAGAACAAATTCCTGGTGCCATCTGTGAAATTCCCAGGGAACTGACACATTCTGTTGGGTGGGATCCCAGGATGCAGACCCCATTCATGTCATCCTGTACTCAATTCATCTCCCCATGTTCCACCTCCAGGCAAAATCCCCAGTTCCAGAGACAGTGAGTGGTTGAGCTGGGACTCTAAGATCTTCTGACTGCAAACTTAGGTCCCCTGTACCCAATTCCTCAAGCTGTTTTTTTTTTTAAAATTTCAACTCTTACCCCTTTTCCTTTATGTTTTAGGAACTAAAAGAGGTGTGGGGTAGCCAGGTGGCCCAGTGGTTGGAGCACTGAGCCTGGAATCAATATAACCTGAGTTCAAATCTGGCCTCAGACACTTAGTAGCTGCATGAGCCTGGGCAAGTGTAGCCAGAATGGACTTTGTTTTCTTTGAATGACTCAGCTCGCCTCGTTGAGCTTCCCTGGACACTGGAGCTTGCTCTTCCGGGGCAGGACCAGAGCTTCCTGTGTGATGAGTCGTGGCGCTGGCTGAGGGGAGGTGTGTTAACGTGGTCTACGGCGGGGGAGGGGCCAAGTCAAGAACCAATCGGCCCTGGTCGTTCAGGCGGCGCTTGATGATGTCAAAAACTCTATAAGAGGGGAGAGGACAGCTTGAAGATCCTCCTTTCCTTTTCCGGTTGGAGCCAGAGACGCCTACAGCCGAAGCTGAGCTGCCGGTAGCAGAGCTGACTAGAGGCTAGTGGGTAATCTTCTTACCGTAGAGGGGAAGCATGTATACGATTTTGCCTTATACCATCTCGCTTCTCTGTGGCCTCCTGGTTACCCTTGTAAGGCGGACTTATTGGGCCTGGAAGCTTTTGATGAAAATATCAAAATGGGGATGCTGGTTTGTGGGCTTGTTATTGTGGAGTGTAAATACATGCTTTAGTTCTCCTGCCTTCTGCCTAGAGAATTCCTTATATCCTGCGGTTCCGGACCTTTTAGGCACATAAGAGATTCTCTTTGAAATCATAAATTCTGCCTTCCTAATATAGCAAGTTACCTAACCTCTGTTTTAATCCACTGGAGAAGCAAACCACTCCGGTATCTTTGCTAAGAAATCCCCCACAGACAGTATGGTCCATGGAGTCATGAAGAGTCAGACACAACTAAACAACAACAAAGACAGGCTGTATTCATCAATTCAGTGCCTGCGTGGGATCTGGGGCTGCTCTGATATAGGTGTCCCCATATCCCTTAGCATCTCTGTGCTGAGAGCTAACCAGGGAGCAAAGAGGAAAAGCTCCTCCCCTCCCTTCCCCCTACCTGGGTTTTCACCAAAGAGCTTTCAAGGGCTTAGTTTTAAAGTGACTTGGCAGGAGCAACTTTGTATGGGTCATTCATGCATTTCATGTGTGGTTTTGAATGTTTAAAGAATTAGAAAACAGTAAATTACAATTTGATCTGCATAGTTTATGTTTAACCTGTATCACACGTAATGTAATGCTTTTTGGGTCACTAGAAGGGACTTCTACTCAACATGCATTTTTTTCTTTTTCTTTTTAAAAAACTTTTATTGATATTTTTTGTTTCTTACATCACCATGATATTTTAAGTATTCCTTCCCATCTCCCTCTCAGAGAGCCATCTCATATGACAAATAATATTTCTAGGAGAGAAAAAAATCAGTGCAACTGATTGATACATGTGCAATGTCTAACACCTCAACAAGCATTTATTGACCACCCTCTCTGTGTAGGACATTGCAGCATGTAGACACTAAGGTTACATGAGAGATGAAACAGGTCTCGCCTTCAAGTAGCTTATAGTCTAAGGATGCCAAGAATACACAGAAACTCAAGGCCCCAGATTCTAAGTCTACATGGAGTTACTCCACTGTGGCTAAGGCAAAGTGCTTGTTATTAGTGACTCCTAGCTGATGGAACCCTGGGTAATGCACAACTTGCTGTGTTATTAGACACATTCTCTTCTTCCTCATTTCACCCTCCTGCTGATTTCTTGTTTCTCTCCTAAGTCTTTCTGAATTATCAGGGGTTTCTCTGATTTTGGAAGAGCTTTTTAATTCCAACTCAGGTTGTGTGAATGGCTAAGCTGGAAAACTCAAAGACCCCACTGGGGCCAGGGACACCGTCTTTGTCCATCCTGCCGCTGTCAGAATCTATTTTTAAAAGTCCATGGCGTAACTCACATCAACTTTAAAGTCATATTCAGGTTCATTTACACTATGGATAATTGAAAGGACTATTAAATATTTAGCATATTTATAAAGCTGCTCTAACAAATCACTAATAAAAGGATGAAAAAAAATGGAACCTACTTACTGCCAACTTTGAGCAATAGAAGACAAGTTAATTACAGGTTATGGGCATTAACTTTGAATCACTCCAAAGGCAGCGCTCTGTCTTGTTGCGTTAGGATTGTTTTTGTGTGTTCATATGAAATGCAGTAGATCATTTTAAATGAACTGAGATTTTAAATATTTACACGATTGTGCTGCATAATTTAGCACAAATTACTGGCTGCTTCCCCTAGATGACGTTTTCTATCTCTGGCCTCCAGGCCTTTGCTATCCCTGACTCTTCACCTCTGCCTTTCAGAACTCGGAGCTCTCCTCAAGGCTCAGGTCAAAGGTCCGCTCCTGCCAGAAGTCTCTCCTGATTTCTCGGTGGTTGGAGCTCTATCTTCCATCACTGATTTTGGATTTAGCTCCCGTTTGCTTATCTGTAAACGTGTTCTGTGTCTCTAGTTGAATGTAAGCCCCTTGAGGGCAGGAACTGTCATTCTCATCTTTGTGTCTGTGGCGCCTAGCACAGGGCCACTACTAGCAGGCATGTGAGAAATGCTTCCTGACCAAGAGCAGTTAGTTTGTGCAATAGCTAATGTTACTGACCAATTGGCCAATCAAAAAGCATTTCTTAAGGAACTCTTCTAGGCACTGGGCTTGGCCATGAGCGTACAAAGACAAAAGAGAAATGGCCTTTGACCTTATAGCGCTTACAATCTAGCTGGGGAGGGGGAGGGGACAATAGGTACACATAGAGATAGATGATGATGATGATGATGATGACGACAACTACGACTAGCATTTTGTTGTTATTTAGTCCCGAACGCTCTGTGATCCCATTTGGGGTTTTCTTGACAAAGACACTGGAGTGGTTGACCATTTCCTTCTCCAGCTCATTTTACAGATGAAGAAACTGAGGCAAACAGGGTTCCGTGACTTGCCCAGGGTCCCACGGCTAGTAGGCGTCTGAGGCCAGATTTGAACTCAGGAAGATGAGCCCTCCTGACCCCAGGCCTAGTGCTCTGTGCACTACGGCGCCCCCTAGCAGCCCCTCAAAAATGCCTTTACTAAAAGCTGATGAAGTCTACTGGCTGATTATTAAGGTGAAGAATCTCAGTAGGGGCTCAGAAGAACCTCAAAGTAGGAGCCCCTTGGGGATCTGCCCCGCAATTCTGAAGCATGGGTGTAAGTTTAGGGGGCTGGTGGGGAGGGGGCCGTGTAGGCAATATATTTTTCTCTCCCTTTCACCATTAAAAAAAATGCCTGCCCCCTCCTCCTGCATATTTGTCTACAAATATGTGCTCCATTCTACATCCTGGGATTTCCAATCTCAGTGAACAATCCCAAGGTCCTGGTGCCCTCCTGACTTCTTCCAGGGCTTGCTGGCTACTGGAGATGAGGCAGGGCCTGGCCGCGCTGCATGCTGGGCCTTGTAGTCCCTGAGTTGTTGGCGGTGCCGAACGACCTAGGTCGCGAGGCATGCTGGTGTTCGAAGTCAAGGCGCACTGCATGCTGGGCCTTTTAGTCTCTGTTGGTGCAGGCGAAGTGACTCCGTCACGGAGCATACTGGGACTTGAAGTCAGGGCGCACTGCCTGCTGGATCTTGGAGTCCTTGTATTGGTCCCGCCTTGGAGGGAACGAGCCTTCGCGGGGCATGCTGGGATTTGAAGTCAGGCCGTTTACAAAGGGACGACTTATTCGTCCTTCAGAAATACTTCGCTGGACCGGATTCTTTTGCTTGGGCAAGGGTATAAAGAATGGGATGAAATGGCCCAGGGAGGAAAGAAGGAAGGATGTGGGTGGGACCGTTGTCATGGCAGCAGTCCTAGAAGAGCGTCCCCCTAGTACCGGAAGGGGAAGTGTCGTCTGGAAGGTTGTCAGCCTTTCTGAGGAGCGAGGCTGGGAGGGGCGGAGCGAGGCCGGGAGGGGCGGAGCGAGGCCGGGAAGGGCGGGCCCCTCTGCATACGGTGGCCTGGAAGGTATTGCGAAAGGTATTGCGAAACGTGTTCTCTCTTCTGGAGAGCGCGGCAGGGAGGGCCCTTCTGTCTACGGTGGCTCGGAAGGCGTTGGTGAAGGGTGTCCGCTCCTCTGGGGAGCGAGGGCCGGAGGGGGCGGAGCGAGGCCTGGAGGGGCGGAGCGAGGCCTGGAGGGGCGGGCCCTTCTGCCTACGGTGGCCCGAAGGCGGTGGCTTCCTTAGGACAGACCGGTGGCTGAGAGGACCGTGGCGGCGGCGGTGGCGGGTTAGTGCCTCACTCTGTTCCTCTTCCCTGGGCCCCGGCCGCGCCCCTGAGGGGCAGACTCGGCCTCGCCAGGGCGGGCGAGGTTGGGGCTGAGGGAGGGAGTCGGCTTGGGAATTCCTGGACTCCAGTCCCCTCCCTTTTACGGATGGGGAAACTGAGGCCGGCGGGGGGGAGTGGCTTTCCCTAGGCCAGAGGCGGGATTTGAACCCAGGACCTCGCTTCGCCCTTTGGGTCCGGTCCTCAGACTTCCTGACTCCTCACTGCCTGGCGGGTTGGTGGCGGAGGAAGAAGCATTTATACGGCGCCTGCTGTGTGCCGGGCACCGGACTAAGCGCTTTACAGGCGTCGAGTAGGAACTGTTGTCCCCCTTCTAGAGATGAGGACACCGAGGCAGAGGGAGGGTCGGTGACTGGTCCAAGGACATCCAGCTAGCTGGTGGTGCCTGGAGCAGGACTTGAATTCAAGACTTCCTGCCCTGTGCTCCACCCTCCCACTCCCTCCCCCATCAGGTCATAGGGTGGGTGCAGATTGTGAGGCTGCAATTATTGAGCACCTGCTGAATGCTGAGGATTCCCCGCCCCTCCCCAGTCTCACGGGGGCTCGAGGCCATCCTTTGATAGACTGGGAAACTGAGGTCCAGGGATGGATCCCAAGAGGGGCCATGGGAGCTCCTGGGCATGGAGGGGCACTCCTCGGGATAAATGGGGAGGGGGTCTCAGGGCTTCTGGAGGGAGGGGGGGAGGAGGAAGAAGTGGTAGGCTGCCCCAGCGTGGTCAGAGCTGAGCCTTAGGAGAGGGGTGGGGGATGGGCTGGAGGGGGGCAGCATCTCGGCAGGGGCCACGGTCTGGGGTGGGGGCAGGGTCAGAGCAGAAGGGAAGGGGCCGAGGCTGGGGGGTGGGTGACCTCTGGCTGATTCGGGCTGTCCAGCATCCTCTGAAAACAGTCCAGAGACCCCCAATGCCCCTCCCCAGGACCCCTCCCTGTTCAGGGTCTTTGGGGACCCACGGCCTTGTCACTGTTACAGTTTCTGGTCTGGGCTGGCACCTCCTGGCTCCTCTGCACCTCGGGTCTTTACAACGTGGTGAGGACGCTAAGGGACTCACCCATGGTCCTACAGCCTTGGGCGGGAATGGGGAGTGGGTGGCCCAGGTAGTGCAGCCTCAGAGGCCCATCCCCTGCTCCTGCATGGGGGTGTGGGGCAGGGCTGGGAGATTGTGGGTTGCCATGTTGGAGGGCAGATTGGCCTTGTCTTCCTTGGCTCCTAATGTGAGCTCTCCTGAAGCAGGCCAGATCTGGTCATTTGAGAGTCTACAGGCAGAGGCTGGGCTGGTGGTAGGTGCCCTATGGTGGGTGTCTGGTCATCGCAGGTTTTTGGGCAGAGGCTGGGTTGGTGGTGGGTGCCCCATGGTGGGCATCCTGTGGTGGGCATCCAGTCATCACAGGTCTTCAGGTAGAGGCTGGGCTGGTGGTGGGCACCCCATGGTGGGCATCTGGTCATTGCAGGTCTTTGGGCAGAGGCTGGACTGGTGGTGGGCGCCCTGTGGTGGGCGTCTGGTCATTGCAGGTCTTCGGGCAGAGGCTGGGTGGCTGGTGGTGGGCTTCCCGTGGTGGGTTTCCTGTCATCATGGGTCTTCAAGCAGAGGCTGGGTGACCGCTTCTGGCAGAGGCTTGCGAGGGCTTTCCCATCCAGCTCCCATCAGGCTGGCTGGTTTCAGGGCCTCTGCCATCCCGAGGGTTTGGTCATGTCTGAGCCAGCGTTGGTGGTCTCTCCCTAAGCATGTTCTGTCCACGTATGATTTGGTGTTTCTGAGGTTTCTCCCTGGGGAACATGACCCTTCCTCCTCTGTCCTCCCATCTGTGCTTGTTCTTGGCCCAGAGTGCGAAGGAATGCCAGACTTCCCCGAGGTCCCCTCACCCTTCACAACACCCGCTCTCCTCCCTTCACGCCAACCCCTGTGCCTTGAAACCCTTTGGCTCTCATTCTTCTTCAATCTACAGGTGCTTAAGTGCCTACTGTGTGCCAGGCATGGTACTGAGCCAAACATTGGGGAAATGAAGATGAAAGCCACAGTCCCTGGAGTCCAGCTGGCAGAGACAGCGGGCATGTACCATGAGTGTACAGAAGAGATGGAAAGTCAGGGTGGTAGACTGAGTGGCAAGGGTGTGCCCTAGCATGAGGCTTAGCATGAAAGACTTCATTTGAGTCTGACAGTAAAGGAAGCTGACACTAGGAGGGGGTGCCTTCCAGGCACCAGGTCCAGCAGGGCAAAGACCTGAATTGGGAGAGGGGCCAGAATGGCAAGGGGGCCCCTAGGTCTGGTCTGGAGAGGGGAGGAAGAGATAGGGAGACCGGGAAGGGCAGAAGAGCTTCAGAGGAGTATCTGTTTAGATACCAGGGCAATGCTTGGGTTTATTGAGGAGGGGGTGACTTTGGCTGGATGGATGACGTGTGTGGGAGGGGCAGAGACCTGGGGTTAGAAGACCAAGGAGGAAGCTCTTGTGGGAATCCAGGCGAGCAGTGATGGTGGTCTGGGCCGAGCCAGGGTGAATGGGGCGAGTGCCGTGGATGGGTCATATTGGAGGGCTGTGGGGATGGACAAGGTTTGGCAGCTGATCGAGTGTGGAAAGGGAGGGGTCCAGGATGACACCAAGTTTGTAAGTCTGGGGGGCTGGAAGAGCTGTGGGACCTCTGACTGCCACGATGAGGTTGGGTAGTGGGAGGGCTTGGCGATGAAAAGATCAAGCTCTTTTGGGGGCTTGTGGAATTTGAGGTTCCTATGGAACGTCTCTGGGAGTGAACAGGAGGCTGTTGGTGATGTGGGGTCTGGGAGAATAGGGCCAGAGAGTCGGCCAGTGAGGTCACTGAGGGAGCGAGGGTAGTTAATAATTTAGGATGGAGAAGGGCGTGCTTCCGCTGGCTTGACTTGCTTGTGACCTGATTATAAAGGACGGCAGGGGCTAGAAGCGACTGGGAAATCCTGTCTTTGAAAGGCAAAGTCATTGTATTTGCTAAGTTACCTGCATTCTTCAAGGCCAAAGAAGGCTAGTAGATTCTTTAAAACTTTAGGGATTGTTTAAAATTAAGTAGAATTTTAAAAAATAAAAAATATCGTTTAGATTTAGTGCAATTTTCAAATTTGTGACCATTTTTCCTATTCTGCAAAATTGTTAGCGCATAGTTTAAAAATTAGAGATAATGTGAGCCAATATGTCATCCGTATGTTTCCCCCTCTGGCCCCCACCCACTCAGTCCCCCCAAACAGTTTTGATAAACACGTCACCGTGTCTCCACCCTTCCCGGGCTGGTTTCATATGCTTCCCCTTCACACGTTCCTGGCCCAGCGCCTGAGCCACCTTCTTGCTGTTCCCCTCACTCAGCCTTCCACAGTCACCTCTGTGCCTTTCCATTGGCTGTGCCCCCCGCCTGGAGCACAATCCCTCCTCACATCGGCCCCCGAGAATGCCAGGTTTCCTTCTGAGAGGACACGGCAGGCAGGGCCTCTCTTTCCCTCAAGGGATCACGGGGGTGCCCATCTTTCATCTCTGTGTGGGTTCAGATCCTGGCTCTGCTCTCGCTAGGTCTGTGCCCCTGGGTAAGAAGTATAACAGTGATGACGGTGAGGAGGCTGGTGATCTAGCTAGTAAGAGTCACCATTTGTAGAGTGCGTGAAGGTTGTCAAAGCAGTGACATTCATGATCCCTGCTGATCCTCGCGACAACCCTGAGGGTAGATGGCGTTTTTATCCCCATTTCATAGCTATGAGGACGCCCAGCTTGAGAGAAGTCGGGTGCCCTGCCCATAGGCACACAGCTCCTTCTGTTTCTTCATCTGTAAAACTGTAAAGTGAGGGCTTGGACTCCATAGACCCTGAGATCTCTTTCGGCTCTGAATCTGTGATCTGCTTTCCTCTTTTGTAGAGACAAAGACCGCACCGTCTTCAGCTCCTTAAAAATTATTAATTCTCTTAAAAATCCTCGATCAGTGCTTCTTTATTAATTAGATACTGCTGTTGTCCATTATCCATTTATGAGCTGAATAACGGGAGATCCTTATTCCTGCAGCCTAATTTGGAATTGAGAATATGCTGAATATGAAATCGATTCAGTCCTGTTTGATACATGGAATTCCAGTGTATTGTGACCTCTTTGGGAAATGTGGTTATTAAGAGGTACGGGTTCTTTTTTGGGTTTCCTTTCATTCATTCATTCAGTAAATAGTTTTTAAATACGTATAATCGGTGAACCACTGAGTTCCTTGTGTGAAGATGTATTAAATCCATTCCCAGCTTCTCAGCTTATAGTGTGTGATCTACATGACTAAGAACTTGGCCTGCAAACAACTCTGATGGGGGGGGGCAGAATGAAGGAATGGCACATCATTTATCAAGGGCATTCTGTGTGCCACTCACGGTGCCAAGGCCCAGTCCCTGGTCTCAGGGAGCTCCCATTCCAGTGGAAGGCTCAACAGCTAAGATGTTTCAGTGCAGGTCTGATGAACTGGTTCCTTAGGGTACAGCGGCATGGGAGGGGCTCAGGTATCTTCCTTAGTGTCATTTCTGATGTTAAATAACTTTTTAGGACCTGGGGGGTGAGAACATTCTTTTCTGGGTCTTTTGTGGCTGAAGTAATTCAGAAATAAGTCACTGGTACGGCTGTAGTACCAGGCAGTGTGTGAGTGCTGCATAAAAGCTTGAAGTGACAGAGGACTTCCCAGGCCTCGCTTCTAATAGGGAGAGACCTGGTGGGCCTTTGAGGAGGGGGTGGTATGGCCAATGCTAGGCATTCGAGGTAGTTATGGTTCATCAAATTGCCACGAGCACTGAATTAGCCAACAGTGAATCATTGCTCCTACAAGACAGAGAGGCTAGCTTCCTGCAAGCCTCGGGTCACAGTGTTTACTGGACAACCTCCCTCCAGATCAGTGAATTTCCTCTTCCTTTTTCTGGACGTCCCCTCTGCAGTGTTGATTCGTGAACATGGAACTCATGGCCAACAGTGCTACGACTCGTGCCTGAGCAAGCTTATTCAATGTGTGTTTTTTTCCGTAAGGCACCTTACAGCCTTCTAGGCGTGGTTACATGGAGGCCATTTTAAATAGCAAAATCACCCAAAAAGCACAAAAATGCAAAAAACATGGCATTAAATGGAGCATGGAAAGGACTCTTGCTTACAGTCAGAGAGATGAAACAAGGCAGAACGTGGTGGCTTTGGTAGGCCCCAGCTGGGATTACTCATGTCAGGTGACTCATCTTCTGCGCTGCATAAATACCGTGAAAGTACCTTGAGTATTGATATCGGGGTGAAAATACATTTTGGTGAGTCTATGAATCTGCAGGTTCAGAATCCGTGAATAGTGAAGGTTGTCTGCAGAGCCTTGGAGGATGGCGGGGCCTTTGGTTGTAGGAGATTGGTGAAGAGGGCCTTATAGGAGGAGACGATGGGATGAACAGAGGTTCACTCCTTCAGCCTCCACAGAGACTTGAATTCAGGGAAGTAGGTCTCATTCTTTTGCACTGGGGGATTTGGGTAGTGGTTCGATCTGTGTCACTGATGGGTTGAATTTTTTGTCCTTGTTTCTAGCTCACTTTCAGTGAATGTTGTATGTACAGTTGTTTTCTTTACAACACCTCTTGTAGATAGTGATAAAGAGATGGAACAGATATCGGAACTTGAAGTTTAGGGTTCTTACTGACTTTGGCACGCCAGAGACTGTTGGTTGTTCGGACGGCTTCCCCTTCCTTAGCCCATTTGGCTTTAGCTGAATGAAATGAGGGATGACACTGCAGGTTTTGGAATAGTTTCTTGAAGACACCAAACCTTCCAAATAGAATCAAACTGTTATTTTCCTTAGTGGTTATTTAGTTAATAGTGCATTAATGACGTGCTTTATAATTCTTCTTATTCCTTAAAGTTGCTCTTGTGAGGTTGTCATTTTCTGCATTTTATAGGTAGAAAAGCTAATCTCCTCCCAGGTCAAGAAGGAATCTCCTGGAGTGGGTGAGAATGTCCCCAGCTGCCCTTGGGAGGGCAGGTTCCAAGGGAACTTAAAAAACTGGCAGGCAGGATTGATGAGATGAGAAGCGTCCTGGAAGATTTTGTAGGATTAGAGAAGAGCAAATGTCATGGTTTTCAGAGAAGGGATGAGACTGGGATCTGTGACCTCTGCCAGTGAGCTGGATTTATAGCGATCCTTGCCCAGACCTGAGAATATGCTACTAAAGAGGTGGCTGGGGAACTCTTAGGGAAGGGAGTAATTGTCTCGAAAGCCAGAGAGTGTGTTATTCCAGCTTGACCTCACTTCCTTTTTGACAGGGTCACTGACCTGGTAGATTGGGGAACAGGGCAGCTATAATTTACCTTTATTTCAGCCAGGCAGAAATGTCGACTAGATTAGCCTCAGTTTTGGGTCTCAGGACCCTTCGACACTCTTAATTATTGAGGACCTCCACAAAGATGTTTTGATTAATAATATTTACCATCTTAGAAACGTAAACATTTTACTATTATTGTGAAACTAGTTTTGACCTCATGAACCCCCCGAAAGGGTTTTGGGGACTCCTGGGATCCTTTGACCACACTTTGAGAATCACTGGACTAGACAATACTGGGATCATAACATCATAGATCCTGAATCTGGAGACTGGATTTGACCTTGGGTCTTCCTAAAACAAGGCCCAGTGCACTATCCGCTGTATCACCTGACTGCTTGGTGACCCAGATCGATATCACAACCATGCGAGATAAAAGTAAAACTGAGGATGTTTGGCCTAGGGAAGGCCTACCAAAAAGACGTGACTGTTATCTTCAGATATTTGAAGAGATGTTAAATAAATAAGAGATAGATTTGTCCTCAAACCCAGAGGTTAAAATTAGAACTAATGGGTAGAAGTTATAGGGTAGAAGAATAATTTCCCAAGATTTGAAGTTTCTAACTTTTGTTGCCTTGTCAGATAGTGAGCTCCCTGTGACTGGAGGTATTCCATCATGGGCTGGGGTGTTGTAGAAGGGATTCATATGTACGACAAGGTCCCTTCTAGTTCAGTCTTTTATTTCAAATGACCAGCCTCATCTGTATAATGAAAACCCCTGAGGTCCCTGTCAGCTCTCGAAGTATGGGCCTCTGACTTGGCTGAAACGTCCAGTGCGACCTGAGAGATGGCCTTCTCAGTAGTGATGGAATTGAAAGCCAGATCAAGGAGTGAGGCGATAGTGGGCACTCGGCTTGTTCAAGCATTGGCTGTTGCTTGGCTGTCAGGGACCCAGCAGCTAGTGTTCTTATCCTTGGAAAGTGTGGGGAAGCTGGTTTTTGAACATAGAGATCTCTCCTCAGTAGACTCGCTGCTTCTGCCCTCACAATGGCAGCTTCCTGCACGATGTCGAGACAACCTCTGCTGCTCATCCCGAGCTGGCGTGGCATTGGCCTGCTGCCATCTGAGTTCCAGCCTGGCTAAATCGGAGACCCATTGCCAAATGTATTGTTGGCTGCTGCAGCTCCTCAGCTCTATCTCTGAAGTCACAGTGGGGCTGGGGTCTGCTTCCGGAGAGAGAGGATGCACAAGGAAGCCCCAGGTGTTTTAAGTGCCCTCATTTGGTGTGTGTGTTATTTAGAAATTGTAGAGGTTCTCTTTAACTGAGCCTTCATAAAAGCTCAAATTTCCATGATGCCCCAAGGGTTATAAAGCACTGTGCTTACCACAGCCTGTGAGATGGATGGTACAAGGTGATTTGTGCCCAAGTGGGGAGACTGAGCCAGTTCAGTGTTGGAGTCTATGTCTTCTGAGGCTGATGTTCTTTCCACTGCTCCTTGTTCTCATCATGCCAGGCACCAATGTGGCCAAAGGATTAGGAATGTTCAGTGTGGAAGAAGGTCAGAAAGTAGAGAACCATGCCTGCAGATTTGTGCAGGGTTCTAAGATAAACATCGACATTTTCCATCAGCTTCCTTGAGCTTGATGGAGGTAGTTTTAGGATAAGTAAAAGGAAACTCATCTTGAGGCAGAAGCGAGCAAACATTGAATTTAATACCCCAGGTTGCCGTGCAAGATGAAGATTTAAGTGGCCTGAAGAGGGCTTGCAGAGCTGGATGGATTCTTAATGAGGCAGTGAGGTGAAGTTAGGGGGGTTGGGTTGTGTTCTCAGAACGGCATCGTCCAGCATTGCTACCACACTCTCCTCCCAAATGTGGCAAACACCCCTTGGATTCTGCCTGCCTGCCCCACCCAGTCCTATTAATAATAATGAGCTGGCATTTGGAGAGCCCTTTAAGGTTTGCAAAGTGAGCATCACCTACGTGGTCTCACTGGATTCTGGCTCCCTCAAGACCTGGCCCTGAAGATGCTCTCAAGGCCTCAGCGAACTCACTTCTACGGACCTCTTCTGTAAAGATTTACTTGGTGATTCCTGCTGAGCGAGCAGCAAGGGGCATGGTAAGATGGCAGAGTAGTATGTGTAGCACCAGGAGCCCTGGATTCCAAGCAGAACTCGGCCTCAAGACAGCCATGTAACATCAGAGAAGTTGACCTATGAGACCTCCATTTCCTCATTTGTGAAACAAGGATGTTGATATCTGGTTGTGTCCAAAGTTTCTTCCAGTTCTAAAATTCTCTGATAGCGTCTCAGACTCACAGAATTTCAACTTTGGAAGAGACCTCAGGGAGAGCCAGTGTCACCTATATTTGAACAGAAACCTCTCTGCCACATATTAGCCTTGTCTGAAGAGCTCTCGTTGAGAGGCAGCCCCCAGCCTCCCCAGGCAGCCTGCTGTGGTGCTCTAGGCTCCCCCCACCCTTGCCTTCCATACAGCTCACCGAGCGCTTCTCATTAACCTGCCGTTATTGTTAATGATCATTTTCTGTGTTTGCCTTCTTTCTATCTAGACTAAGTTTCTTGAGGAGAAGCATTGGGCTTTAAATACTTTAAACAAAAATTCTCCTTCAGGGCGTACCTAGTGCCCTCCACATGGGAGGTGGGCAGTAAATGACTCGGCTGGATGGCTGTGGTGAGAACGCACCCTGAGTTGTGTGATGTGAACAAGTCTTTTCATCTCTCTGAACTCCAGTCTCCTTGTCTGTAAAATGAGGACAGTCCTTGTGGTACTGACTTTATTAAGGTTGTTGTGGCAGTCAGATGAGATGATGTATGTAAACTCTTGTAGACTTTAGTGCTGTGTAACTGTCAGATACTCCCTGATCCATGATGGCGGTCCTCCTAGAAAGACTGTTGTGGTGAAGGCCACCTTCACTGAAAGGATTCATTTGAGTAGATGGAGGTCCCTCTCCCTCCATCTGCAATCTGGGTGGGTCCCCCACAGAGCTAAGCTCATCGGAGCTTCTTGGTGTCCAAGGATGTGCTCACCCGCCTTCTCAGATGATTAAAATTTCTGCATCAAACCAGAAGAAATATTACTTTTCTTTGAAAGAGAATATTGATAAAACTTAGCTAAGACAGCCAAATCTTAGCCTCTCTCTAAATGATTGTATTATTTAAATCGTTTTTATTACCTTTTATCTCAGTGTCCCTACACTGATAAGATTACAGGTCTGTGGAAAGCGTCCAAGTTTTCTTTCTTGTTAGTGTTCCTTAGGGTATCGACTTCATTGTATGTTTCATGTGGCACAAAGAATCCCTGCCCCTAAGGATTAGTTGGATTTGATGGATCGTGATTTCATCAATATGGAAATCACAGCCCTTTTGTGCCTTACCATGTGCGATTCCTATCTCTGTATTTCCCTGAATCCCTTTTACGGTATTGAGCCAACACACTAGAGAGGCCTTTGTCCGGCTCTTTTTATATCATCAAGGAGGCAACTTGGACTTTTCTCTTGTTGTCTCTAATTGTCAGCGAAAGATCAGCCCACCTACTTTTCTGGGTCTACAGGTCATAATACTATCTTTTTTTTTTTTTAAAACCACTTTTTCCCACCAGGCTGAAAATGCACTCATGGGGCCACTCCCACTGCCAATTGGCACAGAAGTTTTGATCACTGTATTTGACGTGGGCCAGTTTGTCCCTCCTTAGGCAACCCGGTGGCTTCCTACCCTCCTGGGCACTGCTGTCAGACTTGCTGTAGACACTGTATCAGCTTTCCCTACAGCTCAGAACTCCTGAAGGCTCCCAAAGGCCATGCCTGCTATGTGTGCATTCTTGTCTTTTGTAGCCCTTAAGGGTTGTCGTCCTTGATATCATGAGTTTTCACCTTGCTGGTTGTTCTTTCTGCCTCATGTCCCTTCCCGCACCATCCATCTTGTACTCAGGCACCAAAGTGATCATCCTAAAGCCATACCTTCCCCCTCTTAATAAGCTCCCAGGGGCTTCCTATTGCCTCCAGGGTCACATACAAATTTTCCATTTGCAATTCAAAGCTTAGCTTTCCAGGCTTATCATACTTTTATCCTTTCTGTGCTCTGGGATCCAGTGACTGGGACCTGTGTCCCTCCAACAAGACCCTCCATCTCCTCTTCTGGTCATTTTCTCTGACTGCCCTTCAGGTCTCCCTTTCTGCCTTCTGGTGGTTTCCCTGGCTTACTTCAAGTCCCAGCTAAAACCCCACCTTCTGCAAGAAGCCTTTCTTGCTCCCCCTTGATCTTGGTGCCTAACTTCTGTTAATTATCTCCAATTTGTCCTGTAGATGTTCTTTGTCCATGTTGCATGTTGATCTCCCCATTAGACTGGGAGCTCCTTGAGAACATGTTCTAGTTTTTGCCTTGCCTGGCTCTCAGTACACGGCCTGGCCCACAGTAGCCACTCAATAAATGCTTGTTGACTGACTTTTTAAATGGCTGGAACACTCTTATTTTGTACTGCTGTGAATTTTACCGGGGGAACTTTGTAGTGTTGGGTGCAGTTAGTATAATGTTGAGTATGGATAGGAGCATTAGAAGAGCTTTACCATTGATAGTGAATCCTAATATCCTGACACTGTGAGTAGCATGCATTCTGTGACGTTATGACTGAGCACATTTTCCCTTTTTACACCCAACTTGAAGTCAGCGTTCACTTATTTGCTGACTTACATCAGTTTTGAAGGCTGGGATACTTTTATTAAGTTTGGGAGGCAGGTTGGTAGAGAAGCATCTCCAAGGCTTAGTTTTTTTTTCTACTGCATCAAATGCGTAACAAAGCAGTGAGAGAACCGGTAGACCTGGTGAGATCTTTAACTCTGTACCTTTGTTGGTCATGTGACTGTAAACACGTGAACTATAGGAAATCCCCACAGCGGCCTGCGTGTTCCCTATCATTTTCATCCAGGACACTCTGGCTGGTTATGCTGACCATTCTCACAAGGGTTTTACAGCTGTTCTCAAGAGACAGACATATGGCTTGGTAGCCTTTATGGCTTTCATAAAACAGCATTTGCAGGTACTGTTTTTGTCATCTCTGTTTTTCAGATGAGGACATCAAGGCTCCAGAAAGCACAATGATCTTCCCGGAGTCATGCAGCCATTAAGCGTTGGGTCAGGGTGTGGATCTGGATCTTTCTGGACTCTTCCATTTGGTGCGTTCCCATGACATCTTCTGCCTGCTTTGGGACTGACAGTAAAGACAGGCCTCAGTTCCTTGGTTAGTGAACGTGTGACCTTGTTCGTTGTTGGGAAAACAGTCCATGTTAAGAGTTCCAAAAATTAAATCACTATTTGAAGGCTCTCTAAAAATCACATGGCTCCTAGGGCCTCTGACCTTTCTCCTGCTGCTTTGTCCCTGTCACAGTGGACACGAAGGGTCAAGGCCCTTTTTGACTTTTGCCTCTTTCAGAGCATCCTTGGCCTTCACAGCACCTGGGGCCAAATTTCTTGGTGACAAAATTTAGTGAGGCTGTTGCTTGGACAGGGGATGCTGTCTATCTTTGGCACCATCCTCGAGGCCTTCGGTTCAGTCTACCAAGTGTTTAAGTGTTTGCCATATACTAAGCACCAAGAATAGGAAGGTGAAAGAGACAGGACCTTCATTCTCCTGGCGCGTCACCCCTTCCATCCTGTTAGAACCTGCCGGAGACGGCGTTCCACAGGTGTAACCTTTGTCCATGGGGATTTCTAACCAGCATTTATTTCCTTATTTTTATTATAAGAAATTTAAATATTGAAACTTAAATGCAGGATAAGAAGAGGAAAAAAAGCATATCGTACACACAGCAGAACATGAGGGAGGATTCAAGATATACAGCAATAAGTTTCCATTTCATGAAAGCCTGTTACAAATACCACGCATTGTGTTGAGAGCTGTCCATCTTTTCTTTGCTTCCTTGTTGGTTTTCTTTTGTTCTCTGTTTCCCTTTTCTTAGAAAGTTTTCACACTGATTTGTCTGTCTTGTCCTCACTCTTCATCCTGTTCCTTGTCAGAGACTCCCAGTCATCAACTTCCTGACTGGAAGCTTTAGTTTGCTAATTGCCCGTGTAGTGTAGATGAGAAAAGAAAGGAATAATGTTAGTGATCTTTCCTTATTTTTCTCGAATGGAAATTCCTCATTAGCACCCCCATGGTGCCCCTTGTTTGCAATTTGATTTTTTTTGGAGTAGGTTGTTCTTCAGGGTTTGCACGGTAGTCAGAAAGGGTTCTGGACTGAAAATTTTTAGATATCAGTTTAATAGGTAAGGGACAGGTCAGAAGATTGTCAGATGTGGAAGAATGTAGCATGACACAGAGTAGAAAAAGAAGGTAATTGGCATTTCTGGAAACAATCAACCATGGGGGCTGAAGGCCTTCAAGGTCGGGAGAGGAATTGACATTTGTTACTAAAAATGCAAGCATGCAGAAAGGGTTCCAGCGGATATAAAACTTTGTGGCAGAATTCACCGTATATTTTATTTGAGCGTGTAGCTAAAAGCACATCAGAAATTCTAGATCAATATCTATATTTCACCTTGCCATGGAATACCGTTGGGGAGTGTGCTTAAAGCAGTAGCAAGTCCCGGAAGTCTGCAGTGTTTCATGTCCATTGTGCTAGGTGACTGAGAACTGGCGGGTAGAATTAGGGCCTCCTGCCTTCAACTCCAGGGGCCGTGATAAGGAGGGCATAGACCCAGCTCCTAAAAGGTTAGTCTGTCAAGGGGTTTGGCTCGGCATTAAATCTTAAATGGAGGAAACCTCCTGTCTCCTACTACCAGAAGAAAAAGCTGATTTCCTTCTCCTGGTCCTCAAGGACGTTGCCTTGAACACCCTACACACTGATCGATTCCTAATTTACTGACTCCCTTAATGGGTGGTTGTCATTAGAAAACTGATTCTATAAAAATGGGCCCAAGCACTGATTTCCATATCAAATTTTCCAGCTGGAGTCTCTGGCTCCTCCTTGGAGTCGATTCCGCTTCCTGGCTCTCTAATGATAAGGTTTGAGGAGTCAGCACTTAGCTGGCTGCCTTCTCTGTCAGTGCTGAGGCAAGAGAGAATCCAGTTTGCTCAGCTCTAACTGCACGATCTTCTGCTTAAAAACAGAGTTGTCAGAACGTAAATGTGGCTCTGTGCGGCGAGCAAAGAGGACAAAGATGAGATGTGGCTATTTTAGTTGATAAGAGTTTTTGAAGTGCGCATTACCAAAGGTGTCCTTGATCCTCTGCTTCTTCTTATTATTTTAAGACGGGAATGTCACTACAATTGTGGAGAGTTCTGGCACAGTGATGCTTCCTGTGAAGTAATTTGGAAATTGTGAACAATATGCCTTACATTCTTTTCAGGTTATTTTAGGTCTACACTGCACAAAATGGACTAAAGCCTTGGCAGTTATGAAATCAGCTTGGTCAGTGTATCAAGTCCAGCCAGATAATTTAGATGCTAAAAGACTGAAATTGAGTAGATAATGGTCAGTCAGATCCTTACTTTGTGATTTATAAGCAAAACAAGTTAAAGATAGGGTAGACATTTGGAAGGAAGTTCTCAGGGCTCAGCCTGAGTTTGGAATTTTGTAATGAGACCATCCTCCTTGCCGTGTAGATGACTGTGGTTTCTTTTGTACTTGCTGTATTCAGCTCAGCTGCTTTTAATGGAAGATAGTGGTCGCCTTGAGGGACTTTTCTTAACTTCATCTCCAAATAAAGATAAAGGAAATGCAGTAAGAGGCGAAGTGTGTGAGTTACAGCAGTAACTCCTTCCAGATTCTACCACATTTCTTCTAAAATGAAACAAAAGTGGTGGATCATCAAGTATTCTGTGTCACTTTGTTTGACCAGAGTGTCCTTAATTGAGGAACTTGAGTTTTCCACATGACTGCACCATTGAACCACATATCTTTAAATGTTAGGAGAATACCATTTTTGTCGTTAAAAAGAGGGAAGAAGCCCCTCTGTCTCAGCAATTTTTCTTTTTCCACAGCTTGGTTAGAAATTTTTGAATGCAATATTGTCATAAAATATTTTCTTAATAACAGTTCTAGAGTAATGATTTGTATATAGTTATAATTTGGCATGCTTAAGCAATGGGACATATCTCTTTTTAAAACTATTGCAATTTCCTGTGTTTGTTGACTAAAGATATGCCCATAGTGTTGAGAGGACACCTGTTTAGTTCTAAGTCATTGACTCTCAGCTTTAGGATTTTCAGAAGAGTTAATTTCTTTCTGCTGGGAAAATAAAGTAGGAAGTTTCACTTAGCCTTCTTAGAGTGAGTTGGAGTTAGAGTTCTGTTGCAGGAGACCTGGTTTGTACTGAATTACCAGTTACCAGAATGGCTGCTGTGTTTCCTTAGCTTGGCTTTTCAGGTGGAATATTACAGGCTTACATAAAGTTTGCAGGGTAAACCATTGTGGTCCTCTTACTTAGCATAGCCAAATACATGTACGTAACAGAGCCAAAAGAATTTGTTTTGGATTGATGGCTAGTCACATTACTACCGAAATGTAGGGCTGGACATTTTCTTTGATCCTCATGACCTCTCAAAGCTCCAAAGTAGGAATTACGCACAAGAGATAAAACAATTTCAGCTACCTCTGGGGTCTAGGATAGCCAAAACCCTAATGATACAGCAGTCTAATGAACGAAGAGCAGAGAAGGTTAGGCTCTAATCTCTAGCACACATATGCCCTAACCCCTCATCCACCACCCCCCATAGTTCAGCAGGTCTGCACAAGTGGGTTTGCAACAGAACTCAGTTCTGTCCTCTCCCTCTCCCCGTTGCTGTCCTCACCACCCCCCCTCCCCAGCTAAATGCTAGGGAAACAGAAAGAGGCAAAAGACAGTCCCTGCCCTCAAGGGGCTGCAAAGATTTCTGGAGACAGAAAATTCATTTAAAGACCTTGAGCATAAGTAGATAAACCATTAGGGAAAATGCAAATAACAGAAGGGAATAGGGCCTCCAGATCAGCTAAAAGACTCGAGACATTTCTGAATAAATATTGCAGTGTAACAACTCAGGAGGCAGCAGACCCTGTGGATTCCTAAGAGAGCATGGAACCACATCGGGATGTTGCTGAATGGTTTAAAAGAGAAATAAGAATTGTAAAACCAGGATTTATGACCTGCATAACAGAAATACTTGGCAGAACAGAATAACTTGAATCCACAGTGGCAAGTCTCACTAAAGAAGCAAAAGGGAGAAAAAATCAATTGGGAATTCAAATACACAGAAGTGAAGGACACTTGAAGAAGAGAAGCAAAAAACAAGAATGCAAAGCTAAAACATGATCTCTGCTAGCAAAACATATTGGTCTCAAAGACAGGATACATAGAGACATTTGAGGACTGTAGGTCTCCCAGAAGAACACATCAGGTCAAAAATCTGAACATCCCAATGCAAGATATAATGTGCCAATCAAAAAAAATCCACAGATTGCCTCCAGAATAAAACAAACCTTTGTGTTGCAAACTTTAAGACACAGAGTGGTTAAACTGAACAGTTCTTCTGACACACAACAAGTCCTGCAAATGTTTTGGAGAAATTCCCTCAAATGTAGAAGAAAGAAAACTTGCATAACACAAGACTCTTCTGTACCCAAGAGAACTGTGGGAGGATTTGGAATAATGTGTTCTGAAGTTCAAGAAGCATTCCAAGGTGACAAGGTGACTGCAAACCTGAACCTAACTGTTAATGAACAAAGATGAATGTTAAATAAAACGAGGCATTTGAAGTGTTCCTAGAAAGAAAATGAAGCCTAAATACGTTATTTGCTTTTCAAACACCCCAAACAATGGAATACGAGAGAGGTGAACGATTCACTTTAGTAAAAAATTTTTAAGCGTCTACTATGTGCCAGGCTCTGTGTCAATCACTAGGGATATAAAAATAGACAAAAGACAGTGTCTCCCTCAAGGAGCTTACAATCTAATGAAGGAGACAACAAGCAAAGAAATATATACAAAACAGGCTATGTACGGGATAAAAGCAAAATAGTTAAAGGGAAAGCACTGGAATTAAGAAGGGTTAGGTAGGGCTTCCTGTAGAACATGGGGTTTCAGTTGGGTCTTCAAGGAAGCCAAGGAGGTCAATAGTTGGAGTAGAAGAAGGAAAGCATTCCAGGCCCAGAGGAGAGCCAGAGAAAATGCCCAGATCTGAGAGGCGGAGCATCCTGTTGATGGAACATCCTGAAGGCCAGGGTCACTGGATTGAAGAGTACGTGTGGGATATAAGGCATAAGAAATTTAGAAAGATGGGAGGGGGCTAGGTGATGAAGGGCTTTGGATGCCCTTCACACAGCGACCAAGGACAACAACCAAATAAGAGAGAGACCGTTGAGAGAAGTCTTCATAAAAGTACACAAGGAGATGAGGGTTGAAAGCAAAAGCCAAATGGAAATGATGGTATAGAAATAGGCTTGAACTATCATGAACTAAGCCCCTTGCTTACTGGTGAATCAGCGTTTTTGTGAGAGGGGACAGGAAAGATGAGAGGGGAGGAGGTTGTGATAGAACTTAATGAAGCCAAAGTTTGACAGTGCAGGGAAAATAACTCCTGTTTCTCAGGAAGAAGAGAACCCACAAGAAAATGAGTGAGGAGGCAAAGGAGGGATTGAAACAGGAAGAAAGAAGAAGGGTCATCTTGATCCAGTGGTGGGAGGGGATACCATTGATGAATGTCAAGGGAAATGGGGGCCTTAACAATGAGTGTAGCCTTCAGGGATCTTGTGCTTACAGAGGCTGCCTCAGGTAGAGAAGAGTGGGTAGGCATGGACCTAGAGAGGAAACTTAATGGCAAATGGAGAAAAAAATGATGATGGGGAAGGAAAAGATTGATAATGATGTATATTATCATGGGATGTAGGAGAATTCCTGTCATAAGACAATATCCTTTCTATCACCTGCAGGAATTAGTGTTTCTAAGAGTGAAGCACAACAGAAAGTAGGACCCGGGGGCAAAATCTATAGGATGGTATCATGGAAACTGTTTAGAAGAGGTACGAACTCAGAATTGGGACCTTAGAAGCTTTAATTCTATGGGGAATGAAGAGATCAAAGAAGGAATAAATAAGCATAATGACCATAAATCCATGAATAAAAGTCTAGAATAGACAGAAAGGAAAGAATGAAGAGCATGGAGTGGAATGGAAGAGAAAGGAATCCTTTTTTAAGGAAAAGGTCCAGAAAATTAAATTAAGAAAAAATTTAATGAGCACAAAGAGTTGAAAGGGAGGAGAGGAAGGGACATATTACTTCACTACTTACCTGGAAGGAGGTAAAAAAGGGGGAAGAATTAATTAGACACAAAGAAGAAAGAAATGTGAGCTAATAAGCTAAGCAAAACTAGAAAACTAGGGAAAGGTGAATGGGACTTGAGGATGAAGGAAAGGGAGCAGTGGAAATAGGCTTGCCTTAAGGTAGACTAAGCTAAACTGATGAAAGAGACAAAGTACTATGTTTTCAGAGGAAAAGGAAAACTCTTAATTTGGAAAAAATAATCAACCAATATTCAAGGTAAATGGAGAAAAATCTAAACCCAGCTCGCATAACTTTAAATGTGAATGGACTTAACAATCCAATAAAATGAAAAAAATAAAGATTGGATAAGAAAAGAAAACAAAGCCCTATATTCTGTTGCTTACAAGGAACATTTTAATGAAACCCCAAGATACACATAATAAAAATGAGGAGTGGGAAAAATTATATTATGCATCCGATAAATCCAAAAAAGCAAGAGTTGCAATTCTGCTATCAGACAGAGCAAAAACAAATATTCACAACTAAAAGGGATAAGCAAGGAAATTACATTTTGCTGAAAGGAAGAATGGACAACAAATGAGGACGAATACTAATATTAAACTTACATGCTACAAATGCCTTAGCATCTAAATTTTTAAAAGAAAGAACAAAAAGGCGCAGAGTAATGTAATTGTGGTAGGAAGTTTCAGTGTCCCTCTCTCAGTACTGGTCAAGTTTAAAAGAAAGTGAAACAAAGGGAAAAATATGGAATTGAACAAATTGGTGGAGAAACTAGAGCTAAAATGGGACAGTTAAAGAATATATAGCTTAGTACCATGTGGAACTTTTGCAGAAATTGACTCTGATTAGGGCACAGAGATATTGCAAGCAAATTTAAAAGGTAGAACTAGTAAACATATCCATTACAGGCTCTAATTATAATTAAAAATAGTAATTGGCTCAGGGAACATAAACAAAAGACAGACCCAAATGGAAACTTAACAATGAAATCCTAAATAATGAATAAGTCAAAAAACAAATAGGAATAATAATTATGTTAAAGAGAATGATAATGATGGAAGAATATACAGAGTTTTGGGGTTGTAGCTAAAACAGTCCTTGGGAAAAAGCATAGCTCTACAAACAGATATTAGCAAAATAGAAAAAGAACGGATTAATTAACTGGATAACCTAAAATAAGCACCAAACTGGAGATGTTAAAAATTATAGGGGAAATAAATTGTAAACCAAAAAACTATAGGAAGAAGTAAAACCAAAACCTGATTCTTTGAAAAGACTAATGAAGTTCGTAAACCTTTAACCAATAAAAAAACGACAAAGATCAGATCAATAAAATGGCAGACAAGGTGAATGGACTTAATGCTCCAATAAAATGAAAATGTTATATACTAACAAGACCAAGAACACAACTTAGAGGACTACCTTAAAAATATAAAACACTTTAGCTAAGAGAAAACCAAGCAGAGGTCTTAAGTAATCCAGGCTCAGAAAAGGAAAACTAGCTATGAAGGACCACCAGAGTGGGGAATCAAAGCTCCCCTTCCTGATGCATTGACAGTAGAATCCTTTTAAAGAGCAGGTAGTACCAGTGCTATACAAGTCACTCTCAAAAATTGAGAAAGAAAGCGCTGCACTAGATTCCTCTTATGAGACAAAGATAGCCCTGATACCCAGACCGAGGAAAGACAAAACACAGTATCATGAATGAATATTGATTTAAAATATTTAAACAAAATTCTATCAAACAGGCTACGGTGATTCATTCCAGAAATCATTCATCGTGGCCAACTTAGATTTATACTAGTGATCCAAGGACAGTTCAACATTAGGAAAATGATCAACGTAATTGTATTAAAAAGGAAAAAAATCTAAAACTACGCGATTATCTCAATAGATACAGAAAAAGCCTTTAACAAAATACAGCCCTCATTTATGATAAAAACCCTACATAATGTAGGCATAGAGGGACCTTTTTTATATTTAATTTTTTTATTTTTAGTTTACAACACTCAGTTCCACAGGTTTTTGAGTTCCAAATTTTCTTCCCCTCCCCCCAAGACGGCATGGAATCTGATATATGTTCTATATGTACCCTTGCATTAAACATTTACACAATAGTCAAGTCGTAAAGAAGAACCATGATCAATGGAGTGAGTCATGAGAAAGAAGAAACAAAACCCCCCAAAAGATATAGAAAACAAAAGAGAGAGCAGATAGTTTCCTTCAGTCTGCACTCATACTCCATAGTTCTTTATCTGGATGTAGAAGCTCTTTCCATCATGAGCCCTTTGGGGTTGTCTTTGAACCTTGTATTGCTGAGAAGAGCCAAGTCTGCCTATCAGAGTTAGTCATCACAGAATCAATGTGTCTGGTTGTGTACAGTGTTCTCCTGGTTCATAGAAAGTACTCAAACCAAAAACATGTATCATATGCAAGGAGGACACACTAGGACCTTTTCTAGTACCACATAGATTCCATATACAAGTAAATTCCATATAGAGAGCACAAAGGTGCCTACACTCCCTGCTATCACTTGATACAGTTCTGGAAATGCTAGCAATAGCAATAAGATGAGAGAAAGAAATTAAAGATAGAGGTTCTCTTTACAGGTCCTGGCTCTGTCCTCTGGCCTTTAGGCGGCAGAGTGCCTAATCTGGCATCAGGAAGAACTGAGTTTGAGTCTCACTCGTTGGGCAAGCCATTTAACCTCTCTGCCTCAGTTTCTCTATCTGTAAAATGGAAACAATAGCACCTGCCTCACAGAGTTATCGTGGAATGAGTTAATATATGCAGAGCCCTTTGCAAACCTCAGCATTCTCTATACATGCCGTTTATTATTATTCTCATTAGAATATGTCATTATCCTCTAACATTTACCTAGTATGAATCATTATGTAATTATCTGGTTATGTAAGTGGAGAATTGGCTATTTATAGGATGATTTCTGTGAATCGGTTCTTTGGTTTTGGTTATTTTTTCCCTTTTGCCCCCTTTCTCCTCTATCACTCAGTAAAATAGCTTTTGAAAATATGTATCGGGAGAGAGCCAAGGCAGGGGCTGCCCTTGCTGACATTTGTAAAGTGACTAGAAGGAACAACTTTATTACAAAACGGATGGCTTATTTTAAGGCCAAGAAGAAGGAACTTTATGACAAAACAAAAAGCCTAATTAGTAGCATTTTAAAATGCACGTTGTAAAGTAGAATGTGGATTGCTAGAAAAGTAATTTTATCAATAGGAGATCTTTACAATTTGAAAGGTTAATGTTCTGTGAAATATTCTTTCGTGGAAAGTAAACTATGTATTATTGCAAAGAACTGCAAGTATTTTCGGGTTTAACTTATTTTCCCTTCCAGATAGATCCCTCACTCTGAGTTTTGCCCCTGACTTGCCTCTGAAAGCCCTGAGAGGTCCTGTTTCCAAGCCACAGACTGTGGTGTGTTGTGCAGTTAGATCTGCTCCATGTTAAACATCTGTTTCAGCGATGGAGAGTTTGGGAATGGGAGGAAATGCCTTCATTAAAAAAATGTTTCAAATTCATATGAAAACAGTGATCTATTTCATATAAGTAAATGGTTCCATTCTGAAAAATATCCTATTTTTTATGGGGATTCCAGTAAGCTTCTCTAAATACAAATAAAATCAGAGTGAGGGTAGCTCATGAGCCCCTGAGTGGGGGTGTACACTTCTAGCCAGGTTTGTTGTACAGTCGAGAGCGATTGGAAGAGATTTTTTGTTTGCCTTTATGTGATAATTTTATTGTTGTGTATTTGGAATTAAATGTTTTCATTACTTAAATATTCATAGAACATATGATCACTTTCTGTTTCTATAAATTGAAGCTTTGCATAGCCCCTTCCTCCTCACTGTGTTCACCATTTAAGTATCATGAGAACAGTTGGCATCATCCACGTGCTCGTATGTGTGTTTGTATGCAGAGCTATGTCTGTATTTGTGCGTATGTTAGATGTATGTTTATGAGCATTTTTGATCTTTTGTGTTTGTGTATGTGTGAAGGAAGATGAGCAAGCTGCACTGGAAGAATGCAAGCAAGGCATGGCTTTGTCTCTAGTTGAATATGGAGGCCGCAGGGACGGATGAAGTCGACAAGCTAAAAACTAAATTTATGTCAGCATGGAACAACATGAAATACAGTAAGTGTCATTTTCACTGCAGTGACATTATTTAAACCAAAAGGAAATCTTTGATGCCATTTGTAACTCTCTGAACAAGTCAGTGAGTGGACGAAGGGCCGGACTCTCTGTCAGGAAGAAATGGAGTTTGAGTCTTTCCTCAGACAGTTATGAGCTGTGTGAGATGGAAGGCCTCCCATCCTCAGTTTCCCCATCTGTAAAGTGATGATCATAATAGCACCAGCCTCCCAGGGTGGTTGTGAGAACCAAATGAGATAATATATGTAAAGAGTGTGTTTTAGAAACCTTAAAGTGCTGTGGAAATGTTTGCTGCTGTTTGGCCGAGGTTGCGGTTCAGGGCATTTTCCTCTGAGGTTCACTGTTCTGTAAGTTTCCAGGGCAGCATCATAGTGGTGTTCCTCTGATCATCCATGACCAGTGTTTCACACTGTTAACCTGTGAGAGTGTGGCGACTTTCACAATGAGTGAATTCTTTAAGGAAAGGCTGGGAGGTAATAGTGAAGAGTTAACATTTGTCTAGATGTTACAGTTTCAGATAGGGGCACATGGGTTGCTGAAGAGCCTGGAGTCCATTCCGTGTCAAGACCAGTTGAATGAGCTACAGCTGTTTAGCCAGGAGGAGGGAACGCCTTAGGGGAGGGCAGCTGTGGGGGGATGGTGGAGTAGAGTGGGGAGAGACTTGAGGCGGGGAGACCGATGAGGAGGCCATTGGAATGGCCAGGGAGGAATGATGGCGGCTGAGCTAAGGACTGTGTGAGTAAATAGAAGGGAGATTGTAGAGGTGGAAATGGTGCGCCTTGGCAGTCGATGAATAACATGGCACCTGCCAACCTGGGAGCGTCGAAGAATGGTGCCTTTGACAGATCTAGGGATATTTGGAGGGAGTGGAGGAACTCAGCTTTGGGACATGTTGAGTTTGGGATGCCTTTGGGACCTTAGGGGAGAGACCCGGCGCTAGATGTGCAGCTCAGTGAGTCATCACTTTGCGATGAATAGAGCCAGAACAGATGAGGGTCCTGGATGCAGCCTGGGGGCATGCACACAGTAGGGCTGAGGAGGCAGATGGAGGAGGAGAAGCTGAGCAGAGCAGTGTTATAAAAGCCCAGGGAGGAGAGAGTCTTCGGGAGGAGAGGGTGGTCAGCCGGGTCAGCTGCAGTGTAGAGGCTTGCAGTTAAGAGATCGCTGGTGACTCCGAGATGCACGTTATAAAATGCTGAGGAATGAGAGGAAAGAAGCGGAGGCAGTGAGGGTGGGTAGCTTTTTCCTAGGAGTTTGGCCAACAAATGGAGAAGAAAGAGAGAATGGGGCAGCAGGGACTATGGAAGGTTGTGTTAGAATCGAGGAGGCTCGAACACATTTATAGGGAAGGCAGCTGCAGCAGTAAAGACCCAGGGCAGAGGGCTAAAAGGAGGGCCAGGCAGAGCGAGAAGGGCCGCCTCCTTATCAGACTGACGGCAATAAAGCGGGGTGACTTCAAAGAGTTTTGAGTGCCTGGCACATAGTAGGCATTTGATAAATGCTTGTTGATTGTTGGGGAAAAGAAGGGGAGAAGGAACTCGTGGATGGTCTCACTGTTCTCAGAAAAGCGGGAAGCAGGTCGTCAGTGGAAAGGGAGATGGATAGGCGGCTCGAGGAGAGAAGAGAATGCTCGGAAGACTCCTGTGGGGTATGATTGAGGGGATCAGTTGGGAGAAATAAAAGTGCTGCCTTGAGAGTTCAGGGGAGGTGAAATAGCAGTTTTGTATTGTCCCTAGTGAGCATGCTTATGTGACTTCCTCCAGGTCAGTTTAGTGACTCGTGAGCTGGACCAGAGGAGGTCGAGAGTGGCTGTCATCCAGGGCTGGTGCTGGCGAGGGCTCAGCTGTGATGGGCAAAGGCTCTAGGGATGTGGAAGTAGAAGAGAGCATGGAGCTGACCTGGGTAATTCCAGGGTTGAGATTATAAAGGGAAGAAAGTGCAATCCAAAGGGAGAGAGGTTTCAGGAGGTGATGGTGGAGGGAGAGGCTGAGGAGGGGTCAGGCACAGGGAGAGGTTGGGGTCAGATAGATGAGCATCAGAGACTTTCATCAGGGCATGGAGTCCTTGTGAGGATTGGCAGACTCTAGGGTGTCAAATGGCTGAGATGGTGAGGAGTAATTGCTTGTGGGATTGAGAAGATTGAGGAGCTGGGAGGGCTGGACTGTTTGAGTCCCACAGCATTGGTGAAGGGCAGGGATGGGGAGGCTCCTGGAGGCAGCAGCCACCGTGCTCTGGTAGGGTCAAGCATTTTTGTAGCGTGAGCGTCGGAGGAGGAGAGGCTTTTAAGGGATGGTAGCAAGAGGTGAGTCTGGAAGTGACATGAGGACACCAGTGTGCTGGGGCCATGGGAGCAAAGGCACAGCTAGGGCTGGAGAGGATGGCCGGGGATGCAGTGAGAGCCAGCCGATGGGAAGAGGAGCACTCAGTGGGTGAGCGTTTACGACGTGCTTCCTCTGTGCCACTGATACACAGAAAGCCTGAAGCAGCCCCTGCCCTCGGGGGGCTTACATTCTAAGGGGATACACAAACCAGATAGAGGAAAAGGAGCGTTGGGCGCCCACAGCTGGGCCAGGAAAGAGACTATGGGGGCTGGGAAGGCCTCCCACCAAGGGGAGGTTTCAAAGGAAGCTGAGGGAGAAGGGAAAAGGGAGGGTGTTCAAGGCACGGGGGGCAGTCTGTGCAGGTCTGTGAGGAGGAGGAGGCTCGTCTCAGGCCAATATGGCTGCATCCTAAAGGGAGGAGAGGAGAGGCAAGAGGAAGAGGGCCAAGGCCCAGCATGATGGGAAGGCTGTTCATTGTGGAGCAGGAACTCCGGAGGTGTTGGTGGAGAGGGTGGGGAGAGCTGGTGAGGGACCTGGTGGGTCATGTTGAGGTAGTACAGGGATGGGGCAGTGATGCTTACAGTCGCTGTGGGGGATGGCCTCGTGGGCACCCTCGGGTGGGGGCTTGGCAGGCCGTGCTGCAGGGGGAGAAGAGCGTGCCCCGACTAGGAGACTGGTGCTGCCTGTTTGTCTTGGACAGGTTGTTCAATCCCTTTGTTCCCCTGAGATACTGCATTGGAACGTGGCTTAGTCGAGAATTCGCCCGAGTTCTGCGGCCCTTTCTACAGAAGGCACATTTATTTGTCCCCTGTTTTCCCTTTGTTGATACAATGTGGCTTTCTTTAGAACGCTTGATTTTAGTGAAAATGAACGAGCATAAAAGACCTTTGTTTTGATTTGTGTTCAAATATTTTCCCTCCTTCTCACACATACAGTGATAATTGTCAATTAGTATTGTGGAGTTGGGCAGAGAAAAATGCTTTTGTAATTTTTCACTTGCCATCTTTTTGTGATGAAGCATTCTCTTTTTTCTTTCTTTAGGCTGGGTGTTGAAAACAAAGACCTATTTCAGCAGAAATTCACCAGTATTATTGCTGGGGAAATGTTATCATTTCAAGTCTGAAGGTAAGAGTCTGAAATTTGTAAACAGCTTCGAAATTTTTTCTAGAAATTCATAGTCAATCTTTGCTTATTTTAGATTATTTTAATTGTCGCATGATTTGGTTTTGGCCCATCTTCTTCAGTATTTACACTCATCAACAATAACTTGCCCTTAATAACATGCTGCCTTCTTCTGTTTGCTTCCATTTCAAAAGTGTTCTCTTTTCTCTCCACCCGGACGACAGTCTATGAGGCAGCAGCCAAGTTTTGTTTCCTTTACATCCTTCAGGCACCTCGTCTGTTTCTGGAGACCAGTAGTCAGTAGTCAATAAACATTTATTAAGCACCTACGGTGTTCCAGGTGTTGTGCCAAGTGCTGGAAATACAAACAGGAAAAAGAAAGAGTGCCTGCCCTCAAGGAGCTCCCAGTCTAAGGGGGAAGACAATAGACAAAAAGAAGCCAGGTTGGGATTAGAGTGTTTCAGAGAGTCGCCTAGTATGAGGGCTTGGAGCAAAGGAGAGGGGGGTGTGCAGGGGATGTTGTGACGGGCCGGTGAGATGGCTTTGATTGACTTCTTGAACCTCTGCAATCTGGCTTCCAATCTTATCATTCATTTCAAACTCCAGAATCGCCAATTACCTCCCGATCGCCCACTCACATGGCCTCTTCTGCCATTGACTTCTCTGCAGCATTTGAGCCTGTTGACCGCCATCCGCCTTCCCATAGTTCTGCGGGATCCCCAGCCATTGAGTGTTCCTTGGGGAGCTCTGGTGTTAATGAGAAGGGGCTTTGTGGGAGCTGGCCCGTCAGAGTCATTGGAAGTACTTTAGGATTTCCCTGGTGAAGTCAAGCCGGATGGCCTTTCCTACTCAGTGCTGGACTCAGTTTATTCTCCATCTGGAGTGCTTATCCAAGAGACATACATATTGATGGACTAATTAGATGGGCCCTTGTCCAACTGCACGTCATCATCGGAGCATTATGCATTTTAATTGACTAGTTTTTGCAGCGGCTTCACCAGTCTCTTTTATGTTTCTGTGGATTCTATCAAGGAGGTTTTGTATTGTTGAATTCAACAACTTAAATTAACAGATTTATGAAGTACCTACTGTGTGCCAGACAGTATGCTAGGTGCTGGGGATACACAGGTGAAAACCGAGGAGCCTTTGTGTACCTGGAGTGGACAGTGTGTAGACAGATAAGTCACTTATACAAGGGCTGGGATGGGAAGGAGGGCCTAATAACTGGGGCCTGGGTCCTGGAAAAATCACCCTGTGGGAGGTAACACTTGAACTGAGCTAGAAATGGAGTGAGGGATTCCTAGAAGTGGAAATGAGTGGAGGGACAAAAGCAAAAGCAAAAGGAAGAGCCTACTATGGGCCTAGCAAACACGTGCCAAGCCCTGAGGCTACAAATACAAAAGCAAAGGCAGGTCTTACCCTGCCAGGGTGACATTCTTGTTGGAACTGAGTGGGGAATGTAGACAGTGAAGGAGACTGAGCCACAAAAATCACAGAGATGAGAGACAGTTTGTCTAGGAGAGCGTGGCCAAGAAGGGCCCTTTGGTGTAGAAAGTAATGGGGATGGTGAGCCGGGTCCTAGGGGAGTAGACGGACGCAGCCCTTCCTGGAGCAGTGGCAGATTTGATCTGATCGTGCTTCTGGGGAAGGGTGTGTACCTGGTAGACTCGAATTGGGCAGTGAGGAGAGAGAGCATGTCAAGTATTGGGGGAGGAGAGCGTGGTGGTGGGTACAGGAACCGGAAGGAAGCCCATTTGACTGGATTAAGGCGGTGGGGGAGGGGGAGGAGGAGGGAGTCATGGATGCTCAGGGCAATTAGTCTCTTGTCCTCTGCAGGTAGAACTGTTTGGAGAAGGAGCAGGAAATCCTTTGTGTTTAGATTTTACACAGGTCCTCTCCCATCCTTCTTTTTGGAGGACTTACGACTTAGGACAGCTTGACTTCACCGGGGAAATCCTAAAGTACTTCCAATGACTCTGACGGGCCAGCTCCCACAAAGCCCCTTCTCATTAACACCAGAGCTCCCCAAGGAACACTCAATGGCTGGGGATCCCGCAGAACTATATGAAGGCGGATGGCGGTCAACAGGCTCAAATGCCTCCTTCCCTAACAGACATAACCTTGTTTCATGCCGGTGCTCAGTAGGTTGTTGAACAAAGGTAGAGTGCTGTCTGTGGTCGGGTCTGCCTTGGAATCTGGTATAATTTTCACAAACAGCTAAGAGGTCCCTTGTCTCAGGAGACTCTTGAGGGCTATTGCCAATGCAGCAGATCATTGTTCGATACCACAGAATGGCAAGGACTTGGCATTACTCATCTCACACGGTAGCCCACCAGGATGGATTTTTAAAACCGTAGTATCCATCCCTGACATGAGCAGAGTGCGAGCCATTGAAAGCTTCCTCTGTTTCATTTACAAACAGCTTATCAGGGCACTTCAGTTTCTGTGTCATGAACCAATGACTGAGATGACTTCCTGTCACACCTTAGAGTTGGTGATATGTAAAATGAAGTGTCATAATCACTACTGGTAATGAAATCCATGGTAATGTTTCGTGTTTGTCTAATGCGCTTTTGTTTACAGCATCTCACTGGGCCCTTACAACAGTCTTGTGCAGTCAGAAGGGCAGATGATGTACTGGTTCTATAGAGGGTACCTGACTTCCTGATAGTCCACACTTACTCAGTGTTGGCCGTGGGGAAGAGCCCCACTGGACCAGTAGTGGTCTTGCTGGCATGCTCTGCTGTCTGTGCCGAGGCCCCAGTGGTCCCCATCACGAGGTGGTCGCCTGCGTGGAGCCTGAGCCTCGTGCTTTTGTCTTACAGAAGAAAATGAAACGGCACCTGTCAGATCGAGATGGCCAGCAGAAAATGACCACGTCGTCATTTCTGGGAATGTAGAAGAATTTCGTAGAGATTTCATTTCTAGAATCTGGCTGACCTACAGAGAAGAATTTCCCCAGATTGAGGGCTCTGCGTTGACCACAGACTGCGGGTGGGGCTGCACCTTGAGAACTGGCCAGATGCTCTTGGCCCAAGGGCTCATTCTCCATTTTCTTGGCCGAGGTAAAGCCATCCCTCTTTAATTGTTCCTGTTCTTGTGTGAGCTCCCTAGACTTTCTAGACAGGGCATAAACATTCCCTGATGGTTATTTCCTGGACTCTCCCTGCTGCAAATTGAATTTACTAGCAAGCCTGTGGCAAGTAACACCTGGGCTCAGGTAAGTTCAATTGGTGGTATTCCTTGTCTCTACTGCCTTCCTCTTAAAATTTTTTTATCTAAGCCTTTTAAAAAAATTCATTGTATTTCTGGTTAACCCTCCCCTCTCCCCAACAGTTTTCCTGGTAATAAAGAAAATTTTTTTTAGCATATGTAGCATTTCTCCCCCACAGTCCCCCACCCCCTCTTTCTGTCTGTCTGTGTCTCTCTCTGTCTCTCTCTTTCTTTGTCTCCTTTCTGTCTCTGTCTCTTCTCTGTCTCCTCTCTCTTCTTTTTCTCTCTCTGTCTCTTGTCTGTCTTCTCTCTCTTCTTTTTCTCTCTGTCTCTGTCTCCCTCTCCTTCTCCCTTCCCTGTCTACTCTCTCTCTGTCCCCTCCCCACCTATCTCTTCTCTTCTCCCCTCCCTTCCTCTCCCCTCCCCCTCCCCTCCCCTTTTCTCTTCCTCTTCCTCTTCTTCCTCTCTGTCTTTCATCCCTGAGTGTATGATTTTCCTGATTCTGCTTCCTTCAGTCCATACAAAGTTTCTGGCTTCCTCTTTGGCCACATGGGCCCCGAGGGCTTGAGCCAAGCCCAGGTCTCCTAGTCGGACCCATCCCCCTCTCTTTTCTGCTCCCCGGTGCCCAGGTGCTGGGAGAGCAGCAGAGATGCTGAGCAGGAAGGCACTTGGCTTTTGCTGCTCCACACTTTCCATTATTGTTGTTGAGCTTAATCAGATTGCTAGTCAGGAGTTATCACTAATAGACTCTCAGAACTTATCCTCTCATGCGGCCCGCTGTGTCATCGCTCAGCTGATGGATGGCAGTTTTTCAGTCCTTCCTTGTGTCTGTGATGGGTGTGTCCTCCCACTTCTTGTGTGGATAGCAGCCCATGCCTGGCTCTTGGCCCTGTGCTGGGGCCTGCCTCGGGGACCCTGGCATGGCCCTCAGGCTCACCATCCTTCCTGCCTGACTGGCTGTGTCCTCTTCAGATTGTACATTTCCTGGACGTTATCTTGTGTGCCAGGCCTCTTTGGTTATGGGCAGCTGCCAGCTCATGTCCCTTATGCGCCTCCTTTGGCTTTGCTCTCTCATCTCGTTTTTCCAAACAGTTACTTGCCTTTTTTTTTAATGAAAGAGGGACTTTGTGAGAGTGGCCAGAGAGACCTGGCTACAGAGTCGGAAAGATGTGGGCTCAAGCCCTGCCTCTGACCATCCTGGCTGTGTGCTCATGGGCAAGTCCCTCAAGACACTCTATAAATATAAACTGTAGAGAAAGGATGGGTACTCCTGCCTCTCCTGTGAAGCCCTGGGACCACTGCCTCTTCCTGTCTGTCCTCCATTGGTGTCTGATCATTGCTGTTTTTGCAACACATTTACTTTTAAGTGATTTTCATTTTTCTTGTTAATTGTATGTAAAGATGCTTTAATCATCCGCCTTTTCACTATTAAATTCCTACCCATCTTCGAGATTTAGGAAGCCTCTATGATTCGCAGTGACTTTCAAGGATGTCACATGCAAGTCTGACTTTAAAGTCTTTTTTCCTATGACACTTTAGCTAGTTCAGAATCTTTCCTACCTAAACAATGAGCTGTATTTTGGATTTTTTTCATAATTACCTACTCTAATATTTATTTTTTTGTTTTTTACTATTAAACTTTGAGAAACAATTCATGGGTTAGTCATGAGCTTAGTTAGTCATGAGCTGCATAATCAGATAATGTGGTTATCCTAACTACATCGTCTGATTATGTAGCTCTAATACTTACTTAACACAGCATGGATTGGTGAACTGAGTTTTGAAACTTTTAAATTCTGTGTGTCTATAAACTGTGTTTGTGTAAACATATGTATGTATCATAAGGCTTCAGTGTAAAGAATACTTTCTATGATTTTGCTAATAGAAGGTTTTTAGAAAAATATAATAGCTTATGAAAGGAAGTGGTAAAATGATTTTCTTTGAAAATCTTTTTATTTTTCTGAGGCAGTTTATAGTCTATGTGTGATAGTGGGCCAGTACTGAATGATTTCTTAAGGTCTTGGTGGGTTGACTTTCTGCTTCCGTGATTCATTTTGTCAACTTAGAATGGAACATATGCTTGCTGCTGTACCATAGCCTGTCACGGCTAAGTTTGTATGTGTTGTATTTAGGCCTTTGCAGACTTAGTATTTTTTAATGTGTTTTTCGCACTACAATCACTTCCTCCAACCTCCTTGCCCACACATGCCTACTGTATAGGAAGGTAGGTAACCCCCCTGAGGTGCCTGTGTCTGACAGCTTGTGTAACATTCCATGTTTGTTGTCTGAGGAGAGTGAGGCCTGTTTCATTATCTGTATTCTACAACCAAGATCAAAGACTTTCACAAAGAAATGCAGAGTTACTCTGTTCTCCAGATGGGAGTTATTAGAACACATCACACATGGGAATGAGCTTGGGGAGCATTTAGTCCAGGGGTGCTTATCCTTTTCTGTGGCATGGGCCCCTTTGGCAGTTTGGTGAAGCCTATGGTCCTGTGCTCAGAACTGGGCTTTTAGTTAATAGAAGGAAATGCTAAACATCATTTTTTCCCATCTGAGTTCATGGATGCTGTCAAATCCCAGATTAAGAACCCCTGATCTGGTCCATTCCCCTAACTGAGACCCAGAGAGATTGTGACTCACTCAGGGTCAAACATTGGAGGTAGAGTTGGAACACACATGACTAGAACTCAGATCTCCCACTCCTGGCCAGGCTCTTTCAAGTTTACCTCATCATGATGGCTCTATAATTTTTTTCTGAAAAAAGAAAATCTTATAGAAAAAAAACCGTTAAGTCTAATCTATAAGTCAGAAAAATCTCAGTCTTTTACAACTGTTTTGCTGTTTGCAGATATCATAAATGTTGTTATATTCTCTTGCTAAATCTGCTTTGCTTTTTGATAGAAAAAACTAGAGATAGTTGTAAGTATAATTTGAAAATTTTGACCTACTCAATCCAAGGTATCGGTACTGGCTTTGATAGGCTTAGTTTCTGTTTAGTCTTGTTAAAGTCTGGTTGTTTAAAAAAAATGAACACTTCCTTTTGAAACTGCTATAGCCTGGACCTGGCCAGATGCATTGGACATTGAAAACTCAGATTCCGAATCATGGACTTCTCATACTGTAAAAAAACTCACAGCATCATTTGAAGCATCCCTTGCGGGAGAAAGAGTACCCAAAGGCCCGTCGTCTGTTCTTAAGGAAGCGTGCAGGAGGAGCTCTGATGAGGAAGGCGGAAATGAGGTCTGCCACAGGAAGATCATCTCGTGGTTCGGTGACTCTCCATTGGCCTGCTTTGGCTTGCATCAGCTAATTGAATATGGGAAGAAGTCTGGGAAAACAGCTGGAGATTGGTATGGCCCAGCTGTTGTTGCACACATTCTGAGGTAAAGTACTCTTAAAATTCTCATCACAAGCTATATAGCTTGTCAGATAGACAAGACAGCTGAGGGGGTGAGAAGGAGAGATGGGGAGGAGAAGGGAGGGAGATATAGAGAGATATGGAGGGGAGAGGATGTTAAGAGTTTTCCTCTAGATCACAGGTGAGGAACCTGCAGCTTCAAGGCCACATGTGGCCCTCTAGGTCCTCAAGTGCAGCCCTTTGACTGAATCCAAACTTCACAGAACAAATCCCCTTAATAAAAGGATTTGTTCAGTAAAACTTGGACTGTGCCCGAGGACCTAGAAGGCCACATGTGGCCTTGAGGCTTCAGGTTCCCCGTCCCTGCTCGAGATGTAGTAGAGCTTTTAATTTTTAACTGTTATAAGACATTACTATAAAGAATTCTTTTTATTTGCAGAGCAGAGAAAGCTCAGTTGAGTTGCAGCCTAGCATGTCAGCTCCTGCCGTGCTCAGTTTATTTACTGAGACAGGCCCCTTTCCCCCTTGTTGGTTGCAAATGGCCAAGGTCTCTTTAAAGCTCAGGCTTTCAGTCGATAGAGCACCTTATTGAAATGTTCTAAAAACTAACAACTCCTTCAACCTTGGAACATGCATAACATTATAGATTTTTTTTTAATCCTGTAACCTGGGGGCTGTAATGTACTGATAGTGTAATGAAATGTCAGAGCTAAAATTGATGTTTTCAGCATTTCTTTGCACACATCAAATTCTTGTGAACTGTAAATGTATGGGACTATTAATATTATAATTATATCATAGTAAAAGTAAAGGGTCTGTGACATTCAATGTGGGCGGAAAAAAAGTCGAAAGTCAAATTTCACTCTACTTTGCCTTTTTATGTGCCATTTATTTGGATACTACTTGATTTTTTGTTTTTTATGGTCTCAGGTGTTCTGTGCATGTCCCAGTATTGTCATAAACTGAATCATTAATACATCGTCCAAGTATAAGAGGTCAAGGTGCAGATGTAAATTATCCCTGTTAGACGCATCGATCAATTTAAAATTTTTCTTAAGTCTTGACTCATGCCTTCTTACACTTAGACATTTTATAAACCAAACCATTAAAATGGGAGGATTAGCTTCTGTTGTCTAGTTTTTGTTTCATCAGCATAATAAGTGATATTTATTATTCCCAAGTTGGCATAGGATTTATGAAAAGTATAGTAATTCATAAGGCTCATTTCACCCCTCCATTGTGACACCATAGACTGGAGCACAGATCTCTTAGGACCTAATTTAATCTATAGAAAATAAGAATAACCTAGGAAACGTCCCTAGAAATACTTTTGGGGAGTTGACCCAGTCTCTCTTGGTGGTTATTTTCTGTATGAATCTTGTCACAGCTTGTATACCTTCACTTGAAAACTTGCCTCTTCAGGTTATAATGGTTCCTGAATAAATTTTAAAAATACTGTTGCTGTTAAAAGAGCTTTGGGAAAAGACTGCAGAGATAATGTGGATATGTACTCCCTGTGAACGCATATTTCCCTTCCTGCTTCCATTCCTCACAGATCTCTGATGCCATTGGAATGGGTGCTCCCTGAGTGGGGTTAGAGAGAGATTGCCCTGTAGCCACCCTAGTAAGAAGGCTGTCAGCACTCAGCCAGGCTGGTCCTCAGGCAGCACCCACAGCCACAGCCACATACATTGTGCCATTCCTGGTCCCAAGGCTGGAGCCTTTGGAGCTTGGGAGCAATTGGTAGACTTTCCTCTCTGCTGGCTGGGCATTGATAAACCAGAACCATCAGGAGAACCATCAGATTCACCTGGAATCAAACTGATTGTTGGATTAATAAGTTTGTTCTCCGTCCTTCTCCCCCTCCCTTCTCCTTTCTCCCTCTTCTCTCCCTTCTCACTCCCTTCCATTCTCCCTCCCACTCTCACTGTCCCTCCCCCTTCTCTCCTCCCTTCCTTCTCCTTCCTGGCCCCTTCTGGTTCCCTTTCCTCATTCTCTTCTGTCCCCTCCTCCCTTCTTCCCATCCCCTGCCCTTTCCCCCTCCCCCCTGTCTTTATCAATCTATATTCCTGATGTAGTGACCTAAAGCTTCCGGATCTTCTATGCTGCTTTTGAGTCTCTCATTCATTATTTTTGACTATGCTTCTGATATATTTTTTGCCATCTTTGCTTATTTCCATATTTGTATTGAAGTCATCAAGTATCAAAGTTTATGTTAATTTGGAGGGTCTTTTGAAGTTTGTCGTAGAATTTTCCTACCAATAGTTCTTAAACACTTCATAGCTGTGTGACCCTGGGCAAGTGACTTCACCACTATCTGCCTCAGTTTCCTCATCTGTAAATGGTAACGATAGTCCTTACTTCCCAAGATGGTTGTGAGAATTAAAGGAGATCATATTTTTAGGGCTATCTTTGAATTGTTCTACAGATTGACAGCCACTTTAAAGTTTATAGCTGGCACAACAACGGGGGTTCTTAGCACCCTCTGACCTCTTCTCTGCCATCACGTCACCTTCAATGGTGGCAAAGGGAGCCATAGCCGCTCATTTTTATTGGTCTTTGGTTCATGGGCTGTTCTGGCCGAAGCGTTCAGCACCAAAGCCAGCACCTGGGCTCTGGCTCTTGGGAAGCAGATCTGATCTTCGGCCAGGACCGTACACAAGATGGAGCCTCCCAGGGTTCATGTTCTGTTGGCAGAGCCTTTAAGAACCTACGCTCATCTCTGTGCCGAAAGTTTTTGGAGCAGGACTTGGTCTCATTAGTGTATGAAATTAGATCGGTTGTTGCTGTTCTTTGAATAGTTTAATGTAGTATTTTAACTCCTTTGAAATGAATTCTGGTATTGTTCACCCTGTATAGAATAAGAACTTAAAAATGCTTTTGTTGAATTTGAATTCATTGGGATGGTAACTTAAAATGACCAGCAGGTGTTTGCAACGTGCTTGATGTGTTATTGGCCCCTCATCACAACACTGGGAGGTGAGTTCTGTTGTTATCTTTACTTTGCCGATGAAGACACCATGGCCGAGAGAGGTCTCATACAGCTAGCAGTCCAGCACTCTGTGCTAGAAATAAAAACTCCGGATTGGTCGTGGTTAAGTGGCCTTTGATTACTGCATGAAAATTCTATTTAATATTTTAAAAGAGAGTCATATGTTTGCTCTTATTTTATAGAAAAGCAGTTGAAGAGGCGAGACACCCCGATTTACGAGGAATAACAATTTATGTTGCTCAGGATTGTACAGGTGGGTAGGATGGTTAATTCTGGCCTTTGTCAAATTTGCTTATTCAGTTTTTCATGTGTTTTAAAGCTGGAGTTCCCAGTAGCATTTGTAGGCTCTTTGAGGGAAGGGAGGCTGTGCCTTAGTGTTTCACACATAGTAGACATTCAGGAAATTTTTATTGATTAAAAAAGTCAATATTGTAACAATTTCTCTCATAAAACGTTAACATTAAAATATGTTTATTATATGTCTCGAAAGAACATTTGCCAGGTAACTTTTCACCACGATAATGATTTTTATCATCTATCATGTGGTATAGCAGTAAAATCTTGCCGTCTGTGACTCTATATATGCTTCTTGTTGTCTGTGTTATTTTTTATTTAGTTGTTATTCAATAAACATATTTTGGAACTTTATTGGGGTTGAAGTCGAGGCCTTGATTTCCTGAGAAAATAAAAAAACGTGTCCAACTGTGGATGCCCCATAGAGGTTAGTTCTAATGGCTTCAATACATTTGAATATCCTAGAAGCTCAGTATTATTTGTCCTCTGTCATATTTGAGTGCTTGGGGTGTGCTTCTTTGTGTTTTGAGTAGAGCAGATGTGGGCCTGAGGCCCGTAGGTAGGATGTTGGAGGGGTCTGATGGGTAAACTCCCTGTGCAGTGTCCTCAGCAAGGTCATGCACACTCTGCTTTAAACCTTCCCGTGATTCCTGAAGCAGTCAGTCACATTTTCGGACAGGTCGTCTTTACAGTGAGCTAAAATCTGCCTCTCTATGAATCCCACTGATTGTGCCAAACAGAAGGAATCTGATTATTTCTCCTTTATGTGATAAATATTTAGAGGGAGAATTGCGTCCCCTTGTTGCTTCAGCCAGGCCTCTTATGGTGTCACCATCCTGGGTACGTGGGCGTGTTCCATCCTGTGATACAAGATGGTGATTGTGCCCTCACCAGAGCAGTCTGCCACAGCCCTGTTGTCTCCCTCCTTTTGGATTCTAGATATGCGTGAGTGCAGGCCAAAGTGGAATAGGAGCTGCTCCATCTGCTCCACTGCACTGCTCACTAAATGCTCTTACGGTTTCCTTCCTTGGCTCTGGAGCTCTCTGACTTCCCCCTCATTAGAATCAGGAAGATCACTCTTGGTCCTTCAGAAGACTGCTTTCATCTGATTTGTCCTCTGCTAGGTTGGCCTTGGTTCCCTTCCTCTCCTTCCCTCCAAAGGACTGTCATGATGTTGGTATTCAACATTCTCACAAGACCCATTCTCAGTCATTCTCTTAGTTTCTAGCTGTTCTGTGTCCTTTTAAAATCCAAGCTTGTCTCGGTGTTACTTCTGTAGGCCACTCTGTCTCTTTAGATGCCTCCCTCTTTTCATCTTCCTTAGAATCCTCAGTGATTGTGTGGGATTTGTTCTTAAACATTTTTCCTTCATCCAGCTTCCTTTTTAGAGACTCAGGCCACAAGAATCCTTGGTTTTCTTAGGTCTATCCTGTATCTTGGATTACTGAGGGAAGATCAGCAAACCTGTGGTTTTTGGTTTGGTCTTGTAGAAAGACTTATTTGTTGTTTTTTAAAATTTTTAATTCATTTTGAACTTAAGTACAAAAAGACAAAAAATATTTCCATGTATACACCACAGCACAAAGAGAAGATTCAGTGAAACCATGAATGGTTTACTTTTTTTTGAAAAACTTGTAATAAACATCATTTATCAAAGCTGCTCTGCTTTTCTGTGCTTCTTTCTGAGTTTTCTTTTCTCCCGTGTTGTGCACTTTTCATTTTTTCTCCCCCTTGCTCCCCAGCCGGCACTAGAGAAGGCTGCCATTGGACACAGATGTGTGTATATATGTAAAACCTTACTATACATATTTCTGTTTGCCAGTTCTTTCTCTGGAGGTGGATGGCATCTTCCTTCATAGTTGACTTGAATATTTACAGTACTGAAAATAACATAATCGTTCACGGTTGTTCTTTGAACAGTATTGCTGTTGTACACAGTCTTCTCTTGGTTATTTCCTACTAGTCTTTCCATGTTTTTCTGCAGTCAGCCTGCTCGTCATTTCTTACAGCGCACCAGCATTCCATCACAGTGGTACACCATGATGTGTTCAGCCATTTCCCAGTTGAGGGGCATCCCCTCAATTTCTGGTTCTTTGCCACCACAAAGAGAGCTGCTATAAATACTTTGGAAGCTATAAGTACTTTTCCTTTTTCCCTGATCACTTTGGGAAACAGACTTGGTAGTAGCCAAAGGGTATACACAGTTTTATGACTCTTTGGGCGTAATTACTGATTACTCTCCAAAATGGATCAGTTCAGAGTTTCTCCAACAGTGTATTGATTTCCCAATTTTTCCATATTGCCTCCAAAATTTGTCATTTTCCTCTTCTATCATTTTAGCCAATCTGATAGGTATGAGATGATATCTCAAAGTTGTTTTAATATGCATTTCTTTAATCAGTAATGATTTATGCATTTTTTATGGCTAGTTTTAATTTCTTCATCAAAAAACTTCCTGTTCATATCCTTTGACCATTTGTCAATTGGGGAATGACTTATATCCTTATAAATTTGACAAATTTCCCTATGTATTTGAAATATGAGACCTTTATCTGAGAAACTTATCTATAAAATTTTCCCCCAATTTTCTGCTTTCCTTCTAATCTTGACCACATTGGTTTTATTTGTACAAACCCTTTGAAATTTAATATAATCAAAATTATCCATTTTGCATCTCACAATGCTCTCCATCTCCTGTTTAATTGATAAATTCCTTCTTATCCATCAGTCTAATAGATAATATGTTCCATGTTCTAATTTTCTTATATCTCCCTTTATATCTAGGTCATATATCCATTTTGACCTTATCTTGGTAAATGGTGATGTTGGTCTGTGCTCAATTTCTGCCAGACTATTTTTTAGTTTTCCCAACAATTTTTACCAAATAATGAATTTTTACCCCCAAAGCTTGAATCTTTATATTTGTTGAACACAGGGTTACCATAATAATTTTTTACTGTGTATTGTATGTCCACTGTGTTCCACTGATCTACTTTTCTTTTTCTTAGCCAGTACTAGATAGTTTTGATAACTACTACCATATTATATAGTTTAAGATCTGGTAATGCTAAACCTCCTTCTTTATATTTTTTCATTAATTCCTTTGATAGTCTTAATCTTTTGTTTTTCCAAATAAATTTTGTTATTTTTTTTGCAGCTCAACAAAATAATTTTTTTTTTGTAATTTAATTGGAATGGCATTGAATAAGTAGATTAGTTTAGGTAGAATTGTAATTTTTATTATATTGGCTCTGCCTACCCATGAACAATATTTACCCAGTTATTTAAATCTGACTTTTTTTGTATAGAAAATGTTTCATAATTATGTTTATGTAGTTCCTGGGTTTGTCTTGGCAGTTATATTCCCAGGTATTTTATATTCCCTACAGTTATTTTAAATGGGGTATCTCTTACTATCTCTTCTTGCAGGGTTTTGCTGGCAATATATAGAAATGCTGATGATTTATGTGGGTTTATCCTGTTACTTTGCTAAAATTATTAATTATTTCCACTGACTTTTTAGTTGACTCTCTGGGATTTTCCAAGTATATCATCTTATCTTCTGCAAAAAGAGGTAGTTTTATTACCTCATTGCCCATTCTGATTCCTTCGATTTCTTATTTTTCTCCTTATTGCTATTGCTAGCATTTCTGATACAGTATTGAATAATGTTGGTGACAGTGGGCATCCTTCACTCCTGATCTTATTGAGAAGGCTTCTAGCTTATCACCATTACAAATAATGCTTGCCGATGGTTTTAGGTAGATATTTCTTATCATTTAAAGGAAAAATCCATTTATACCTGTGCTTTCAAGTGTTTTTAATAGGAATGAGTGTTGTATTTTGTCAAAAGCTTTTTCTGCATTTATTGATATAATCACATGATTTTTATCACTTTTGTTGTCAATATAATCAATTATGTTAATAGTTTTCCTTATGTTAAACCATCCCTGCATTCCTGGTATAAATCTCACTTGGTCACAATGTATAATCTTTGTGATATATTGCTGTAGTCTTCTAGCTAGTATATTATTTAGCATTTTTGCATGCATATTCATTAATGGAATTGGTCTATAATTTTCTTTCTCTGTTTTTGCTTTTCCTGGCATAGGTATCAGTACCATATTTGTTTCATAAAAGGAGTTTGGTAGGACTCCTTCTTTGCTTATTATTACAAATCAATTAATTTGATTTAATTTAACAATCTTTAAATGTTTGGTAGAATTCGCTTGTAAATCCATCTGATCCTTATGCTTTTTTTGATCCTTATGCTTTTTTCTTAGGAAGCTCATTTATGGCCTGTTCAATTTCTTTTTCTAAAATAGGCTTATTTATTTTATTTTATTTTATTTTTTTGCTTTTTGGCAGGGCGATCGGGGTTAAGTGACTTGCCCAAGGTCACACAGCTAGTACATGTGTCAAGTGTCTGAGGCCGGATTTGAACTCAGGTCCTCCTGACTCCAGGGCCGGTGCTCTACTCACTGTGCCACCTAGCTGCCCCTAAAATAGGCTTATTTAGATATTCTATTTCCTCTGTTGTTAATCTGGGCAGTTTATAATTTTGTAAGTATTCTTCCATTTCACTTAAATTGTTAAATTTATTGGCATTTAATTGGGCAAAATAACTCCTTATTGTTTTGATTTCATCTTCATTAGTAGTATATTCACCCTTTTCATTTTTGATACTAGTGATTTGATTTTCTTCTCTTTTTAAAATCTTGTTAACCAGTGGTTTACCTATTTTATTGGTTTTTGCCTAAAACCAACTCTTTATTAATTTGATAGTTTTCTTACATTCAATTTTATTGATCTTACCTTTAATTTTTAGGATTTCCAATTTGATAATTAGTTGGAGATTTTAAATTTTTTCTTTTTCCAGATTTTTAAATTGCATACCCAATTTATTGGTTTACTCTTTCTCTATTTTATTGATATAGGCATTTAGAGATAAATATTTTTCCTCTGATTACTGCTTTTGCTGCATCCTATAGGTTTTGGTATGTTTTCTCAATATTATCATTCTCTATAATGAAATTATTGATTATTTCTATAATTTCTTCTTTAACCCACTCATTCTTTAAGATTAGGTTGTTTAGTCTTCAGTTAATTTTTAATGTGTTTCCATGGTCTTTATTAAGCAGAATTTTTGTTGCAATGTGATCTGAAAAGGATGCATTTAATATTTCTGCATTTCTGCATTTAACTACAGTTTTTTATGCCCTAGCTTGTGGTCAGTTTTTGTAAAGGTACCATGTACCACTGGGAAAAAGGTATATTCCTTTCTATTCACATTTGGTTCTTTCCAGAAGTCTGTCATATCTAGTTTATCTAAGATTTTATTAGTCTCCTTGATTTCTTGTTTATTTTCTGGTTATATTTAACTAGTTCTGAGAGGGGAAGGTTGAAGTCCCCCACTATTATAGTTTTGCTATTTATTTCCACCTGTAATTCATTTAGCATTCCTTTAAAAATTTGGATGCTATATAGCATTGGGTGCATATAGGTTTGGTGTTGATATTACTTCATTATCTATAGTACTTTTTATCATGATGTAGTTTCCCTGTTTATCTCTTTTAATTACATCTATTTTAACTTTAACTTTATCTGAGATCATGATAACCACCCTTGCTTTTTTTGTATCAACTGAAGCATAATACATCCTACTTTAGCCCTTTATTTTTACTCTGTGTATCTCTCATTTTTAAATATGTTTCTTATAAACAGTATGTTGTTGGATTTTGGTTTTTAATCCATCCTGCTGTTTCTGTTTTATGGGTGAGTTCATCCCATTCACATTCAAAGTTATAATTACTAGTTATGTATTTCTTTCCATCCTATTTTTTCTCATTGTCCTTCTCTCCCTCTTTTTTTACCCTATCCCTCCTCAAAGTTCTAATTTACTTGTAACCACAGCTTCCCCCCAGTCCACAGCCCTTCTAAGAATCCCTCCCTTATCCTCTTCCCTTACCCTCCTATTTCTTGATCTGCACACCCTTTTAAGAGTCCCTCCCTTATCCTATCCCCTTGCCCTCCTATTTCTTCATAAGTTAAGACTTTTATATTTTATACCATTTTAGATGTATTGTTCTTCCATCTTTAATTATTTAATTAATTGATTTATTTAGTTGTTCTTCTGAGAATAAGTTTCTAGCACTACCAGCCCTCTACCTCCTCTTGCCTTCACTGTAACAGTTCTTCCATTCAAGCCTTTTTGTATGAGATAATTGCTCTATTTTACATCTCCCAATTTTATTTTTTAGGATCATCTCATCATACTCAACTCAACCCCAAACCTTCTGTCTATGTATGCTATTTCACATTACCCAAGTAATGATATCATTCTTAAAAAGTAAACAGTTTGACCTTATTAAATCCCTTATAATTGGTCTTTAAAGTTTATGTTCTTATGTTTCTCAGGCATGTACACTACTCCATCTTGTTAATATAATTTTTCTAATGAGTTGGTCAGACTTTATTACTCTTCTGCTCAAAACCATTCAGTGGCTTTCTGTTGCCAACTAAGTAAAGTACAGACATGGCCTTGGCCTTCCAGAACTTGATCATTTCCTACTTTTTTGGCCCCACTTTAGAATGTTTCCCTTCATTCCAGCTCAAATGGAATAATCACTCTTTTTCTGATCTCACCCCCTGTGCTGTGCATGAGGCCCTCCACACATGGAATGGATGCCCCTCACAGCTTTCTTTCATTTCTGTCTCTGCTGCCGACCTCCTCCTTCATGGCCTGCCAGATCCTGGCTCCTTCATAATTGTATTTCCCACATTCACGGAGGAGCAATCCATACCACATCTCAGGCTACTCTAGCTGGGCTCTCCAAGGGACCTGTTTTCTAATTTTACATAGCGTTATTTTTGTGTTTCATCCTCATATTAGATTGTAAATTCGTGGATCATCATAGACTGTGCCATTTGTTACTTTTGTAACCCCAGTTCCTGACATAATAAGTTAATAGAGACAGATGGTGGCCCAGTACACAGAGCACTGGACCTGAAGTTAGGAAGATCCGAGTTCAAATCCTGCCTTAGATTCATACTAACAGCGTGACTCTAGGCAAGTTCCTTGACCTTTATCTGGCCCAGTTTCCTCATCTGTGTAAGAGTAGCTACCTTGATGGGTTGTTGTGATGATAAAATGAGCCCCTATTTGTGAAGTGCTTATTAGCGCAGTGCCTGGCGCTTAGTAGGTGCTTAGTAAATACTTCTTTCTTCCCTCCTTAGCAGATGTTCATTGAATTTGAATTTATGTAAGTTCTTTTTCTTTACTTGAAATAGGTTTTAAAGATTTTGCTATCGAAGCCTGTGAATCTCATAGGAACAATGTTTATTGCTGGTGCTGAGGCAATTGAAAATGTCAGTGAAGTTGGAGAAAAACCAGCGGTGTTTTCTCTGCCACTCTTTGTTGGCATGCCAGTAGAACTTTAGTTTGTCTTATTAATTGGAATGCTAGTTTGTAGAGACAATAGAAGCCTCTTAGAAATGGAGATTCATTTGACTGGAATGAGTTGGAAGGATGGAGCCCTTAGAAAGCCAGAATAAATCGTTTTGAATTTGACGGGATAAGAAACCATCATAGCATCACAGATTTAGAACTGGAAAGGGCTTTGGAACTCAGCTAGTCTGGCCTCTTCATCAATCTGATGAGGAAGCCAGGACCCAGAGCAGGAGGTCAGAGAAGGGAGTTAGCCCAGGCACTCTTCACTCCAAACCCAGCGTTCTTTCCATTATGCTGTTATGTTCAGCGAGCACCTCTGAGAAAGCGAGGTGAGGTGGAAGAAGCCAAAGGCTGGGAATCCCCTAGTGTGTGTCTCAGCCTCCTCGTGGGTAAGGGCACGGAACTGGAAAGGCCGTGGAGTAGGTCTCTGTAGTCTCGATCTGAGATGAGGGGTTTGGTCTTCAGCAGTTAGGCTCTGGAAGAGCCCAGGTGTTTAGTCAAGGTAAACTGATCATGGTGTTGCATACCAAGGAGTCTTCGGGGGACACTTGAGGATCTTACCATATTTAGCTTAAAAGGAGGTTGAGATGTTATTGTCACTGTCTTGGAGGATGGAGGGAGGCATTTAACTGGGCAGTAAAAAGAAGTCCAGAGAAAAATGATCTTGGAGTCATTTGTGTGGAAATCTAATGAATACTAATTGTATTTTTTCCAGTTTACAAGGCTGATGTCATTGACAAACAGTGCCTTTCTATGGGTTCGGAGAACACAGAAGACAAAGCTGTTATTATCTTAGTTCCTGTACGACTCGGAGGAGAGAGAACCAACACGGACTACTTAGAATTTGTAAAGGTAGGAGAGAAGAGTTCTAGCATTTTTTAAAACAGCCATGCTGGCCAATAGGAGAGAATATGAAGGTTGGCAGTCTTCTTTCTAGTAAATGTATAGTGATGATTTTATAGATCTAAGTTGTAAAGTTTGACTTGAGAGACTTTAAATTTCAGTATTATGAGATCAGACATAATTGAAGAGCACACCGTGTTCTGTAGTAAAGTGGAAATATCTACTTTATTTTCTTCGGAGCTGCCTGAGGAGAAGCAATAATTACAAACAAATTCTAGTTACAGTTCAGATGGCCTGCCTTGGTGACTTTTAAAGGTGTAGATACACGCCTTTGTGGATAACTCCAGTCTAAATTAAACCACCTGAAAATGATCAGATATTGAAACACAGACTTTTCTGTTGACATCAAATTATTTTTTCTTACTATTGATTTGTTTTCTGGTGCTACCATGAGGTCAATAAGAAAGATCAGAATGACTTTTTACAGAGGTAGATGTGATGAGGTGAGCTAGCAGCCAAGGTTGATGCCAGGGAGAAATGCTTAGTGAGAGGGAAAGAAAAAATATCTGAAAAAAGCTACATTTAACTTTAATTATTCAAGTTTAATGTTCTGAGTTTTCAGTGTGATTTTAAACATCATCATTTAAAGTAGTGGTGTCTAGGTCAAATAGAAATGGGCCACCAAACTACATGTAGGGATCCCTGTGGGTTGGCTGCATATTGACTCAGAAAACCACAAGTGAACCTTACCTGTGTTCTGTGGCATTTTTATTCACTTTGTTAAATATTCCCCAGTGATATTTCAGTGTGGTTCTGGGGCCACACAGGCATGCTTGACACATACATCTGCTTGAACGTTACTCAGTCTCCCATTAAAGCCTTGTCCTGATGCCCTTTGGGGTACAGAAGTGACCCTGGAGTTTGGGCAGCTTTTCCTGGAGTGTTCTCCAGTTTGTGACCCTGGCTTTGTGTTTCTTGTCTGAGGCCTTGCCTTTGTGAGGCCCAGAAGCCCCCTGCCCAGGTTGGCTGTGGGGACTGGGGAGTGGAGGGGCCATGCCCTGGGCTGTGTGGAAGCCTCACCTGGAGGGCAGTGGCTCTTCCAGGGTCCATGTTTAATTCTTTCTTCTTCCACCGAGAGCATTGGTCCAGTTCCTTTCTCCAGCTCGTGGAGCATGACTTCTGTTTTCTTGACCACCCAGTGGGTTTTCAAGAATGGCGCTCACTGCTGTGCCTTACAGTCTTTCTCAGCCCTAATGAAGGTGTAGTGTAAACTTTCTCCCTCCTCTCGCTGCTGAATGTTCCCCCGGGGTTTGTGAGATTTTCTTTTTCTAAACCTTCAGATCTTTCTAAGAGCCTGGAAGGCATTATTCAGTATGTATCTTTGGCTGTGGCTATGCACCCTTTTTCCTGTTATTTTCCCATAACACAGAAGGCCCACTCACTTGTTCACTATGGTGAAGGGGATCTCTGCACACTGTTGGCCTCACAGTGAGGGCTCCCCTCCTCTGCAGTGGGTTTTTCTTCCTGTACAGTTCTTGCCTTGGTCTTTCTGTGACTCTTCTATCCAGGATGGACTCAGTGCTCTAGAGGGGCGTCTGGGTCTTTTCCCCCGTTGTGGTACCAGCGCTGCACCCACTGTGTATGTCCCAGGTTACTGGTGCCCGCCGTGCGTGTGGATTCAGGATTGGAGCTGGGCGTGCTTTCTGCGAAGTCAGACTCTGCCGTATAGAAACTTTTTAGAAAGAAAGTTTTGGCCTTTTTCTGATGAAACAGTAACTTTTTTTGCCCTTCGGGGAGTATAGTGTCCCCAGTGATCACATGTTAGACATCACAGGGCTGAAACCCATACTTCAATGTAGGCTGAACCTAGGGCATCCTTAGTCCATACTCATAGGAGAGTAACTGTGGGGTGTTCTTGGAGAGATCTGGAGGAGGACAGCATTTTGACTTCTAGGGTATGCCATCAGAAGGCAACTCAGCTGAGTCTCCAGTGGTCCTCTCCCACCAGGAGAGGGTTGGGATCTGGACCAGCTCCTGCCCATGCCCATGCCCAGCTAGCATGGTGTGTGGGGACCTTGGAGTCATTGGGATGGCAAGGGACCATGTGCTTTATTTTGAACTGGGTGTCCCATAGATATCTTAAACTCAGCGTGTCCAAAACTGGACTTGTCTTTCCTTTCAAACTCTCCCCTCTTCCTGACCTTGTTACGACGATCAAAGGGACCACCATCCTCCAAGTCACCCAGGCTTGAAACCTAGGTGTCATCCTTGACTCCCTCACCCTACTTATTCCACTTGTTGCTAAGGCCTGTTGATTTTGCCTTCACAACATCTCTTCAGTAGCCCCCTCTTCTCCTCTGACTCTGCCCCCACTGTGGTGCAGACTCTCATCACCTCCTGCCTGGACCACTGCAATAGCTGCTGGTGGGAACACCTGCCTCGAGTCTCTGCCTACTCCAGGCCATCTGCCCTTCCCAAGGGGTCTTTGTAAAGCATAGTCTGACTGTGGACCCTCCTCCCCTGCCCCACTGTACACATATACACTCTGTAAGCTCTGTTGGCTCCCTACTATCACTTAAATAGAGCTGGTAAGTAGCACAGTCAGAACTCCAATCCCATACTCCATCTCTCACACTGAAGAAGTAAGAATAAAAGCTCCCGTGTATTTATACAGAGCTTGCACAGAATCACAGAGTTTTGGAATTTGGGAGTCAGAAGGGATCTCGGTGGCCATCTTGGTCAATTCATACCTTAAGGGAGTTACTGCCATAACATGGTCAGCTCTGCTTTAACGATGTTTTGGAAACACAGATTTGTTCCACTGTGATTGATATATTAGGGTCCAATTTGAGCACAATGTGAATTTTGAACTTTGCATTTTCTTGTACTCAATTCTGTCCTCAAGAAACAGCAAGAACACAGAAAACTCTACCACTTTACAATAACTCACAAGCGGCCACCTGTCTCATGCCCACTTCTCCAAGCAAACTTGAGATCTTTTTCAAGATAAAGTGCCACACTAATTGTATATCTTCTGGCATAGTGGGAGCTGTGGGCAGAGTAGGCCTGGTCTGCGCCCATGCACTTTGCCCCTCCACCCAGGGAGGTCGCCCCCAGCCTATAGCCATGGACTTTGCCAGCCTGGCCCTTGGGAACTGGGGTACAGGCCGAGCATCAGCCCAAGCCACAGACACTGCCACTCCTTATGTTAGCATTTCTATATTTTAGCCATTTAACATGTATAAGACTCTGCTACTGTTTTTTATTGGGTTCCTATTTTTTTTTAAATATGTGCCTGACAAAAAATGTGAGCCTGTGGTTTGTGTTTCCTGCTTTTGCTCATGTTGCTGCGTAGCTGAACTGATGGTACTTGGTATTTGTCCGTTCACCCTCTGCTTGCTGACCTCCTGAGGGCATCCCCGCCCCTCTGAGAGCCTCCTCCTCTTACTCCTGAGGAAGTGTTTACTGAGGTGGAGCTTCCATTGGCCTCTGCCCTCTGGGGCCTCCGTCCATGTGACAGCCCTTCTCATGCCTGAACATGGCTATTCTGTTCCCTCCTGAGCTGGCCCTCACAGATCACGGACTCAAGCTTGTCACTGTCCTGGGGGCCCATCTCTGGGCACTTTCAGTCTATTCCCATCCTCATTAAACTGTGGCACCCATTTCCAAGCCCAGGGCTTCAGACTTGGTCTGACTAGGGCAGAATACAGAGGGATTGTTGCCTTCTTGTTTTTGGAAGGCAGTGTTAAGTACCTACTGTGTACCAGGCCCTATACTAAGCATTGGGGATACAAAGAAAGTAAAAACAACCCTCCTTGCTCTCAAGGTGCTCTCAGGCTAATGGGGAAGACAACATGCAAATGGCTGTGTGCAGTGAAGATATAGACAGGAGACAATCCACTGAAATGCGCAGGACTTTCCCAGGTAGACTGGCATAGAACCAAGTCTTCTCTGGTCTGTATTTGTGAGGCTGAGTTTTTGGAAACCATGTAAGACCGCACTTACTGATGTAAAATTTCAGCATCTGAGATCTAGACCAAGGCTGTCATCTCTGAAGGTATTTGTGCGTCCTGACTCCATCATCCACCGAGTTGGCTGTCCCTGCCAGCTTTGTATCAGCTCCACATGTAGTGAGGGTGCCCTCTGTATTTTACTCAAGTCACTGACAGATGTGATAAACCCTGCAGGCCCAGCATGCAGCCTGGAGTGCACCACTGGAAAACTCCGGCCATCTTGATTTTGGACCTGTCACTCATCCTCTGTGCATCGAGGCTTTCTGCCAGCTCCCAAAGCCATCCAGTTCTATTGCCACACAGTCCGCATCTCGGCATCTTTTCCCCAGAAAAAGAGTGTGACGTATTTTATCAAATACTTGGCTAAAATCTGGGAAAACTGTATCTACAGGACTTGATGGTTTAGTAGAGTGTTGATCTTGAAATCAGAAAGATCTGAGTTCAAATCCCACTGCAGACAGTTCCCAGCTGTGGGACCCTGGGCAAGTCACCTAACTGTTCTCATCCTCAGTTTCCTAATCTGTAAAATGGGGTAATAACAGGGCTTCCTAGGGTTGTCATGAAGGTCAAATGGGATGACACATATACAATGCTTGGCAAACCTTGAGGTGCAGTGTCCGTGCCGGCTGCTTGGGCCTTCTCCACTGCTAGTTTGGTAACCCATGATCTGACTTTGATGGAAAGCTGGCGGTGCTTTGTGGTCCCTGGTTCCTTTTCTAGGACCAGATACCCCTTTAATGAACGTCCCTCAGAACCAGGAGTAGGAGGGGGGGGGTTACAGCAGAGAAGACTCGTCCGTCATTTGAGCTGTCCCAGAGTGGAGTGAGTCCCTCTTCGAGGCTGCGAGTTCCTGATCCTCGGGGGGGCTTCAGCAGAAGCCAGGGGGCTGCTTGTCATCAGGCACGTTATGAGGGGACTCCTTGGACCCAGGGGCTTCAGAGGTTCTGTCTTATTTTCAGCTTCTGGGTGTCACGATCACCAGCCCCTTTCTGTGCAAAGGTGAATAATTTGGTGCCTTTAGCTGTTTTTCCACATCCTTTCTTCAAGTCTCCTGATACCTGTACCCGTAATCGATTACTTTCTAATTGGCCTGCCCAGAAGCTGATTGATAACCCATAAGTTGGTTATATTGTTTGAAGTTGTGCTGTCCAGGATGACAAGGAAGCTGATTAAAAAACATCCATTAAATTTTGGGGAAGAGACTCTTTCTTTCATCTGTTCAGCCTAACACGCCTATCCATTAGATTGTAAGCTCCTTGAGGGCAGGGTCTATCATCTTTTTTTATATTCCTGTTGCTTAGCACAGTGTCTGGCACACAGTAGGTGCTTAATTAGCATTTACTGATTAATTGATTAACTTTACCTTCTGCTCTTAAAACCTACAAAACATTGACTGTTGAGAGATTTCCATTTGAAATTAAAAAATGACTTTGATGCCTGGGTAAGTTGAGTTTATGTGCTGTCTCAGAGTTTAAAAACCAGCATTAGAGTATGAAAGAAAAAGGTGCGTTGGAAACAAAAGTAACCATAGAGTTCAGTGCATTTGACATAATGAGTTTTTTTTTTTTTTGCAGGGGGGAAGGCAGGGCAATTGTGGTTAAGTGACTTGTCCAAGGTCACACAGCTAGTAAGTGTGTCAAGTGTCTGAGGCTGGATTTGAACTCAGGTCCTCCTGACTCCAGGGCTGGTGCTTTACTCACTGTACCACCTAGCTGCCCCGATATCATGAGTTCTTGCCAGTAGCTTGAGGATAGTCATGTTCATAGCCATTAACATCCATCTTCTTCCATTGACACCCTTCATCTTTTTGTGAAACACCAGACCACTTTAGGAAAAAAGAGAAGAGATTTGACTTCAGCAGCTGTCTTGTTCCCTGTGGGCAGCCAGGCATTGCGTGGGGCTTTCTTGGCTGTCACCCATGGCGGGATGTCCAACGTGTTGTTTTCATGCAGCACAATGCATGAGGCCTCTCCTTCTTCACTGATGACTTCATCCTTATCTACAGCCTCCTGCATGTGGCTCAGTGAATCCCTCCCACCTGGGAACAGGGAAGAGGCCTTTTCTTGGTGTGGAAGCCAGTCTTTGGAGTCTTCACAAAGGCAAGGTCCTGTGAATTCACAGGCCTTCTAGTTCCCGAACTGCTCTGATTTACTGCTGAATTTTCTCTGACTTGTTACAGAGGAAAGGTAAATGGGAATTAAGTTGTCCAGCGCCGTTGCTTTTCATCTCTCCATCTCTTAGAACCATTTGCTTTCTGCACAGGGTCACCAGGGACTCCTGGTGCTCATGTTCCTTCTCTTCTCTTTGTCAGTGAGGGACTGAGCATTCTCTCTACTTCATAGATTCCAATGTGAAAGAGAAGTGATTTGGAAGACCAAACTTTTCTAATCAAGCATAGAACCATTTATTAAGTGCCTGCTGTGTGCCAGGCACTCGCTTAAGCACTAGGGATACAAAAAGAGGCAAAAGACAGTCTCTGCCTTCCAAGGGCTCCCAGTCTAGTCTCACTTTCAAGTGAAAGGAAGAAAGTACTATGCAGATTTGCTGGGAAGCTGTGATTAGAGGGGAAAAAGAAGTTGGTAGTGTTAGTGAATCCTTCATGGTGAGTAACCCAGTTAGCAGAAAATAGTTTTGTCTAATGTGTAATTTTATCTAACTAAAAAAAACCACCTAATCCTATGATGTTATTAAACTTGCAATCTCATTTACTTTTCTTAATTATGGGATGATTAAGAAGATTCCTCTGATTTCACATAGTTGCCTTTCCAAAGGAAACTATTGTTTGGTTACTAGTTAAGACCTTTGAGCACATACTAAACTTATTTTCATTCCTCTTAAACCACAATGTCCCTTCTTTTGTTTGAAGCATGGTGGTTTAGATGACTGGTTAGTTCTCTTGGGGTTTGGTAGCACCTGACCTGGCACTAGTGGTATTCTGTAATAGACTGCAGACACTGAAATTTTTGAGACTCCTGTTTTAAAGAATGTAGGGTTTACTTACATGGTATGATTCTTTTATATAATAGGATCTTCCATGGATATCTTAAAGAATAAATTATATAGTAAACTGGAAGATCTTAGGTGGAATTCTACTATAAGTAGAGGGGGTATCTTGCATAATCTTTTGAGTTATTCCTGTGATTTAAAAACATTATTAGAAATTTAATAATCATTAAAATCATATAATCAAATAAAGAAAATGTTATATAAAACTCTTAACCTTGAACAAATTAGAGCCAAATGAATTGAAAGTAAACATTCAAAAAAAAAAACGTAGTCTTAAGTCCCTTTCCAAGTCTATCAGAAGTTCCTTTGCCTTTGACTTATTTACTTTTTAAAAATATAGTTGTCAAGAACATGCCTATGGTTTCTTTTATGCCAATTTCACTTTGCATCATTTCATAAAGATCTTCCCATATTTCTTCATAGTATTTATATGTTTGTATACCAACGTAATATTTCATTATATTGGCATGCCATAATTTATTCAATTACTTTCTAATCACTGTATGTATGTATGGATGTACAAATACTTTGTATTTATTATCTCTTTTTTCATGTTGCAAATAAAATACCTATGAATATTTTTGATACTGAGAGGGACTTTTCATGATTTTAGGAGTGTGTTCTAAGACTGTGAATTTCAGGGCCAAAAGATATGATCCATTTTGTGACTTGTGTTACATATTGTCCTAGTGCTCTCTGAAGTATTGGTCACTAGTCTTCAGTCCTACCAAAAACAGAATTATCATGCTTATTTTCCTGTTGCCCCAGCAACATCGAATTGTATAATTTTTTTGGTATTTTTGTCATTCTTATGGACATAAGCTGATATGTTAGAGTTGTCTTGGTTTGTGTTCTTCTGATTACTAGGAAATATCTTGTGGTTAACAGTTTCTTCTTTCATAAATAGCCTATTCATATACTTTGGCTATTACTCTATTGGGGAGTGTGTATTATTACTCTTGGAAATATCTGTCAAACAACCAGCCAGTCAATAGGCAGCTTTTAAATGCCTACCCTGTCCTAGTTTCTGGGAATACAGATACCAAGGATGACAGCAGTCTCTTATAGATTTTATATTGTCTGTTAATATTTACTGCAAATATTTTTTCCCAATCTCTTTCCTTTTCATTTTATGCCTTATGTTATGCAAAATTCTTTAAAAAAAAATTAAACCCATTGGTTTTGTCTCTAAAGCTTCCACTTGATTAACACTTTTCCTTCTTCCATAAGTGAAGCAAGTACATTCCTTTTCCTTCCAGTTTGAAATGAAAAAGTTAAACAAAAATTTAAATCATTTATCCAGTTAACATTTATTGTGTCATATAATATGAGAAATAGATCCGAATTATTATGTTTTTGTCCATATGACTATCCAGTTCCCCCCATTTATTTTTGGCTAATGATTTTCAAACACAGGTTTTTTATCAGATGCTAACATTGCACACATTGGCACTGGAAAAGTGGGGAAATCGCCCGACGGAACAGGATTTAGGATCCAGGGAGTTTTAAAATCATTGCTTTATTTTGAAACTAGTTGATCTGGTTCCACTCATTCTAAGAAATGACCTGTTGTTATTTTGGTTGGTACTGTGTGAAACCTAAAGACTTGCCCGGTAAGCGTTGACGTTTTTTCTCTGTTTACTTAATCTAATGTGAGGTTGGGAGCACTGGGCCCACTTGGGGTCGTCAGGGGAGAGGTAGGGATCTCTCTGTGCCTCAGTTTTGTTATCTGTAAAATAAAGAAGTTGGGCTCGGTGGCCTCTCGTGGCCCTTCCAGTTCTTCCTTTATGATCCTGTGAGTCCCTGGGTTTTTAGGATTGGTAGGACAAAATATATTTAAGTGGAGTCGATAAATGAAATGATACTCCTAATTATTAAAATAAATACATCCATTTATTTTTCATTCTTGATTCTTACCTCAAATGATTCAGTGTAAACAATATTTGCATAATGAACATAGCACTGATTAAAATCTTGGTAGAAACATCTTTGTTACCTTAAAAAATTAACTTTCATTTTTTCCATTGACTTGCATTAAATATGAATTAATTTTTGTTGGCAGGGAATTTTAAGCCTTGAATATTGTGTGGGCATCATTGGTGGAAAACCCAAGCAGTCCTATTACTTTGCTGGATTTCAAGGTTAGTGATTTAATAAGATTATGTTTCTTCACAGTTTTCTTTAAAAACCCAGGAAGTTATTACGGGATCACTTGGAAACAAGATGATTAAAATAGCAAGACGAGAGCCTTATTAATTCATCAGCTCCACTAAAGTCCACTCATTTGTCATTTGCCCCACAAAGTAATTGGATTCTGTAAAATGTATGTTTAATTTCAGTTGTTGCATAAACAAGGCAGAATTGATGGTTTCACAAAACTTTCGAAGCCGTTGCTGTTCCAGTCTGGCGGTCGTTACTTACAGATTTACTTTTAGCACTTTTTAGTGGTGCTAGTTGATGTTAAAATGACAAGCAATATGAGCTTCCTGTCAGGATAACGTAGTACAATACATTTTTCATATGCAAACTCTAGAATATAATTGTGTGTTTGTAAAAGTAATTTTATCACCAAAAATTAAATGACAGTCTCATCAGTTTATAAAAATTCTGCTTATACAAGCATATTTGATTATGCAAAAGTTAATCTGGCCTGTGAAAACCTATGTTTCAGTCAATGAGTATCAGTCTGGCAAGCTGTTACTTGTAGGAGGTTTAAAAAAAAAACTGTTCTACATAGAAATTGGATTGTAAGCAGTGTAATAATAAGGTGTTTTTTGAATTACTTGTCTTCTGTTTTGTCCTTGTAGATGACAGTTTGATATACATGGACCCTCATTACTGCCAGTCTTTTGTAGATGTCAGCATAAAGGATTTCCCTCTTGAGGTACTACAGATAAAGACTTGGTCCTGCTTTCCTTCCATATGAATCAAATGCTAATTATTTAGAGATGTTCCAGGGAGTGGTGTGTTGATGGCATTAGGTTACCCATGTTCATTGCTGCTTTACTCCTCAGAAAACCATAATAAACAAAAATGACCAAAGGTTAAATACTCGATGCAGAATTTTAATTTATGATATACTTAAGACTTCATTTATCTCTGTCTCTTTCTTGTGGATACCGGAACCTCCCTGCTCCCCTACCTCCCCCCAATCCCCTAATATAAATGATCAAGACTCCAAGTAATTTTCTTGAAAAGACAGCTGGGTTGTACCAAAGACCTTACAGTGTTAGGCAGATTTAAAGAAAAAAAAAAGGAAAAACATAAAAAGAACAAAAGTGGGGGACGGTATGTGATGATAGATTGAGGGAGGAAAATGTTGTTAAGTAACAGGCATGTTGGTTTAATTAGTTTTAGATGTAATATGTTAATTAGAATTTGGTTTCTTTTTAAAAGAAAATTTTAAGGTTTTAAATTGTTAGTTTTGGTTATTTGCTCTAGTCTGGGGGTTCTTTGCCTTTTTCTGTGTCCTGGACACTTCTGGCGGGCAGTCTGGGGAAGCCTCTGTGGACCTTTCCTTAGAATAATATTTTTAAATGCATAAAATAAAATTAGTAAAGGAAATCTGTTCTATTGAAATCATTATCCAAATATTTAAAAAGCAAGTTTGTGTAGTCCAAGTTAAGGATTCATGTTCTGTAGTGTTTTTTTTCTGCCTCTGTCATTCTGTCTAGGACCATGAATTAGTAATTTTGGTGTGTATGTAAATGAGGCACCTGGTTATTGTTGTCGTCAGAGTTGCTACTATTGGAAGGTTTAAAAAATTTTTGAGATACATTTTATTGATTTTTTAAATATCACTATTTTTTAATATTTAATAGTAGTATTTTTTAATATCACTAATCACTAATGTCACCAAAATTTCCCCCAATTTCTTTTTCCCTCTCTCTTCCCAGAGAGTCAGCCCATATAACAAATAATGTTTTCAAAGAAAAAGAAGAGAAAAAATCAGCCAAACTGATCCATATATTCAAAAATGCTGCAAATGTGTGCAGTGTTCCACAGCCAGGGACACCCCCTTCAGCAGAGCGGTGGGATAGTGGTGTCTTCCCAGATGACTTTCGGAGCCGGGCTTGTTCTCTTTTCACTGTTTTGTGGCTGCTCTTTCCGTTTATATTGTTGAAGTCGTATCGTTTTCTTGGCTCTAATAGGTTTTTTTTAAAAATTCTTTTTAACCACATTATCTGAATGGATCAGGGAATTCCAAGGGCCTGATGTGAAGCTGGAAAGGGCGTATTTAGTACTCATATTTCTGTACTTCTGGCATGCTGGCTAATAATGATGCCTGGTGATGTTTGTGCTTGACTGCATTGGGCTTTCCACGGTGTCATTGTTTTTCTCTTTCCAAAATAAGTTTTATTTTTTTTAAACCTTGTTTCACTCCTCAAAACCACTGCCCTGTCAGAACCATCCCTTGTGATAATAAGTGAAACAAACGCACCTCTTAACCACGTCTGGGAGAATGTGCCTACTTCTACGTGTGGTCCAGTTTCTGTGCAGAGAAGAGGGAGGTACGTTTCATCATCACTTCCCTGGAGGCCAGACTGGTTAACCGGTCATTGTATTGATCAGAGTTTGGATGTTTTTAGCCTTGTTTTCTTTTTTTCTTACGTTTGTTTCAATCAATAAAAATTTACCTTTTCTACCTCCCATAACCTGTCTTCCCCCCAGTTTGACCTCTTTTATAACCTCTTTCATAAACATATATTGTCAGGAAACACTAATTCCTAAATTGGCCATGTCCAAAAGTATATGTCTTAGTAACTGACCCTCGAGTGCATCAGCCGTCTGTCAGAAAGTGAATAGCACGTTTCATCATGAGTCCTCTGCAGTCGTGGCTGATCATTCCATTGATCAGAGTTCCAAAGTTTTTCAAAGTTGTGCATCTTTACAGTTTTGTTATTGTATAAATTGTTCTCCAGGTTCTGCTGACCTCCCTGTTCATCAGTTCATTCAAGTCTTCCCAGGTTTCTTTGAAACCATCTCTTTCATCACTTCTTACAGCACAATACGCTGTCACATTTACATTCCATTTCTTGTTCAGCTGTTCTTTAATTGGTGGACACCCCGTCAGTTTCCAGTTGTTTTCTACCACAAAAAGAACTAACTGCTATAAATATTTTTGCACATCCTTTAGAGTTTGCTTTCCTTAGGACTAATCGCTCCTTTAATCTGCTTGCCCTCTTATTCTCCCCTTTCCTTTCTGTTTCTGTCTTGAGTGAAATGTGTTTCTGTCCCAAACTCTGTCTTTGTATGTTTGTGTACTTTTCCCTCCTTTGACCAATTTAGATGAATTAGGGTCAAGTATCAGTTAATCCCTAAACGTTTTCCTCCTTGATTGTATATAATTCTTATTGGGTACTCCTTTATGTGATTATTTTCCCCATACTTCCTCTCCCTTCCACTCCACCCTCCCTCCAGTGTGTTTCTCTTCTCTTCCCCTTCCATTCTTCATGTAAGATCATGATAACATATCATTCCCAGGCCTGCTGTCAAATTAGTCTCCTTCTCTGCTTCGATAATGCTACAGTTCAGAGGTGACACATGTATCATCTCGTAAACATGCATTTGTTTAGTCCTTTGTGATGCTTGCTCATGTTTCACTTTTCTGTGTTTCTCTTGAATCCTGTGCTTGTCCTTCAAAGTTCCTATGCAGCTCTAATCTTTTCGTCAGTAATGCTTAGAAATCTTCCATTTCATTAAAATTCCATTTTTTTTCCATTGGTACTTGAATTCTTTCTGGCTGTTTGCATTGTTATTATTTTTTTTTAACTTGGAAGCTCTGGATTTTGGCTGTAATGTTCTGGAGAGTTTTCATTTTGGGGCTTCTTTCAGGGAGTGACTGGTAGATTCTTGCTATTTCTACTTTGCCCTCTGGTTCCAAGAGATGGGCAGTTTGAGATTTCTTGAAATCCAGTGTCTAGGCTCTTTTTGGTCATGGTGTTCAGATTGTCTGATTCTTACATTTTTCTCCTTGACCTCTTTTACAAGTCAGTTGTTTTTGTTAGGAGGAGATACTTTACATTTTCATACACACACACACACACACACACATACACATATTTTTTCAGTCTTTTGATTTTGTATTAATATTGCTTGTCTCATAGAGTTCATAACTTCTATTTGGTCAGTTTTAATTTTCAGGGAGTTGGTTGCTTGGGTAAAGTTTTGTATTTCTTGCACCAAACTATCAATTTCCTTTTTAATTCTTCCTTCCATAGCTTTCATTTCTTTTCTATTTTTTCCTTCAGTCTTCTAATTTCATTTATAAGAACTTTTTTTTAACTCTTAAAAAAACCAAACAAACAATTCTTGCTTCATCTCTTCCAGGAATTCGAGTTGAATTTGTGTCCAAGCTCAGTTTGTCTTTGAGGTATTGCTTGTAGATGTTTTGGAGCCATTCTCTTCTTCTGGGTTGGTGTCTTAAGCATCTCTGTCACCATAATAGATTTTTATGGTGAGGTTCTTTTTTTGTTTGCTTTTTCTTCTAGCCTCCTTCCTGACTGTACTTTTTGTTAGGACCAGGCTGTGCATTTCTGGAGGGAATGCAACACTAGAAAGATAGCTTTAAATTTTCCCAACCTTTATTGGCACCAAATGCTTCATATTTAATATAATTTCGTGACTTTCCTGTGGATAGAAGAACAGAGGAGACCCAATGTGTTTTGTCCTGTCGACATGCTGTACTGATTCCTGAGGAAATGCCACTTGACATCTCTAGCTTTCCCTACTAGGCAAGCATAGCATTTCTAATTGGTATCTGATACAGTCAGGTTTTTTGGTGACCTGAGACAAATACCTGGTCCATCCTGAAGTAGGCATAGGGCCCAGGGCCATCTGTACCTTGGGTGAGTGGGCCCAGGTTATATCCCACGGTGTGCCCTCCACCCTGTGTTTATTAACAGTCATTAGGATTGACCTGGAAGGGAAGAAGAAGCTCTGTAAGGACTGGGGAAGGGTGTAAAAGCTCTTGGGAGAGCCCCAGCTATGGGGATATGAGCCTTGGTGCTGCTAATGAAGAGGTGGAGGTGGCCAGGGGAGTCAGTGACAGGCGTCCAGAGCAGGGGTGACATTGCTGTGGATGAGTCTGTGGTGAGTCAGCTGCTCTAATGTTGGGGACAGTGCATCCTTCGAGTGGCAATATCTGGCCTTCCACCCAAGTTCTGAGAGACGATGGACAGATGGGATCGTGTGACACCTCGTCCCTCATCTTGTCCCTAGGCTGGACGGTAAGTTCCTCTAGTCCTTAGTTCCAGGGCTGAAAATGTTGGCCGTGGGAGATGTTTGTGAGTGTAGTGGGTCTGGAGCCGTGATCTCTGGTTTACATGCCAGGTCTTCTACTTTCCACCTGTGTGTCCTTGGGTGGGTCACTTATGTGATGCCCTCTCTGTCCTCAGGTTCCTCATCAATACAAGGATGAGAACCATAGTTGCACCACCTGTTTCATAGGCTTGTTGTGAGGACAAAGCTTGGTAAGCCTGAAGGTGCTCTATTAATGGGAATTAATATTCTCACCCAAAGGACAGTGGGGGTAAATATTGGTGGACTCTGTGGTAGAAATAAATGAGGAGGCAGATGCAGATACTTGCTAGTAAAAATGACAGATGTCAGTAACACTCCAGAGTATCAAAGCTGTAGCACCTCAGGGTGTGTAAATCGGTGTGCTTTTGGTAGGATTCTTAGAAAGTTTCATACCAATCAGTTGTATAAATGTATTAACAAAAAGTATGTTTTTGAGTGGGAGTGCGACAAGCAAGCGAGTCCCCACTCCATAGAAATGAGCAGGAGCTGTTCAAATCCAGGGCAGCTTTTAATTTTAATTTTAACTAAATAAAAAAGCAATAGAGGAGGGATTACATTTTGGACATTAATGCTCTTAAAATGTGAGATAGAAGCTTTTAAAAAATGGAGCTTCCTGGAACCTGACTGCCAGTGATATAATCCATCTTGATTTAAGTCAGCAGCCAGGGACTGTAGGGTTGTGTCTAAACATAGTGTGGTGAGTTTCTTATGGTTGATTGGACAGTGTTTTGAGAACTGACTTGGCCTGCAATAAATGGAAATCAGTCTGAATTATAAATTGGTCTTGTTTTCTTTGAGTTAAGAATCTGCTTGAATGAAAAGAACCTGTACATACAGCCTCAAGTTGGAAGTGTTTCAATCAAGACCTGGTGTTGAATTAATGATGCCCCGTAATACTTTGAAAGTAATTTTAATTTTAATGTTTATGTAATTATTTCTGTAATCAGAACAATCATATAGAAAAATTTAGTGTTTGACATTCCTCTGGGTGATAGTAGGTCAGTCTAAGGAGCAAGGAGGGCATTGAAACAGACCAAAGAACATCGTATGTCATTTCTCCCAGTGTAAATCCTTGGGCAGCACAAGGGTTCTGCTCTCTGAATTAGAATTTACCTTGTGAGTAAATACAAACAATATTGACCTAGACCACTTTTTGTCCCCAATGGAATTTAATCCAGCAATTGTATCTTAAGCACCACCTGTGTGCAAGGCACTCCAGCAACAAAGACCCAATCAAAGACTCCCGGCCTTCCAGGATCAGTCGTTCTGATTGAGGTTACAGTAAGAAAGAGGATGAGCCTGAGCAAGCTTGGACTGGGAAAGTACCCTCACATGTGAGCAGAACTTTGAAGGACATGGGAGATTCTAAGAGGGGAAGATGAGGGGAGGGAGGGCATTCCAGGGATGGGCCGCAGCCTGTGCCAAGGCAGGGCATCTGAAGCTGGGCCACAGATCTGTTCTCCTGGAATGTGGATGATGTGAAAGAGGAGTCTAAAACAGGGCTAGCGTGGGGGCTTTTTTTACCCCTTCCTCTTTTCTTCTCTGCCTCCTTCCCTCCTTCCCTCCCTCCCTTCCTTCTGTCCTGTTGGGCCCTGGGATTTCTTTGGAGCATGGTAGCTCTCCAGGAGGACCTCCCTCTGCTAAGATCAGACAGGCACCAGGCATTGCCCAGCTGGTTTCAGATAAGCTGCTTTTTGAATGAAAATGGAAATCTTTCTCTTCATTCTGTGACTTGATCTCTTGACACTTTTTCCTTGAAGTCAGCCCTGATTCCCTCAGCTGAAAGCTATTCCTTCTCACAGTGTTGCATGTTGGATAAGCCTGTCTTCTCCACTGAGGACAGTCTGCTTCCACAAATCCTGCCTCTTCACATGCATAGCATAGGAGAGAGGCAAGGCCTGGAATGTCTGGCACTAGGAACTTCTGAAGGAGGAACCTTCCTCCAACATGCAGGGTGGCGCCTTCTTGGCAGCTTAGAATCTTAGGGATTTCCTTGGAGGAACCCAGAAATTTGGTGACTTGCCAGGTTCACATGGTAGAACTTGAACCCATGTCATCATGGCCTTCTCCCCACCATGCCAGGCAGCTTCTCAAGTAGTCCATAGGTAGGAAAGTGAGTTAAATGGAAAGGCCTTATTATTGTCTCTCCAGTGAGTTGTACAGGTGGTGATTTCCATGGCTGGGTGCAAGTCGAATGGTCAGCAGGACCTGGTGGTGTATAGAAGAAATGTCAAGCCGGGTGGTACTGCCAAGGCAGTGTGGAAGCATGGAGTGAACATCTTGGGATAATTTTATTTAATTTCTGTACTTCACAGATCTGCTTTTTAACAGCTTTACAGCTTTTCTTATTGAGAAAGCTGGGGCCATTTTAGGATGCTTCCATTGATCAAATCACTGGGTGTTCCCTGGTCCTCTGGAAGCTGCTCTTGCCCTGCCAGAAGACCCAGGTTGGGTTTCGTTGCACGGTGGCGATCTTCGCAAAGCTTCCTGCCAAAACCAGGATTGTTTGCATGGTCTCTGCTGCTGTCTTTTGACAAGGCATGTGATCAGAGTCTTAACAAATAACTGAAGTGATTTAACCAAAAAAAGCATTTGTATTTGTGTGTTTTGCCCTTAGAATGTGGCATGGGCTACTCATTAGACCAGAAGGAAGGGTGGCTCACAAGCCTTGTAGCATCCGGTGGTGCCTCTGACTACTGGGTATCTAAGGGCCGAGAATTTCAAACATTTTAATGATTGATTTTAACACCCAGGTATTAGGCTCTTAAACAGGCCTCACTGAGTGTGTGGTCTTGTTGCTCGTTGAGTTTGTGAGTTTAAAGATAGCCCAGGTTCATTCTTAACTAGGTTAATTCTTTGGCTAAGGGAAATTAACTTGGTATTTTTAGGGAAAGGTATCTGTACATTAAAATTCACCATTTGGAATGATTTCAGATAATTTGAGCAAACGGCTAACACTTAAAGTTGAGAGACAGTCTGGTGAGGTGAAGAGTGTTACACCTGGAGTCAGGAGAGAGAACCGAGTTCAGATTTTGGCTGTGATACTGTCCGTAAACCCAGGTGGCAAATCACGTAACCTTGCTGAGTCTGTGTCTCTCACCCTGTAAAACTAGAGCTCATATGTGCACCACGTATTTCAGGGGCTCTTGGGAGCAAAAGTACTTTGTGAATCTTCAGGTGCTTAGTACTACAACCACAGAAGCAGTTGGAATGATTGTCTTTTCTGTCTGCCCCCTGGGCCATGGATTGAATTAGAGTCTGTATCATTACCCATTGCCTACCAAGAAAATCCTGTAGCACCCAGGACAGGGACCCCAGGACAGTTTCCTGCAGACCAGCTTGGCAAGAAGGTGAGGTGAACTCCTGTCACCCTGGGACTGGTCTTCAAAGAAGGGTGAGAGGAGAGGAGGTGTGTGAAGGGAAGCGTTTTTCTCTTTCTGTTCCTTCTCTCCCTCCATCCCTAGGCCTCTGCTGGCATCCACAAAGAGCCTGAAATTCCTCAAATGTATTTTGAGCTCAGGAAGAGCTTGGGCTGGCTTGTGTAGAAACTGTCGATTTAGGAAAACTAATTGGTTTCCTTGGGACCAGTATAACATGGAGACTCGTTAAATAAATCCATCAATAAATTAGGTGCTGTTGAGAATTTTTGTTTTATGTCTGCCTCTATGCTTTACCAAAGGGCTTTCAAACTTTCCAGCTTTGTACCATGGAATGAAATGTCTCAGATTTTTACCTAACATAATCTAACTTGGTTGCAAACCAGGTGATTTAAATACAGGGTATCCCAAAAGTCTTAGTGCAGCATTAAACTACTGAGGTGGAAAACAGCACTAAGACTTTTGGGACACCCTGTTCTTGACTAGTTATGTGCACATGTGGTCTGTAGTCTTGCATAGTTGTTCCTCCTGCAGATGTAATTCAATGTAACCAGTATTTACTGAGTGCCTAATTGATGGGAAGTGGAGGAGGAATCAGAGTAATCAGAGGAAAAAGAAGAGGAGGAGGAGAAGGGGGAGGGAGAGGGGGAGAAGGAGGAAGATAGAGAGGAAGAAGAGGGGGAGGAAGGAGAGGGAGAGGAGGAGATGGAAAGAAGAGGAGGAGGAAGAGGGGGAGGAAGAGGGCTTTCCAGGCAGCAGGGACAGAGCTTGTGTGAAAGGTGTTGAGGAATAGCAGTAGGTAGTGTTAGGACTGCACACCTTTTTGGGGGGCTACACTTCCCTCCTTCTGCAAGATGATACTAATAATAATGAACGAAGTAGACCTGTGTGGAATTGAATCTGCATACAGTGTTAGCTGTGCAGTTTTGTGCTTTGGAGAAAGCAGGAGCCTGAATGGGACAGGTTCAGAAAGGTTCAGTTGCTTTGAATTTAGGTCTGAGAAACAGGAAGCGTTGGCCGTGTTAACCAGCCTAAATGACGGTGTCATGTAAAACCCATAAGAAGAAAACGTCGCTGCAATCTCCTAAAGGAGTTTTTTCTTCCATTGCAGTCATTTCATTGTCCTTCTCCAAAAAAGATGTCGTTCAGAAAAATGGACCCTAGTTGTACGGTGGGATTTTACTGCAGAAACGTCCAAGACTTTGAGCGAGCTTCAGAAGAAATCACGAAGGTAACGGTGAACATTCGTTCGAGACCTGTCCCGGCTCCAACTGCCGCAGCGACCGAAGTGAATGATTATGGGGTTTTTGGAGGGATCACTTGTTGAAAGATGGCGGCCTATACATTTGGGAAATTTTTATGTTATTGAACTATTCTGTCTGCGTTTATGTACACGACATATGTGTATACACACACACGTGTATATATGTGTGTGTGCCCACATATACATACCATATGCATATGTACACACATATATTTACATATACATACATATACATATATATAATATACATATATATGCACATATTTAACAATATTGATGGAACCCAGTCATGAATCTCAAAAAACAAATGAAGAAATATGGACTAAAGAAGGTTTTTTTCAGGTGGAGCCCAGTAAAGCCACCTAGAGTGACTGACTGGGGACCCAGCAGGCCACTAGGTGGCACTGTTGAAATAGAAATCCTTCTGCAAACTGCTGCCTTGTGCAAGCAATTCGATTCTGTTCTATTTGAAGAGGATTTTAAAAGGGCAGTCCCGTAGGGGTAGAGGAAAAAACTAATGAAGGATTTGATCCAACCAAATTGTGCATTATTTGTTGTTAGTGCAAGCGCTGCTTTGATTTTTAAAAGAGAAAATGGTATTTTTGGATTCTGACTAAGTAGTTGGCTTCCAGTAAACTTCCAGATCTGTTTCGTTTAAAGGATATCTAAGTTAGGTTGATCTAAATCCTTCTCATTCTCTTCACACTTGTGCATTTTCCTGGTTTCTCTGAGGACCGCTACAACATTTCCTGAGCTCTCCTGGCCAGTGGTACTCAGACTACCGAGCATCAAGAGAATTAGCACGGTGGGAGCCAGGGGCTTTGAGAACCAGCCGCCTCCATTGTCATTCGATGCCAGGTCTTCGCTTGGCTTTTTCAAAAAACAAGACACGATGATGTTTTTAAACTTGAGCTTAGACACAGTGGTCAATAGCTTATCACTAATTTTTATTGCCAATTCATTTTTAAGCTGAAAGTTGGCTCTAAGAATACAAACCCATTTTTCAGCAGCAAGAAAAATCAAATGACTGAAGTGAAATCAAAAGTTTCCTGTAAGTTATGTTTAGTTTACATGACCTGCCATGTAAAAGAAGAAATTTAACGGGTCCATGACAGAAAAATGAATGAGGAGAGAAGAAAATGAGATATGTGAGAACCTTTTCTTGGGCTTCATTTTTCAGTTGTCTTCCCCTTCAGCCAGGAATGCTGAAATGTCTATTTTCCTGGTTTTGGCGTCTACTGTTTGACAGTAGTAGCTAAAACCTCTTTTGAAAACTATTAGTGAATAGGACTGGGCCTTGTTTTGGTCTCAAGAACTGTAAAGCAGATGCTAACACAGACGGAAACAGATGATGATAGTCATCATAATACAGGCTGGCATTCATGTAGTACTTCAGGTTTGCAAAGTACTTGTCAAAGGTGATCTCTTGTATTATTATTCATCTTTTACAGATGAGGAAACCGAGGCAGACAGTTACGTGACTTGCCCAGGGTCATGCAGATTTGAGCACAAGCCTTTTGAACTCCAGGCCCAGTGCTCTGTGCACCATGGCACCCCCTTGCTGCTGCCAGTGTAGATACCAATGTTTAGATAGCTCTGTGGTTATATCAATATTGTCTGTGTATCTCTATCTATATGTATATATATATACATACATATATATATGTGTATGTGTATACATACACACACACACACACACACACACACACACACACACACACATAGAAAATCCTTTAACTCCCTAGTTTCTGCAAATTATGTTCTCACTTGGTAGATGTAACCTGAAATAAAGAGAGCCCTGGACATGAACTCAGAAGGCCTGGGTCAAAGGGTGTGTGTCCACTGTCCCTTACTAGGCCTGTGACGTCAGGCATGCTATTTGACCCTTCTCAGTCTCAGTTTCTTCACCTGTAAAATGGGGTTAATAGTCTCTATTGCCTCTACCACATAGGAGAGTTGTATGGATCAAACGAAATAATGTTTGTAAGAATGTTTTGAAAGTTGTGAAACTCTTCTAGTTGGGGTCTCTTGGCACCGTGGGCAGAGTCCAAGGACCTAGGCTTGACATTTCCCTTGGCTGCTTCCCTGGGGAGCCCCTGCCCCCACCAAGACCCTTCTAGTTTTCTCTGCCTTCGTGTCCTGATCTGTAAAGAGAAGGGTTGGACTTAATGACCTCTACGATCCTTTACAGCTTGAAATCTATACTTCTGTAAAATGCAATACTTATACAGCAAAACACGAAGGAGTGTTTTTAAGACCATCCAACAAACTCTGTCTGATTTCTGGGGTAGAAACAAGTAAGAAACCTGATGCGAGAAGGAACTGTGTACTGTGGCTCTCTCCGCTCTGGCTCAGAGATCTGGCTGCAAGGCCAATGGCTTGAGGTTCTATAATAACAAGCAGTTGTGGTCTTTCTGGAGGGGAGAGCATTGGATTGCATCACTTTTTAAAGATCATTTTTACCTTTGCTTTTGCATCACATTGATTTCTGAATTATCCCTTTCCAGAAGAACAATCCCTTATAAAAAAATAATTCAGAAAAAACCCCTAGTTCAGCCAAGTCTGACATTTTGTGTAATGTTCCACACCCCCTACCTCTGCAAAGGAGGGAGAGCCATGCATTCTCATATTTGTTTTGGGGGTATCAAGCTTGGTTATTCTAATTTCATGGCTGTGTCTGTTGTTTCATGATTCTGTTTATTCTACTTCGCATCAGTTCATAGAAGTCTTCCCCTGGTTCTCTGCACTTTTATTACTTGGCTTTGCACCTAGTAGGTGCTTAATAAATTTTTTTTCATTCAGCCATAGTTCTTAAAAGTTCAATAGCATTCAATTTCATTCACATACCACATTTTATTCAGCCATTTCCCCATTAATGGGCATCTCTTTTATTTCCAGTTCTTGCTATTATAAAAATGCAGCAATAAGTATTTTGGTATATGTGACTTTTCTTTTTATTATTCCTCTCCTTGGGGTACATGCCTTATTTGGGATCTTTGGATCAAATGGATGGACATTTCAAATTACTTTCTTAGCATCATACCAATCGAGAATGTCTTATTTTTAGCATTTGGGCTAATGCTTATTTACTATTAGGGAAAATTGGAGAAAGGAAGGAAGCAAATGAAGGCATCTCTTGAAAGGAGTTATTCTTTCTCTAGAAGCAGCTAACTTCTATTAAGTAATAATATTGTTAAATTGTAATTAATGGCTTTTGAGAATGATGCTAAAAATCCATTGTCAGTTAATAACTTGATCATTCAAAATAGAAATTTTGTAACCCAAGCACTTTATAGAGTCATAGAATCTCAGGGTTGGAAAGTACCCCAGAGATCACCTGATCCAAACTCCTTTAAAGCAGGTATCTTTTCCACAAAAGTCTTTGACGAGTGGTCATAGCATTTGTTCATGTAGGCATCTATTGTTGAAACTTGCCACCTATAGAGCCAGTCTATTCCTGCAGTGGTTTGTACCACTTCTCATGATGTATGGGGTACTGGTAGCAGACAATCTGAGAAACTGGAAGTACTCTTATTTTGCTTCTGTTTTCTTTGTTAAGGAGAAAGGTTCCTGTACTATAAAGTACAGCAAAACAAGAGTGGTTAATATAGAGTTGAATCTCAAGATAAATGAGAATATAATTAGAGAACTTAGCCAGCCATGACTTAGCCAGCCCAAACCACTGCTCCAGACAGACTCCCTCGTGTGTGTGTGTGTGTGATTGCTAATGGGAGGGGGAGAATGGCACTTGCAAACTGTAGCCCAATGAGGTTGACTTCCAGCTGTTGTCAAAATTCTAGACTCTATTATTGTGGGATAGTCAGTGACCACCTGGACGATCGCATCTGAGACCACAAAACTCAACTGGCGTCATCAAGAAGTCATGCTCAGCAAACCTCACTCTTTTTGACAAGGTCACTAGATGCTAGTTAAGGGGACTCTGGTAGATTGTTGATAACATCTATCATGCTTTGTGGACAAAATGGAGAGGTGTGGGCTATGTATAGATGTTAATTAGGTATATTCAAACCTGATTGAAAGAGTGACGATTCATGGTGTGATTCCGACTTGGGGCTTCTGGTGGAGAGCCTTCAGGAATTGTTCTTGTTGTGGGGTGCTTTGCCATCTCATCAGTAATAAAGGCATCGGGGTGTGCTTATCATGGGTCACCCACTCCTATGGTAGGGTGACACAGAGATGGGAAACATTGTTACCAGTTCAGTTAAATGTTTGTCCCAAAAGTGGGAAGAAGAATCCCAAGAGTCACCGTTAGCCAGAATGGAAAGGTGAGCTAAATCTGATACAGTGAAATTTAATAGGGATTGGGGGGGGGTGGGTATAAAATATGCGTTTATGTGGTACCTACTGTGTGTCAGCTATGGGCAGCTAGGTGGTGCGGTGGATAGAACACCTGGCCTGAAGTCAGGAAGACCTGAGTTCAAATCTGGTCCCAGACACTCACTGTGTGACCCTGGGCAAGTCACTTCTCCCCTATTTGCCTCCGTTCCTCCTCTGTAAAATGGGAACACATTGGAGAAGGAAATGGCAAGCACTCCAGTATCTTTGCCAGGAAAACTCCATAGACAAAGTCCTCGAGGCCGTGTATGGTCAGACACGACTGAACAGCAATGTGCACCGAGCACTCCACAGACATCTCGTTGGATCCTCACAAGAGCCCTGAAGTTTAGTCGCTAATATCCCCATTTTACAGTTGAGGAAGCAGAGGCAGATGGGTCACACAGCTAGGAAGTATCTGCTCCAGATTCGAATTCTGGTCTTCCTGACTCCAGCCCCAGGGCTCTGGACTCTTGTGCTCAGTGCTGGCTTCTGAGTTTAGGAAGGATGTCAACCAGCTGGTGAGCATCTGGAGGAGGCCTGCAGGCCTTGGCAGAGGAGCCGCAGCTGAAGGCCTGGGGGGTGATGATTAAGGGAAAGGAGGTGACTTGGGGGGAGCTTGAGAGTTGTCCTCTGCATGAAGGCCCTGGAGGGCTGAGCCGGGGGCCAGGGGCGGGGGATGATGGTGTGTGTCAGAAAAGAAGATTTTAGCTTGACAGAAGGAAAAGTATTCGAGGCTTCCCTAAGGGCAGTGGCTCCCCAGAAGGCTGTCTCTCATCAGAAGTCTGGGGCTCCCCAGAGGGAGTTCTTAGGGGGCAGGGCTGATCCGGTGGCTCCTGCAGGTGTTTGCAGTGGGCCGTCCTAGGCACCCTTCTGGGATTGTCTGCCTTCCTAACATTGTGGACTCACAGGCCTGGGCATGTCATAAGGTTCCCAAGAGTGTCACAGCGTTTTATGTTCTCAGTCACATCCTTCATTACCCCCGCCTCCTCCTGTAGGATTTTACAAAGGAGTTTCTCTTCCCCACTCAGGGGGCTCTGGAAGCCTTGTTTCTGTACTTTCAGAGTGAGTTATGTCCTGGCCCAAGTGGTCTACATGCCTTTGGCCTCCTGATTGTGGCCATGCTCAGGTTGTGTGAGATTCCTTTGGAGATGTCACAAGAAAATGCATGTGGGAGGTGTGTCCTTGCCCTCACTGTCATGGAGGGCATACACCCGGAATCCAGATATGTGCAGAGTCAGCACCAGGGCAACCTTGGGCAAATAAGCTAACCTTTCTGAGCCTCGGTCTCCTCATCTGTAAAAAGGGCCTCTGAGGGCCCTTTGCATCCCTAAATCGATAATCTGATGGTCTGGATGATACTGTTTTCAGAGGACATTGGGCTCATTGCATCAAATCCCAGAACATTGTAGAGATTCCTAAATAACATCCAGGAACAGACACAAATCCAGGCCAACAACACACGTTGGCAAAACCAAGGGGAAGCAGACTATGTCATGATTGAGGGTCGGATGGACTTTGCAGTGGTCTTTGAGCTGGTCTGTAAGTACTTCTATCTCAGGTGGGCGGTGAGCAGTTGGGAAGTGGTGCAAGGCTTTCAGCAACTATTTACTGTGTAGCAGGCCCGTGCCAAGGGCTGGAGATGTAAAGAAGGGTGCCAGCAGCCCCTGTCCCCCAAGGAGCTCACATTCCAATGAGGAAGACGCAGGTGAACATCTGGGCCATACAAGGTCCATGCAGAGGAGGTGGAAGGAAGCCTCCAGGGAGAAGCTGCTGGCAGCTAGGGAAGGGGGAACGTCCTAGAAGGCGTTTGACCTGCATCTTGAAGGAAGTCAAGGAGACCAGATGGCGGAGGTGAGGAAGGGATGAAGGGCAGCCATCATGGAGGCAGACATGGGAGACTGAGCGCAGCAGTGGGCAGGCCAGCTTTGTAGAGTACATAGAAGGGAGTGGAGTGGAATGAGTCTTGGAACAAGCCAAAGTAGCCAGGATTTAAGCTGCCAAACAGAGGACTGTATGTTTGATCTGGGAGATACCCAGGAGCTTCTTGGGCGTGTATGGTGTGCAGGGGAGGAGGCTGGCACGGTCACATTGGCAGCTTCTCCTCTAGTTGGAGGACAATCAGATGTCAAGAGATGATCAGGGCCTGACCTAGGGACATCTGGGTGAGCAGAGGATAGGCTTGTGTAAGAGAGCTTGTAAGGGTAGAAACCATAAGCTTTGTCACTTGATTGGTTATGAGGGGAGAGGGAGAGGTGAGCAATTGAACATAATGTTGAACCTGTTGGATTGAGATGATGGGCTCTTCCACAGTAATAGGGAATTTGGGAAGAGGGAGAAAAGATATTAAGTTCTATTTTGGATCCCCCTGATAACCTGAAATTTATCCTTGAAATAAACTTTTTTAATACCAGTCTTTTTAATACCAGTATTCCAGTGACACTGTAAATCATGGACTGTGATAATATTTGAGGAATTAAAATGGTGGGTTCCCCAAAAGGCAATGGACAAAGGACGTAGTATATGTCTGGTGATGAAGAAGCTGCTGAAATAGACCTTGAAAGAGCTGCATGATCATAGAAACAAGAGTGTGGGATTATAGAGGGAAGCCCAGGGGCTTAGAGCAGCACCTGTGTAATGTTGGGGGACTGAGAGGAGGATCCAGCCCAGCCTTTGGTCAGGAGTTATACAGGATGAGAAGGCATAGAGGCTGGGCTGGGATCAGCTCTGTTGGAAGGAAAACCAACATTGGCGAAATGGCCTCTCCCCTGGAGGAAGCTTTGGCTGATGGAGGTTTTTGTTTGTCACAGTCTGTCTTCCACTGTGTTATCTGTCCCTCTCTTTGGTCCAGGGGTAAATCTAGAACTTTGCTGCCCCGTTTGGATCCAGTGCCCTGGGCTGAAGTCCCTCGTCACGACGACGGCACCCTTCTACAGCTTTGGGATCCTGATTGGGGATTCGTTGTCCAATTCCTCTGACCTGGTTCGTTCGGTTCAATTCAGCGCACGTTTATTAAGCACCTTCTTTGTTTTAAGCTTTTTTTTTCTTTTAAATTTATTTATTTTTAGTTTACAATATTCAGTTCCATAAGTTTTTAGTTTTCAAATTTTCTCCTTCTCTCTCTCTCTCCCCCCTCCCCACCCAAGATGAAGTGTAGTGTGATATAGGTTCTACATATACCTTCACACTAAACATTTTCACAGTAGTCAAGTTGTAAGGGAGAATTATAATCAATGGAATGAAATAAAACAGAAACCAAAAAAAGGAGAGAAATCACATAGTTTGCTTCAATCTGCATTCAGACTTTGTAATTCTTTCTCTGGATGTGGATTGTTTTTTCCATCATGAGTCTTTTGGAGTTGTCTTAGAACCTTGGATTGCTGAGAAGAGCCGAGCCTATCAAAGTTAGTCATCACAGATACACTGTGTCTGTAATTGTGTACAATGTTCTCCTGGTTTTGCTTCCCTCGCTTGGCATCAGATCATGTAGGTCTTTCCAGGTTATTTTGAAGTCCGTCTGCTCCTCATTTCTTATAGCACAATGGTATTCCACTACCTTCGTATACCACAACTTGTTTAGCCATTCCCCAATTTAATGGGCATCCTCTTGATTTCCAGTTCTTTGCTACCACAGAAAGAGCTGCTATAAATATTTTTGTACATATGGATCCTTTCCCCGTTGTGTGATCTCTTTGGGATACAGCCCTAGAAGTGGTATTGCTGGGTCAAAGGGGATGCACATTTTTATAGCTCTTTGGGCAAAGTTCCAAATTTAAGCACCTACTTTGTGTGAAGTTCTGAGAATTCAAGGAAAAAAATGAAATCATTCCTGCTGTGCAGGAATTAATGTTCTACAGCAGGGCTGTCCAAAATACTGCCCACAGTACTATTTTATGCGGCCTGGCTGGGGGTTTTAATTTTCATGAGCAAAAAAATAAAAGAATAATTTGCATGGAATGCATATTAGATTTTTTAAATTCCATCACTAATAAATAATCTTGTTGATGGTAATTTTCTTTGATGTTTTTAAGCAGTATTATGGATGGAACATATCGCACAGAATTTTCAGTTGACCTGTGGGATGCGTTCTGTCTGTACGATGCCGACTAGTCAGTATGCACCTACCTTTATACTGCTGTGTTGTCACTTTGTCGTTTTGTGTTTGCTTTGGTGCTTCACGGCTTCTCCTGCTGTATTGATGATGCACTTTCTCCCACTTTCTATTAGTGTACTGTATTTTTTATTCTGGGTGCGGCCCTCGAATAATTATTTTATTTTAACGCGGCCCTAAGATAACCTAAGGTTGAACAGCCCTCTTCTACAGGGTGGACGGAAAAGCAAAGCACAAAGTGACTTCGGGATGGAGAGGGCACCAACAATGGCATTGCCTCTGGGTGCTTCTGCTACCACCGCTTTTTCTCTCATCCTCCTTCCTTCTTCACTCTGATGCTCCCCAGCTCCACCTCTTCCATGTTCATGCCAGTGCTCTCCGCCCCCATCCCTTTCATCCTCACTCTCATGCTCTCCACCTCCATCCCTTCCCATCTGAGTTCTGAGCTCTTCTTCCAGTGTTGCCCTTCCATGGCTGGATTCTGTCTCACCAAATCTTTGCTATTTATACATAGGAATTTTATCTCTGAGAGACAGAAAGGGAGCTCATCCTGAGGGGGTTTCCCATGGATAGCTCAGGCCTCAAAGCCAGCATTTCCTGTCTCTTCAATAGCTCTCCCTTTTTCTCCTTTGTCCTTCATTACATAACAAGCTCCTTAAGGTTAATGGCCATGTGAATACCCCACAGACTTAATATTAAATGTTTAACAAATGATGTTGGTGAACTCATGGGAACTTGCTTTTTTTTTTTTTTTTAACCATGGAGCTTAGGGTCTTTCATACATATTTCGCTTGTTCTCAGACTAACGTTCACATTTTACAATGCAGAATAATTTTACTTTGCATGGTATAATCATTTACTAATTTGTACCTGAGTTTAGATATTCAAAAATAGAAAATGAAAGTTTGAGATTAATCATTTGATGATAGAATGGATCATGGTTTAAATAATGTTACATGTGACCTATGTTTCTGGAGTCATAAAATTTATTATTGAATCAATAGATCTTAGATATGAAATGGAACTCAGGTCATGTAGTGTGATCTCTTATGCGGTGTGGGAATCCAGAGCATTCCGAGCAGATGGTCACTTGGCCTCCATTTGAATACTTAGAGTGATTTCGAGCTCTCTCTGTCCTAAATTGATTGGTCTTTGCCATTGTTGAGGAGGTGATTCACCAGAGTTCTTTACATGGAGGCCAAGTTTGTTTCCTTGTACTTTTTTCCATTGGTCCTAGAGCGCTAACTGTCCTTTAGAGTAACTTAGGACAAGGGTACTCGCTCTTAGTCACTTATAGACAGTTGTCAAGGTTCTTTTGTTTTCTCTTGTCTCGGCTGGAATGTCAGTTTCCTCAGTCATGCTGCCTGTGGCATTTCCCCCAGACCTTTCTCTGTTCTCTTGCCTTCTTCTAGGTGACTCTTGCCCAGAGATCATGCAACTCCCTAGTGATGGTTCTGCATGTAGCTTTCATAGCTAGGCTCATCTTGCTTGTCTTCACATAGCCCCCTTCTTCCTTTGTCTTTCCTGGCCGTGAGTTCTGCTGTGCCACAAACCCATTTTCTGAGGATATGTCCAAGTGTCGACTTATTTGAAGGCACTGTTTAGGCTCTTTGGGGGCTCCCTTCTAGCTTTACCTGAGATTTTGAGAAAATTCTGTAATAGCATGGCATCTTTTTGGCCCTCCATTCATTTTCTTCTCTTAGGACTAGATAGTCTGTGAGGCTGTCCAACTCTAAAATCCTGTAATCTTGTGAGTGAAGACTGAAGTTTATTGATTTCACATCAGGACAGTGATGGAGGCAAAAGCCACGTTGCAGGGGGTCCAAGGGTAAGTGGGTGGTAATAACATGGTGTGTCTGGTTTGAACGGTTTCATGCTGGGTACGGCTCTGGTGGAGGGTGACCTGGTCCTGTGGAAAGCACAGTGTTCTGGAGGTGACAGCTGTTGAACAAAACTGGGTCGTTCTGGTCACCTCTTTACTACTAATTAGCTGTGTGGCTTTTGAGTGAGTGATTTTAATTCTGGGATCCTGATTCTGTACCTATAAATCTTTAGATTTTACTTGCCAACCCTGTTCTTCAAAGATGTGTTGTAAAGAATATGTGATAAAAATGTATCATTTTGATAATAAATCTACTCTTACAAATTTAAGAAAAAACAGCATCAAAGTACATAATTGAAACTATATATTATGAAGATAGTTTTAGGAGTAAAAAGCTAGACAGCAAAGAAGGGGAAAGCTTAAATCCTATTTCTAGAGTGATGAAATTATTGAAATTCGATCTGAAAAGCCGCTGAGATCCTAGTGTGGTGCAGCAGAATTGAATCAGGATATCGGGGTTGGAGTCAGGGGTCAGCTCACCATTGGGCCAGCCATTGAACTGTGCTGAGTCTCGCTTATTTGGGGCTTCAGTTCATATTTTTCATAGATGTAGAGCTGGACATTAGAGGTTGTCGTATCAATTCTTGTCATTTTACAGATGAGGGAACGGAGTCTTCCACAGAGTCAGATGCTGACTAGTCGTACTGATAGCTAACATTTATAGCGTGCTTTAAGGCTCATGCAGAGTTTTGTTTTGTTTTTTTTTCAATTTAAAAATTTTTTTTATTATTTCTCCCCATTTCTACCCTCCCCCCCACTCCAAGATGGCATATATTCTGATTGCCCCATTCCCCAGTCAGCCCTCCCTTCTGTCACCCAACTCCCCTCCCATCCCCTTTTCCCTTCCTTTCTTGTAGGGCAAGATAAATTTCTATGCCCCATTGCCTATGTATCTTATTTCCCAGTTGCATGCAAAAACAACTTTTTTTTTGAACATCTGCTTTTAAAACTTTGAGTTCCAAATTCTCTCCCCCTCTTCCCTCCTCACCCACCTTCCCTAAGAAGGCAAGCAATTCAACATAGGCCACACGTGTATCATTATGCAAAACCCTTCCACAATACTCATGTTGTGAAAGAGTAACTATATTTTGCTCCCTCCTATCCTGTCCTCCTTTATTCAATTTTCTCTCTTAACCCTGTCCCTTTTCGAAAGTGTTTGCTTTTGATTACCTCCTCCCCCTATCTGCCCTCCCTTCTATCATCCCCCCCTTTTTATTCCCTTTCCCCCTTCTTTCCTGTGGGGTGAGATACCCAACTGAGTGTGTATGTTATTCCCTCCTCAAGTCTAATCCAGTGAGAGCAAGATTCACTCATTCCCCCTCACCTGTCCCCTCTTCCCTTCCAACAGAAGTGCTTTTTTCTTGCCACTTTTATGTGAGTTAATTTACCCCATTCTATCTCTCCCTTTCTCCCTCTCTCAATATATTCTTCTCTCATCCCTTAATTTGGTTTTATTTTTTTAGATATCATCCCTTCATATTCAACTCACCCTCTGCCCTCTGTCTATATCTTCCCTTCAGCTCCCTAATACTGAGAAAGGTCTCATGAATTACACACATCATCTTTCCATGTAGGAATGTACACAAGACAGTTCAACTTTAGTAAGTCCCTTATGATTTCTCTTTCTTGTTTACCTTTTCATACTTCTCTTGATTCTTGTGTTTGAAAGTCAGATTTTCTATTCAGCTCTAGTGTTTTCACTGAGAAAGATTGAAAGTCTATATTTTGCCTTGGAGCATTATACTCAGTTTTGCTGGGTAGGTGATTCTTGGTTTTAATTCTAATTCCTTTGACCTCTGGAATATCATCTTCCAAGCCCTTCTATCCCTTAATGTGGAAGTTGCTAGATGCTGTGTTATCCTGATTGAATTTCCACAATACTCAACTTGTTTCTTTCTGGCTGCTTGCAGTATTTTCTTCTTGATCTGGGAACTCTGGAATTTGGCAACAATATCCCTAGGAATTTTCTTTTTGGGATCTTTTTCAGGAGGCAGTTGGTGGATTCTTTCCATTTCTGTTTTACCCTCTGGCTCTAGAATATCAGGGCAGTTTTCCTTGATAATTTCTTGAAAGATGATATCTAGGCTCTTTTTTTGATCATGGCTTTCAGGTAGTCCAATAATTTTTAAATTATCTTTCCTGCATCTATTTTCTAGGTTAGTGGTTTTTCCAATGAGATATTTCACATTGTCTTCCACTTTTTCATTCCTTTGGTTCTGTTTTATAATATCTTGATTTCTCATAAAGTCACTAGCTTCCACTTGCTCCAATCTCATTTTTAAGGTAGTATTTTCTTCAGTGGTCTTTTGGACCTCCTTCTCCATTTAGCTAATTCTGTTTTTCAAGGCATTCTTCTCCTCATTGGCTTTTTGCAGCTCTTTTGCCATTTGAGTTAGTCTATTTTTTAAGGTGTTATTTTCTTCAGTATATTTTTGGGTCTCCTTTAGCAAGTTGTTGACTTGTTTTTCATGGTTTTCTTGCATCACTCTCATTTCTCTTCCCAATTTTTCCTCTACTTCTCTAACTTGCTTTTCCAGATCCTTTTTGAGCTCTTCCATGGCCTGAGACCAATTCATATTTTTCTTGGAGGCTTTTGATGTAGGCTCTTTGACTTTGTTGACTTCTTCTGGCTGTATGTTTTGTTCTTCTTTGTCACCAAAGAAAGATTCCAAAGTCTGAGACTGAATCTGAGTCTGTGTCCTTTGTCGCTGCCTGTTCACGTTCCCAGCCAAGTACTTGACCCTTGAACTTTTTGTCGGGGTATGACCGCTTGTAGAGTAGAGCGTACTTTGTCCCAAGCTTTAGGGGCTGTGCTGTTGTTTTCAGAGCTACTTGTACACAGCAGTCTCTGCCACACCGGCGCTCCTTCTCCCCCAAAAACCGTCAACTAAGATTGGGGCCCAGATCTAGGCAGGGCAAAGCCGGCTTTGCACTCCTGCCCTAATCCGCCACTTAATTCCTCCCACGTGGTGGGCCTGGGGCCAGAAGCAACTGCAGCTGTAGCTCTGGAAGCAGCCTCAGAGCCGCACCACCTCTGCCGCCCCTGGGGCTGGGGCCGACCATGCACTCCTTTCACTCTGTCCCAGCAGTTTTTCCCATTAACGTGCTCTGTTGTCTTTGGTGTTTGTGGGTTGAGAAGTCTGGTAACTGCCGCAGCTCACTGATTCAGGGCGCTACGGCCTGCTCCACCTGGCTCCCAGTCTGGTTGGTCCTGGTGTGGCCCACGGTGGGCTCTGCTCCACTCCGCTCCCAGCTCCATGCGATAGACCCTTCCCAGCGACCATCCAGGCTCTCCTGCCCTGCTTCCCTCTGCTACTTAGTGGGTTCTGCAGCTCTAGAGTTTGTTCAGAGCCATTTGTTAAAGGCATTTGGAAGGCCCTGTGGGAGAGCTTAAGCAAGTCTCTGCTTTCCAGCCGCCATCTTGGCTCCGCGCCGCCCCCCCCCCCCCCCCCCGAGTTTTATATACGTCTGGTTTGATTGTGACAACACTGTGATATGGGTGTTATTATTGTCCTTGCTTCACACAGCGAGTTCAGTGACTTCTTTAGGGTCACACAGCTGGTCATTGTCTGAGGCAGGATTTGAACCCACGCTTCCTGTCTCCATCCGCTCAAATGCTGAGGCAGGGACCCTGAGCCGTGTCTTCTGACTCCAAGTGGTCTTTACCCACTGAACCCACTGCAGCCTCATATGTGCTTTTCAAACAGAATTTCCACAGGTTTGGCCTGTTGTGTCGTTGAGAAATGGTAAAACTGTAAGATTCATGCTTGTTTGTCTGACTTGCAGGGTTGCGGAAGGGCAGGAGCCTTCTAAACTCCAGAGTGCTCCAAAAACGGAGTGACCTCCGTGGTGCTTAGGTTCATACCCAGCGCTTCCATCTAGCTTTTATTCAATGCAGAGAGGTCCTGAAGTGGCCACACGGTGTAGCTCAACCAGACAAGGGAGATTTTTCATTTTCAGTTACAGTGTGTGTATCCTGAGTAGGGCAAAAGTCTTGTAGGGTCACGGTGCTAGAGTCTTTCTAGGAATTATAATAATAATGAGACATTTTCACCTAGATGCCTTGGGGCCATCTCAAAGTTGCTTTTCAGTCTGTGGCCCCAGATGCTAGACCTGGAGAGGCCCTCCAGAAAGTTAGCTCAGCTTTGGTTCTTTTCATGGGGACCTAGGCTAGTTTGCTCATCAAATAGCCCCAGGGCTGTCCCTGAACATTTCCACTGTCATAGGCTGGATGGATTGTTGTCCGTAGGTCATATCAAAGAAGAAAACTTGCCTGCTGAGGTTTCACTAATCGATCATTGCAAGTAGTTTGAAGAGCAAGCTGGAATCATTGAGTATAATTTGCAGAGATGTTTGGGGTGACGTTAACAGAAGCTTGTTATAGATCTGGAACAAAACCTTTGGTGGAGTTGGGAGGCTGAATCTCCATCCCCACAGGGTGAGAATAATCTGGGTGACTGGCACCGGCGTGGTGGAGTCAGGATATGCTTTGGCGTGAGTGTGACCAGGAGGGAAGTGGGACCCACTTCCCCACCTTAACACGTCTCAGCATTGCCTCCTCCCACCCCCGTCCCACCTGAGCCATTTAGTACAAATGGCTGCTGCTGTTGTAGTTTTCATAGTTGGGGGTTTGTGTGTGTGTGTGTGTCTGTCTGTCCATTTGCTCTTTACCCGCCACCCCTATTCTGTAGGCTTCATTGGACCATCACAGGCGATTTTTCTCTAGCTCTCTCTCCAGAATCTAGATTCTATTGGGATAGGTTTTGTTATTCATTTGGGGAAAGCGAGGCACAGGGAAATGAAGAGACTTGTCCTCAAATAGGTAAGTGGGGGTTAAGCAGAAGGGGCGGAGTATGAAGCCAGGCCTCTCATGTCCCTACTCCCCTGTCCTTCTTTGCACCATATTGCCTCCTTGAAGAAAATGCTTAGAGCAAAGTTAAAACTTACAATAAAACAGGAATCCTGGGGCGATTATTTGCACTACAAAAAAGATTTCCTGTAATAGCAAGTTCTGTTAGCGAGTGTCCAAGTTCCATGGAGATGAAGGGGCATAAAGCTAAGAGTGCTTGATTCCTCTGACAATCGAAGATCAATCCAAAATGAGTAGAAGCTTATTGGAGATTCTGATGTCGGCCAAAAGGGAAATGTGATTTGATTTAAAAAAATAAGATTCCTTCTGGGGAACAGATCTCTGCATTCAGGGGAGCATCCAGGGTTGAGCACTGTATTCTACAGAATAATGAGGCTATAACTGGATTTCTGAGACCATGTGTTATGGTGGACGAGCCATATGGATGTGGGCAAGAGCAGGGGTGACCAAGTGAAACAGAACTGATAACCCCCCACAGGCCACATGTCAACTTAACCTTACATAAGATGTAGTGTTATCTGTCTCTCATTGTAGTTTTAGTTATTTTAAGAATTTCCTGATTATATTTTAATCTGATTTGGGCTGCTCTTGGCAGTGTTAGGGGCTGTGGTGGGGAGCGTTTTTGATTCTTGAGCACAGCATTTCATCTGAAAGAGACCTGGCTGTTTTGGTTGTGTGCAGAGTAATATGAGATGGGGGCCAGAAAAGGTGATGAGATCTTAGCTGGCACTGATAGAAGCGTGGCGTCCAGGATGAGGGTGGGAGAGAGGAAGAAGGGAGCACAGTCCCCCTGGCCTCTGTCCTGCTCAGACTGCTTGTAGAGTATCATGTGGCCTTCTGGAAGGGCATTCTCAGAAGGACTGAATGAGAGTTTCCAGAGGAGAAGACCTGGTGGATAGTGCCAGACTTGGAGGCAGAAACACTCGAATCCAAGCCTGCCTCCATCCTTATTTGCTGTGTCACCCTGATGGTGGACTGTAAACTCTCCCAGACTTAGAAATTATATTTGTGAGCCCAAGACTTTTCTTGAACTTGAAAGAAGTCCCGTAAGCATTGCTTGTTGCTGGCTTTCCCCCGACTGTCTCTGAACAAATAATGTGGATACCTGCCCATTAGATCCTGGATTTTTATCAATGCCATGAAATGTTCATAAAATGGCAATAACTTTGGGCAGAATCCCAGGCATATCCTTGGAATCAGTGGCCAGGAGGAGGAAGATCCGTGGTTAGTCACAAGTACTCATATCCACTGCCCCAGTATCTTATTTCTCAAACTTGTGCACATTTCCGGTCTTTCTCTTTGATTATTCACTTTCTTCCCCTTTCCTCTTTCTTTTGGTGGGATGTAATTAGAATAGATTAGACTAAAGTGTCAAATAGAAAAGCATTATAAAAAAGTATAGAATCTGATTTTTATTTCAACTTTGATTTTACGACACTTGATGGTTTTCTAAATAGCATTTAATTGCCTAAATTTCTATTTGGGTATCTTAGCATTTCATTGATCTCATCCAAGTTTTTTTTTTTAATTATGGATTACATATGTATGTTGCACTATGTGTATGTGTAATTAAATTTTAAAGGGAGTAGTAAACAAAATTTAAAAACATTGTTGAGGGTCCTCCACATAGGGATTTAATTTAAGGGATTTAATTTTATCCACTGAAGTGATTTTTTTTAAACAAATTACAATTGAGGTGATCATAGTCAGAACCTGCACAGTCAGTTTGCTTTCAATATTCTTTTCTCCTGCACAGAGAACCCATGCAGAACCTTTCTTTCAGTAGGGAGCGTGTTTTCTGTTGTTAATTGGGCTTTGATGGTTAGTCTTAATTCAAATCTTATCTCTTACACTCATGAAAGTTGATTGATTTTTCTAATGGAATTTGGTTTAACTTAGAAGGAGCTGCTGAATCAGTTAATGACTATTTCCAAGGTGGGTAGGTTATTGTCATAGGCTACTTGAGTTGTGAACAGTTAGAAAAAAAATTCTAGGAAGTACAAATCTGCTGTCCAAATGACACATGCCTCAGTAGGAGGCAGTCTGTGTAGGATGACTTCAGATGACTGTTTGAATGCACAAAGAAGATGACGTGTTATCCATTATAATCTACTAGCTTATGACAGGCATTGAATGAAAAATACTATCAAAGTTATAGAAATAACCATTCATTGACAAAGGGATTTCCTTATAGTGACCCCAGGAAGGGAGGCCACAGTAGCCTTCCTGTCCACCACGAGGCCGATTGCTTGATTCTGTCCCAATTAAGGGTGTGTTCTCTGTCTTTTCTGCAGGTACTGAAAGCTTCCTCCAGAGAGAAATACCCTTTATTTACTTTTGTCAAGGGTCATGCCAGAGATTATGATTTTACCTCCACTCCAACCAATGAAGAAGACCTTTTCTCAGAAGATGAAAAGAAAAGATTGAAAAGATTTAGCACAGAAGAGTTTGTCTTGCTTTGAGGACATTTTGCATTAGGGTATTTGTAGTTACTCAGAATACTCCTTTGAAAATAAAGAAAAAAATAAGAGAAACCTACAACACAGAAACTGATCTATTTTTGTAAATATTTTAGTGATTTTTTTTTACGTTCTTTCACAAAAGAACATTTAAAAATATACATTTTTAAAGATGTGTATATTTCTGAAAGTGACTGATTGAAAGAATCTTTGTTACTAATGAAAGTCTGATGGTCCTGGCTAACATTGCTGAGTAGGTGGTGGATGATCTGTGTATATGTTTTCCAAATGAATCCCCCACAGTCCCGTAGATCTTGGACCCGTTTACTGTGAGAGGCCTGGGGGTTTTGTTTTGTCCATCTGTGATCCTGGAGCCTGAGGCCACTAAGCACCATCCAGAATTTAAACTCGTCTTGCTGATGGACAAGACTGGACAATTAACCCCTGATGCCACCCAGCCTTCCCCTCCACATGTTAATACAACCAAAGGGTCTATCCAGGTGTTCCTTGTTCAATCCGAATACCAATTACTCACTGTAACGGGCGCAATTATATTGGCAGAATTGTGAATTAAGATACTACTTAGCGGTATGATTTCATAATGGCTGTTCCTTAAGCTTAACGTGGAATCTTCTTATGAGAAGTGACTGTGAAGCATTGGCTTTCCCCACATTTTTTAAAGCTGATGTTATTAATATTAACTGCAACCAATCAAGCCAGATAAAGGCAATTATTACCTGGGAACAATGTTTGTTTCCTGTCTCAACCATGTAATTTTATTAAGACTTGTGCTACCGTAGCATTACAATCTAGGCTGAAAACCTGGAGGGGGGAAGCCAGTAAATATCCTTGTTCAGGAGCTGTCCATCCTGCGGTCTCTCTGCTGCGACCGTAAATCAGCGTGCATTTGTGTGGGTGTTCAGTCACCGAGGCTATTTCCGAGGTAAATCTTCCTTAAGTTGTAGTATGCTTTCACTAAGAGCAAATTTGTGATTTAAAAGTACCAGAGCTATTATGGAGCCAGGATTGTAAAACAAATGCGTTAATAAAGATGTGAGAACGTTAAATGCCTTTGCTTTGCCTTTAATGTTGGGATTATTTTAGTCCTTTTATTTGAGAGAATCATTTCTGTTGATTTGTAATAAAGGCAAATAGTATTATTGCTCTACAAGCAAAATATTCACTTTTTTATGGAGCTTCCATGGCTCAGTGGGGAAGGGGGTGTATCTGTAAAGGCGCTTGTGCCTCCTCTGAAGTCATTGCCTTTTATCACAAAGGCGACTTTCGTTAGTGTACAGCAGCTGGAACACTGGCTGTATGGGGTGGATTGCCTTCTACTAAGACCAGTGCAACATTTTGGAGTGCAGATGGTTTACCGCAATCAAGAAAACTTCCTAATATCCCAGAAAATTAGGCCAAAGAACCATAGAATTTCAGAGTTGGGAGGGAGGTGGGTAGACGACTCATTTAATGCAAAAAGGAGTCCTTACTACCACAACCCAGCCAGCGGTTGTCCAGCCTGAGCTGGGGGATCTCCTTGAAGTAGAGCCCACCACTGCTTGAAGCAGCCCTTCCTCCTCCAGGGAGGTCTTTAAACAAAAGCTTGGTGACCATTTATCAGATGTGGTATGTCGGGGACTGGGTCAGACTAAAGGTCATTTGGGGGCCTTCCAACTTTAAAAATCCCAAGATTCTACTTTAGATCGCTCTAATTATTAGAAAGCTTTTCCCAATATGAAGCTTAAATTTGAGTCTTTTGAGTCTTCCCGTTGCTTCTCACTCTGTCCTACTTTCTGACACCAATCTGAAGGAGACTTATCTAGGTTCCACATCAGGACCCTTCAAGTCCTCAAAGGCAGCCATCATATCATCCCTGAGTCTTCTCTTTTCCAGGCCAAACAGCTACATTTCCTTCAGTGTTCTCATTTGGAACAGACTCAAGGCCCTTTGTAATTCTGCTTGCTCCGCTCTGGACACTCTCCATTTATCAAAGCCCTCCCTGAAGTACGCCACCTGTAGTTGAGCTCAATTACTATGGATTAAGCCCTTCTTGCATTTCAAAATCATAAACGATGTGTGATGCTCACTTTTAACAGAGCAGGGCACCCCTCCAAGTTTCCATTGCTTTTTGTTGTATTGCGGCTGTCCTGGTCACAGTCCTCAGCAGTAAACTCATCAAACGATGAGTGTATCTCTAGGAGGACTGGGACTGATTTTACGATTTCTCCATTAAAAAGTGCCCATGACTGTATAGTTCGAAGGAGTAGAAAGAGGATAAAAATATTGCAGTTTATCATAGTATTTAGGGGTTTAGAAGCAGATAACTTCAGTGTGAACAAAGCCATTCCATTTGTGTACTAATCTTCAACATCATCCCCTAGATAACTGAATATCAGCTGCATCGGACACTATGGACCGTATGTTCCTGCTGCTCCCTGGTTTTTGTGACGCTAAACTCTTGGTTCTGCCCCAGCTTGTCTTCAGTCTCCTCTCCTGGGCCACTATCCATGCCTGTACCCACAACTATGCCCCCGTACCTCAAAGCTGTATCTCCGCAGTCTCTTGAAGACTCATCAGCTCTCATAGGTTCAGATCTCAACTCTGTGCAGCTGACGCCCTAGTCCCTATGTCATATCCTGACCCCACTCTCGAATCATCAAATATTGGGCATTTTGAGTCCAGTCCACAATACAAATCTCAAACTTAACACGTGTGATCTGGAGCGAGTCACTGTCCGTGCCCAAGTTTTTCATCTATTAGATGATGGTGTTTGATTAGAAGGCTTCTAGTTTCCTTTTCAGCTTCAGTTCTATGAGCTCATGTCTAAATTTGAACTCATTTTTCCTGAAAGCAGCCTTTCTTCAGAATGTCTATTTCTCTCAAGGGCAACACCATTTTTCCAATCACCTGGTTGTTAACCTGGGAATTAACCTCAGCCTCTCAGTGTGATGCAGTAAAAAGAATATTTGCCATGGAGTCAGAGCACCTGGGTTCAAATCCTTCCTCTGGCACTTGCCAATGTGACCTTGGGCAAGTCCACAACCTAGAAGGGCTATTTTCTCATCTGTAAAGTAGGGGTGTTGTTCACACACTAGATCTCACCATTACTTCCCTAAAGAAAAACTCTTGACATTATATGATCCTAACTTCCTCTCATCCCTTCTTCCTGTACCTCACTCCTCCTGAATCCATTCTTAACCCTTGACACTGCTGATCTTTCCACCACTCAGTACCTTTTTAATCTCTTTACTTTTTCTCTGACTTCCCTGCCTCTCCAGCCTTTGCCTCATAGTTAGCAAATTTGCCTCTACCCTGGCCTCTGCCCAAATCCCTTGTCCCCTTATCCTGTCCCTTGACAAACCTGTCATCTGCCTCCTCTGCTCTTTTGCTGCTTAATGGAATGTCATTTAGGTCCTAAACACATTAACCAACTTCAATTGGGTCCTCACTATAGTGAATAAATCCTTTTATTTCTCCCTAATTCTCTCTCTCTCTCTCTCTCTCTCTCTCTCTCTCTCTCTCTCAAAGCTTTCCCAAATATTTTCTTCTTTCCTCAAGCCTCCCATACCTTCTCCTATCCTCTTTAACCTGAAGATCTCAACATTTTACCAAGAAAACTTAGGCCATTCAATGTGAGCTCCCACTTCTCCCCTTTTCATCTCAAAATCCCTTCACATCATTCCTCCCTCTTCCCTCCTCCCCCCCCCCACCTCTGACAATGAGGTGTCCCTTCTTGCAGAGGCTAAGCCATCTATATGTGCCAGTCAAACAATAAACAGTAACTACCTACTATGTGTCAAAAAGTGTGCTAAGAGCTAGGGATAGAAGTACAAAGGAGAAAGACAGCCCTGCCCTTGAGGAGCTTACAACATAACTGGAAGGGGGAAGGATACACGTGAAAGGAAGCTGAAAAGGGACAGGGAAAGGTACCCCCTGGGGCAAAGGGAGCCCAGGTAGGTCGGAAATGAAGAGATGGCAGACCTGGGTGCTCTTCTTAATGGAGGCATCATCTCTTCAAGCTGTCCTTTACTTCTCTTCCCTTTTCCAGACAAACCTGCTGCCTCTGTCCCTCTTCTCATTTCTCCGCCCTTTGCAATCTGACTTCTGGCATCATTTGCATGACCCTACTCTCTCCACAATTCCTAATGGTCTTTTAATTATGAAATCTGATGGCAATTTTGGGCTTCATCCTTCTGGACCTACCTCTGCATTTGGTACTTGTCCACCCTCTGACTGGTAGGTATTCCTCTGGTCACTTCTCTGCTGGTTCTCTTGGCTTTCAGACTACTCCTCAGTCTCCTTGGTGGTTACTCATTCCTATCACGCCCCACCCCCCAGATGTTTCCAAAGGCTTTTTCTTGGGCCATCTCCTCCCTCTTACAATTTTTTTTCTTGGTGACCTCATCCACTTTTAGGGGCATAATTATCATGGCTGGGCTAGTGACTCTCAGAACTGTGCGTCTGGCCCTCGTCTCTCCTCTCAGCTTCAATCCTTCATTATTAATGGCCCATTGGGTGTTTCAAACTGGCTTGGCCCATCAATGTTTTAAACTCAGAATGTCCAAAATAGAACTCATCATCCTTCTCCCCAAATCCTTTCCTCTTCCAGACTTTCTTATTTCTGTTGGAGGCCTGACCGTGCTAAGTCTTGCAGGTTTCTGATCTTGGTGTTGTCTGTAATTCCCTACATATTCAGTCACTTGCCAGATCTTGCTATTGCTACATACTTAACATCTCTAGGTCTCTTTTCTCCACTCACATGGCTGCTACCGGCTGAACCAATTGTTAAATTTTCAGTGTGAGCATTTACTTACTCCTTGGAAATCAGCAAATATTATAAATCAGGGCTTGGTATAGTGTTTTGTTGTTGGACTAGACTTAAGAAAATGTTAATAATCATGCAGATTAAATTTTTAAAGTTCATCTTGCTTTTCAGTGAGCCAGTTGTTAAATGTTTACTAGTATATCCTGGTCCAGGCCCTTATCACTTGTCCCCTACATCATTGCAATGACCTTCTAATTGAACTCTCTACCTTACTTCAGACCCTGGTGCCAAAGTAATTTTCCTTAAGCCTAAGCCTGGTTACCGAAGGCCTTTCCTCAACAAACTCCAATGCCTCCCCATTGCCTTGGGATCGGCATGAACTCCTCTGGTTAGCTTTCAAGGCCCTTCACAACCTGTCTTTGAGTCTAGCCTGGTGAGCTCCAGGCAAGTGGACCAATGTTTATTCAGCACTTACGTGCCTGGCACTGTGCTAATACTGGGGATACAAATATAAGAAATACAGTCCCCTGGCCTCAAGGAGTTCACCTTCCACTTGGGGACGTCAGAAGGGAGCTGAAAAGCAGAGGTATGGGGAGGGGACCCTGCAAGGGTAGAGGGCATTTCCAGTGTGTGAATTCCAGGAGTGGAGTGAGCTTCCAGGTCAAAGAGGGATCTGGGGCACTGTAGAGAAATACTAGAAGTCAGGCTTCCAGCCTGGAGAGAAGTTGTTGTTCAGGCATTTTTTAGGCATATCTGATTCTTCCTGATCCCATTTGGGGTTTTCTTGGCAAAGACACTGGAGCGGTTTGCCATTTCCTTCTCCAGCTCATTTTACAGATGAGGAAACTGAGGTAAACAAGGTAAAGTGACTTTCCCAGGGTCACACAGCTAGGAAGTATCCATACCTGAACTCAGGTCTTTCTGACTCTAGGTCTAGAGCTCTATCCACCATACCACCTAAGCTGACTTGAATCGGCAATGACAGTGGATGGTGAAGAAAAGACGGCACTCTAATTCTGTCTAACTCTTATTAATGTTTTCTCTGCCAAGGAGAATGACTTTTGACTTTGAAATGACCAAAACAAAAATAGATAACAGGTAGTTCATGCCAAAGATAGGTGACAAGAGTCAGAAAACACCTAACTACTTAAACCTGATGAGTTCAAATCACCAGGCCAAGATGAACAGCATCCTCAGGTATACAGCAGCGGCAGCGGCGGCAGCACCAACAGTATGGTGGAATGATTGAGTCCCTGTCAGGAACCTTTGAAAGATTCCGGACAGAGAAGGATCTTTGGCCCGAGTTTCCACAGGATTGAAGCCAGGGAAACGTCCTGATTTTATTTTATTTTGTAAAGAAGAAGAGCGGAGTGTCTAGCCTAGAGGTCAGTAGGCTGGACTTTGATTCCTGGCAACTCTCTAGACTGTGTTCTTGAAGGACTGGTTAGAGAACACATAGAAGATGTAGATTTGGTCGTGAATAGGTCACGGTGCACCTTGGCTTTAATGTCTTCTGGACAAGGTCACTAGCCTGGGGTAGAGAAATGTGGATAAAGTTTTCATAGATGTCAGCCCAGTATTTGACAATATCTCTGATGCTTTCTTTGTAGAAGGTCATAACAACACGGAGGTTGGATGGTGTTGTTAAGGGGACTCAGGACTGGTTGAATGCCAATGGTTCAATGCTATCTTTGAAGGTGCCTAGTGGGAGTGCACCAAAGGAGTCATGCTGGGCCTTGCCCTGTTTCACATTGTTATCAATTGCTAAGATAAAGGCATGGTTATCTCATTTGCTGATGACACCAGGCTGGGAGGGATCTTGGCAGGCTGGAGCATTGGGCTGAATTTAGTAAGATGAAATTTAATGTGGATAAATGTGAAGCATCACCTCTGGGTTCAAGAAATTACATTCACAAGTATTGTAGGAGGGGAGTGTGGTTAGGCAATGCTTTTTTTTTTCCTGAAAAAGATATATGGGGATTTTAGGGCACAAGTTTAATAGGAGTTAGTTGTGTGCTTTGATGTGTCACACTGATGGGCGTAGCACCCAAGACTCAGGAGGCGATGGATCGACCAGTCGGACAATAACTGCAGTGTTATGTTCAGTTCTGGGGGCCACCTTCTGGAAGAGCATCCACAGAAGGCAATCAGGGTGGGGAGGGGCCAAAGTAGATCAGTTAAAGGAACTGTGGGGTTCTAGCCAGGAGAACCGAAGGCTCGGAGAATGTGAGAGCTATTTTCCATTATCTAAAGGGAGACGATTAGATTTTTCCCACTCTGCCCAGAAGGCTGACCTACCTAGGAGCAGCAAGAGGACGTGGCAGAGAGGCAAGCTTCGTCTGCACATCAAGAAAAGCTTCCTGGGACGATGAGAGCCGTGTCAAAGTGGAATAGTCTTCTGGAGGGTGTGGGCCCCTCTTCCCTGGAGATCTCTCTTCTTTGTTGGATGTCTTTCATTCTATTTTTGAAGGTAATAGAGTTGAAGTGACTTGCCCAGGGTCATACTACTAATAATTGCTGGAGGCAGGGTTCAAACTCAGGTTTTTCTGACTCCAAGTCCAGTGTTCTCTCCACTGAGCCACTTAGCCGCCTACATAGGCCATAGTTGAATTTCTTCAAACAAGCCTACCCTTATCGATTCAAAAATGAAGAAATTGCCACTGTCTAGAAGTGTTCATGTTGCACTTAAACTGCCCTAGACCTCTTGCCTAGAGGAGCCGAGCTAAGCTGTTTGCATATTTGTTTTATGCTTTCAAAGTAAATATTTCATTGTAAAAGTGAACGAATCAGTCAGCCCTAACATGAAAAGGAAAAGAAAAAGACATTGCACAGGCAGCTCCCCGCGAGGGATTTCCTCTAGCAGTGCAGGGTGGCACCTCCTCTGCGATTTCATCTTAGTTGTCTAGAACGTGGAAAAATTAAGTGACTTACCCAGGGTCACCTAGCTAGTATGTGACACAGGGCAAGTCTTGAGCCCAGGTCTTAGCTTGGAGGCCGGCTTTCTAGCCACTATTTCCTGCTGCCCATATATGCTGTATTTTCATTTCTTCCAAATTTTTATACGGCTGGCCTTATTAATTTAAAAATTAACGAATTAACATGAAAGCACCTTTTAAAAAAGAAAAAAGGCAAGTACCCACTAGGTGGCGCCATACTGCACAGAACGCTGGTCCTGGAGTCAGGAAAACTCAATCTTCCTGAGTTCAAGTCTGACCTCAGACATTTACTAGCTGTGTCACCCTGGGCAAGTCACTTAATTCTGTTTGCCTCAGTTTCTTCATCTTGAAAATGAGATGGAGAGGGAAATAGCAAACCGCTCCAGTGTCTTTGCCAAGAAAACCCCAAATGAGGTCACAAAGACTTGGACACAATCAAAATGACTGAACAAAAACAAAAATTCATGTACTGTATTTATTCAGAGCCCTCCCAATAACCGAAGAACCTTTCCTCTCCCACCTGACCCTAAAGAAGTACATAGCATATTGCTTTAGGGGTTTCATATAGAGAGGTTTATTATCTTGCCAGAAATGTTGAGATTCCTACATGTTACGTAATGGAAAATGGGGAAGGTTTGTAATTGGAGGACCTGGGTTCACATCTTACTCCTGCTGCTTACTAACCACTTGTATGACCTCATGCCACCCTTTCTGGACTTCGGTTTTCCCGTAAGTTGGGAGGGTTAGATCTGATGATCTCTATGGTCTCTTCCATTTCCAAATTTACAATCCTGTGATTCCAAGTGATGGCTCTGGAGTATAATAGAGTGCAACACTGTCTTTAGGAAATACGAACCTGCATGATAATGGTTCATGCTTGTAGACAACTTCTCCACGGAGGGCCAACCAAATGTCGTGAAGATTGTGATAAAGGCACACTGTGGTTGGTTGTAGTTTTTCCTTCCTCTCGCTAGATTTAGAGGTACTGTATATTCTGGGTTTTGATTTTGTTTTGAACTCAGAGATTTTTTTTTCCTTCGGGTTCTGACAGTGGGTAAACTCAGTAAAACTGATGGATGGTCTCTTTCAGCTAGGAATCAAGGGAAGTCAGAAAGGACAGAAGTCTGAGACAGATGTGCTGTGAGAAATCACATCAGAAGAATCCTCAGCTTAAGCAACAATTGTGAGACTCAGGATCTGAGCATTAACATTTCAGAAATGAATTTTTAAAATTCTTAATGGGACTTTTGGATGGTTACGATTTCTCCTCTCGGTTCTTCATGAGATTTGATACTTTAAATTCCCTTTTGTCATGTGTTAACCACCAGCAGGCAACCTGGAGAGTTATCATTTACTGAGTGACTGAATGAAAAGATCCTTTATAGTATAAGTAATATCAAAAATTTTTTCCTGGAGGTATCCATTTTTCTGTCTTTACATTAACCAACCCCATTAAATCTGTGCTAGTGAAGAGCGAACTTCAGAGGGTTAAAAATTAAGGTCATTTCTATACTCTGTTCCCTGTAGGACTTAATATCATCTAAGAGCAAATGCACCTAGAAGTATATATATTTTATAAACTGTTAAGTTTACCCTGCTTTTATTGTTTTAAAATTAAAAGAACAACTTTCACCGGTTCATTTGATTGCTAGTCTCTTTTCCATCTTCTTTGGCATCTTATGACTTTGAAATAAAGAGAATGAATTCTGAATGCCTCCTCAGAAGGGAGGAGGAACATGTGTTTGCCACTGATGGTTGCCAATGACCCCAAGTCCAACGAAGTCTTCAGAATCACAGTGACTAAAAATGGTGATGTCCACTTGGAGATTTTCTTTTAAGCGTTAAAGAAACAAATTTCTGAACCTTTTTAGGCTCTTATCCACATAATCTACAAAGACAACGTCACTGCCTAACTGTAGATGTTTAGTAGCAGAGCTCGTGACTCGGCTGCCTTGTCTGTTTAGAGATATCCTGTTAGGATCTGTTCTACCTTGTGGAAAATACTTTGTATTTCTCCTGACTTCTCTGTGTGTATTATTTCTTCCCAGTAGAATGTAGTTCCTCAAAAGCAAGGATTATTTCATTTTTATGTTTGTATCTCTGGCACCCAGGAAAGTGCCCGGCACCATATACAATTTCCTCCTTTTATTTCCTATTATTTGCTATTCAGAGATGCTGCATACATAAGAATGTAATCATCCTGGTTTATCACAGGTCCACCACTGATAATGTGTGTGACGTGCTGTGTCTTAGATATGAAATAAGTAATAGCTGTTATATTCACCTATAAAGACCACACTAACTTTTAAAGGGAGCAAGAAAGAAAATAACAAAGTGTCCTATCTAGTAAGGACTTGCAAAAACTGGAGAAAAAGATGGGAGAGGTGAAAATGGAATAGACATGAGGTGAGGGGGAAATTGAGAATAAAAATAATGGAGAAATAGAAGTGGGCTATTCATGATGTCTTATTCAGGCAGTTATTAGGACAGAGAAGTGGAAATTACCATCCATGAAAAGAAAAGTACCTTTCTGTCTCAAAGAAATTATAGACAAATAAACATTTATCATTTGATATCCTCTCTGCCTTAATCCCGGCAATCAGCGATGATTGCATACTGTCGTTCACTTGAGCTGTTAGGCCAAGTCTGAATTTTCTCCTCAATGTTTCATAGGATCCCAGATTGAAAAGGTGACATAGCACATGGGGAGAAATTGGACACAGCCTCATAGTCCTGGAAAACAAATTCCTGTCATATTTTAGTTTGAATCCTAAGTCAGTTTAGAAAGCCTAAGCACTTTTGTGTGGTTTTCATAGTTATTTAAAGACTTTCTCCTAGCCTATAAACTTTGAAAAATATTATATTTAGAGCCAGTATTACAGATATGTTTCTGAGCTAGCATTTTCCTCTCTTTCCGTTTACAATCCTCTTCAACATTATTGGTGGCAAGCAATGGTCCAAAACATTCACAGCTGCAGTTATAAAATTTCACTTCTTCCCTCACCATGACAGGAAAAATTGGTTAGAAACTGATTATTTGGAAGGGATACATGGGTGTTATCAGTTCAGTAGAAACATTTCCTTTGATGCCCCTCACTCTTATACCTTGAAGAGCTTAGGAGCTAAGTGTCCCCTCAACAAAGGGCAAGTTCTGGGCCATGTCTCAGAGTTGATCGTAAAAGAAGAAATTCAACAAAGCATCATTTTTCAGGCTGACCATTGGAAAGCAGCCCAACCAAATTCACGACCAATGAGAATTCATTTTCAGGAAATGTTAAGGAGAAAAGCTAGCTCAGGGTGGAGATCCAAATAGAGTCCTGATAATAAAAAGATTAGAAAGCTGGCATCATCAGTTAGCAGTATGTGAGTGCCCACTGGGTACATGGTATCAATGTTGACTGTTACACAGGTCGGAAAGTGTGAATTAAAAGCCTCTTGGTGCTAATACTACCAACATTGGGAAGAGGAACTGAATGGAAGCAAACCTTCCTACTTGAATTCTCTAGAGTGGTTGTTCCAAAAGCCTTCTCTTTTCCTGAGGCCCCCAATTCATCTCTGCTTCCTAACTCACACTGAATAGATAATGCTTGATTCCTCTATTCCTGAGATTGTGAATACTCTCAACTTCCCTGGTCCTACCTTAATGTCTTTTACTATTTTCTCCCCCATTCTCCTCTTTGATTCCACTTCTGAAAGTGTTTCTTCTGAAAGATAATATTTACAAGAAGGGTTCTTTGAGCTGTGGATTTGATCCTTTTACCTCAATTTTCTTGAACTTTGTTCCATCAATTCTTATCTCCCCTTTCCTCTCCCCCCAACAATATCCCTCTTCAACTAATCGACTGGCTTCTCCCTCTGTGTTTACACATATGCTTAGGTTTCCCTCAGTCTTATCTTCCCTTAACTCCCTTCTAGAGGCAGTCTCCACCCACCATATTAGCTTCTTGACTGGCTGGCCTTTCCACCTTGTTGTTCCCCCCACGTCCAATTTGTCCCATCCATCACCACCAAGTTTCATATAATTTTCCTCTCAACAAATATTTATTAAACACCTATTATGTTCAAGGCAATATGTACTTCTCGAAGCACAGCTCTGGCCATATTTCTCTCCTATTCAAAATCTTTCAGTGACTCTGTTGACTATCAAATAAAATATGATCCTGACATCAAGGCCCCCTACAGTATCATTCCAATCTTATTTATATTTACATCCTTACAATATCCTAGCAGACTTGCCATTCTCTAAACATGACCTTTGTTTTCTTGCCTCCACACCTTGTTTTTACCTGGCACACAGTAGGTGTTTAATAAATGCTTGTTCCTTCCCCAGCCCTTGCTATCACCTGTGCCTGATGAAATCCTGTTCATCATTAAAAATCCAGTTTAAATGCTACTGTCTTCCTGATTTCCTCCTCAAGCCTTCCCTGATTTGATGTTCCTGTGCCCAAAGCTGGAAAGGATTTCTCCGTGTCTGAACTCATAGCTCTTGGTGTCATTCTTATATCACTTATCAGAAAGTTCCTTTTATTAGCATTACTTTGGTACCTTCCTTTCCCACTCTACTAGATAATTAGCTCCTTGAGGTCAAGAACTGTGTCTCATGCATCCTTGTCTTCCATATAATAGCTGGCTCTGTGTTGGTCAGATAGAAGATACTCAATAAAGTATCATATAAATGTGAGTTATTTTTGTTTGTTAAGGAGGTGCATAATGAGGAGGGAGAGGCAGGGGAAGGGGAAGAGGAAGAGGGGAGGGAGGAAAAGGAAGAAGAGAAAGATTGTTTTCTACAAAGACAATGAAGGAACTCAGATGCTCCCTACTGCTCTATCCTTTATAAGAGAAAAAAGGGTACAGATAGAGGGAGAGAGAGAATTTCAGAGTTGGAAAGGCCTCCAGTGCTATCTGGTCCAACTTGTACTGAAAAAGAATTCTCTCTACAACAGTGTGAGAAGTGGTTATCTGACTTTTGCTTTACACTCTCCCAGGGAAGGGGAACCTATCGTCTACTGAGGCATTCCCCCTTTGATCTGCTGTAATTGTTATTAAGATTCTCTTTCTATTAAGCCTAATGCTTCTCATTTCTGCCTCTTATCCCTCCACATGAAGGCCCTTCATATAACTGAACACCACCATCCTGTGTCCCAGGCTTCTCTCCTCCAGAGTGAACAAAGCATTATTTGCTCACAGGGCATAAACTGATGGCCTTCCACCACTCTGGCAAGCTCCTCTGGACATCCTCCAGCTTATAAATGTGCACCTTAAGCTTCTTTAAAGGGTTATTGTTTCTTTGACTTTGCATTTTAAAGGTTAAAACGTCCCTAAGTTTGAATCCTGGTTCTACCATTTCCTAACTGTGTGACCTTGGGACAAATAACTTCTCCTCTCTGGAACAGCTTCTTCATCTGTAAAATGAGGGGGTGGCCTTAGATCAGGAATCTTAACCTCTGCTCTGTGAACTTATTTAAATATCTATTTGTACACACACACACACACACACACACACACACATATATACACACACACATAGTTAACAGTACTTTGATAGAATTAATTTCCTTCATCATCCTTTGTCTTTTACTTTACTCATTTTAATATATTATTTCTAAGAAGGAGACCATAGGCTTCTAGAGACTGCCAAAGGGGTCCACAACACAAACCTTGTGAAGAACCCTCTGCCTGCTAGAGAAGAGATGAGAAAGGGGTGCCTAAGAAGACCATAATCTTCAAGCTCTATATACTCCTTGACCTGCTCTCTGCTAGGATCTACCCTTTTTCATGGGTGGAGGGCTTCCTGTGTGCATCTCAAGCTTGGTGGGGCACCGTTCATCCCCCCTGTTCCAAGGAGGGAGCCAGTTTTGAATCAAGGAGGTCTTGCTTTAATTATGGCACAAAGCCGAATCAACAAATTAGGAATCAACATAAAGTCGCATCACCAGGACTCCTGGGTGACTCTTGTTCTGAACAGTCTAGAGGGAGAAGGGCAAGGAATTATTTATCCCTCTCTTTCTAGTCCCCCAATTCTTCCAAATGGCCTGAGGGGCAGCAGCTATTAATTATGACACTGTCAAGGCTCAGGAGGCAGACTCCTAACCCCGTGTCAGTGGGGGGTGCTGTAGCAGAATCAATGTCATAATGAGGTGTGGGCAGGTCTTGGCACGCTTGCCCAGAGAATCCTCCCAAGGTGTCTTCGCACAGGTCCCCCTGGAAGGACCTCACATACAACACAATATTGGCTTGTGTTTGTGGGTTTTTTTCCCTATAAATGAAAACAGAGAAACTCTTAGGACTAGAAGCAGTGTGGTGCGGTGTAAAGAGTCAAAAGACCTGGGTTTGGATCCCAGCTTTTCCACTTACTGCTGTTCACATCACCTCAACGGGCCTCAGTTTTTTTATCTGTGAAATGGAGGGGGATTGGACTTAATGTCTTTTAAGATCTCTTCCAGTTCTATGATCCTATGACCCTGTCATCTTGGGACTATCCCTGTGAGAATGTGCTAACCACCCACTGAGTGAGAGGGTCTAGAGAATATTATTTTTGTCAAAGTTAAAAATATTGGAGAACCAACATGAAATGGTATTAAAACTGGTTCCAGGCTACAGAAAAATGCATTCTAATGACATCTAATGGCAGAGCAGATAACGCCCTGGTCTTGTAGTCAGAAAGACTTGGGTTCACTTCCCACCTTAGTCACTGCCTCATAGTGGGCCCAGAGGCAAGTCACTGAATGAGGGGCTTTGACTCAGTGACTCCTGACATCCCTGCGAGCTCAAAATCTATGATTGTTTTGTTAATCACCTTTTCCCCTATTGATACTTCCCCCTGTGTAGATGTATTGATGTTATCTTTATTATTACAATATCTAAATATTTCCAACCCAAACTGTTGGAAATATTTTGTGGTCTTACTCTGACGAGGATTTCTTTTTTGAACCTTCACCATTTGACATAAACTTCTTTCTTTCTTTCTTTCTTTCTTTCTTTCTTTCTTTCTTTCTTTCCTTTTCTTTCTTTCCTTTTCTTTCTTTCTTCCTTCCTTTCTTCCTCTCTCTCTCTCTCTCTCTCTCTCTCTCTCTCTCTTCCTTCCTTCTTTCCTTCCTTCCTTCCTTCTTTCCTTCCTTCCTTCCTTCCTTTCTTCCTTCCTTCTTTCCTTCCTTCCTTCCTCCCTCCCTCCTTCCCTCCCTCCTTTCTTTTTTCTTCCTTCCTTCCTTCCTTCCTTCTTTCTTTCTTTCTTTCTTTCTTTTTTCTTTCTTCCTTCCTTCCTTCCTCCCTCTCTCTCTCTCTCTCTCTCCCTTCCTTCCTTCCTTCCTTCCTTCCTTCCTTCCTTCCTTCCTTCCTTCCTTCCTTCCTCCCTCCCTCCTTCCCTCCCTCCTTTCTTTTTTCTTTCTTTCTTCCTTCCTTCCTTTTTTCTTTCTTTCTTTCTTTCCTTCTTTCTTTCTTGTGATTGACCATCTTAAGTGTCTTTCCTCACTGAAATGATGTTATAGGGAAAAAACAGTGCCCATACTGGCTGCATGTTTGTTTAGAGCTTCATGTTTGCTGGAGTCCTCTTTTCTTAGCACCTTCTCTAGAGCATATTATCCTGTCCTGAGCTAGAGAATCTGATGCCAGAGGCCCTTGGCCTTTCTGTTCCTTTGCAGGATGATTGACCCTCCTTAGGTCTCCAGCCCTTTCTTGTTCAGAGCCTCTAGTCAAGAGGGACCCTTTTGTTGCTTAACAATAGGTGTAAGACCCCATGAGCACAAAGCAGGTTGAAAACTTTGCAAAATATAGCAAGTTCCCAGCTGCAATTTGGGCAGCTCCATGGGCTTGCTTGGTCTGAGTAGTGGCTTGTTTTCATGCTAACACAAATTCTTGTATTAATAGTAGCCTGGCCCGAGCTTCCTTCAGCTGTATGGGAAAAAGTTACTGGTGAAATGGTAAACAGAGGGTAGAAGAATCGGTCCCCTGTCCTCCCTTTAAAAAAAGATGGGATGAAGCAATAGTGGAATCATTTTAATTGTAACCCTCTAACACTTGCGATCAGTAAGTACATTTGTGTCCTGTTTTTAGGAAATGGGGCACCAAAGAGGACATAGAGCATTAGAAATGCAAAACATGACTGCATGTTCCCCCGATTCTGTCAGCGCTCTATGAAAGGCTGCTTGTACTGAAGGATGCTGGGCTCTGAGGGTATTCTCTGTTCCGTGTGTATTTACAGAGATGTATGAATATTTGATTAATGAGTCATGGTCTCCGGAGAAATTTAATAACTGTACTGCCTTACAAAGCCTGCTCCTTAACTGTTAACACAGCGACCAGTAGGATTATTGACATTGCAGCCCCTTCGGAATCTAATACATTTGGGGGAATAAATTCCTTGGTTAAAATGGGATCTGTAAAGGACGTTATTCAGTTATCTGTTTTGAATTGTTGCAAGTACAATTTACAGGCTCTGATTTGTAAAGATTTTTCCAGTGGAAACAAGCAGGGATCGGGGGAGCTGTAAAACTGACTTTTTTTGGGGTTGTTTTTCCGAGAAGTTAGTTGAGAAGTCAGCTGTAAAGAAGGTGGGGGTGATGTGTGTGTGTGTGTGTAGGGGGGTAGGGTATTTTTCTGGAATGGGCGTATGTGACATAAAGGATTATTTCAGCATGATTGTGTAATATGTTTTCAAAACCATTTGGTTGATCAATTAAAGAAATAACTGCATTTTTAATCTAGCAAAATAGAAATCTAAAACAGTAAAATTTTTGTTGTGGGTGTGTTAACACCCCTCCCCCATCTCTCTTTGAATCCTACATTTGAGATTCATCATTACATTTGACTTAGTACATTTCCAGAAATAATTAGCTGCTAATTTACCCTAAATCTATCTCATTTTTGTATCTAATATCTATGAAGAGATCAATTCTCCCTTCCAAAGTTAGGCAGATATTTTAGTGATGTTACTCCAGTTAAACTGCTTAAGTAACAGGGGGAAATGTCAAAAAAAGATAAATTTAGTGCCAGAGCTTTCACTGGAAGCTATAACTGCAGGTTAGAATTATACATGCAATGCAGAATTTCCTGCAACCCTTCTCCTTTGGGCCACGATGCATTACAGCAGACGTATAATGAAGCTGCTATAAAACCTGGGGTAATTAAGGGGGATTTGACAGTAATTGCAACAGTGAATCAACTTAATTATTACCTGCTTCAAAGAGAGCTAACCTGATGTTATAATCTAACCTTTTCTACTTTTAAAATGAGAGATTAAACAAGTATTATATGTAGCATTTAAGAATTAAATCTGTTGAGATAGAATTGGATTAAGATACTTTTTATGTACATTTAATATAGGTGTATACAGCAGTATTGCCATGAGGTGCTGGCGTGATCGGTAATCCTTGAAGAGGGCTCCAAGCACTTCGAGAATTGAGCTGGGCCCTCATTTCTGATGCATGGTAGCTTCTTCCTAAGCTTTGCACAAATGTGCCTACGGTTTACCATACTGTTATAATTCCTAGGAGAAAGGCACAAGCTCCCAGCTGGCTCTCCTACTCCCATCCTGAGGCTGGGATTTCTGCCTGGTGAGGGTGCACCATATCTAGCCCTACCCAGGCCCACCATCTTGCTCAGTGGCCATCTTCCGGTCTAGCTCTGGGAACGGCTATCAGATCAGCACTACCATTACTAAAAAGCAAGTCCGTGAGCTGTCACATGCCTCCATTCACCATTCCTGCAATTTTCCAGACCCAAAGCTCCCTCCCTGGCTGTTACTTCCTTGTAAGGGTTATATTCCCTTAGTAGAATGTGAGCTTCTTGAGGGCAGGCACTGATTTTGGTGCTGATTTTGAATTTGTGTCCCTAGTGTTTGCCACTGAGCCTGGAAGGACAACCGTGGCTCACATTTACATGGATCCCTTTACAATACCTAAATACACCCAAATCTACAAGCTCAGATCGTTCTGGTCAGCTTAGTCATCTGGGTGTTCTGGGGCTGCCTGCTTTTGCTCAGTGGTGCTTGTGCCCAACGTGTGTCCCTCTATGCCTGCAGCTCCCTTCTTCCAGGGGTGAGTTTTTTCCCTGGGGAGGGGCCATCCCCTCCTCCTCCATCCCCTCCCATGTCTGCATCTTCTCTGGACTCTGTTACCATGAGTTCACTTCCCTTCTCTCTCTCTCTCCTTTCAGTTCCTCTTTATGTGTTGTACTGTCTCTAATGAGCATATATAAGCACCTTGAGGGCAGAGATTGTCTTGCTAGCTTATATTTGCAGTTCACACTGGGGTCATAGAAGAGAAAAAACAAACCAGCTATGAAGAAGTTCACTGCCCGATGGGGGGAGACAACACACAAACAACTATGTACAAACAAAAAAAATGTGTGGATAAATTCAAGATAATCTCAGAGAGAAGATGACTGGGAAAGGCTTTCATAGAAGGTAGGACTTTACCAAAGTCTTGGAGGAAGCCAAGGAAGCCAGGTGGCAGTTGAGGAGGGAGAAAATTCCAGGCACGGGGGGGCAGCCGGTGAGAATGCATAAAGCTGGAAGATGCAATGACATGTATGAGGAACAGCTAGGAGGCCAATGTCACTTGATGGCAGAATAAGTGAGGGGGACTAAGGTGTAAGAAGATTGGAAAAATGGGAAGTAGCCAGGTTATGAAGCCAAACAGAGGATTTTGTATTTGACCCTGGAGGAATAGGGAGGTGACACGATCAGACCAAGCCTTTAGGATGACCAGTTTGACAGCTGAGTGAAGAATGGCCTGGAGTTGTTGCTATCATAACCTTGAATAGGCTTTGTCACCTTTCTGTTGCATATTATATACCCCACTAGAATCTAAGTTTCATGAGGGCAGGATCTGGTCAGTGGCAGGATTCAGCCCGTTTGTACTGGTTTGCAAGAACTGGTACCTAATTTTAGGTTGAGTTTGGTGAACCTGCTGTTAGGGGGTGGGGCCTGCACTCACCACATTACTGGTGGCAGCGGTGCCTCAGCTTGGTTCTGTGGAGAGCCAGTTATTAATTTATTTGAATCCCACCACTGGATCTGGTTCATTCCCCCCCCACCCCTTGTATCCCCAAGAGCCTGGCACAGTGCCTGGCACACAGTAGGTACTTAATAAATATTTATTGAATTGGATTGCTTTTCTCTTCTTCCCACTGCCTGATTTTTATCCCCCATAACTTGAAAGGGTCTGAAGTGAAACTACTTGAAACCTGATGTTGCCATCTAGTTGCTACCTGTGTATATATGGATGCCATCTGCATGTATATTGTCAAGCATTTCTAGAATTCATTTCTAGGTTCTCTATCTTTTTTCTTCTGGTTTTTATTCTTAGAAATACCCCCTGCCTCAGATGACATATCTACACACAAACCTCTCTCTCTCTCTCTCTCTTTCTCTCTCCCCCTCCCTCTCCCCCCCCACTGATTTCATCATGGAACCTGGTCAATGGGATTGTGGGATTGGAGAAGCAGTTGATCACACATACCATGGTGGTGGTTTTTTGGGTTGGTTTCATTTTTTCATTACTTAGTATTTTAGTGCTCTTTAGCCATGGCCACTGAAGAGGCCATTCTCAGCTTGGCTATAGTTTGTTATCATTTCAGATTGTATAATTTCATCTAAAACCAACACTGGTCTTACTAGTAGTACATTCTGTATACCTTGAGCTGCATATTTGAATCAGCACTGGATCTACCACCTAGGCCCTTCCCTGTCACCGTCTCCTCCAGTTTTGATGGCAAGCTTGAAGATCATCTAAATGATGATCCCTAAACTCCAAATCTCATCAATCATCTCATCCAATCAGTATTTGTGCAGGAATCTCTTCTGTGGACATCCCTGACAAATGGGCATCTGGCCTTTGCTTGAAGGTCTCCAGAGACAAGGCGCTCATTAGGACTCAAAGCAATTCTATTTTTTGGAAAGCTCTAAATGTTGAACCAAAGCAACCTCCCTTATAACTTCCTTCCACTGTTTCTAGTTCTGCTTCTTGGACAAGCAAAGCAAATGTGTTCCATCTTCCATGTTAAGAACCCTTTAAAATTATACCAGTAATAATAATAGCTAACATTTATATACCTGTTTAAGCTTTGCAAAATGCTTTACATGTATTAGTTCACTTTATCCAACAACCCTATGAGGTATCTTCATTTTACAGATGAGGAAACTGAGGCTGAGAGATTAAGTGACTTTCCCAGGTCATGTTGGGAACTATCATAATTCCTTCCTTCCTTCCTTCCTTCCTTCCTTCCTTCCTTCCTTCCTTCCTTCCTTCCTTCCTTCCTTCCTTCCTTCCTTCCTTCCTTCCTTCCTTCCTTCCTTCCTGTTGGCTCCTAGGGTCTTTTCCTTGAGATCCTGTGATTTAGAACTGTAGGGAACCTTAGATACAATCTAGTGCTAGGAAATTTAAACCCAGAGAAACTGTGATTTGCCCAGAGATTACAAACATGGTGAATGGGAGGGTATGAGTACAGTTCCTCTGAATTCAAATTCAGGATTCTCTCCATCATAAATATCATGCTGGTTCCTAATATGTCAATGGAATTTACTAATCTTATAGCTGTATCAGAAAGAAAGAAAGAAAGAAAGAAAGAAAGAAAAAGGAGTGCTCCTAATGAGCCCAAGGCTAAGCCTTAATCTGCCTCTTTGCATCTCTTATAACCTACAATCATACAGATTTGTCAATATTGGAATATTCTAGTTCCAACTGATACAATGCCAAAAAAGAAGGTGAGAAGGGTTTTGGGCAGTAGAAACATGATTAGATGGAGGAGGTGGCCTTGCACTTTGAAGGGGAACAGATTCATCTGGACATATAAACTCTTGTTGTGTTTATTTATTTATTTTTAGATCAGTCATGTGGAAAGGGGAGGAAGAGAAAGAACCAGAGGAGAAGTCAGAGGAATATGCTTGTGGTCTTGGACAAGACACTGTCACTCCCTTATCTCAGCTTTCTCTTTTGACAAGGAATTGGACCTAAATCAGTGGTTTTGTAAATTTGTTTTTTTTTTTTTAATATTTTGATAAATGTTTCAATACAATTGGTTTTCTTTGTAAAATCCTAGGAATTTTATTTTATGCATTTATGTAGATTATTCAGAGAAGAGATCTATGGGCTTCACCAGATTTCCAAAGAGGGCCAGGACATAATAAGGGCTAAGAACTCCCCAGAGCAGGTGATCAAAGGGTCCTTCCAGCTCCAAATCCCATGAGAAGATGTGAAATTTGTTACTTGGTTTTGCTACTTGGACCCAGAGAGTAACAGTCTTAGTGGGAAGAGGTTGAATCTATTGACTAAAGTGAGGTTTGGGATTGCCAATGGATTTAAATTATTCATACTGTCCCTTTTCCTTGTACTATCTCATTTACTTATCTTAAAAATAAGATTTAGGGCCACCTTTTGTTTTAATATCTTTATCAAAAGGAGGGATATATACAGGAGTGTGGTGGTAAACATTTAACAAACAGCTGCTTAAAGAAAATGCATGGCTGATGCACTTTTAAGCCTGATCTATATTATTAACATTTCCTTATTGCTTTAAAAAATCTAGAAAATCACCAAAACAATAAATCAAGCCCTGATTTGTAGCATTTGCAGGCTTCTAAGGTGAATGGGATCACACTTCAAATTTAACAATCAGCTCTCACAAACCAGTCTGAGCTGACTCCAGCACACCCCTTGGGGGATGTTTCCTTATCCAGCTTCCGTGACTGTTATTTCTTTTTTCAGTTACTCAGAATTCACCTTTCTCCTAGTGATCTTTTTATTTACTTTGTTTTAGTCAGCGCTTCATAGAATGTTCCCTTGATCCTGTTCATTTCGCTTTGCATACAAATCTTCACGTGCTTCTCTCTCTCCAGAACATTTAGGGATATTCCATCACATTCTTCTACCATTGTTCAGCCGTGCCCCACCCAGGGGGCACCTCCTTCTCCAGTTCTCTGCTGTCACAGGAAGCACTGATGAGAAGTTTTTGCTCTATGTTAATCTTGTCATTTAAACTAAAACAGAGCAGGTCATGTGGCTGCATTGTAATAGATTCACATATTTCAGTAATAAGTCACTTTAGCATTGAACTCATGAGTCAGTAGGATGAATGCATAAATGAATGAATGAATGAAAAGGTGTTAAGCACTTAGTAGGTGCTATGTATTGGGGATACAAATAGAAAAAAGAAGACATTCCCAACTTGCCTTGGCGGCAGCCGCAGGTACAACAACAGCAGCATGTCCCACAGGAAGTTCTCCACTCCCAGGCATGGATCTCTGGGCTTCCTGCCTTGAAAGAGAAGCAGCAGGCGCTGGGGAAAGGTGAAGAGCTTCCCCGAAGATGACCCCACCAAGCCCATCCACCTGAAAGCCTTTCTGGGCTATAAGACAGGCATGATCTACATTGTATGAGAGGTGGACAGGCCTGGCTCAAAGGTTAACAAGAAGGAAGTGGTAGAGGCTGTCACCATTGTGGAGACCCCGCCATGGTCATTGTAGGCATTGTGGGCTATGTGCAAACCCCATGAGGCCTGTGGAACTTCAAAACCATCTTTGCCGAACACATCAGTGGTGAGTGTAAGAGGCGATTCTTTAAGAATTGGCCTAAGTCCAAGAAGAAGGCCTTCCCCAAGTACTTAAGAAGTGGCAAGACAATGATGGCAAAAGGCACCTGGAGAAAGACTTCAACAGTATGAAGAAGTACAGCCAGGTGATCTGCATCATTGCCCACACCCAGAGGCACCTGCTCCCTCTGAGGCAGAAGAAGTTTCAGCTGATGGAGATCCAGGTGAATGGCAGCAATGTGGCTGAGAAACGGACTGGGCCCGTGAGAAGCTGGAACAGCAGGTGCCTGTGTCCACCAGATTTGGGTAGGATGAGATGATTGATGTCATTGGAGTGACCAAGGGTAAGGGTTATAAAGGTATTAGCAGCCGCTGGCACACAAAGAAATGGCCCTCAAAACCCACTGAGGCCTGCATAAGGTGACGTGTATTGGAGCTTGGCATCCTGCCCATGTAGCCTTCTCTGTGGCTTGAGCTGGTCAGAAGGGCTACCACCATCGCACCAAGACCAACAAAAAGATCTACAAGATTGGCCAGGGCTACCAGATCAAGGATGGCAAGCTGATCAAAAACAAAGCATCCACCAATCATGATCTGTCTGACAAGAGCATCAACCCTTGGGAGGCTTTGGCCACTATGGTGAAGTGACCAAGGATTTTGTCATGCTGAAAGGCTGTGTCACTGGGACCAAGAAGCACGTCCTCACCCTGAGAAAGTCTCTGCTGGTATGGACCAAACATCGTGCCCTGGAGAAGATTGACCTGAAATTTATCGACACCACTTCCAAATTTGACCATGGTCGGTTCCAGACTGGAGGAGAAGAAAACTTTCATGAGACCACTCAAAAAAGACCATGTCCTCTTTCAGATCCGCCATCAGTGGGTGGACCCAGTGCCATGATGCAGATTTTTTGAAGACTTTGACAGGGAAGACCATCACCCTTGAGGTTGAGCTGTCCGATACTATTGAAAATGTCAAGGCCAAGATACAAGATAAGGAAGGTATTCCCCCGATCAACAAAGATTGATTTTTGCGGGCAAGCAACTGGAAGATGGGCATACTTTGTCTGACTATAACATTCAGAAGGAGCCTACCCTTCATCTTGTTCTGAGACTTCATGGTGGTGCCAAGAAAAGGAAGAAGTCTTACACCACTCCCAAAAAGAACAAGCACAAGAGAAAGAAGGTGAAGCTTGCTACTCTGAAGTACTATGAGAATGGCAAGATTAGTTGCCTTCGACGAGAGTGCCCTTCTGATGAATGTGGCGCTGGAGTCTTTATGGCTAACCATTTTGACAGACATTATTGTGGCAAGTGCTGTCTAACCTACTGCTTCAACAAGCCAGAAGACAAGTACATGTATATGTGTTAATAAAAAAAGTCAACTAAAAAAAGACCATGTTGTGAAAGAAGAAGCTGCCTAATGTTTCCAAACCAGCTTGGAGCTGGTGTATACTTAATAAATTTTTCAGAGCTAAAAAAAAGAGAGACAGTCCCTGCTCTCTAGGAGTTCACCACATATTTTGGGGAGACTCTACCCACATATAAGAGAGTTCAGCCACAGTGTAGTTGGAAAGGCCTGGTGGTCCTCAAGGTGCATCAGTGAATCAGATGTCAGTGCCCGAGGTCTGGAAAGACAGCAGTAGGACAGAGAGAGAGGAGCTTAGACTAGAGTGGCTGACCAGTGCCTGGTGTGCCTGTCTTACTGGCAGAATTGTAGCTGATGACTCTCATTTTAAATCTCTTCCCATCTGGAAGATGGGCTGGAAGGAGGTTGGAGGAGGGGGAAGGAAAGGGAAGAGGAAGGATGACTCTCACTGAGGTTCAATAACTTTCTCATGAAGAGCCCCCCTACTAAGTACAAAAGCCTTCTATCTTCAATGAGATGTGCAACACGGGAAGGCAAGATTTCTGAAGAGGCATTGCTTAGCTCTGCATCTACTCCTAATTGTTTGGTTCCCCTGAGTCCTTTCTCATGGTCAAAACACTCCATGACATTGACTGATTCTGTGGGTTTTAGAATTGGAAGTTTGAATTAAAGGGGGCTCCTGCCACGCATCTGCTAAGTTTTCATGGATGTCTACAGAAAACAATGAGAATCTATCTCACTTTTTTTATGGAAATGCACATGACTCTGGAGACTGCTGAGGGTGTGAAGGAGTGGGGAACTATTTTGGAATTCCTAATAGATGCTTATGTTGCCTGGGGCTAATCACGGAAGTGGAATAAAATATAAAAAACAGGAATAAGTACAAGTCAAATATGAATTGAGGTTATTAGGAAGTGGTATCAGATGGCTAAATGAGATTGGATAAATGAATGGAGAAACCAGGCAGAAGGGAGAGAAGTGGGAAAGAGGCAAGCTATGGGCCTGGGCTGGAAGTCAGGAGACCTGGTTTCCAGTCCTAAAGTTGTCGCTAGATCGCTCCTCTCTAGACTCAAGTTTCTTCATTGATAAAAGGAAGGTATTGGACTAGATTAGCAGCTCTTACCCTTGAATCCATGAACTTGGTTTTGGTAAGCATATTTCATTATAATTTGTTTCCTTTGTAATCACATGCATTTAAAAACACCATTCTATGAAGGGATCCTTAGGCTACCCCAGCCTCCCAGAGAGGTCCTCGATAGAAAAAGAAATGGTTAAGGATCATGGAATTAGATGATCTTGAATCTCTCATAGTTTATGAAAACCAAAGCAAATCCAGAAAAAAGAAGATAAAGTTTTGATTATGACATAAGCACATAAGAAAGACATGCTCGTTCTTATGCTTTTGGCGCATTATTTTGTATTCTCTTTAGTCTGTTGCCCAGTGGACAGGGAAGCTCCACAAGGGCAGGAAGTTTCCCGTGTCTAAACATCTGGGACAAAGTGATCCTTTGTATTTGTAACCACAGTGTCTTACAAAGTGCTGGCATATAGTAGGCACTTAATAAATGCTTGTTGAGTGATTGTGTTATCTCCAGTCTTATCTCTGTGGTGCCTGGCTCACAGTAGGAATTTGTTCAGTGCTTGTGGATTGATTGATCATAGTGGGAGATGAGGATGCAGAGTTCAGTTGGCCTTTGAACCAGCTGTTCACCCAAATCATTGTGCACATTTTTCTGCTAGCTCAGAGAAATCAGTTATTTTGGATGGTTGGTCTTTTCAACACCAACAATTTTTTGGTCATGTTCTATGCCTCTAGAATAGTTTCTGAAGAATAAAAGAAAAGACTCATCCAAAGGGCAATGGAAAGGAACACGGTGGGCATGATTAAGCTGCAACATGTTTCAGAGGGGGAATCACACAGAAAGGATCTAAAAGGATGCCACCAAAGAAGTGCTTAAATGAAAGAAAAGTTGGGCTTGTCACAGAGCAAGAGTGAAGGAGATCCGATGGCCAAGTGGGTCTGTCATTGTTATCCAGACAATCGTCATGAGAATGGAATGAAGGGCCCAGCACGTTGGGTTGCCATTAGGAGAACATGAATGAGACTCACAGGATGGGAAGGGGCGAATGGATTCTGAGGATTACCCACATTAATGAGACCACTGCTCTGTTGGAGCAATGGAGTACAGGAAGAGAGGAAACAAGCATTTATTAAGCACCTAGTATATGCCAGGCACTGTGCTGAGGGCTTTACCAATATCAAATCATTTGATTTTCATCATGACCATTTGAGGTGGGTGCTATTATTATCCCATGTTACAGTTGAGGAAACTGAGGCAGACTTGCCTAGAGTTATACAGGTAGTAAGTATCTCAGACTGGATTGGAAGCCAGGTCTTCCTGACTCCAGACCCAGCCTGCATTACCTAGTTACCTCTAGGAAAAGTGTTAGGATTATTGCAGTATAATTTAATTATACACATCTGCCAGTTATTTGGAAAGAAAGTCACCCTGAATTTTAGCTGGTTTTCAGCATCTCTTTGGAGCTTTGGTGGCAGATGCTTTTTTTTCCTTTTGGGGGGGCACCATGAAGCCTTGACATAGGTTTAGAAGCCCTGCTGAAGCTCCAAGAGTGCATTGGAGCAATGATTAATAGGAGGAATGATCCTGAATTTCTTTAGAATAAGACCTCTGACATTTGCTTTTTGGTTTGCTTTTTGGAGTCTCAAATCTCTGTAGAGCAGCTTAAGAAAAGTGATAAGCAATGCTGAATTCCATTGTGAGCAGCCATGTGGGGAGTGGGAGACAACGGGGAGCGGTTAGTCTGAGGAGATGGTGGGTTCACAGGTTGCCTCTGCTGCTGACCTCGCTGACCGGTGGAAGTGCCCGAGCCTGCTGGTCTTTAGGGTCCTTGTTTGGTGACTGACTCAAGGCTTCTAGGAGAGACTTTGTTTAACCTTCTTTGGGTCAGGGACACTTGGGGTAGTCTGGTGAAGCCTACAGACTACTCAGTCGTGTTGTTAAATGAATAAAATAAAACACATAGGATTGACAAAGGAAACTTTCAATTACATTGAAATATAGTCACCCAAATGTTAAAAAGGTCACGGTCTCCAGGTTACCAACTCATATTGATGGTCTCTTCCAGCTCTTAATATATGCTCCCTGAGGGCAAGGACAGTGTTGCCTTTCTGCATATCCTTAGCACCATGCTTGGCAATAGGATGCATTTAATCAATACTGTTGATTTACCGACATATACTAAGTGTGATGTGGGGAGGATCTGAGATGGAAAACCGCTCCTCCTTTAATTTTAAAAAATTCTCTGTTTTTCCCATGGATTTCAATATTTTTCATATTGTATAGACCTGAAGTCAGTTAGGTAGCAATGCGGATAGAGCATCGGCCCTAAGGTCAGGAGGATCTGAGTTAAAAATCCGGCCGCAGACACTTAATAGCTCTGTGACCCTGGGCAAATCACTTAACCCCAATTGTCTAAAAAAAAGATTTCATACAAACCTGATATATGCTAGAGAAGGTACCATCTGAAACTAAGTTATCTGACCTAGGCAAAGGGAATTTTCTCAGTACTTGGAATACTGCGAGGATTCATGTGGGTATTCCCTTTCTTGGTGTGGAACACAGTGATTTGACACCTGTTAGGTCATTTAAAGAGTTGCTATGGATGAGGAATCCATTTTTCTGCAGAGAAGCTGAGAATGAGCCTCTTGGAACTTAGTGGACCTGGTCGTCAGATGCTGGGCACATAGTCCAACGCTTGGCTTGAACTGGGAGCCTTTCCACTCTTCCATAAAGTTGACAAAGCCAGTGCTGCTCCTTGTCGAGTAGCCTTTGATAACCCAGGTCACTGTTTGCTACGTCATGAAACATTATCCAAGGAATACTGTAGTAGAAGAATATTTAAATGGCTGTCATGAATATTCAACCAACCCCAATATAGCATTAGTCTGATCAGTCATCCATTCAATTCAACAAATGTCTAAGCATTTACTGGACCATGAAAGCTGCGTGATACCTACAGTGAAGAGAATGCTGGATTTGAAATCTGAGGACCTGGGTTCGAATCCTAACCCTTCCACTGAAGTCACTTCCCTTGACTTCAGTGTCCTCACCTGTAATGTGAGGGGCTAAGACTAAGTCCCCTCCATCTTTGAAATCTGTGATCCTGTGATCACAGATTACAAGTCCTACAATACATTCCCTCACCCCTATTTCTCCAAAGAAGAGGCGACTCACAGGCATGACTGCCTCTGTAGAGAATGCTAAGAATGTAATCTCTGTGAAGCTCTAGATATTCAGAAATTAGAAAATAATTATGATACTTAAGTCTCTCTCCTTGGATGTTGTTGCTGATGTGTTTCCTAGTCTCTTTTATTGATATATATCTAAATCTATATACATATGTACATGTACATGGATATATATGTGTTTTAACATATATATTTATATTTTATAGTATAATTTGACTACCTATAAACACCAAACATACATATCTGACAATGATTTGGAAAAAAGTCACTCTACCTTTCAGGAGCCTTGGAATACACACACACATACATATCAACACATATACATATAATACATACATATGTGCACGCATTCACACACATATACTTAGCATTGGCCTAAATATTAGACTGAAATTTGAAAAGTGACAATAAGCCAAAGTTAGAACTTTTGCTGTGAATCTGGATTATTAGGCCTGCTTCAGCAAGAAATCCCAGTCTAGAACAAACAGGAAGAAAAAAAATCTATTTTCCACTTAGCTACTGCTTAGCGCTGCTTTGTCTAATGAAGTCTGAATTGGGAGGATTGTCTCATCTGAACACATCACCCTCTGCCAGGACAATAGACCATACCAAAGGCCTTGGCAGTCACTGCCGATTTAAGGTGAAAATTTTCACAAATAGGGCCAAAGTTTCAGCTTTGATTTTTCCCAGTCTCCCTCTTTTGATCTCTTAGAGGGAAATAGGCACGTGCAAGCGTCTTGTGCCCGTGTACACACCAGCGTACTTCTCTCTGGCTAAACATTCAGTCCTTGTACAGCTGGTGAGGCCCTGGTTAGACAATGATGGGAATCAGAGTCATGGGAGTGGATTACACAGTGAAGTCCGCCAGCCTTATGATTTCGCATCCCCCTTGTCCCCGAAGGCACCTGCAAAATCACCAAGAGGCAGCCCATCCCCCCTTGAAATAGCTCTAGCAGTTTATCATGTCAAACTGTGCTGGGGAGGGTTAAGGCTATAGGGCTTCTGGCTGTCAAGAGTGGGATTTCATCTTGGGGGCCCCTCAGGCCAAAGGGAAAGAGCCTAGAAAGTTCAGTCATGCTTTCCATTGTCTGACATCTCATCCTCTTCCTACTCCTACAAAGCTGTTTTAAAAATCAAAGACGTCTTTAACATTTTATCCTATCAATGATAAGAAATCAATCACAATAAAATTGTCTCCTTGGAGCAATAAAAAAAATCTACAAAATTCAAAGAAATTTGGTCAAAATAAATATCAGATGTATTGGGTATGTGGTTTTTTAATTTTGGGAAGCTTACAAAAGCTTTTGGGAATGGTTCTTTCTTAACCTTTGTGATAATTTTGTAAGGAGGATGTAGAAATGAGCTTCCTGAGCATATAGATATCATTCAGAGAGGCAGAGTCATAAGTGGAAAAAATACACATCCGTAATTCTTTTGTGGAGCCACAAGATTAAAATTCGCTTCACGGCTTCCCATTTGAGTTCATCACCACCTATTTCAGATTTTACGCAGAGTAATTGTTTCGATGTAAAATTCTTTGGTATCTATTTTCAGAATTGCTGTGTTGTCCGTAAATATTTGGTGCTAACTCATGATGGGGTTGTATTTACCCCTGTAGTTATGGATTACAAATGAAAAGACAGCATCTGCCGAAATTCAAAGTGGCCACATTTTCACGGGAGCTTAATGAAATGCCAAAATTTATCTACATTAACAACCAAGTAGTGAAATTTATTGATCAATTCGCATGATATAAGTTGACAAATGGCCTCGGCAATTTCCATAATTTTCTACACGTGTTAAAATTTGTAATGGAAAAGAATACTAGATTAACATGAAATGGGAAATGAGAGGGAGATTTTGTAATGGGGCCAGTGCCCCGGGGCAGTCCACTTTGTTTTCCATCCCCTGTCCGGCTCGCCTGCTTGTGCTGGCTACAGATGGGTCTCTGACAGCTCTACGGCTGTTCTCCTAATTGTCCATTAAGTGTTCTATTGATTCTCTGATTCCAAGTACATGTCTTTCAGCTCAAGCTATCGTGTAAAGTGGCAGGCACATTCCTTGTAGAATGACAGAGCTGCTCGGAACCTAAAAATGTGATCTGCCACTTCCAATTGAAGATCGTGCTTTCAAAGGCGAAGGCTTGGTTCAAGGAGCCCTGTGGAATAGCTGGTTAGGCTTTATTTTCTAAACTTTGAGCACCCTTCAATTAAAGCCACAGCAGCCTCAAAGAGTCTTAATTCCTTGTTAAGCACCTATGGATTGCAGCTGGGTGATGTGGGGCAGGGGGAATGGTTGCTGTTCTTGGTAACCAGGGATCTGCCTTGTTTAGCGAGATGCAGATATGTGTGTGTGTGTGTGTGTGTGTGTGTGTGTGTGTGTGTGTGTGTGTGCTTGTGTGCGCGCGCCTTTACACTCGACATGCGCAAAACCTATCTCATTTGACTTGCAAGTTCACTTTTAGCATTTTTTAAAAAATTGAGATCAGCAGCAATTCCAGATTATGCCAGTCAGAAGCCTGTTGAAAATCGCCTCCCTTTAATCTGAAGAGTGAGAGAGAAGATGCATATCGGTGGCGAGCCCCATAAATCTTCGAAGAAACAAATAACCATAGATAAAACTGTAAAAGTTATTTAGTTCTCCACCGAAAGAGGTTTATTAATCTAAAATTTCCAGTCCATTGTGTCATGATTTGGTTAGCTCTCTCGATCTCATTTTGTGCAATTGTACCCCAAGCAAAGAGATGATGAGCGAACGCTGCTTCCGCCTTGAACTTTTCCAGTGGTGCTCAGCCATCGCTCCAAAGCCAAGAACAAAGCTCAAACCACGATTCAGAAAAGAAACCGTCCAATCACCCAGGCCTGGGTGGCCTCAAATAGTGTTTGTTTTCTTAATGAAGTGTGTCACGTTCCGTCTGATCATTTTTAGATTTAATTCTTAATTAATTTGCAGCGTTAAGCTGTTGAATAGAAATGTAGACTTATGATCTAATAATCCACCACTACAAATGAGAAGTACACAATTGATGCACATTCTGTTCTGTGAATGATTAATTTAATTATGAGCCATCTGAGTGGTCTTAATTACTGGCAACCAGTTGTGGATATTTGTGTGTGTGTGTGTGTGTGTGTGTGTGTGTGTGTGTGTGTGTGTGTTTTAGTTAGTAAGTAGGTTTTGTGGCATCCATTTGTATTTCTGAGTACAAAATAAACCCAGGATTCGAAATCAAATGATTGCAAATCTATTTGAGAGGTGTGGCTTCCGGGAAGGAAATTACTTTAAGGAAAATTTGTTGTCCTGTAAGGATTAACAAAAGCCTCTCTGTTCTTCCAAGACCTGTCAAAAAGCTTTCTTTGCCCTAATCGTCATTAGCATCTGCCCACCCATGGACCAACTTGACTAGTGAAATATTTTTCCTCTTGGATGGGTGAGTGAATAAATGAAGAAGCATTTATTAGGTGTTTATTATTTTCCAACCATTGTACTCTTGAGAAATGAGAAGTTTCCACTCAAACACTACTCAAAGTGCCAACTGCCTTTACTCTGGTCTTTCTGAGCCATAAACACCAATGCCTCATTCTGCTAAGCTGGAAAGGAGGAGCCTCCAGTAAACTCTTGTCAAATAAAAATAAAGAATTTTAACACAAAATTCTTTGCCCCAAATATATTATATGCTGGATGACAGCTGTTGCCTTTCCTATGGATTTGAAAAATGATTGTTTAAGGGTTTAAAAAATTACCCCTAGTCTCATATGAACAGGTTGAGTGGCTCTTGTATGTTAAAAATAACTCAGCCTAAATAGAAAGATTAGTGGTTATTTTTTTTTAAGCACCCAGCACAAACACGCCCAAATCTCCTCACCCTGGCCAGATTGCTACTAACAAGAGAGCGGCCATCTTCTTCTGTCTGTGACTTCTTGGAAAACAAGTGAAAAAAAATCCCTTTCTAACCTAATAAAAGATCATATATTGATACCTGCAAAACATTGTGTGAACCTACTTAGATTCCAGCACTTTCAATTACACCGTTAGCCAGTTTTTAAAAAAGATTTTTAGAAGCTTTCAACTGTAGACTTTTGTCTTGTTGAATGAACTTGAGCGCCACTAAATTTTAAGTAAATTTGTGATGACTGAGCAATATACATTGGCTGAGCTTGAATCCAATAACCCACAGGACAAATTAATTTCCAACAAAAAGGGCAGAAACCTCAAGTGTCTTGAGTATATGGAGTCTCATTCTATCTCTCTGGAGCCATTTTTGCAAATCACTACAGCTATTCATAATCTAAATCCGTCTCCTTTAGCAGGAGAAAGATCTTTTTTCATGACAAAACAGAAGATGACATTCATTAGTGCCTAACTTGCATAAGCTACCTTAAATTTATTGGTGCTCTTCTACTTATCGAGATAAGAATTCCTTTGTCTACAGCGATAGGAAATTTCCAGTTGTACCACTTAAAAATATAAATTGTCACTTCTATCAGAACTTTTGGCAGTTTACTTAATTTTAGAAGTAAAACTGGTGGTTAAGGTTTTAAGACTTCCAATGGGCGTTGTTTCAGGCCTGGTTAATATGTACCCAGGATAGCAATAGAGCTCTGGCTGAGCTGCTGAGCTGTACCAAGTCTACATTGTCATTGGGTTATTGCTGGGGTGGACTGACAGCAGCTGATAAGGTTCTGAAGCTTGATTTGAACTCAGATCTCCCTGGCTACAAGATGCGCACTCTATTTTGACATCTGGCTGCCTTTATACAAAACCTACATGATCTCTTGTTGGGAGTGTTTTATTGGTGATGCTTTTCTTCAGGTCTGGGTTGGCCTCTGAATTCCTTTCCAATTCTAAAATTCTGTGATAGTGACAAAAGGCTACCATGAATTTGGGGATGTGACTGTTATTTTTTAAATTAAATTTCATTTTATTTTTTCAAATGAAGGTCCACCTTATTAGCACCTAACTCCCAGGGTTGTTGTGAGGATCAAATAACGTGACATTTGCAATACATCCAGCACAGTGTCTGGCATATAGTAGGTTGTTAATAAATATCAGCTCCCTTCCTTTCCCCCTCCCCTTCTTGCTTTCCTACTTCCCCTTCTTCCTTCCTCAATTGAGAAAGCAAGAAATACAAAATCTCTGTTACAAACACTTATAGTCAAGAAAAACAAATTTCTGCATTGGCTATGTATTATTTTTTTTTAATGGCTCAATCTGCCCTCTGAGTCTATCACCTCTTTTATCAGGAAGTGGGCAGCCTGTTTCATCATGAGTCCTCCAGAATTGTTGTTGGTCGTTGCAGTGATGAGAGTTTCTAAGTCATTTAAAGTTGACCTTACAATATCATTGTTATCGTATAAATTGTTCTCCCGGTTCTGCGTATGTCCCTGCATCAATTCATAAACTCTTCCCAGTCCTCTCTGAATCCATCCCTTTCATCATTTATTACAACATAATTATATTCCATCACATTCACATACAATAACTTATTAGGCCATTCTTCAGTTGAGGTACCCCTTAGTTTCCAATTCTGTACTAGTGCAAAGAGAGCTGCTATAAATTTTGTAGATGTGAGTCCTTTATCTTTTTCTTGATCTCTTTTTGTATAGACTTGGTACTGGCATATCTGGGTCAAAGGGGATCCATAGTTTAATAGCTTTTGGGGAATAGTTCCAAATTAGTTTTCAGAATTACTAGAATAGTTTCAGTCCACCAACAGTTTTCCCACAGCCCCTGCAGCATTTGTTAGTTTCCTTTTTGGGGTCAGTTTTGCAATCTGATGGGTGTGAGGTGGAACCTGAGAATTGCTTTAATTTGGATTTCTTTGATTATTAATGATTTAGAGCATTTTTCCATAGGCTCTTCATAGCTTAGATTTCTTCCTTTGAGAACTGCCTGTTCATATCCTTTGACCATTTATCAATTGGGGAATGGTTCTTATTCTTATAAATTTAAATCAGTTCTCTATATATCTTAGAAATGAGGCCTTTATCAGAGAAACCAGGAACACTTTAAAATGAATTTGTACTTTTCCTACTCATAACAGCATCTACATGTATTTGAAAAATAGTAATATATATGTCTGTGAGATATATCATTTATAAGCACGGCTCTTGACATGCAGGAAGTGCTTAATCAATGCTTTTCATTCATTATTCAGTCCACAGAAGGTACAATTGCTTATTTATGGATTTCCCAACTCCTTGCAATAACTGCAGGTTGGGAACCTCTGTCCTGTGGCGTGCTGAGATTGCGAACTACATCAGAGGATGGAGGATGCTCAGCCTGGCGTTTAGAGCCCTCCGTAGTCCAGCTCCCACCTACCTTTCCAATCTTAACTTATATTGCCCCCATCCCCAGCCCCACCCCCATGCACTCTACTGTCATGTAGAGTTATCTAAAGGCAGATTTAGGTTTCACAAGGAAAAATTTCTTAACAATGAGAGCCATTCCAAAGTGGAATGAGCTGTCTCTGTATGTCAGGTAGTGGGTTCCTTCTCACTGGAAGGATTCAAAGAAAGGCTGGATGACCACGTGTCAGGTTTGTTGGAGAAAGCATTCTTGTTCTGGTATGGGTTCAATTGCATATATGGTCCTCGAGGTCCCATTTACCTATTGGGTTGTGAATTTATGTTCTGTTTGTCGCATCAGTTAGTGATATAAAAAAAAAGAAAAGAAGGAAGAAAGAAAGAAAAATAAAGGAGATAGGAAAGAAAGGAAGGAAGGAAGAAAAGAAAGAGAAAGAAAAGAAGAAAGAAAGGAAGGAAGGAAGAAAGAAAAGAGTAAAAGCTAGTTTCTCCGTAGCAACGTGCCAGGGCTGCTATTCCAAATTCTTGTTCCCACTGGAAGGCTGGTTGCTCAGAAGAAGGGTGGCTACTTGTGACTGCATGGTGTAAGGGGTTAGTCTGAGAGATTGGGAGGTAGTTATCTACTGCTGTAGTTCAAGAGCCCTCACCCCATTAGTTGTCAGTTTGTATCAGTTAGCCAACCAGAGTTACTTAGCTTTTAGTTTGGGATATTTACTAAGGTTGCAGAGCAAGAAGAGTTGGTACAAAAATTCTCCTCCCAGTTTGAGACACACTCTTCTACATGTACGTACAGAGTCCAAGGGACAGTGTGTCAAGCTTAGACACTTCATGTAGCAAGGGGATAAGCTCACATTCCTTATTACTGGAAGCCCTTTTCCTCCTTTGTGGAGTACTCTTGAAGCTCCCCTTCTGTATGGCCAAGCTTTCTGTTGGGCTCCTTCTATAGGCTTGAGGCTTTCTTTGCTCAGTCTGCCGTGTTTGTCCTTAGCTCCTGGTGCAGACTGCCATTAACCACTATTACTCTGGGGACAATACCAGGAATCCCATGGGGAATCCAATATTTCCCAGCTTTTTAAACTTCACAAGGTCTTCCTCTGCTTGAGGCCCTTCACCATCATAGTCATCCTCTTCTGAAGGGTCTCTGGCCTATTGATGTGCTTCCTAAAAGGTGATGCCCGGTATTGATCATGACTCCATATGTAGCCTGGGCAAGGCAAAGGACAGGAGGATTCCCATTTCATTTCTTTTAGTCATTATGCTCTCTTCATGTCATTTAGATAGTATTAGGTGTTTTTTTTTGGGGGGGGGTCTACCATGTTGCACGAATGACTCATATTAAGACTACCCTCTATTAAAATGTTGATTTTCTTTCCAGAAAAATTGCTTTCTAGCCTTCTTCTCCCATTTTATAATTGTGAAATTGGTTTTTAGACCCTGGGTGTAGGACTTTACACTTACTCATATTGAATTTCATCTCATCAGGTTCAGCTCAGTGTTTTAATCCAATTCAACCACTGTTTATCAAGTCACACTCTCTGCAGGCACTGCATAGACCTGGAAGGCCAAGTAACCTCTGTCTTCCTCAGTTTCCTCGTCTATTAAGTGGGGATGATAACGGCACCCATCTCTCAGAGTTGTTGTGGGGGTCATACAAGATAATACATGTAAAGCACGTTGCAGACCTCAAAGTGCCACGTAAATACTGGCTGCTGCTGCTGCTGCTGTATACAATGCTACTGCTTCCCTTTGGTCTGGCTCTCTTCAATATGTACACCCTTCCGTTGCCTTAGTCTGGTCTTGAGCCGTATTCTACGAAATCTTAGTGATATCTGTGATGTCTCATTTACCTCCTTGAACTTCTATCTCTACTTTATTATCATTATCACTAGTAATAATAACTTGCATTTATATAGCACGTTAAAGTTTGCAAAATGCTTTAAATGTCATCTCATTGGATGCTCGTAACAACCTTGGGGAGGTGGGGGCCATGATTACCCCCACTTTATACCCAAGGAAACTAAAGCAGATGGAGTTTAAGTGGTGTGTGCAGGGCCACATAGCTAGTCAGCGTCTCAGGCCAGACTTGAAATCAGGTCTTCCTGATTCTAGGCCCAGAGCTCTAGCCACTGTACCAACCAGAATCCTACATGTGACGAACCATCAGTTTTACTGCTGATCACGCGCTTATTAATCGTCTCCTCTAAATTCTTAGGCTTCTCTACTGATCATCTTCATCTTATTTTGTACATGCTGTTCTCTGTGGTATCTGGCTTAGGATTTATATGTAGGGGGTTTTCTCATAGGAGCATTGGAATTGGCTATTGATTTCCTTTCCCATATCCATTCTTTTGTAGAACACTTACATTGAACCCAAAGTATTGTTGAAAACACCACTTGTGACCCTCACGTCTTCAGTTTCTTTCCAAAAACTGGATAATGAGCAGAGATGCTTCTTGGATTCCTTTTGGTCCATCCCTTTGCTTTTTTTTTTTCTCACCCAGAAGGTGAAGGTTTGCTGGTAGACTCCTGGTTGGAATCAATCCCTGATTGGCCTCAAGATTCAGCTCAAGCTTCACTTTCTAGGAGTCTTTCTTGATCCTCCCAGCAGCTTGCACTCTTCTCCCTCCCGCCAAACCTATCATTTATTTATTTTGTATATACTCTCAATATACTTACATATGTACATGTTGTGTTCTGCATTGCGATGTAATCTCCTTCCTCGTGAAGTCTTTCCTAGTGTCTCCATCTGACAGTGCCTTTATCTCTCAGGTCGCCTTCCACGTACTCTGAATGGATCAAGGATATACTGATTTATGTACAAGCTTTCTCTTCTATTAGAATGTAAGCTTCTTTCCCTTCTCTCAAGATGGCGGACAAAATCACCCAGAGGAACCAAAGGAAAAGAAGGTCAGAAAGGAAACAAAGGAGAACAAAAAGGAAGATGTGGCTGAAAAGGTGGTGAAAAAGCCTTGAAAGCATCACAGTCGGAACCCAGTCCTGGTCTGAGGGATTGGTAGCTACTCCAGGTCTGCAATGTATGCCCAGAAAGCCATGTACAAGTGGAAATATGCTGCACCAAAAACCCAGATTGAAAGGAAAAAGAAAGAGAAGGTACCTGCTACTATCTCAAAGGTGGTGATAAGAATGGAGGAACCCGTGTGGTAAAGATTTGCAAAATGCCTTGGATATGACCTTACTGAGGATGTGCCTAGAAAGCTGCTAAGTCATGGGAAAAAGTCCTTCAGCCAGCATGTGAGGAGACTTTGAGCTAGCATCAAGCCAGGCACAATTCTGATCATGCTCACTGGCCACCACAGGGGCAAGTGAGTGGTTTTCCTGAAGCAGCTGGCTAGTGGCTTACCACTGGTGACTGGACCTCTGACCATCAACTGTGTTCCTCTGAGAAGGACCCATCAGAAATTTGTCATTGCCACCTCTACTAGGGCTAACCTTTCAGGTGTAAAAATTCCAAATCATCTTACTGATGCTTACTTCAAGAAGAAGAGTCTCCATAAACCTAGACACCAAAAAGGACAGATTTTTGACTCAGAAAAAGAGAAATATGAGATTCGGAGCAGTGCAAGGCTGATCAGAAAACAGTGGATTCTCAGATCCTGCCCCAAATCAAGAAAATTCCTCAGCTCTGTGCCCACCTGCGTTCTGTATTCTCTCTCTCCAATGGAGTTTAACCTCACAAACTGGTGTTTTAAACTACTTTCAGAGAACTCTTATTAAAATATTTGGAATAGCTAAAAAAATAATGTAAGCTTCTTGAGGGTACACTTCAGTTATTCTTTGTATCTCCAAAGTCTGGCACATAATAGGTGCTTAATAAATGGTTGATGGTTTGATTGGTAGAAACAACTTCATTCTTGGCTTGAGAGTGCAATGCCCTGTTGTTTTGATAATTTCCTTTTGATAAGCAGCGATTTCCTTCATGGCCTGCGATCTTGCCAGCATTGCCTCGGGCACCGCCTCATTGCTAGAATCATTTCTCTGCTATTATGCGATCCTTCGGTGAATCAATTAACAAGCATTTATTAAGCTCTTACTGTGTGCTGGGCACTTTGCTGAGCTTTTGATATACAAAAAGAGCAAAAACTGTCCTTTTCTCAGCCAGTTTGCCTTCTAATGGAGGGAGAGGCATTTATCTATCTAGGTGTGGATGAGAGTCCCGTGGAGTTGGTGGAAGGGAATCCAAGAGGAGAAGGAACTAGGAGGGAAGAAGGAGGCTCGGAAAAGCCTCTGGCAGCAGGTGGCATTTGAGCTGAGTCTTGAAGGAAGCCAGGGCTGCTTTCTCCACAGCTCCCATTGCCTTTGGATTTTATAGGAAACAGCTGAGGTGCCCGTCATTTTGATTATTACGTAACAACGTTTAACCGGTCAGATAAAATTCTGTTGGTGGCTTCAGATTCATTTAATTCAACAGCAATTCTGTTCAGTCAGCACATATTAAACACCTACTGTTTTCCAGTCACATACTGGGGATGCAAAAGTAAAGTACAAAACAACACCAGCCATTAAAAATCTTCCATTCTGCTTGGTAGTGGAGTGGGCTAGAGCAAGTCAGCAGATGAAAAACAAAACAAAACTGTGATTTGAGGGGGAAAGAGCCCTAAAGACTAGTGGAATCGGGAAAGGCTTCCTGGAGGAAGTGGCATCTGAGTTAGTCTTTGATGGAAGCTAGGGATCCCAAGAGGGGAAGGTGAGAAAGGAACCCATTCCAGAGATGGAATGCCCCGGTCAGGGAATGGCAAGAGAGCCAGTTTGTCTGCAATGTAGAGCGTGTGAAGGGGAGTAACGATGGTGCACATTCTCTTTTCATCTGGCTAAGAGTTCCAATATGGCCTCAGATACTTATTAGCTGTGTGACCCTGGACGAGTCACTCAACCTTGTTCGCCTCAGTTTCCTCATCCGTAAAATGAGCTGGAGAAGGAAATGGCAAACCACTCTAGTATCTTTGCTAAGAAAACACCAAACGGGGCCATGAAGAGTTAGACACAACTGAAACAACTCGACAGCAGCAACAACAGCAACAAAGCTGTCTTCTAATCAAGTCAGTACCAAGATCTGGGTTCAGAGTCAGACAAAGCTGAGGGATGGTTTTGCTGTTGGGGGATGTAGGACCAACCCAATTCCGTAAGGAGATCTCTTAGGGGTATGTGTGTAAAAGACATTAAAAGATCATTTGGGTCTGAGCTGTCCCAGAAATCCTGGAGCTGAGTTAAGAGCAGCAGGAGTCAGGCGCCGTGTCTTCTCTTCAGTGACGTCACTGGCTTTTCCACTGGGGAGATTGTTTTTTGGGAATGTGCTTCCTGGTAACAGGAAAGAGATCACACAGGCTTCCCCTGGCTCCCAGGCCTCTCCAGGGCCCGTGCCTGTCACGTCCTCACGGAGGATTTCTACAGCAAATCGAGATGTGTGCTTGTTGTCTCGTGTAGCTTAGCCGTGCTAGGAAAGAGGGCTCCCCTCTTGATCAACCCAGAGCCCAGAGCCAGCGCCAGCCCTCTGATATATAGTACAGGGACTGCAGGGCAGGCGACTTGTAACAAGAATGTGATGAGCTGGTGGCCTCAGGCCTCTAACCTGTTCCTCAACCCACTCTTCAAGGAAAGTTATTACACAAGAGTTAGCCTAAATCAAACCAAGCAGCAATGTTTGCTTATTATCGTCCCTGCTCCAATTCCAGTGGATCTCACAGTGGTGTCTCTTCGAAGGCCAGCTGGGAGTGAAACAAAATGACCCCATGATCATTTTGTGATATGTCTTTAAGAAGGAGCAAAATGGATTTATTTTGAAATTCCAGTTAAGCATAGTGTAGGGGGAAATCCCTGGGACAATCCATCACCTCCCCCAACCCTCCAAACAAGCACATTCTGAGTTGGCAGCACAAAATTGGAAACTGGCCATTGCCTGACATTTCCTTTCCCAGTTTTGTTTTTCTCTGGTACTAGTTTGTTGAAAAGAATGTCATGATAGAGAGATTTTCAAATATGACTTGAAAATGTACCTAACAGCTAGGGAGGGCTATGAGAAAAATGGAGGGCCCATCTCTTGTAGCTTGCTTGGCAGGGTTCTGAACACATTGATGGAAGGATAAGAAACAACTTAAGAGAGATAAAGGAAACCATTGTGGGTCATCAAAAGACCAGGATTCAAATATTGCCTCTCACTTTGAACATCTCTGGGCTGGACTACATGGCCAACGTGTTGGAAAGATGGCCTCTGAGGTCCCTTCCTGCTCTACAGCTATGAACCTCTGCACAGTGAATGATGCCAGAGATCAATGCAGTGACCAACTAGGACTTCCAAGAACTGAGGGTGAAACATCCTTCCTTCCTAGAGAGGTTGAGGGCAATAGGTGCGGAATATACTGTCAGATGTGGCCAGCGTGTTGACTTGTTTTGTTTTGGTGACACCTGGGCTGCCAAGGTGGCACAGTAGAGACAATGCTGGATTTGGAGTCAGGAAGATCTGATTTCACATCTGACCTCAGTCACTATCTCTGTGACCCTGAGCAAGTCACTGCACCTTCGTCTGCCTCTGTTTCCCTCTCTGTAAAATGGTGATGGTAACAGCACCTACCTCCCCAGGTTGTTGTGAGGGTCACATGAGGTTACATGCGAAGCCCTTTGCAAACCTAAAATGCCATATAAATTCTAGCCGTGATGATGATGTACTGTTATTTGTTCCAAGGGACACTTCTAATGGGGTACTGAGTGGCTGGGAGTCGCTGGGAAATCATTGGGGAGTGACAGCAATGTTTAAGAAAAGAGCACCAAGGAATGTTTATTAAAAAAAAGATCCAGGTGAGAAGATTCCAGCTTTCTTAGGCTCACAGAACTGGGAGGGACCTTGGAGTCCAACCCTTCTTATTCATCTTAGGTAATGATTTATCCAGGGTCACACAGCTAATATGAGTCAGGGTTGAAACTTATGACCCAATGAACTCAGGACTCCATGGCTCCAATGCTAGCCTTCTGTCCACTCTACTATGCTGTGTCTCAATCCTAGGATAGGATAAATATAATTTCCCCTCCCCCTCCATTTTGCAAATCTCGAATCTGAGTTCTTATGGCTTGCTCAAGATTACATGGCCAGTAAGTAGAAGATTCAGGATAAGAACCAGGTCTTTCAATGTCTGGTCCATGACTTTTCCCAACTACACTTTACTATCAGTTTACTTCACACTGTGTGTTGGACTATTTACCATAGAAACCCATATCCAACCAGTTCTGGACACTTAGGCATTTATTGTATGTGACTTCGAGGCTTTGAGGGGGAGAAGATTTCTCAATAGTGCTCACTGTGACGTCTTGCCAGGAAGGAAGACCAAAGTGAAGGGATCTTAAAGTGGGAAAGCAACAGTGGAAAGACAACTGGTTGTACAATCATCTTGTTTATTGCCATCATTGTCATTATTAATACTTATTGATTGTAAGTTCTTTGAGGGCAGGTATCACCTGTTATTGTTTTTGTTGTTGTTCAGTCACATGTGACTCTCCGTGACCCCGTTCGGGGTTTTCTTGGCAAAGATACTGGAGTGGTTGACATTTCCTACTCCAACTCATTTTACAGATGAGGAAACTGAGGAGAACAGGGTTAAGTGATTTGTCCAGGGTCACATGGCTACTAAGAGTCTGAGACCAGATTTGAACTCAGGAAGAAGATGAGTCCAGGCCAGGCACTCTATCCACTGTGCCACCTAGCTGCCTATATTGTGTAGCAGAGTCCCCTGCATATACAAAGCACTTAATAGATATTTGTTGATAGAATGGTCCCATGTACTCTGCTACTGGCCACATCACTGCTGAAATGTTTTGTTAATTCTGGGCACCACATGTTATGAGGATCATTGTTAAGCTAGAGTGCGTCCAGAAGAGGAAAGCAGGATGGTGAAGGAACTGAGAAAAAAACAGAACAGGACAGAACAAAACAACCCTTGACATATGAAAATCATTTGAAGGAACTGAGGATGTTTGGCTAAAAGAAGAGAAGATTTAGAGGGAAAATGCTTGGTTTCCTTCAAGTGTTTAAAGGAAAGTCACAGGAAAGATTGGATATTGTCTATGTGGTTCCATAGACAGGTGAACTAGAGCCTGGGAAGATTAGTTTAAAGGGATAGATTTCACAGAAGCTCAGGACTGGAGGGAACTTTAGCCTGACCCCTGCCTGAGCATGAATCCCCTCTGTGACATACCTGAGAGGTGCACATCCAGCCTTTGACCAAAGATTTCTGGCAAGGAGGAGTGGAATTCTACCTTATACTTCTGGCAGGCCATTCTACTTTCCTTTATTTTTTGGACGTTTTCTTTATGTAATATGCCCCACCTCCTCTGTCTGCCTTCTTGTCTATCTATTTATCTTCCTGTCTGTCTGTCTGTCCGCCTAATCCATCCATCCATCCATCCATCCATCCATCCATCCATCCATCCATCCATTCATTTCTTTCTCCATCTGTGTTTTCCTGTCTGTTTATGTCTATCTATCCATCCATCCATCCATCTATCCATCTATCTATCTATCTATCTATCTATCTATCTATCTATCTATCTATCTATCAATACATCTATTTGTCAGTCTATCCATCTGTCTTTCTGTCTATCTATGTACTAGCTTCATTATTATTTATGGTACAAATTTCACCCCTTACAACTCCCAGTTCCACCCTTTCGGGCCAAGGACAGCATCTGGTCTCTCTTTGATGCCTTCATATATTTGAAAATGGATATCATGTATCCCTTGTGTTATTTCCTTTCCAGGCCAACCCACCATCTTTGTCCCTGCATAATGACTTTTCACCTTGATGGTTGTTCTCCTTTGGATGCTCTTCAGTTTTTCCATGTCCTTCTTAAGACTTGGCACTAGAACCTAACACTATCCTTCCGATGTGTTCTAATCAAAGGAGAGGATGGCAAGACTCTCACTTCCCTAGAACAAGTTTTCTCTTACTGCATTTAAATATCCATGAACTTTGGGGAATAGCCATATCATGTTGAGTGATCTTCCCATCCATTAAACTCCCAGATCTTTTAGAATTCAGCATCAGGAAGAGCTTCCTAATCATTGGAGCTCGTTGAAGATGGAATGAACTCCTCATCACTGGATGAATTCAGGTAGAAGCTGGGAAACCATTTTTCACGGGGTGTTGTTGAAGGCATTCCTGCATGCCTTGTGATATTGGGCTAGATGGTATCTTAACTGAGAATCTGTGATTGTGTGAAATGACAAAGACTGTTTGAAAACGCTCCCCAAAGTGAAAAAATAAAATGAGAAACAATATGTTACCTTAAAACGCTTAATGTATGTAAGAATAAACAACTACATAACATATATAGAGTGTATATGATCCTAAATACCTTAATGTAGGACAATAGACAGATGTTACATAGAATATATTAATATATTAAAAATAAACGAATATGTTTATAAAATAAACATATAATCCAGGTTCACTGACACAGCTGGACACTTTTATAAGCCAATGAAGAGATATTACCCCTTATGAAGAGGTAATATTCCTCGCCCTTCTTAGAGCTTTGGCATATTGCAATGATGAGGCTCATTTCGTCACATGATGCACAACCCATTTCTGGGAACAAATATCTGGTGTTGTGGACAGTAGCCAGGCCACAATTATCCTGGTCAGGATCTTGTCCCTGATGGGGAGCAGTGCCTTGCACATGGTAAGTATTGAACAAACATTTGCTCAATTGAATTGAATTAAGTTGCCTTTAGAGTTTCTGTACCTTTCTCCTTGAAGATGATGAAGGTAGCTTGCTTTTCAAGTGAATCCTTCCAAAGTGCATTATTTTCTACAAAGCAAATGTTTCTTGTGAGTCTTGCATAAGTAATCTCTAATTACAAAAAACTTTCTAAGCTCAGATTTTTCTATGTTTTCACTTGAGCTCCAAACTTTTTTCTTAAGCCTCCTATCACATATTATTGAGATTTTCCTTCAACACAAACACATTTAGATGCATTCTCTGCACATATTTTCAATTCCCTTTTGTCCTTTCCTCTTCTCTCTTCTCCAACTTGTCCCCTCCTCCTTCTTCCAAGGAAAATGAAGTTTGATGACTTTCCCTAGATTAAACAATTAGTATCAGAAGTGGGATTTGAACCCCAAGCCCTGCCTCCAGGCCAGTGTTCTTCCAGCTGTACCTGCTTGCTTTCCCTACTGTCCCACACTGTACTACTTTGCCAGGACAGATAGATGTGGTTCAACTCTTAGTGGAATACCACCACTTGCTTTCTTACCAAGATGCTAATTTACTGCAGGTATTGAACAATTTTTGACTGTCAGTGTCATCTAGAAAGATATCCATTTGTGGTAATGTGTGTTATTTGTCACCAATGTTGTTTAAGCCATTTTATGTAAGAGTTGACAGTGACCTACAGAACGGAAGAGCTGAATCGATGGTCACCTGCAGCATCCAGAACAATCCAAGCCTCATCCCTTCTCACCTATTGTTGAAACCATTCTTGAATCAAGTAATTATTGAATCTGGAAGGATCCTCAAGACTTTTTAAAAAGTTCAACTTTTATCGAAAAAGAATCTGTTTCTTGCCATGCCTAGTAAATAGCTACCCAGACTTTACTTGGGGACCTCCAGTGAGGGGGAACTCACTACCTCCTGAGGCAACTCATTCCACTTTAGGATAACTGAAGTCATTCTTAAATCCTACCTAAAAGAGAAGACAAAACCTGAAGATCATGAAGAGCCTTAACAAAATTCCTTGTGTTTAACAATGCAAGCTAGATTACAATTAGAAGGACTTCTTAGGAGAACTTGAGAAAGGTACAGTTTTCTTCCCAACCAATAGGAGTGTAATGAGTACTGAGTGCATCTCATGGAGTATGTATGGAGCTGAACTGAACTCCACATCCTAGGAGATGAGTTCCATACTCAAGGGCTTTGAGATGACACAGCAAACCGTTGGTTCCCATGATGGCATCAGGAGGAGGAAGATTTGTCAGAGAGGACGCATACTCAGCCAGGAAGAGAGTCACACTCAGTAGACCACAAAGGAATGCCTCTATCCTATGGCCCTATTTCCATCTGTCAAATGTGTTGGAACTCCATGAGCTTCTCTCTTGAATTTCCCATAAGGAAACAGAGAGTCTTTTGATTTGGGTTTATTTCCTGGAATATAGGTGCCTGAATAGTAATCCTGAGATGAACTTTCTAGCCTTGGAACAATTTTGTGAGTTTTCTAGGTCAAGAACCCCTGGATGCTTCCATTGAAGCTGACTGGTAGGAAAAGGAGGAGTTTTCTCCATTTATACCCTTCTCAGACATGATAGTTACTGACGTGAAGACGAGTCCAAGTTATAATCTGGCTTGCTAAGAAATATGGACAATGAAGGAGTTGTTTGTACTTTGCAAAGACAAGGGAAAGGTTAAATGTCTGCTCAACAATTCTACTACATGCCTCACATTTAATGTTCTAAGTAGCAACCTCCTGGGATAGTAGAACAGCCATGAGTTATTATTTCATGTTTTAAGTCTTTTTCAATTCATGCTTCTGAGTCTCCCTTTCTTCTATTTGGTAAAAATAAATAGCTGTCCTATATCTGATTTATGTTGTCCATTGAGTAACTTTCTACTCTATTTTGGGTAGACCTTAAACAGGGGCCAAGTGATTTTCTTTAAGTGATAAATTAAGTGATTTTCTTCAGGGACATAGGGTTGGGAGCATGAGAAGTTAGAGTTGAAAAAGTGCCTGACCCCTTCCTTTACAATCCAGGCTTTCCAGGACAGGTTCCCCTTTTTCACATAAACCCTTAGTAGAAGAGAGCATTCCTAGCCACACCCCCACCTCTTGGCCCATGGGGCATTATCACATAGATTTCATTTAATGGATTCATGATTTTAGCAGTGTAGGGAGCTTCTGCTGAGGAGGGTTTGTTTTTTTAACCAATGCAACCTGACACCTTGTCATCAACTTAGAGAATTGTCTGAAAGGTTAAATATCTTGCCCAGGGTCATATGGGTAGAAGGTGTCAGAGTCTGCAGTTAAACCTGTATCTTCCTCACTTTGAGGCCAGTCCTCTATCCACTATTCCCTACTGTCTCTTTTCTAAACAGCATAATAATGACAATAGTGTTAGCTCACAGTGATCTAGTATTGCGAAGCTTGCAAAGCACCTTATATCGGTTAGCTCATTGATTCTCCCAATGGCCCTGTGCAACCGGTGCTGGTCTCATCCCCGTTTCCCAGGAGAATCTTGCAGCTAAGAAGAAAATTCTCCCCAAGGAAAGTGGTGCTCATGCTGACTTTGAAGTAAAACTTGGGGGCTCGGTCCTCTGAACTCAGTGGTTGCATTTGCTTGGAACCTCTCTGAACCCCTTAGCGTTGCCCACGGTGGGCAAAAGCTCTGATTAAACATGATACAGAAAGAGCCGGCAAGTCGGACTGTTTACTAACATTTCAATTTCTACGCCTCATTTATTAGACTTAGAATAAAAAGGTTAGAGGGGGTATTTGGGATTGTCTTTAACCTTGACGATATTTCCAGGGAAGCCGCCTAATGGCTCTTAATTGCTTAAGTGAAGAGAACATGTTGACGTGTCCTTCTTGGTGCTGCAAGCCCTGAGCCTGGGCCATTATGCTAATTCAAGCATTATATACACCAAAGTATTTATGAGACTGACACAAGTGATGTTGCAGGCAAAGGGCTGTGAAATGGTCTGTAAACAGAGAGAATTGATTCCGGGCCCAAAGCAGTGCTGTTAAAGTCACAGTCATTGAACAGCCGGCCCTACGATTTCTATCCAGATTGTCAACCTGGGTCAGGCGGTGTCAGCAGGACTGCAATTACAGATCAGATGGGTGGTTTAATCATATGTAAACCAACCGCATAAACAGGAAGGAACACGGACGAGGCACATGCCTGGCTCTTCCTTTGTGTGCACGCTGTAGTTCCCTTCCGAGGCCGCCCGGTGTCAGATTCAGTGCAGCAGTCGCGGAGGATGCATAAAGAGAAGCTCCCCTTTGATGGAATGGAAGCTCCTTGAGGGCAGCAATTGCTTCACTTTTGGCTTTGCATCCCCAGCATCTAGAACGGTGCTTGGCACACAGACAGAGCTTAATAAATGCTTGGTGGTTGAGATCAGAAGGCATGTGGCGTCTCAGGGAAGAGAGTGAAAGTGCAGCCTTTTAAGAGACATCAACGAATGAGATTAATAATAATAATTAATAATAATTAAACTGTTATTATGAGAATCAAATGAGGTCATATATGTAAAAGGCTTGAAATGTTACATAAATATTAGCTGTTATGATTATAGTTGATATTTATCATTAAGCACTTAAAAGTTTGAAAAGCCCTTTGCATACATTACCTCACTGGAGTCTCAGAACAATCCAAGAAAGTAGGTGCTACAGTTCTGAGTGCCTCCGTTTGAATTTAATTATCACCATTTAACTTTGTGCTTTCAATCAACAGCCATTTATCTCCTCTCCCTTCTACCCCTCCTCCCTTTGAAAAATGAAAAACGAAATCCTTGTAATAAATATGCATAATCAGGCAAAATGAATTCCCACATTTGTCATGCCCCCCAAATGTGTGTCTCATTTTCCATCTTGAGTCCATCAATTCTCTGTAAATCTGAGTTCAAATCATGCCCCAGACACTTACTAGCTATGTGACATTGGGTAAGTCACTTAATCTCTGTTTACCTCAGTTTCCTCAACTGCAAAACAAGGATAACAATAACACCTACTTCCCTGGGTTGTTTTGAGGGTCAAATGAGATAATATTTGTAAAGTACAGCACCTGGCATATAGCAGTAGTTCTACAAAAATGCTGATGACTTTTTAAAAAAGATATGTAATAAGTATACCCATTTTACAGATGAAGAAGGGTGAGGTCGTGTGCCTATGGTCATATTTAGTAGGTATTGGACCTGGGACTTTGAACCTAGGGTTTTTGACTCCAAGACCAATGATTTTTTTCCCCATTATACTATGGGGAGAAAGAAAGAGAACACATGTTCCTGAGCTTGAATAGCAGAGAATCTAGACTCTCAGAATGGGAAGGGACCTCAGACAGCATCTTTTGAGTCTTCCACCTGAATAAGAATCCTCTTTTCAACACACTCAGTCAGTGCTCATCCAACAATGGCTTGAAGGTTACCAATATAGGAGGACCCACTCCCTCTGTTCTATTTTTGGATAGTTCTAATTGTTAGAGAAGGGACTAAGTATTTATATTGCACCTACTGTGTGCCAGGCACCATGCTAAATGCTTTATAAATATTATCTCATTTGATCCTCACTGTTATTATCGTCAATTTTACAATGGAGGAAACTGAGGCAAAGAGAAGTTAAATGGCTTGCCTAGAGTCACAGCTAGTATGTATCTGAGTCTCAATTTTAACTCAAGTCTTCCTGACTTCAGGGCCAGCTTTCTGTCCACTGTGCCATCTATCTGCCAGGAAGTAAGAAAGGAAGTTGTGTTTTTTTTCGTTAAGGAAGTTTTTGTTGTTGTTGAGCTTAAAACTTCCTCTTTTCATTGTCTTTTAGCAGAACAAGACTAATCTGCTTTCTTTGGAATAGTTCTTGAAATGTATATAATACTTACCGCATGAATTTCTATAATATATTAATAACAGTAATTATGATGACCACCATTATGTTCCTTCTCTTCTTCAGGCTCAATATCCCCAGTCCTGTCAATGGATCTTCATTTGGCATCACTTTGAGGTCCTCCCATCTGGTCCCCTTTCTGGCTTTTCAATTTTCTCCCTCAACTGTTATGTCTGGATTTCTAAGTGGCTCCTCCCCATTCCTCCCCATGGCCATTGGCCTTTCTGTGATGTCATTTTCTTTGAAATGTTGACAATGGGATATAAGCAACCGAAAAAAATCGCACTTCAAAACTGACCATCAATGTACTAACACATCTCTCTTCTGGCCTACAAGGTCATAGGTTTCAAAAGCAATGAAAACGTGCACACACATGCCCACACCTAATTCCTATTTTCCGCTTCTGGAGTTTATACAAATTCGATGTTGGGTGTGTCTGGCTTAGCCTTGTTCTTGGATGTAGTTACAGAACATTGCTTCTTTCATTATTATTAACAGCGGCAATGAGAGTCAGTGTTGTGAGCTGGCCTCAGAGTTAGGAATACCTGTGTTCAAGTTCATTGTCTCCTACATCCTGGCTCTGTGACTCTAGGCAAGTCATGTGACCTCTCCCTATGACTCGTCTATAAAATGCAGACTAGTTGCAAATCTGCATTGGCCAAAGGGCTTTTCTCATTGGGAGTTTATGATACCAATAAAGTTGGATGTCTCTAAATTACATGTTCTTCCCCAAAACAAAACAATAATAACACTGCTAATATTAAATAATATGTTTATTAACAATTTCAATTTTGATGTCTCATTTATCAGACCAAATAAAAAGGTAGAGGGATCTATTATCATTAATATTTAAATATCTAATACTCTAATTATAATGAATAATTCGATAGCAACATTTTGTACAGCACTAAGATTCACCAAGTACTTTCTTCACAACAACTGTACAAGGCAGATTCAAAATTCTGGTGCATCAGGCACCCTTTCTTTCTACTAACGATCAACAGATAAATGAGTTTCCTTAGAAATTGCTTTGTAAATGGGATTGTTTTGATGTTTGTTGTCTCTTTTTGTCAATGTAATAAATACATTTTTAAAAAATTCCCCTCTGTTGAATTTCTCAGAACATTCTGCATGGACGTCTCTTTTGTTCTTATCTCATTCTCCCATTTATCACAATTATTCCATACTTATTCTTTCTCAATAGAATGTAATTTCCTTCAGAACAGAGTCTGTGTTAAATCTATCCTCAGAGTCCCTAGGCCCTACCATAGAGCATCAAATACAGTAGCGAAGTCAAGTCAATGAGAATTGATTGTTTCTTGTTCAGTTGTGTCTGTCCTGTCTGACTCTTTGTGACCCCATTTAGGGCTTTCTTGGCAAAGATGCTGGAGGAGTTTGCCTTTTCCTTCTCCAGTTCATTTTACAGAGAAGTAAACTGAGGCAAACAGGGTTAAATGACTTGCCTAAGGTCACACAGCTAGTAAGTGTCTGAGGCTGGATTTGAACACAGGAAGATGAGTCTTCCTGACTCCAGGTCTGGCACTCTAGGCACTATGGTGCCACTTGGTTCCCTGAGAATTTGTGAAGCACCTACTATCTGCCAGGCATTGCTAAATGCTGACTATGTATGCAAAGAAAGGCAAGAGCCAGCCCCTGCTCTCAAGGAGCTCGGAGTCTGCTGAGAGAGGCAACATGCTCACAACTATGTACAAACAAGATATACAGGACAAAATGGAGGTAACAGGGAGGAGGCACTAGCATTAAGGGCAATCAGGAAATGCTTCCTGCAGAAGGTGGAATTTTAGCTGGGACCTGAAGGAAGCCAGGAGGCAGAGAAGAGGAGGGAGAGAATTCCAGAAATGATGGGGGACAAAGAATAAAAGGCTGTTGAATTTAGTTTGATGAAAAATACATGCTTTGAAAAATATTGGAGTGTCTAGCCCCTCCTAGCCTCTTAACATATTTTGCTTAATTAACTTTTGGTTGATGCAAAATCTACAATATTTCCTTAAGGTTCATTTTGTTTCCCATAGACAATATTGGGGATTAATAGAGCGTGCTTTGGAAACTTTTATATTTGGAAAGCAATACTTTTCCATAGAGGATGTTGCTGTCCATGGTGGGAAGCCAAACAGTTTCCTCAAGATGCTTCTCTTCTCTTATTTTCCCTAGGAAACTTGCCAAAATCTCCCATTTTTTGGTTTCTGTTCAGTATGCCATTTTCCATAAATACTGTTTAATGCTTTTAAAAATACTATTTTTATTGTGAAAAAGCACAGAAACATTGAGTCTCTTATGCACAGTTGCATATATGTTATATATATATATATATATATATATATATATATATATATATATATATATATATGTAATATGTGTATGTACACAAATAAATACAATTAAACATGGTGATAATAACCATGGGGCAGTTTGGCAGTGTGGTGGATAGAGTGCTGGGCCTGGAGTTCAAATCTGGCCTTAGACACTTGCTGTGTAACTCTGGGCAAGTCACTTAATCCTGTTTGCCTCAGTTTCCTCATCTGTAAAATGAGCTGCAGAAGGAAGTGGTATCATTTACAAGAAAACCCCAAATGGGGTCATGAAGAATAGGACATGACTGAAAATAACTAAACAGCAACAACCAAAGTGTTAACATTCCCCCGTTGTCTTTGCCCCTTTCTAAACTCCCTTCTGATTTCTGTGGCATATTTTAAAAATGTTTCATTGATGCATTTTTATTTCTTTTCTTCATTTTTTGGGCCCAATTATCACAACTTTCCCTCCACCCTCCTGATACATTCCCCACCCCCACCCTCACAAAGGATAAAGATTTCCTTTCTGACAAATACATAAAGTCAAGCAAAACAAACCTGTACCATACGTATATCTGAAAATGTATATCTTATTCTACACCCCTAGTCCACCACCTCTTTGCTAAGAGGTGGGAAGCATGATTGTCATCATTCTTTTGCAGTCATGATTGGCTATCGAATTGTCCATGGTTCTCAAGTCTTTCAACGGTGTTTTCCTTTACAGTTGCTTTATGTTTCCATCAGAATCACTCCATTTATTGTCAGACAAAATTAAAAAAAAAAGGCAACAAGCATTTATTAAGTGCCTACTATGTGCCAGGCACAGGACTCAATGCCTTATATTATCACATTTGGTCCTTACAACAACTCTATGAAGTAGGAACTTTTATGATCCCCATTTTTCAATTGAAGGAACTGAAGCAGACGGAGGTAAAATGACTTACCCAGAGTCACACAGCTAATAAGTGTCTGAGGCTGGATTTGAACTCGAGTCTTCCTGACTCCAGGCCCAGGGCTGTATCCACTTCACCACTTGGTTGCCCCACTTACTGTCTCACCCTCATCTCCACTGATATCTAGTTGACATGTGTTGACAGCTCAGGTCAAACCCCCACTTTAATCTCTGTTTACATGGATTTACATCTGAACTTTAGATAAACTTACTTTAGTGTAATATCAATTAAGTTGGGGCTTTTTTTTTTTTACTGTTTTAGAATGCTAAATTAATTAAGGGTCTTTGATTGAGCTTTACCAAAGCCCCAGGCCCAAACCCCTATCTACTAGGTGCTAAGCCTGTGTGGGCGTGAAGCCCCCAGGGTCCTAAGGAGCGTTGGGAAGACCAGAGCCAATAGTATGTGCCTAAGTTCTGGTCACTCAGATGAGGTTTGATGACTGTATAAAAAGAGAGAACAGAGCTGTTTTGCTTGGGGCTCTGAGCCATGGGAGGAGTGGTGTGACTCTGGGCCAGCTGTTGTTATGAGCTCCCCGGCTCCTGAACTCAGATGTTCATGGTTTCTTGGTAACTATGAATTGTATTTGACCTGTTTATAATGTGTATGTTTGTAATTTGTTTGTATTTGCTCTGAAGTTCAGGGTGCTGGCTTCTTCCCCTGAACTAAGTGAGTTCATATGTATATGTTGGATTAAAGTAAGATTGTTAGCCCCTTAATGTTACTTTCCTTAGTAAAGCAGATCAAAGAACTTGTGCTGGCAGCATTCTTGTTGTTGGGCTTGTGTTGGTCTTTCATCCCCACAACAGCTGCTAGCCAAATTGTTGCAACATTTAGATAAACACTTATTTAGGGTTTCTGTAAATGAAAAAAAATTTATCAATGTTAAAAAGAGAAAATGTTTGCTTTAACCAACAAAATCAGTATGAAAGTAGGACAAATCAGGCTTCCAGTGTGAAGGGTTAATTTTCTCACTGTCTTTCTTTAGTTGCTGGATTGGGATAAAGAAGATTTTGGTTTAGAGAATGAAATGCCAGCGCTTGATCGATTCAATGCATTGATGAATTCAACAAGTATTTATTAAGTGCCTACCATGTTCCAGGTGCTGTGCCAGGTGCTAGAGATGCAAAAACAAACATGAGATCACTACTTCTTTCGAGGAGCTTAGATTCTACCCTTATTTTAATGAGTACCAGACAGGACTTAGCCTCTGCAAATATTTTACCAAACAAGACTATGTGTTGCACTTCCAAAGAGTTCCATGACAAGGCACCCACACATTGGACTTTTTAAAAAATGCTTTCATGGGCAGGATTTATTTCTAACTCTCATATTCAGTGAATCTGATTGGGTCAGAATCTCACCATAAAATTCTCTAAGAGAGCTGGGGTGTTTCAATGGAAACATTCCTAGACCGGGGCTCAAGAAGTCTAGGTTCAAGGTTAGTTCTCCCACTAACCTTGAGGCAGTCACTTAAGTGGATGACCACTTAATAGGTATGAGGTAAAGAAGATTCTTGTGCTGAGATTCCCACCAATTTTGAGATTCTATGATTCTTTGTGCCTCGGTTTACCTATATCTATAACAGCCCTTACTACCTCTAGTTGAAAAGGTCAAGTTGGCTCATGAATAGAAGTGCTTCTATGGATCTATAGCCTCATTGGGGGGGGTATTCCTTCCCCTAGTCCATGATTCATTCATACCCTCTCCCCTCAACCTTTTCTTATTCATAATGTTCTCAGTAATACTTTTGAGCAGCTTGACTTCTATGGGCTTCAGTTTTCTCATCTGTCTAACAAGTGGCCAGATTCCTTCAAAGGTCCCCTTCAGTTTAAATCTATGACACTATACCACATTTCACATGCAAGCCATCATGGATAAGATAGGTCCTTGAGGTTCCTTACTTATATTTAGTAATTACCTATAATTATAATTTTTCTGAGACCATGATGTTCCATGATTTGTAGCCAAACAGCATTACCAGAAATATATTGATGTTAAAAAGGTGGGATCATTAATAAAATCAATTCCAATTTCTTACTTTATTCTGTGACCATTTTCCAGCTGGAATGCCAATCCAAACCAAGTGAGCATATTTATCAGAAGATGGACTAACTTAATGGCTGCCCATAAAACTTCATGTCACGATCTAGACAACATGAATTCTTCATCCATTTTATTTTTCCTGTATGGATGGCTAGTATGAAATCTTTTGAAGGATGGTGGGTCTCATGAAG